>NC_057862.1:460450668-461096052 GCF_019393635.1 Dromiciops gliroides | reverse complement strand
CACAGCATGAGCAAAGGTATGGAGGTGAGAAGTGTGAGAGGAATAAGGAGTTGGCCACCTGACTATAATGGAGGGTACTTTCTAAAAAGGAAGAGAAGATGAGTTAGGGGAGTAGAGTGGAGCTACATTAAAATAAATAAATAACTAAATCAGCCAGATTTTCACCTGCTTTCATTAACAGTGGGTTCTTTTAAACCTACAGAAGCAAACCCTCCATGAGTCTGCATGGGCATACAAGTGTTTGTTGCCCTCTGTGAGAGAGGCTGGAGGACAGAGTATAAGGGCTCTCCAGTTCTATTGGGCTTATTTCCAAATTTTTTGTTCTAGAAGTCAGGAATCAGGTTAATAATATAATTGGATGGTTGAAGTCACACTTCAATTATGTTTTAAACACAAGTTTGATATCAATAATTCATACTTACATAGCATTTTAAGGATTGCAATACTTAGTTGGCATAATGGATAGGAGGTGCATTGCCTTGGAGTCAGGAAGACATGGCTTCATGTCTTGTCTCTGGCTGTATGATCCTGGATAAGTTGGTTAACCTCTCATTGGCCCGGTGAAGGTTCACCAACTGTAAGTTGCTCATATGTTCACCATCTCCACAGTTAGAGAAAGTTTTCACATCAAGAACTCCTGTTGATGGTGGTGGTGATGGGTGGTGGGAGTGGTGGATCGTGGGAGTGGGGGGATGGAAGGGTGATTGTGGTTGTTGTTGTTCTTCTTAAGTTGTTTCATTTATGTCTAACTCTTCATGGCCCCATTTGGGATTTTCTTGGCAAAGATACTGATGCAGTTTGCCATTTCCTTTTCCAACTCATTTTACAGATGAGGAAACTGAAGTACACAGAGTTAAGTGATTAACCCAGGGCCACATGGTTAGTACATGTTTGAGGCCAAAGTTGAACTCAAGTATTCCTGACTCCAGGCCCTATCACTCTATCCCCTGCACAGCCTAGCTTCCCATCAAGAACTCCTAAAACAATTGAATCACAACTCCAGTCAAAAGAAAAAAAAGGACATAGGACCAGAGGAGACCTTAGAGATTATCTATTCCAACTCTCCCATTTGATAGATATAATGGGGATTGGCCAATGGGAGGCCAGTCCTTGAAGCAGGTATTCCCTGTCCATTTTAGTCCTTAAAAAAATACACAGCTATTCTCTTCCTGTTTTCAATCCGACCATATGTGGAGGCTTGGTGAGCCTACTTGCAGCCATGAGGGAATGAGGGGCTGATAACATGTAGTAACAAAATCTTCTGGTTGACTGAGGAGTCAGAAGACTTATGATTCAGGAGTTGTTGAACCAGAACTGATTGTGCAAACAAAAGGATTGATGGGCCTCTCCTTCGACTGTATGCTCTTTTTAAGAACTGCAGTATGAATACACCGAATTCCCCTACTCAACCCTCATGTATCCATGAGCATATGGTGCCTCTATTTCTTTGGGTTTATTCTTCCCTGATGTTACATGAATGGATATTCTAAGAGAGGAATGCATGCTTGACTCAGGCAGGGATCTATCAGAGCCCTCAGAGGTCCTCCCAACAAACAGAATTGGTAGCAGAGACCTCCAGAGCATTAGTGGCTAATGACAGAAGCCTCAGTGACATTAGAGGTGAAAAGATAGCAGGGATATGCTGGAGCCAGCTCATACCAGCTCCTGAGAGCCAATTGCTAAATTTTTAGTGTGAGCATTTACACCTCAGAAATCAACAAACATAACAAATTGGGGCTTGATTTATTATTCTGGATTTATTTGTTGCTTTCTAGACTTAAGAAAGCAATGAGAAATGTTAACAATGTAATTTAAACTTAAAAGAGGAAGGAAAAGAAGAGGGAGGAGGAGGAAGAAGAAAAAGGAGGAAGAAGGAGGAGAAAGAGAAGGAGGAGAGGGGGAAGAAGGAGAAGGAGAAGAAGAAGACAACAAAGAAGAAGAGGACGAAGAAGACAAAGAAGACGAAGATGAAGAAGGAGGAGGAGGAGGAGGAAGATCAGTTATATTTTCTAGAAAGGCATAGATCCTCATGGCCCAGCAGAGACCTAAACCTATGAAGATTTTCATAAAAACTCCACAAAGGGAGAGAAAGACCCAGGAGTCCTGAGGTATCCCTTGGCTGTGTGTGTTCTCTGTCTTTATAAGTCTGAGTTCACTCTCCACTGGTAACTTATATTTGCAAGAGGAAGGGGTGCCCTAGTTTGAAGGAAAATTTTTGTAACTACTGTTCTTGCCATTTCTTCTCAGAAAATCCTCTTTTTCAAAGTTCTATTCTAAAAGAATAGAGTTCTAATGGTTGACTGGTAACGAGGAACATATTAGATTGGAACTTTTCAGAAACAAGGGATACCCTCTAGAACTCTGAGGGAAGAAGTAGCTACTTGTTGGAGACCCAGCTTGCCAAAACAAGCAGGAATTGGAAAAGTAACCTAAAGGGAAATACTAAATAGATGAGAAAACTGAGTCCCAGAGGCAGCAAATGACTTACTGATTTTTCCAGATAGAAAGTAGCAGAGCAGACATTGTCTCCTGTCAACAGCAACACTTTCCACTACACCATAGATACTGTTATAAAATGCTATGATTATATGTATTGTCATTCACTTTATGCATTGCCTTTTTCTATGACTCATAAAGAGAAAGCTAAATTTTGTTGACCCTATTTAATCAATCCCTGGAAGACCTGGGTTCAGATCGTGCCTCAGGCACATACAGTTTAGGAAACCTTGGGCAATTCACTTAACATGTAAGTGCTTTAGGCAACTCTTTACGCCTCTAAATTGCAGAGAGGGTTGACTTGCATTTGGAGAGGGAGTTTCCTCCTCCAGGAATTCCTTATAGGAATGAAATCCTAGGTCCAGTCCCTTTCCCTATCTCATTTAATGATTAGGTTACTGAGGCACAGTTATTGAGGTCACAGAGCAGACGTGAGATCAGACCTTTTGACCCTGGCCTGCCTTTTTAGTAAGAAATGAGAAGGGAGCCAAGAATGAAAAGCCTCTGCTTGCAGGAAACAAGCTCCACAGCCTCTCTCTAGCATCAGACACTGTGAGCTCTCTTTATTTATAAGACTATTTTCCTGTGCTCCATTACGGGGGTTGAATGTAATCAATAGCCTGGGTTGCCAGGAGCCAAGGTGGGAACTGCCACCAGGTCTCTCTGCTGATAAGAACATGTGTTTTAAAGATCCTGGTTCTAGGAAGTGTTTAGCCTTACCAGTAAGCTTCAGCAGACAAAGGTATTGATCAGGCTGTCAATGGGGGGGGGGGGGGGAAGCGGGCCGGGGGGAACATGAGTCACTCTGGGATTCTGAGAAACCTTTTCTGGACCTCCTGTTCCAACAGGTCAGTTTTCCAGAAGCAGAGTCAATTCAATAAACATTTATTAAGCACCTTCTGTGTACAAGATCCAGTGCTAAGGAGGAGGAGAAGAAGAAGGAAGGAAGGAGAGAGGAAGGGAGGAAGGGAAGAAGGGAGGAAAGGAGGAAGGAGGAAGGAGGAGATACTGAGGCAGATGCAACAGAGCCCCACCTCTCAAGGAGTTTCTAATGCTAATGGGAGGGGGGGGAGGAGGACAAATACACAAAGAATCCCACACAATCCAGCCTCTGCACAGCTCTCCAAATAATCTGCCTAGGAACACAGGTCTGATCATGTCATTACTCTGCCAAAGGAGCACTGCATTGTTGACTCCAGGATAAAAAGCAAACTCCTCAGCTTAACGCTTCAAACCCTTCGTAGCCTGACTCCAGCCTTTCCAAAACTATACCATATTACTCCCCTCTGTGAACTGTACAATTCGGCCAGACTGGCCTATTGGCTATTCACCCAAATAAGCATTCCATCTCCCACCTTCATCCTTTTGCAAGGCATGTTTCATATGCCTAGGATGCTTTCCTCCCTCCTTTCACCTCTTCTCATCATTAGCTTCTTTGAGATTTAGATCAGGCGCCACCTCCTACAAGAAGTCTTCCTTCAACCTCCCCAGCTCTAAATATTCACTCCTAAAGTTTCTTGTATTTACTTAATCTATAGAAATGCTACACAGTTGCAGTAGAATGGAAGTTATTTGCTGACAGAAACTGTTTTCCCTTCTGTCTTTGTATTCCTATTGCCCAGCACAGTGCCTTGCATACAGTGAGCACTTAATAAATGCTCTTTGAATGAAACCCATAGGAAAGATCTTCACAAAGTTCTGGGAGAAATTAGAGTGAAAGCATCCCTATCTTATCTTTTATCCTAGGATGGAGCCTCTTCGGTCACTGTACCCTGTGGAGATAAGGAGGCAATGTGGTATTGTGAGAAGAAACACGCTGGATTTGAGAGTCAGGAAAGAAAACTACATTCAAATACCAGCTCTGCTTCTACCTTGCTGTGTGATCTTAGGTAAATCATTTCCTCTCTCTGGGCATCAATTACTCTTCTATAAGGTATTTAATGTTTTCCAAGCTCCCTTCTAGGTCTAACAATCTAGTGTTCTTTTCTTTCCTGAGACTTGATCATGAGTTACTTCTCTTTGCTGGTGTGTCCTTTCCATAAAGAAATATCCAGCATTCTTTTCTTATGGGAGCATCCTCCCCCTGGGCGCTGTACACTAAAGAAAAAAACTTCCTTAGGAGGAACCTTCAGTACCAGAAAGTGTCACCAAGCAGCAAGCTACCACTTCCTGTCTCACTTGGGAGATTGTGAAGGAGGATTCTGGGATTCCCCCTTTAACTTTCACTTGATGGATGTGCTCAGGGCATCTGCCCTCTAAACTCTTCTGTAGCCATGGTAAGCTGTGAGGTTCCTCATCCCAACTCATACGTCAGTCCCCAGAGGAAGGCTATATCTCTTCCTTAGGGTTCTAAGGGAGTACCCCTCTGAGGGGTTGGAGTGGTTCTTCTCAAGCCATTAGCTGTGGAACACCAACCCCCATGAAGGTTAACACTCAATGTTAACCACCAGTGGTTAGTACCCCAATTTCATTTAACTAATGAACATCAATTAGCTTTTACAAAGGGATGTTTACTATGAAGGTATGGGAAGAACAGAAGTTACAAAGTATTGGGGGAGAACTATATCACAGCTCTATCACCATCTCTCACCTCAGTCCCTGGGAAAGGTAGGCTCACATTTTTGCTCCCATCAAGTTCAGTTCCAATTCTACATAGCCAATGGGTGATTCTGGAGTTGTTGGGGTGTTTTGTTTTGTTTTTTACTACAGATGTGGTGTCAAGCAGGTTATTCTTCAAGGTCTCATCGGCTGCTTCACCTGTACCTGGCCTCCTACAAATCCTAGCAAGGACACCAGCTCTCAGACTTCTGGGACTCACTATTCTGACCTTTCAAAACTTATGAGGTTGTAGCCATCTCCAGTACTCCTTCAGCTAAAAATAGGAAAAAATAGATTCAAGAGAGAAAGAAGCAACATCAGCAGCATGGGTGGACTCATGGGCTACAAGGCGCCAACTCGATTGGAGAGATAAAGACCCCACCTGAAGGCTTACGGGATTCTTTGCTCCTCACTCCAATATAGCCAGGTGAGAAAGAGAAAGAGACTACATTCGGCTGGTTAGAAACTTTTGAATGCAGTTCTGTCTGAATAACCAATAAAAACTCCTCTTCACCACATGGTTATCAGACCAGAAACAATTACACAATGTCTACACATACTCCAAAGTCCACAAAGAGACTGCATTCCCACCCCCACCCCCCCCACCCTACCCCCACCCCAGCACACAGCACATGCTCACATGCTCATAAGAACCAGGTGCCTTAACCAGATACACCCCCCACTCCCAGAATTAGTGCCTTTAAACACAGGAAAAAAGAGAATCCAAGCATCCCAACACTGTGGGTTATTCTGAAATAAAATAACAAGGCATGATGATTTCTGTTCCTATTTCTTGGCTGTTTGGATGATTCTTTTTTTTTTTTTTCTTGGTGAGGCAATTGGGGTTAAGTGACTTGCCCAGGGTCACACAGCTAGTAAGTGTTAAGTGTCTGAGACTGGATTTGAACTCAGGTCCTCCTGAATCCAGGGCCGGTGCTCTATCCACTGCACCACCTAGCTGCCCCTGTTTGGATGATTCTTGCTCCTCTTAGGGATAATCCCTCATCCATTCTTACTATTTAAATACTTTTAGTGAGGCAGCTAGGTGGCACAGTGGATAAAGCACTAGCCCCGGATTCAGGAGAACCTGAGTTCAAATCCAACCCCATACACTTGACACTTACTAGCTGTGTGACTCTGGGCAAGTCACTTATCCCTCATTGCCATGCAAGATAGATAGACAGATAGATGAATAAATAAATAAACAAACAAACAAACAAATAAATAGATGAATAGATGAATAAATGAATAGACAGACAGATAGATCTGTCCATGATCTTGAAACCTCCTACTTCTGGTCTCCTCCCTCTCCTATTCCATCCTCTACACAGCTTCCAAAGTGATATTCCTATAGCATGACCATGTAACTCTTCTACTACAGAGGCCTCAATGGCTTCTTGTTGCCTTTGGGTTAGAATATAAGATTCCCTGTTTGATAGTTAAAGGCCTTCATAATATGGCTCCAGATTACCTTTCCAGGATAGAAGCTAATGCATCACCAAGAGAATACTCCAAACTCCCTCCAACAAAACGGATCACAATTCATCCATGTCTCCTCCTACTGTGCAGCTCTTGTCCTCCTATAAATTTGCCATAGGGGGTATGCCCAGGGATATGCTGAGAACAGCTTGAACTTTGCTCTCTCAAATCCATTGTTAAATTTTCAGAGTAAGCATTTACACCTTGAAAATCCACTATAAATGAGGCCTTGCTTTATTTTGTTGATTGCCTGGTGTTTTTTAAAATGATGGAGAAAATTTTAATAATGCAAATTCAACTTAAAAATGTATCTGGGGCAGCTGGGTGGCGCAGTGGATAGAGTACGGCCCTGGAGTCAGGAGTACCTGAGTTCAAATCCGACCTCAGACACTTGACACTTACTAGCTGAGTAACCCTGGGCAAGTCACTTAACCCTCATTGCCCCGCCCCCCAAAAAATGTGTCTGGAGTACCTTTTGCTTTGTTTCGTGTTTTGTTTTTGAAGAGCCTGTTGGTAAACAGTGACCAGCTTATACCTGGATCCATTTGATGTCTATGTAGAGTCTAGCAACTCCCTCCACAGTTTCTCCTGACATTAGAAGGGTATCAGTGGAGCATGCTATCCCTTACCCTCACCACATGAGCAGCCCATCTTCTCTTCCCATCATACACTGCTTCAGTGGCATCTTTTACTCTGCATCCTGTTCTCACCCACCATGCACTTTTCCATTGTCCACTGTGAACTATTCTTTGGAGATTGTAGTATCCCATCTTTCTGCCAGCAGAGTATCAGGGTTAAAAAAAAAAAAAAGATGGGGCAGCTAGGTGGCGCAGTGGCTACAGCACCGGCCCTGGAGTCAGGAGTACCTGAGTTCAAATCCGGCCTCAGAAACTTAACACTTACTAGCTGTGTGACCCTGGGCAAGTCACTTAACCCCAATTGCCTCACTAAAAAAAAAAAAAAAAAGATGAGATTTTTATGACAGGGAGCATATTAGGATTACTGAAAGCACCTCTGATTTCCCAAAGACAATCTGGCCCCATCTCTTGTCCCCCCCCTCAAATCTAGGTCCAGCTTACTATCTATCTACAGGTTCCAAAGAAGGGGTTACTCAGCTAGTAAGTGTCAGCCCACCCAGCTGCATGTCATGATCTTAGCAAGATGCATTTTCTTTTGCTTTGTTTTCAGGTATAGATTGTTTTTAAAAACCGATCTCTTTTGAATTGCAGCACTGTAGATTTCACTGAGCTTTTTGTAACATTCTGGGGCTCGGAAAATGTTTTCTCCATATATTGTCTTCCCCAGGGGAAAGAGCCACCACGTCTCCTTTCTCTCTCTCTCTCTCTCTCCTCCTATTCTATGGTACTCTACACCTAGGATTCAGCCTAAATAAGAGATCTGAAAAAGCTATAAATAAGAGATGGATTTCTACAGCAACATGGCTATAGGTAACACTAAGCCCAAAGGGATGGCTCTGCTGAGTCCTTGGGTGAGTATTCCTTATGTCAATAGTAAATTGAACAAGGCCCCAGGAAGCACAACAGTTCAACCCACCTGGAGATACCTAATACCTGAATGCCTTAATATGCAAATCAAGTCCCCACTTAGCTTAGACATCTAGTTTGTTATTTTCCTTGAGGAAAACAGATTTCCTGCTGGTTCCAAATCCAAGGGTTCCCTTCAGTATTTGATTCAGTTGTCTCAAGTTCCAGAGGAATGGAAACAGATTTATTCTGTGACAACCTGCAGGGGGAATGGTTCCCTCTTGAATAAATACATTGCATCTTCCTAGGTGGTTCTCTCTCTACTGCTCAATACATTCTCAGACATAAAGCTATAACTAGGGGCAGCTCAGTGGCACAGTAGATAAAGCACGGAGCCCTGGATTCAGGAGGACCTGAGTTCAAGTCTGGCCTCAGACACTTGACACTTACTAGCTGTGTGACCCTGGACAAGTCACTTAACCCTCATTGCCCCGGGGGGGGGGGGGAAGTAATAACTACGCAGAGGTCAAATTTCATCACTGGTCATCTGCATTAAACTAATCAGTTTAGGACTCATCTCCAAATCCTTGCAGTCCCATAGAAATATGTACAAATAAACAGATGCCTACAAAGGATCTCCATATTCATGGGACCAGACCAATTGATCTTTCCTGGACCAGAATCCAAAGCTCTGAAAGAAAACACAACAACTCATAATATAGGGTATGAGAAGCCTGGCCATGGGATGCTCGAAGAATGGAATTCCAAGACAGAAATAGGGCTAAGTCCTTTATCATCTGCATAAAATAGTATCTTATATATTTCAAAGATCATAGAGTTGAAAGAGAACCTAGAGGTCATGCAGTCCAACCTCTCATTTCATAAAAGGAGAAACTGAGGCCCAGAGAGCTGGGCCCCTAAGATCATAAGTAAAATCATACAGATAGTTTAATGTAATGAGATTACATTTGTCAAGTGTTCAGCATATTGCCTGGCATACAACAGATCCTTAATAAATGCATGTTCGCTCTTTTCCTCCCTTCCTAGTAAGTTAGAGAGCTGTAACTTGCATTCGGGTTCTCCAAGTCCAAATCCAGCACTCTTACCCACTACACCACACTTCCTCAGTACCATCACTTCCAAATGGCAGGGGTGATTTCCACATGGTGAAAATGCCGACAGAGTGTATGGCCCTAAACAAAGTATAGCTAGAAAATCATTTTCGGGGCAGCTAGGTGATGCAGTAATTAAAGCACCGGCCCTGGAGTCAGGAGGACCTAAATTCAAATCCGGCCTCAGACACTTGAAACTTACTAGCTGTGTGACCCTGGGCAAGTCACTTAACCCCCATTGCCCTGCAAAAAAAAAATTCTCTTTTTTAAATTATATTGATATATTTTGTCTTCACATCCCCTTCATTTCCAAATATATCCCTCCTCCTTCCTCTACCTAGAGAGCCATCCTCTATAACTAAGAATAAAAAGAAATAAAGGTGGTGGGGGGAGAAAGCAGTTCAGCAAATCAACCAACACATCAATCAAGTCTGACAGTATTTGTGATATTCTGTATCTTTAGTTCCCCACCTCTGCAAAGGAAAGAGGGTGGTCCATTGCCTTATATTTTCTTCCAAGTCATGCTATGTCACTAGAATTACATGTCATAATTAACTTGCCCTAAGAGAGGTCACAATAATTATATATTCAATTCATTCTTTCCATAGTAGTCACTGTGTTTATGATTCTCCTTGTTCTGCTTATTTGATTTTGCATCAGTTCATACAAGTCTTCCCATGTTTCTATTTATTCTTCATATTCCATTTTCTATAGTGCAGTAACATTCCATTACATTTAGGTACCACAAATTATTAGACAATTTCACCATCAGTGGACATTCACCTTCATTCTCCTTCTTTGCTACTGCAAAAATTGCTGCTATAAAAATTTTTCTATCTTTGCCCTCCTTGAAGTATGTGCCTAAAAGTAGGATTATGGGTCAAAATGGACATTTTATTCACCTTCTTAGCATTTTTCAGAATCATTTAACAATTTGGTTTTTTGGGGGCAGCTAGGTGGCGAGTGGATAAAGCACCAGCCTTGGATTCAGGACTACCTGAGTTCAAATCCAGCCCCAGACACTTGACACTTACTAGCTGTGTGACCCTGGGCAAGTCACTTAACCCCCATTGCCCCACAAAAAACAAAACAAACAAACAAAAAACAAAACAAAACAAACAAACAAACAAAACAATTTGGTTTTTTGTCCTTGATCTCAAGAAGGTGCCCGCCTCTTTCAGGTCACCTCAGTTTATCACTTAACCATCAGATCCCCAGTTCATGTAGAAATACTGCTAGAAATGGCAAAGAACTCTGTCCTGAAACCTTCAACTTCATAGCCTATACAGGTCATGAAACAGTCATCCTACCAAGGTTCCATAATCAACAATTCCTACTGCAGCTGCTATATACGCCAGGCTTCTTAAATTTTTTCCACTCGCTACCCCCTTTTCACTTGAGAAATTTTTACACAACCCCAGGTACATAGCTATATAAAATAGGTATACATAACCTTTTACTGTTGCCAAATTTTTTGTGACCCCCACATTCAGTTACATGACCCCATATGGGGTCATGACCCACTAAGAAGTTTTGCTATAGATAAGTTCAAGATCATTGGCCCATATTGACCTTTTCCTTACTGAAGAAAACTTGTTTTCATTTTTTTAAAAATCTTGGTCCATGGCTAAACATCCCATGGCTAAGCTGCATGCCCTTGTGTTGCAATTCTATATGTTTCCTTAAAGGTCAGTGCCTTGGGCTCTGGTCCCTGGGTGATGGTTCTGTTCTGTTGTGTCCTATTGAGTATAGAGCTCCATATGTGGCTAATTTGCAACCTTCCATAACTACCACATGAAGACAGCCCAGGCTTAACTTGGAATCATGGCAGAGGCACAGGGAGGCATATGTTTTATGCAATCACAAACTCCAAGAATTTCAGAGCAGGGAAGACTCTTATAACAAAGTGCAATCCATGGCTCATTTCCAAAACTCTGTGCTCACATGAACCTGTTTCATTCTTGCAGGCTATTCAATAGTTGTCTCTTTGGCTCTGGCTCATGCCCAGCTGAAGGCTTTCCCTAAGAACATTAGAATTTGCTGTATGTCTTATCTGGTAATTAAAACTTAGTAATACCTAAAAGAGCCCTTGTCTCCCACACAAGCACTCAGGCTAACGAAACATCAAAAATAAGATGGGTTGATTTTATCCAAAAGCAAGCACGAAGGACTTGTGCTCGAGTCCATAAATGATCATGGGCCTCCCTCCCCCAAGGACCTATGCAATTGCTCTAACTCATAACACTACCCTATTCAAGGCCCTTCTACTGGAAAACATTTGTGTTAGCAAGTCAGGCAACCCTACCCTCTGATGAGCCTCCTGTAGGAATCTATGCAGACTTCCAAACCTACTGTACTATCCTGGGTGAGACCACCTCTGAAAGGAAAAAGAGTTCAGGGTTGCTCAGGAGTCAAGTAGCAACCCCACCTCCTTCTGGGTCTATACACCCTCTCTAAGGATCTGTACAATCCATGTGACTTACAGCGTTGGCCCACATAGCACCCCGCTGAAGAGCAAGGTTCAGTTTTATTCCTCTACCACCATGGTTCCCTATTGCAACAATCTTCCTCTTTTCTACCTCTATCTGGTGTAGCTCTTTCTCTCCATCTATGTCCCCAGATTCCCATCAGTCTGGGTCTTCATCAGGCAGTCATTACCTTATTCTAGTTTTGGCACTGGACTTAAAGCTGGAAGGTCCCCTTGGACATTATCTAGACCAAGCTTCTCATTTTAGAAATGAAGAAATTGAGATCCACAGAGGGATAGTGATTTGCCCAAGATTACCCCACTTATCATCAAAAGCATTCTCTGAACCCAGGTGCTTATCAATTAGAGTGTCTTCAGGCCCCTATAGGTGCCTACCTCTTGCTAAAAGCAGCCTTGCTTAATCTCCCTCTAATATACTGGCCCTCATGATTCAGTTAACACAGAATATGTTCCCATCCTTGGTTATCTCCTAGGGGTTCAAATCTGCACATTCTGTTCTCATATCCAACCTCAATGCCACCCCAATCCCAGCATGAGATTCACTATCTCCCCCTTTCACCCTTAACTCCCAGAACAGACCCCAGCATCTCTCTTCCCACAGGGTTTCCTATCTGTTGTAAGGCCCAAGGTCTATCCCTACAAACCAGAATTTGTCTTAAAGATCTTATTAGAGGATGCCATAATGCTGCTTGCCTTGGGGCACATGCCCAGGGTGTTGGAATTCCTAGTTACAGCTCTTTCTTTTACATCATCTAATCCAACCTCATGATTTTACAGATGAGGTAATTAAGGCTTGGAGAAATTAAATCACTTGTTCAAAGCCACCCAGAAGTGGAAAACCCAATACTTGCAGCTTTCTGATTCTAAAACTAGTGGTGTTTCCATTATACCAATCCAGGCCAACCCCCTCATTTTATAAAGGGAGAACATGGGAACCAAAGAGGGAAAATAACTAACCGAACATAACATGTCTTGTTCTCATTTTAAAATAATCTTTAAAAAAAAAGTTCCATTTGGGTTAGTCTCTATACCTTAGACTCTTGGCACTCCAATAGCATTTAGCACATAGTAAATGTTCAATACATACGTCTTAGTTAATAACTTGCTTTTACTTAAACCACTTTCATTTAAACCACTCATTACAAAAATAAAACAAAACGACACCACTTTCATGGCAGAATCAGGTGTAAATCCCTGAGGTAGAGGAAAGATTGTTCTTGTTGGAGCCAGGGAGACCTGAGTTTGAATCCTGCCTCAAAAAAATATTATATAGATAGATAGATGAGTGGATGGATCAATGGATGGATATAGATACATACATACATACATACATACATACATATACATAGATACACACACACACACACACACACACTATGAGGCTTTGGGGAAGTCACAGCATCTCTAAGCTTCACTTTCCTTATCTGTATAACAAAGACGTGGAATGAGATGACCTCTGAACTCCCTTTTAGCTTGAAATCTATGAGCCCAGGATCCCATGACTCCCAGTCAGGGTTCTTTCTACCATAACAAGTTTGTTTATTGAATGGTAAATGACTCTATGGTCTGCCTCCTCACCTGCTCCTTGCTCCTAGGACCCTGGAAGAGATTTATCAAGGCCCCAACTGGTCAGGACCACATCAAGCAACTGCCCTCCTCGTGGGTTGATGTTAGAGGAGGATAACGGCTAACCAATGTCAGCTTATGCACTGGGCACTGTGCTAAGCACTTTACAATTATTATCTCATCTGATCCTCACAACAACCCTGGGATGTAGATGTTATTAGTCCTATTTTACAGATGAAGAAACTGCAGCAAACAAAGGTTAATTGACTTGGCCAGGGTCACACAGCCAATAAGTGTCTGAGGCCAGATTTGAACTCAGGTCTTCCTGCTCCAAACCTGGCACTCTATCCAGTAGGCCACTTAGCTAGTAAATTTAACAAGTGGCTTCCCAAAAACACAGAACATACTTATACATTTCATCTGTGTTATTAACATTCTTTCCATTATTTTCTAAAATCTAGAAAGACAAAAAATAATAAAGCAAGCCCTGATTTGCAGCATTTGCTGCTTTCCAATGTATAAATGCTCATGCTGAAAATTTAACAATCTCACAAGCTGTTTCAAGCTGACTCCAGCATACCTCTGGCTGGGGACCCTTGGAATTCTCTATGAGGTTTTTCACTGCCCTGCTGGGTCCACTGAGCCTAAACACAAGTTCCCCAGGGGCCTCCAGGTCAAATAATCAATTTAAAAGGAAGATGCTCATCAAGAAAGGCTGGTGGTCCAACCTCTGTATGCCTAGAGCTCTACAAAAGTCTTCGGAGGATATCACAGGGAAAGTCAGGGGCCCAAAGGAAGCATTTTATGTGCCCATCTCCAAGTGGCAGAAACAAATCATCCTGAATAATCCCTCTTACACTAGGAAATGCAGAAAATCAAGCAGGCAGGGTTCTTGGTAAGTGCTGGCTGGTTTTTTCTTTCCAGTTTCTTCTGGTATATGGAATTACCTGCCCTTCTCCCTTTGGATTTCCCCAGGTTTCTCTCCTGTAGCATCTAAGTTATATACCGCCTCATGGAATGTAAGCTCCCTGTGGGCAGAGATGGCATCTCCTCCTTTGTGTACCCCACTGAGACTAACATAGGTCTTTGAGCATAGTAGGATCTAAAATAAATCTGATATATAATTGAAAGAATGAAAGAAACTATGAGTAAGGGAGAACCCAGAATGGAGTAGTGGGTAGAATGATGGAATTGGATTCGAATCCTGCCTCGGATCCTTACGAGCTGTATGCTCCAGGACAAGCTATTTACCCTTTCTGACCTTAAGTTTCCTCATCGGCAAAATAGGCATATTTATAGCACCTATCTCATAGAGTGGTTGGGAGGAACAAATGAAAGAATATATAGAAAATGCTTTGCAAACCTTAAAATGCTATATAAATGTGAGCTATTGATTTGGCAAATATTTTTAAGTGCCCTTTATGTTCAAGACCCAGCACTGAGCCCTGAGAATACAAAGATGACACAGTTCTCATCCTCAGGGAACCAATAACCCGATAGCTAGCTCAGCTATAGTCAAGGCCAGTTCGTGCCATAAAGTCAGAGTGAAAATTGCATTGGCCGTGGCGTCAGGAGACCCGAGTCTAATCCTGGTTCTGTCACTAACTCATTATGTGACCTTGCTCAGGCAAAGTCACTTAATTTCTCTGGGCCTCAGTTTCCCAGTTTGTAAAATGATGATCCCTTTCTGACCTGAGATTCTTGAAGTCAGTGGTTCAGAGCCACTAGAAAGTGGAGAAAGTGTGGAATCAAGAAATCGTCCAGATGGATGATCAGAAACCAGGTGGTCTGCCAGAGCAGAGTGCGAAACAACAGGCAGACAGGCTACTCCTTCAGGCGTGGCTGAAACCCAGAAGCTCTATACATTTCCTGTTGAAAAAGGAGTCAGTCCCATCTTGAGGCCCTGCTAGCGAAGTCTACAAGAAAAAGCATCATCCTGGAAAAGATTCTGGTGATAACTCTGCCACCTACAACCTCAGTGACACTGGGCAAGCCACTTCTCTCAGTATCTTTACCTTTAAAATGGGTAGATCGGACTAGATGATTTCTAAGTTCCCTTCTGGCTCTCACATTCTGTCTTCTATATTCTAAGGCCCCTTTCGGCTCTAACTCATTATATTCTACACTCTAAGACCCCTTCTGGCTCTAAAAATTCTATGAGTTATTGCACCTTCACAAGGAGAGCAATTCACTTCCAGTCCACTAATAGGATGAGACCCAGGGGCAATCAAATAAAGATTTTTTTTAAAAAAACCTCCATCATTTTTCCAACAATGAAATTCAGTCTACAATATAGCTATAGATCAGTCACATGGTCTAATAGCTGGCAACCATCCAACATCTGCGTTGATGGAGACATATCTCTCTACAGGGAAACACCCTAAATAATCTTGCTCCATGCAGGCTGATGGTGATTCTGCTCACACGTGCCAAACTACTGGAAGGATGCAGAGCTACTAACTAAATAGGGCTTGAGGGCTAATTTCCATATGGGAAATGAAATGATAGTAAGGTTGCTCCTTATACATTGTACAGAGTTGGCTGATCCAAGAACAACAAATGCAAGATCTGGAGTCCCTGGCCCTGGGTTCAAATTCTGACTCGGCTGTGTTTTATTTTGTTTTTTAACCTGTGTGACCTTGTACTTTTGCAAACCTTAAAGTGCTACATAAGTGTGAACTATTAATTTGGCAAATATGTTTAAGTGCTTCATGTGTTCAAGGCAAAACACTGGGACCTGAGAATACAAAGATAACTTTAACTTTTAACTTAACCTGTCTGAGCCTCAGTGTCCTCCTCTGTAAAATGGGGCACATGGGGATATATAAAGTCCTGTCCAGCTGCAGTCATTAAGAACTGCAAAATTTGTTGAGTTAGTGACTCCTACTGGCTTCTCACTGCCACCAGCTCTCCTCATTGAACCTGAGTAATTAATCCATCACCCAGCTTGGCCTTTAGTCATGGGAATATATGGTCTAAAGCAACAAGGGCTCTTAGAGACAATCTAGTCTACCCTCACCCTCATTTTATTTTATTTTTTTTTTTTATGGTTTTTTTTTTGTGTGTGTGTGTGAGGCAATTGGGGTTAAGTGACTGCCCAGGGTCACACAGCTAGTAAGTGTTAAGTGTCTGAGGCTGGATTTGAACTCAGGTACTCCTGACTCCAGGGCCAGTGCTTTATCCACTCACTGCACCATCTAGCTGCCCCTTCACCCTCATTTTATAAACCAGGAAACTGAATCCAGAGAGGTCAAGCAATTTGAATAGTGGAAAAAGAGCTGTTCTTGGAACTAGGATGACCTGGATTCAAGTTCTACCACTGACAAATTATCTGGTAGAGTAATCTTGGTCAAGTCACTTAACCTTCTCAATGTTCTGGACAACTTTCTAAGTTATAGAGAAGGTACCAACCTGATTAATATCAATGAAATCATAGGCCCAGCCCCTTTCTCCATCCCCATCTTCATCTGTATCTCCATCACCATCCTCATCTCTATCCCCACCTCCATTTCCATCGCTTTTTCATTCCCATCCATCCCCATTCCCATATTCATCCCTACCCTCATGCCCATCACCATCCTCATGGTAGTAAGCAGCAAGGTCAGGATTCAAACTTGGTCCTCTACCTCCAAACCAATACTCTTCCCACTACTCCACACTTCTTCCTCTTACCCGGCTCTTTGAGAGTGGTCCATACCCCATCTTTAGTGTTTTAAAGTGTTTTCCTACTCAGTCATACAAGGAAATAGGCAGAAGTCTGTGGGCCTTGGCTTGTGTGACCTTGGAAAATTCCTTTTTCTTCCCCAAGCCTCAGTTTTCTATAAAATGGGAATAATAATGCTTATATTTTCTACCTTGTAATGATATTGTAAGAAAGCCCCTCAGGAACCTTTCAGCCCTGTAAAAGTCTGAGCCTTTGAGGACCCAGCAGTACTGGAAGCTGTCGAACAGAAGGGAGGCATAGCCAGGCCCCACCGAGGGCATTCCAGTGCACAGGCCCAGGGCTTGCATGCTGTGTTCTTGCTCTGACTTTCCTCCAGTTTTAATAGACTTTCAGCATAAGAGCAGGTTGCTACAGCAAACTTTAATGATCCATTGATTTTTCAGGCAGGAAGCTACTACCGCTAAAGTCTTGTCTCCTAATGGATGGGGGAAATGCAGAAACATTCTGAAGAGGAAGGGGCCCATCCCTGGCCTTCCTGATGCACTGTGGGCACCAGCTTCCAGGGAGCATGCCAGAGGACTATGGGGCATGATTTCAAGGACACTAATCCCAGACGTTGTCACCCCCACCCCAAAGAGCACCTGCTGATGCCCCAGAGGCCTATCTTCCCCACCCCCAACCACGAGCTGATTTTCACATCAGGCTTGGCAAGCCCACTTTCTGGTGCTGGGATCTCATTTCTGCCATCTTCAACTCAAGTCAATTCATTCAGCAGTAGCCCTAAGCTGGGTGAACAATTATTTTGCATAAAGTATAGCTCCTGTCTTAGGCGGAGATTATATTTTATTAAGTAGGAGGAAAAGATAAGTGGCATTTATATAATTGACTGTTAGTGTTTTTCCCCCACTCCCTGGGGATCACTTTGTATTTATTTCCCGTAGAGGTGGACAGGACCTGCATTTTCATTGATATGGGCCCCTCAGTCTCCTCTGGAATATGGGTCAGCACCATTTTGTAACTTACAATCTTAGAGGTGCCTTGAGATCTAGAAAATTAAATAACTTGCCCAAGGTTGCACAGCCAAGGTCAGAAACCCAGTTTGAATTCAGGTGTTCCTGTCTCTACAAACTACACCCCTTGACTCTTAACACATACGGTCAATTCTGCTATTACAGGACCTATGGGTTCCCAAAAGGCATCACACCATGCAAAACTGTCCAATAAAAACCACAGAGCAGGAGTGGCTAGGTGGAGCAGTGGATAAAGCACCGGCCCTGGATTCGGGAGGACCTGAGTTCAAATCTGGCCTCAGACACTTGACACTTACTAGTTGTGTGACCCTGGGCAAGTCACTCAACCTTCATTGCCCTTTCCCTCCACCCAAAAAAGATAGGAATCTATTTTTAAATGATAGCACAATTGTATGTGTTAAAAGGTAAAGAAATATATAAATACTGTTACAAAAAATAGTAGCCGGGGCGGCTAGGTGGCACAGTGGATAAAGCACCGGCCCTGGATTCAGGAGTACCTGAGTTCAAATCCGGCCTCAGACACTTGACACTTACTAGCTGTGTGACCCTGGGCAAGTCACTTAACCACCATTGCCCTGCCAAAAAAAAAAAAATAGTAGCCACTTTAATGCCTCTGGCTGCTGCTCAGCTTGTGCCCCAGCCTGCCCAAGCAAGTTAGAGAGGCTTCAGCAGATGGGGATGGGTTTGGTTGGAGGACCAGTCTTTTTCTACTCACTGCATCAGAAGATATACTGTAAATACAACGCTTTACTTCAACAAAAATTTGAAGTTTGATTGTGGACGTGGGGTCCTTAGGATTACAGTTTATGAGCTACTATGATTCTGTTTATTTTTTATAACAATGTAAGGCAGGTAAGATTATCTCTGGGTTAAAGATGGAGAAACTAAAATTAATTAATTAATTAATATATAAATGAATAGATAGATGGAGAAAGAAAAAAGAAAAGAAAATTTAAAAATAAAGATGGAGAAACTAAGGCAGAAGGAAATTTGGTGACTTACCTATGTAATCAGTAGTGGTTTTCTGAGTTCTCTTTCTGAAGAAATCTCACAGAAGCAAACTCAAAATTCAAGTTATATTAAAAATGTTCCCTAATAAATCAATTGCATTGGGAGAAATTCACATTTTTGAAATAGCATCATATTTTGTTCATATGTTGTTCTTCCCCCCCAAAAAAAGTATCATCATCATAATTTGTATTCTAGTTTAAGGTTTATAAAGTGCTTTACAAATATTATCTCATTTTGTCCTCATAAAAGACTTGGGAGGTAGGTGCTCTTATTATATCTGTTTGTGTTGTTTAAAATCTAAATGTGGGTTCTAATCTGTCCCCTCACCCAGTTTTGGGGTGAAACTGGCTAAAATCACTGATAAATTCAGCAAGAGTTTAGGCTTTTAAGGGTTTATTAAAAGATATAAGATCGTGAAGAGAAAGATTGAGAACAGATTCCTTATAGCATGGAAATCCTAGCTTTTTTAGCCCACGTGAAGTTCTGCCACAGAGCTGATGTCTCCATGTCTGGAACCAAAAGAGACAGCTCCAGTCCACCAGCCTCTGCTTCCTACTTCCTGTCCTCCTCCCTGAAATGGGAGGTTCTTCAAGCTGATTGGTAAGAGTGGTCTCCTGTTGATGTCGCAGTCCACAGCCTCTGAGAACACACCCTACTCAGGGTTGGCCACGTGTGATCTCAATTTAATCAACCTAAACTAGGTTCAACTTCTGAGAACACCCTCCCTACTCAGGGCGGCCAGGTAGATTTAATCATCACAAATGCGTACTTAGTCTCTCAGTCTCACCCAATTCAATCAATTCCAAATCAAACTTCAGGTGGGGGCTCCTGGGCGTCTGCCAAGTCCCATTATTTTATCACATATTTTATAGATGAGCAAACAGGCAAAAAGAAGGTAAGTGACTTACCCAGAGTAACACAGCTAGTGAGAGTCCAAGGCTGGATTTGAACTCCAGTCTTTCTGACTACAGGACCAATACTCCCTCCACTGTGTCACTTACCTGTAAGCTCTGTGAGGACAAGGACATTTCTTTGATCCTTGGAGCCACATCACTAGCACATCCATCCCACATCACTAGTACAGTGCTAAAAATATATTAGGCACTCAATAAATGTTTTTGAGTCAAACTGAATTGTATTTTTAAACATCATCTCACTTTAAATTTATGACAACCCTGTGAGGAACACATATGACTGGGACAGAGTCACCGTCACACATCTAGTGAGTTCCAAAAGTTGGATTTGAACTCGGGTCTCACCGGACTCCAAGTGCAGCATGCTTTCCACTCCCTCAAGCTGCCTCTCTAAAGGCAGACACAAATATAATAACATCTAAGTGCATTAGAAGCAGTTAGGTGGCACAGTGGATAGAGGACTGGGCTTGGAATCAGGAAGATTCATCTTCAGGAGTTCAAATCTAACCTCAGACATTGACTAGATGTGTGATGCTGGGCAAGTCACTTCACCCTGTTTGCTTCAGTTCCTCATCTGTAAAATGAGCTGGAAAAGGAAAAGGAGAAACATTCCAATGTCTTTGCCAAGAAAATCCCAAATGAGGTGACAAAGAGTCAGACATGATTGAAAAACAAAAAATGCTATGACAAAGCAAGAAGGGAGGGGCATATTACCAATCTGGAAGGATGAAAGAGGGCTTTCTGCAGAAGGTGGCATTTGAATTGGGCTTTAAAGAGTAGGTGGGCTGATTAATATGGTAATGTTTTACGTAATTGCACACGTAAAACCTTTATCTGTTCACTGCCTCAGGGAGGGGGGAGGGTTGGGGGGGAGGGAATGAGAGAAGGATAGAATTTGGAACTCAAAACTTTAAATAAAGGGTAGATGGCAGGGCAGCTAGATGGAGCAGTGGATAGAGCACCGGCCCTGGAGTCAGGAGTATCTGAGTTCAAATCCGGTCTCAGACACTTAACACTTACTAGCTGTGTGACCCTGGGCAAGTCACTTAACCCCAATTGCCTCACTAAAAAAATTAAATAAATAAATAAAATTAAATAAATAAATAAAAAATAAAAAAAAGGGTAGATGGGAATTCAAGAGGTAAAGAGAAAGAGGGAAGTAAGATACACCAGATATACGGAACAATCTTGAGCAAAGGCACAGGACATATTGGGGATGGAGTGGGTGTGTCTGGTGGAAGTGTAGAGTATTGGAAGGAAAACAACTGAAGATCTGGAAAGGTAGGTTGGAACCAAACTAGAGAAGGTCTTGAATACAGGATGCTTAACAAAGAGCCTTGGGCAAAGCAAAGAACTGATAAACACTGAATCAGATTGACTCCAGTTTGACCTTCCACTCCCCTTGGTCCCACTCATGCGACCATAAATAAGTCACTAAACTTCTCCATCTTTAAATTAGAGACGATCTTACCTGCCTTACATTGTTATAAAAAAAATAAACAAAATCATATCATGAAGATGCTCTGAAGAATACAATGAACAATACATGAGCTATTTATTGCTCTATCCATCTTTCAACCCATTTTTTCATCTTTTTCCCATCATCAATTATAAAAGGCAGTGATTTTATCCACCTGAACATTACTCCACAGGCCATTAATCTAAAGGCATAATAAAAGGATAGAGACTTGTCCAGGACTGTTTCCATCTGGACTCCATCAAAAAAAGATGAGAATGAGATTAATGATAATAGCAATAATAATAATAATGCACATTTATATCCCTTTAAGGTTTGCAAAATACTCTCTATACATTATCTCATTAGACTACGGTACCTTTAACATAGGATATTAGAATTGAAAGAGACTGGGAAGATCATCTAGCTCAATTCTATAATTTACAGGGTCTCAAAAGGGGGAAGTGACTTACCTAAAGTTACAGTTAGTTGGCAGGAGAATCAGTGCGATATAGTGGAAAGAGCACTGGGGGCAGGCAACTCAGGGAAAGACTTTGCAATACACAGAAGTTAAAAAAAAAAAAAAAGAAGTTCAGAAAGGGAGAGAAACGGGGTGATTTTGTTCCTACCTTATTAAGTTTAATATATGGGGGGGCAGCTAGGTGGCGCAGTGGATAAAACACTGGGCCTGGATTCAGGAGGACCTGAGTTCAAATCCAGCATCAGACACTTGACACTTACTAGCTGTGTGATCCTGGGCAAGTTACTTAACCCTTGTTGCCCCACAAAAATTTTTTTTTAATTTAAAAAAAAAAAAAGTTTAATATATGAATTTTAGAAATAAACTTCAGGGGCAGCTAGGTAGCACAGTGGATAGAGCACCGGCCCTGGAGTCAGGAGTACCTGAGTTCAAATCCAGCCTCAGACACTTAATACTTACTAGCTGTGTGATGCTGGGCAAGTCACTTAACCCCAATTGCCTCACCCAAAAAAAAACAAAGAAAAAGAAATAAACTTCATTGTAACAGAAGTCCATGGTTTCATATCCAATTCTTTTTTTATTCTTTCTATATCAAAATACTTGTATTAATTGGTTCTTGTTAAGTTCCTAATATTTGGCCCAGTGGATAGAACATTGGGCCTGGAATCCAGAAGAGGCGAGTTCAAAATTGGCCCCAGATAGTTACTAGCTGTGTGTCCCTGGGCAAGTCCCTTAACCCTGCTTGCCTCAGTTTCCTCATCTGTAAAAGGAGCTGGAGAAGGAAATGGAACCACTATAGCCTCTTTCCCAAGAAAACTACAAATGGGGTCATGAAGAGTCAGCCATGATTGAAACAAGTCAACAATAACAAAAAGTTCACAATAATAGAGAATATTTTTAAAAAGGAAAAATAAAAGGACATTGGACTTTGAGTCAAAAAACCTGGGTTCAAGTCCCAGCTTTGCTGTTTATTAGCTCTAGGACTTTGACCAAGTGAGTTCACATCTCTATTTCTTCTTCTATAAATTGCATAATAATATACATATAAGTTGTATTGTGTATGTATGTATATATATATATATATATATATATATACACACACACACACACACACACACACATATATATAAGTTGTAGTAGATGAACTCTGATGGCCCTTACAACTCTTAAATTCTTTGTTCCAAGGTCTCTTCCAACCCAAATATTCAGTAATTCTCTAATCATTTATTCAATAAACATTTATTAAGCACCTACTATGTGCAGAGGCTTGTGCCTGACACTTCAGGAGGTACAAAATTAAACAAGACATAGTCCCTGTCCTCATGGAGTTTTCAGTTTAGTAGGGGTATAAGAAACACAAACAATACACAGATAAGTGCACTGAAAAGGGAGAGAATAAAGGCCCAAGGGCAAAGATTATCATCAACATTCTGATTTGTCATTCACCTTACTTCTTTTTTTTTTTAATTTTTTTTTTTTATTTTTTGCAGGGCAATGAGGGTTAAGTGACTTGCCCAGGGTCACACAGCTAGTAAGTGTCAAGTGTCTGAGGCTGGATTTGAACTCAGGTCGTTCTGACTCCAAGGCCAGTGCTTTAGCCACTGTGCTACCTAGCTGCCCCCCCACCTTACTTCTTTAATGATATTTCTTCCACGTTTTCATGTTCTCCTTCTTGCATTCTGCCTTAGCTTTTTTCACCTTCCTTCATTCACCAATGCTTGAGTTTCTTTCCCCAAGATTCCTTCTCTTCTCATTTGAGTTCTTATATTTTCCATTTCCCCATCCCTCTCATACAACCCTGTTTTTCCCCCCAAACAATAGAAGACTATATGGCACACCGTTCAGTTACAGTTCCTGGGAAAGATGTGAACTGTGGCTTCCTGGATGGTCCCGGGCGGCCACCACCCACTTGATGCACACTCAATCAGACCAAGATATCTATGAAAATCCTCCCTCCTCTGGGGGAGGAGGTCATAATCATGATCTTAAAAGCTCCACGGATTTATTAGATTGGCAGGATTCCATACACCAACCACCTCCAGGGGAAGATTTATTAAAGAGGTTAAAAAAAGGGGGGGGGGTGGGAGGGAGTCTGAGACAAGGTAACATCCAGAAATACAAATACATTTGCCTCATGGAAAGAAAAATAGCTTTTCAAAGGAGCCAGCTGCCTGAGTGCATGATGACTCTTTTTGTTTCCTTTCCAGGGTCCTTCCCAACTCACCTCTGCCACCTAGAGGCACAATGGTTTGAGCACTGGTCCTGGAGTTAGGAAGACTTGAGTTCAAATACCACCTCAGATACTAGATGTGCGAGTGACCTCGGGCTAGTAATTTAACCTCTCTGTCTCCATTTTCTCAGTTGTAAAATGGGGATAATAATAGCACCTACCTTGCAGGGTTGTTGTGAAGATAAATGAGGTAATATTTATAAAGTATCTAGCACAGTGCCTGGCTCATAGTAGGTATTATATAAATGCTATATATCATTATTATTCCATGAAGTATTTCTTATTTATTCCAGTGTACAGAGGATTGATAAAGGCAATTCACCAAATCCACTTAATAAGTTTAAAAAGAGGTAAGCCTTTATGATGTTGTTGAGTCATTATAGACATGTCAGACTCTCTCCATGACCCCATTTGGGATTTTCTTGGCAAAGACACTGGAGTGATTTGCCATTTCCTTCTCTAGTTCATTTTACAGATGAAGAAACTGAAGCAAAAAGGATTAAGTGACTTGCCCAGGGTCATACAAGTATTAAGTAAGTGTCTGAGGTAAAATTTGAACTCAGGTCTTCCTCACTCCAAGCTAGGCATGCCACTTAGTTGCCCTCCATATGGGACTTTTTTTTTTTTTTTAGTGAGGCAATCGGGGTTAAGTGACTTGCCCAGGGTCACACAGCTAGTAAGTGTCAAGTGTCTGAGGCCAGATTTGAACTCAGGTACTCCTGACTCCAGAGCCAGTGCTCTATCCACTGCGCCACCTAGCTGCCCCCATATGGGACTTTTTAAAACACCTCTTCCTATAAAATCTGGCTATGCTCATTGGCACCTTGTGAAAAGGTGTCAAGCCCTAATTTCATCTCAGAAACTGAGGCTACCTCAAGATGAATTACCTGGTTTGAAGTTACCTTTTGGCAAGTCTTAAGGGCTGGTTTCAGTGACTGGGACTCCCCACCCACCCACCCAAAGATGATTTGGTTAGGTATGATTCACAGGACAAGAGAACCTTCCCACTGCATTGGCTTTCAAGAGAAAGCTGGCACATGGGTAACTGTCACTTTTTTTTTTTGCTTTTTCCATCCTTGAGAGACAAACCAGGGAAAGGAGAGTGGACCAAGGTTATAGAACTGCTAATGACTGCTTTGAGGAAGTTGCATATCTTTGTCCATGGTCCCCAACAGAAGAATTCATGAGCAACATTCTTGACTGTTGCCTTCTATTTGAAGGAGGAAGAAAATTACCTAGGCAATATGATTCTGGGATTTGGACTTGTAAAGTAAAGAGAAGAATCTTGGGCAGTGACTTCTTGAAGGATTGAATTCAAAGTAATTTCAGTTTCAGCAGGTAAGATATGTTACTTTCTAGAGAGAAAGGGGTTCCTGATTGGAGATAAAAGAGGATTGCCCACATTGCCCTAAAACCTGGAGTAGCAATAAGAAACTTATTGGGGGAGAGAAGACCTATATTTTGCTCTTGTCAAAAATTAACTAAAAATTAGCTACTAGGGGCAGCTAGGTGGTACAGTGGATAAAGCACCGGCCCTGGAGTCAGGAGGACCTGAGTTTAAATCCGGAGTCAGACACTTAACACTTACTAGCTATATGACCCTGGGCAAGTCACTTAACCCCAATTGCCTCACCAAAAAATAAAAAATAAATATTTGAATTTTTTTAAAAATTCAAATTAGCTACTAAAATAGCATAGGTTCAATAGGAAGGGGGTTGGGGATTGCTTATTTGTTTTTGTCCAGCAGTCCCAAAGTATGCTTGCTTTCCAGAAAAATTCAAACCACAGAATATCAAGATGAATCTGAAAGAGACTATGTCATCAGAACGTCAGTGTTTTGCCCCTTTGGCAATCCCAAGTTCATTTCCCTTCTGAGAGAAGTTTATGAATCCCTGGGAGAGATTTGTTCATTTTTTATATCTCTTTGTGGGTTCCTTTATGTCTTCTTATTTTCCTTGGCAAGAAATAAAGGCTGTCCTCTACCCAACATGTACTTATTATCTTGAGAGCTTATACAAAAACTAAGGATCCTGTTACACACATTTTTGGAAATTTAGACACAAGCTATCCTCATATATCAGTATTAAGCAATTTCTCAGAGTAAATTCTAGGTCCGGGTATGAATCAAAGAGATCTTTTAAGGATGCTCATAAGGTCGGATCCTGTCTGTATGACCCTAGAGCTTTGAAGGATGTGGGCCATGGATTATATCAATATATAATACCCATACCATTCCATGAATTACCACATTTATTGTCTGTCCCACTCATTTGGACCTTAGACATATACGAGTATACCTCATTCTCCTCGACAATGGAGTCTTCAAAAGTGTTTTATAAAGTTGCATTCTCAACTATGGACTTTAGATCCAAAAAGATGTGACCAATAATAATTTATTTATTTATATTTATCAAGAATAATTAAAAATAATAAAATTATGCTTCCAGCCCTATATAAATGGACATAAATTTACTGTATATATTGATTATCACTAAGCTTTTATTAAGTCTCAAGTTTCCTTACCTCTAAAACTAAAAAAAAAAAATTAAATTAAATGGTCTTTAAGTTCCAACATTCTTTGCCCTATGTTCTAGCTCTGATATATTCTAAAAATCCCTTCCAGTCTAAACATTCTATCTTCTACCTTCCACAGTCCCTTTTAATATTCTCTGTTCTGTGTTATAAAGCCATTCCTAAACAGTCCTCAAATCCTTTTGTATATTAGCCATCATTCAGCATTTATTAATTAGGCAGGCACTGTCCTAGGCACTGGAGAAACAAAGACAGAAATGAAACTGTTTCTGCTTTAAAGAGTTTACAATCTGTGTGGTCCTTTTCTAGCTTTCACCTCTAGTTTTGGACCTAAAATCTGGCTCCAAAAAGAAAAGAATCAAAGAGCCAAAAATTTCAGATGTCAAGAAAAAAACAAAAAGAATCATTTTCAAAAAAGTACCATGTTAATCTATAGAAGATTCGTTCCCGATCCCCCATCAAAAAGAAATCAAAATTATGTGGGTCCATCAGAGGCTCTTGAGGCAATCTTCAGAACAAGGCTCTTAACCTAGAGTCCATGAACTTTTTTTTTTTTAAATACTTTGACAGGGGCAGTTAGGTGGCACAGTGGATAGAGCACAGGCCCTGGATTCAGGAGGACCTGAGTTCAAATCTGGCCCCAGACACTTGATACTTACTAGCTGTGTGACCCTGGGCAAGTCACTTAACCCCAATTGCCTCACCAAAAAAAATAAAATAAAATAATTTTTTTAATACTTTGACAGATATACTTCAATATAATTGGTTTCTTTTGTAGTCCTATATTTTATTTTTGTATGTTAAAAATATATTATTTTGAAAAGGCATCCAGAGGCCTCAACAGATTGTCAAAAAAAAAGTCTCCAAGTGGGAACTGAGTCGAACTGACCAGAATATCTCCTGGGCTATGGACAGAGGCGCCCAGACTGACTGCTCCCAGTCTGATGCTGGAGATCTGTCAGTGGAGGCTGGAAGATTCTTGTTTTGACACGCATTGGGCTAGATGTCCTCTGAAGTTCCTTCCAAACCTGAGATTATGTGATTCTGCAGCTAAGTCCTCAGTTTGACTCTCTGCTGGCAAGCTCTGCTTCAAGGGCACCTGGGGCTGTTCAGTCCTGCTCCCACAGCATTCCTCCCCACCCCGGTTTTGGGAGACTATGGCCAACCCCGTCCCCTGAACAAGGACTTCTCCTCCGAATTTCTTCAAAGTCATTAAGCACATGTTTACTTTTGCTAATTGATATAAATGACTTTCCTTTCTCGGTGACTCAGTGTTGAACATTTCCAAATTAATTGGATTTGAACAGGAAAATTAAGTATTTCAATTTGCCATCTTTCAAGATGACAGAATGGAGAAAAAAGAATCTACTCAGATTTTATATGAGAATATTTGATCCCACGAAATGCAGTTGGGAAGGTCAATAAAAGTGCTCAGGACTCAATGGGGGAGGGGGGGGTGAAATACATAAAAATAATGGCTCCTATCACTACAGCTAATAAGCACCAGAGCAAGGAATCAAACCCAGGACACCAGATTAGAGAGAGAGAGGAAGCCCCTGACCAGCATTAGGGCATGTACCCAGTGATTTGGCGGGGGGGGGGGGGGGGGGGGGGGGGGGGGGCGGGAACAAGAATGGAACTTGTCATATTTCTAAAACATGGATGCGGAAGAAAGAAGCATCCTGGGCCTATCTCCCTAGACGGTGCTTTGTAACCTAGATGTTAACACGATAAGGAAGATAATCTTGTGATCTGCGAAGGTAGGAAGCAGCCACTGCTGTCAACAACCCTAAGTAATGTATCCCATTGTTCATCAAAGTCCCTCTCATGGGACTAAATCAGAGGCTAGGACTGGAGCATGGTCCTGCCACGAGTAGAAGTTTTTTGTTTGTTTTTTTAAAGATGGAGATTGGAGTCCAAGTGCGCCCTACTTTTGCCATAAAGAACACTTAGGGGTGACCTACATTGGGGTTGCCCATGAGCAGCACATAAAATCAGGCAGGAGGAGAATTTTCCTGGTGGTATTGACACTTAGATGAGGCTCTAACCACTCGGTTATCAGCTAATGAATCAGTGCAAAGGAAGAGGTCTGAGGCTATAGCCCTACAAAGTCAGCTAAATCAAGAAGGGTCACTGGAAAGTGACCATGCTGATGTGTCAGCTCAGGCTAGGGCCAGTGATGCTACCACCATGAAAGGTTAAAGGTTGAATTACACAGATCAATGCCAGTCTCCAATATTAACTCTCACCTACTCCCCCAATTCCATCTTCTGTGGTTTTAATTTCTGTTCCTTCACCAAACATCCTGCTTGTCTCTCGAGAAAAACCCAAGCTGCTAATCCAGCCCAGTCT
Source organism: Dromiciops gliroides (assembly GCF_019393635.1). NCBI lineage: Eukaryota > Metazoa > Chordata > Mammalia > Microbiotheria > Microbiotheriidae > Dromiciops > Dromiciops gliroides. The sequence continues at coordinate 461,067,158 of NC_057862.1, read as the reverse complement.
TTGGTTTTTGCTCATATAATACATTGGTCATTGGAAGCCCGGTAATTAGAACATGCTCAGATTTGCCCTTCCTGGTGGGTTCTAAAGAGTATGCACAGATATTTCTTGTCTAGTTCCAGTCCAACACATGCAATTTGGGGAGCCAGTCTGGAGGTCACGAGCGACAAAGGAGCTAGTACCATGTGATGATGAAGTCGGCTTCAGAGACAGAAGGCCCAGTGACTCAGTGCTCTAAAATATGAAAATGTAGATATGAAAATAACAGCCACAGATAACACCTTGTCTCTCCAACAATTAAAGTGCTTAGAAGGCCCAAACCTAGATCAAGAAAAAGGTATCACCAAAACATACCATCAAAGATGGGACATTTGCTGTTTATACAACAAGGGGAAAAGCTTGAAGGCTGTTCTGTTGCTCTTATCCTTTGCCCTCAGTGTATATAGGTTCACATTCAGGGCTTCTGGATCACTGGTTGGCACAGGGCTTGGGAACCCCACAAACTATAACAATAGGGCTCCCATAAGGAAGCACTGAGGCAATACTCCTGATAGGGGCATTTTACTTGCTATTTATTTTGCTATATCATTTAATTAAATGTCTTTTACTTTGAACTAATATTTTGTTGTTGTCGTTCTGGTAAAAGAAATCTTCAAGAGCCATCGTTTGAATAGATTCAAGGTATGTTGAAAAATAGACCTGGAGCGCAGGTTCAGTAAACAAATGACCATTCACCCAGGGCTTTTATTGAGTTCTTCATCTGTTGGGATGCGTTACATATATGAGATGAAGCAGTAGGGAAATATCAGGGGATTGGCAATGCTTTCAATATACAGACTGAATTCCCTCTAAGAACACCATCATTTGCTTTCTTAGTCTCCCCGTACATGGCTTGGTCATTTGTAACCCCAAATATCTGTCAACAAATTTGGCTCCAGGGGTAGAAGTTTTGTAGATAGACTAGCTTTCATTTCTCTAATGTGCTGACAGAATTACCACATAACCACCTCTTTGGAGAGCATTTGTTATTAAGAGACAGAAGAAATCAGTCACCTCTCCAGCCTCCAAAAAGAAGCCCTTGAAACCCAGAATATTCTGTGCCTCTTTCCATCAGTCCTGGCCCAAATGCTAACATTTGACCTTTCTCTCTGTGCTTCTTCCTCTTTTCTTCCTCTATATAATTGTAGATGATGATTGCATTATTGCATCACTTCATACACATCCCTTTCTTCTCAGGATCAGTGAACAAGTGCTAGCTATGCCTTCTCTTGCTTCTTAAAGGTATCTGTGGGGTGTATGGGATGTTCAGGGAGGACTAGCACCTCTTGTATGAGGGCTTGCCAAACCCTTAGGTGTTCACACGCCACCCAAATCTCACCTGTGACTTCAAGAAGCTATAGCATGCCTAGCAGCTGCACACCAGTAAAACCATCTGTGAGAAGAGGGTAATGAACAGGCCTCAAACCCATTGGTGAGTTAGGGAGATGCCTACAGCAAGCATGTGAAGACTTCCCCTCAGCAGAATGGGTGGATGAGAACAATTTGTTCCAATGGCCATGAAGGCGGCTGAATCAGGTGCTCTGGAGGGCCTAGAGCTTGGTCATACATCCCAAAGGCCCAGGTCATCCATTGTACCCCTGGTCATAATCAGCCATCTTGACTTTTGTCTTGTCACTGGATTCGGATGACTCTGGAAGAAAGAACGAAGCTGACAATTTTGTGTAATTCTGCCTCACTTAGATCCAATTTACCTACGAGTCAGGACATCACCCTGTGATGTCATTGGTCCTCTTTGAAATGAAGTATGAACAATAACAACAACATGAACAATAACAACAACATCCATCTGAAGGTAGATCTACTCACAGCTTCCTCACTTTGGGAAAAAGCTAAACTACAATTAATTCCCCTTGGGTATTCTTATAATCCCCCATGAGCTATATTGTGCAGGAAATTCAGCTCAATTCAACATTGCTGGAGCCCCCACAATGTCATTTATTCAAAGGTAATCACACAGTCACCACCCTCAAAGAGCTGCCTATAAAAGAAAAGGGAGATATGATGGACACACAAATAAACAACAACAATAATCAAAATAGCGATAACTAGCATGTGCAAAGCATTTAAAGCTTTGCAAAGCACACACAACATATGACCTGATTTAATCCTCCCAATCACCCTGTGAAATAAGTGCTATTATTATCCTTATTTTACAAACAAGGAAACTAAGGCTAATAGGTTAGTGACTTGCCTAAGGTCACACTGTTAGTAATTATCTGAGGCAGGATTTGAATTCAGAATTTCTTAACTTCAAGTCCCACACTCTATCCACTACACTGCCTAGCTACAAGGAAGAATGGGGCATTTGCCAGAGGAAAAGTGCAAATGCAGTGTTATGGCGGTCCAGAGAAGGTAGAGACCAATCAGTTATGTATCTACTAAATACTTCCTCTGCTCAGGCCCAGACTTGTATCACGTGCTTCAAGAGATACAAGCCAAAAAAGGGATGCAGGCCCTGCTTTCGAGAAGCTTGCAGTCTAATTGGAGAGAGAATCCCTCATATGGAAGAATAAGTCGCTGCAGAAGACAATGTGAGATAAGTGTCAAGTGAGTGGTACAAACAGAAGGTGCTACCTGGAGAGATCACTAGAGGGATGGAGATGGGAGGATAGTGGGACAGGAGGGAAGGGGACGTGCACAGGTTGAGAGACCAGCAAGCTGATTAAGAAAGAAGTCCTGTTCAGAGTAGTAGGTCTATCATATATGTCTCCTTGGTACTAGGGGGACCTGGGTAGTGTAGGGAAGTTCTCCCCAGGATACTCTGATACATAAAGTGGCCCCAATCTTTCATCAACAAGCATTTGTTAAGTGCCTACTCTGTGCTAGACACTACACAGGCCACTGGACCTTAAGGGATTAATATTCTATTAGAAGAAACAACATAAAGATAGACAAAATATGTACACCAAGTATATAATACAATATAATATAATGTGTATATGAAATATATAAATATATAATAAATATATATATAAAGGGGATTTTAGTGGGCAGATACCAGGAGCTAAGGACATCAGGAAAGGATTAGTGGAGGAGGTGGAACACCAGCTAAACTCTGTAGGAAGCTAGGGACTGTCAGGGGAGGAGATGAGAAGGGAGTCCATTACAGGCATAATGGACAACCAGTGCAAAAGCAACGAGACAGAAGAGAAAATGTCATGCAAGAGCAACAGCAAGAAATCCAGTTTAGGGGCAGCTAGATGGCACAGTGAATAGAGCAACTGGCCCTGGAGTCAGGAGGATCTGAGTTCAAATTCGGATTCAGATATTTACTAGCTGTGTGACCCTAGAAAAGTCACTTAGCCCCAAATATCCCCCCACCCCACCCACACCCCCAACAAAGAAATTTCATTTAGCAGGACTATAGAATAGACTAGAGGAAGGAAAATTAAAATTTGTCATAAACCTAGGAAGTAAGTTCTAACCAAGTTGTGAAGGACTTTCAATTTCAGAAAATCTGAGTTCAAATCCTGTCTCTACCATTTATTCTTTGTATGACTCTGGTAAAATTCCTTACTCTCTCTGAACATCAGATCCTCATCTGTAATACAAGGTGACTAGACGAGATGAGGTCACTTCTGGCTCTCACTCTATGATCTTATATACAGAAGTGTTTGCATCTAATCCTAGGGTAAACAGGGAGTTACAAGAATTTATTCAGCAGGGTAGTGACATGGTCAGACTTCTGCTCTAGGAATATCCCTTTAGTAATTTTGTGGTAAACACATTTGAGAGGGGAGAAAAAAGGCAAAGAGAACCAGATGTTACCCAAATACTAAAATGCACCATGCTATTTTCTGGGACCAGGAAAAAAAAAATGTGTGTGTGTGTGTGTGTGTGTGTGTGTGTGTGTATCATATACACATATAAAGAGAGTTTTATATATATATATATATATGCATATAGATGTGTATGTGTATAAATGTATGTGTGTGTAAATATATATACACACACAAACACATACAGAGACAGAGAGACAGACACTTAAGTTTAATTCTGAAAGACCATAACTCCAGAGAGAAAGGATCAGGCTTTTCTTGTCTCTGGCTCATTATGTCTCTCTATTCTAGAGTCCCATGGGAAATCTCTCAAAGCTCAGGTTTGACATGTCCAAAGTTTTCTCTAAAAGGAATTATCAGGGTGACATCCAGAAAAATTAGCCAATGTACCAAGTAGTAGATATCAGGTATAGGACAGTTATTTATTTCCTCCACCATAAAAGAAATGCTTAAAACACAATAAGACTCATAAACGTATAGTAATCCATATTTAAAACATAAACTATGATCTATCACCTCTATTATATTTTTTCAATAGGTGGGAAGAACTCCCTGAAGCCTTGTGAGACTACTGAACAGATTGTTTTCCACCTTATGATATATTCCCCAAGTGGCAAGTGTAGGTTTAGGTCTTTTGGGCAGCCATGATGCTGTCAGTATTTATCTCCTCCTATAAGAAGTGGCCCAGTTGTAGGAAGTACCTCTCACTGCCAGGCTGCTCCTAGGAACTCCCACCCTCTCAAATTCACCATGCACTTGCCAGAGTTGGCAACAACAACCCCTCTAGATTGCTATTCATTCACTCGCGATCAGCCAATGAAATACAAAACAGAAGAGTTGGCCAGGTTCACGAGGCCCAATTCTGAGCTCACCTAGGTAAACTCTTGTTCTTGCTACCATAGGGAGGGGAGAGAAGATGCCTCTTCCATACTGTTTTCCCCCTAAAAATCCAAAGAATTGCTATTAGCTGTGCCCCAACAAAGAGGTATCCTGAAAAGAGACTAAAAATGATCTCTTTGAGCAGGATGCTATCAGAAAAAAACAGAAAGACCTACATGAGCTGATGCAACGTGAAATGTACTGTATACAAAATAACAGCAATACCACAAGATGATCTGCTGTGAATGACTTGGTTATTTTCAGCAATGCAATGATCCAAGACAACTCTGAAGGTCTTATGAAAAATGCAGTCCATCTACAGAGACAGAACTGATGGTGTCTGAATATAGATTGAAGCATAATTTTTTGTTGTTAGGTCTTTTATCTGAAGTTTTGTTTTTGTCTGTTTTCTTTCACAACCTGGCTAATGTAGAAATGTTTTGCCTGACTGCTCATGTATAGCTTATATTGAATTGCTTGAGTTCTTGGGGGGGGGGGTGAGGAAGGAAGAGAATTTAGAATACAAAGTTGTTGTTTTTTAATTGATGTCAAAATTTGTATTTACATGTAATTTGGGAAAAATAAAATTCTAAATAAAAAGTGGTTTGCAGCTGCACAGTTTAAAAAAAATTATCTCTTCTCATTCCTTAAGATCCATGGAGCACAAAACCCTTCCTTGCTCAAGAATTTCCCTCTAGCACAGGCCCCCACAACCTCCCTAAGCTTTTCACAGGGGTGAAGGGATAATCCAAGAATTCCCTGGTCAAGCAGGCCTTTTAGCAAGGGGGCAAAGAATGTGTCCCCCCGACCATGGAGCCAACGCAAGCCTGCTCCCTCAGAAGTCCTCTACTTCTGCTCCATGTAGAACAATAAACATCTATGTTTTCACTCTCAGTCACAGTCCATAATTCCCCAAAACCCACAATCCCTTTCCATAAGACTCTGAAAAGTCATAGAATATTAGAATTGGAAAGAATCTTAGAACATACACTATTAGAGTTGGACTAGATCCTAGAAAATGGAATTCCTGAGACGGAAGGGACCTTTGACCACTGAACACAATGCCTGGTACACAAAACACAATTAATAAAGAATTCTTGACTTGACTTTAGATCACCGTGGTCAATCTCCACATTTTCCCAAGAAGTCAGAGGTCCAGGAATGACTTGTTCAAGGTCACACAGTAAGCAAGCTGTTGTGTTTCAAAAATCAGGAGGAGGTGGGGAGAGGTCGTAGAAGATCCTCCCATCTCAATTATCTGGACAAAGTTTCCCAGGATGCCATGACTGAATGAAAAAGCATTCCCTTTGAGAAGCTAAGATTTATCAGTCATTAGTGTAAACGGTATACAGAGTTCAGAACTGATGCTCAGACAGAGAGCCATTAATTCTGTCCCTAAAAGTCAGCAACTTGGAGACCCCTAGACATTGGAAAAACACTAAGACCCCTTCCAAAAATGTTTCACACCAATTCAAACCAAGTATACGTGAAGGCAGCCTGTCCCTAGGAAAGTTCTCTTAACTTTATAGATAAACAGCAGTTAGTTTTGTAGATAGGGTTGAAATTATTAGCTAAGCTATTTTTCCATGCCCAGTACAATATTATGTTTCACATCTGGAGACTTAAACATATTATGGGGTTTTAAATCTCTCAGCAAGTTCCTCCCCCCAATACCACTGAATCAATAGAACACATGCCAAAAAAAAGTGGGGATTTTTTAATGCCTTCTTATTTTCTTCTGCGCTCCCTATTCCCCTATCTCCTGGGGCTAGCTTATGGGGGCCCCAGGAGTCCCATACAAGCACTCAGTACCTCTGAGGGCTCGGTAACAACTTCATTAACTGTGTGGTCAATGTTGAGTCCCCACATGTCTCTCTAGGACTCTAGCCACCGGTTACCTCATCGCCTGGCACTGCACTAGGAAAACCCTGAAGACCGCTGCTGAAAATGAGGCCCAAGTGCCAATGCCCAAGAGGACATGAGAGGGTTCCTTCTTTGGAGGGCCATCCCCTGTTGGAGGTCTCAGCTCATCAAAATCAAGCTGAATATTCCGCCATAAATTAGTTTTATAGGGGATAAAAGCAAGAGAGAGCCAGAGGTAAAATTTATATTACACCTCACTGATTTACAGCATCATTTTCCTGGCTCAGATCCCTGGGTTTGAGCCTCTAGGTCCTGAGGCATGCTCCTGCATGTTCCTCATGGCAGTGGGATGGTACACATGGGCCCAAACTATCCCTTACCTCCCACAATGGCTCACAGTGGGCTCAGGCCCCAGCCCTGCCCTGCCCTATAACTTAGTCCCATAAGAGAAGATTAGATGTCCACTGCTGGAAACCAGATTAATACACAGCAATCTGGGGGTGCCCCCACTCCTCTGGTCCACAAGTGACAGCTCCACAAGTGACCAACTGCATGGCTCACACTCACAGCTTCCACAGAAGACAGACAGTGGCAGGCTAAGTGTTTACTGAAGCCAGGCTTGCCCTTCACCTCAGTGGGAAGGGCAACTAAAACCCCTTCATCCTCCCTGCACACAGCCTCCTACCAACCACCAGCTTCTGCCCAAAAGGGGAAGCTGGGAGACTGCAGCTCCTGACAAACACAATGACAGAGGGTCATGAGCAGAGATCCCACTTCTCCCATTCCCCACCCCCACCCCCCAAAAAAGAAAAAGAATTCGTCTTCCCTGCTCTGCTTCTCAGTTGAGAGAAGGTTGGGACCTTACTTATATCACAGAATCCCAGGGTATCAGAGCTGGATGGGATTTTGGAACATAGAATATCAGGACCTAGAATACAGAACCTAGAATATCAGAGCTAGAAGGCACCTTAGGCCATAGCAAAAAGAATATTAGAACTGGAAGGGGCCAGAGGTCATCTTATGCAAGCCCCTCGTTTTGTAGATTAGGAAACGAAGGCCAGGGTGGTTAAGTGACTTACCCAACATCACACAGGGAGAAAGTAGCAGGGCCAGGATTTGAACCCAGGCCCTGTGACTCAGGAGTCATTGTAATGCTATTGTAACACTATACCGTGATCCACTTCAAACCTTTTCCCAGCATTTTACTGAGGAGCAAATTTAGGCATAGAGAAAGAAAATGACTTGCCCAAGGTCGTATATCTAGTTAGAGCTAGGATTAGAACTCAGGACTCCCAATCTAGAGTTCTTCCTACAACTAACTAGAAAAATAAATCAATTTCCTATTAAATGACCACTCTTTATCTATCCCTGTGAGAGGAGAAAAGCAAACAGGCTTTCCCCAGCATAGTCTTGACCATTAAAAAGTCTTCACCCATCGTTCAAGCTAAAAACAGATCCAGACCTCCACAATTCAGGTAATTGGGGCGCTTTTGCCAAAGGTGATTAAGGCCAGAGAGTCGAAGCCAAGGTCTCTAGATGCACTAATGACAGGGCCAGCATCAGAACTGTGAGGAAGACAGATGAGGATTGGAAGGCAAGGACCCAATTATGATCAGGCCAGCATCAGGTTAATGGGGAAGGTGGGAGAGGCCTTTGGCTCCAGGGGAGTTGGCATTAGTCTGGGCACAATTTTAGCATGCAGGATGGAGTCCAAATGAGTTCACGCAAAGGGAACGTTCAAGGCTCCTCCAGGAGAACCAGGAAAATGGAACTCAATAAGAAACCTAGATGGTTATGCCATACAAGAGCAGGGGGAAGAACTTGGGAGACTTCGCCAAGCCAAAAGAAGACTTGGAAGAGGATGCTATCTGTCTTCAAGTACTTGAAGGACTGTCTTGTGGAAGAAAGATGGAGTTGGTCCTCCTGAACTCCACAGGGAAGACCACAGTCAGTGGGTGGAACTTGCCAGGAGTCAAATCTTGGCTCAATAGAAGGAAAAACTTCCTATCAGAACCATCCCCAAGGAGAACAGACCACTGGGCAGGAAATGAGCTCTCCATCAGCAACGTGTTTCAAGTGAAGATTGAATGACCATCTGTGAAAAAGCACTGATGACTTGAGTAAGTGTTACCTGAGATGACCTCTGAGGTCCTTTTCAATTCTAAGGCTTTGATAATGATACCTTTATGGGACTTTTCTCACATGGTCCCCTATATGTAGCTATTGAAATTCTTTCCCATTCTTTAAGCCTACCACAAATGTCACCTCCACCACGAAGTCTTCCAGATTCTCCTCTTTGTCTCCATCCCCCCGCCACCACCCTACACACACATAAACACATGTGGGTGCATGCACACGAGCACATGGACACACACACCCCTCTTCCTCTGCTGTGATCTCATGGTTTGTTATTTCTATTTCTGCTATAAAACCATTCACATCCCATATTGATAGATATGATTACAATTTGTATTTATCTGAGTATATATCTTCTCTCCCCTACAACACCATGAACTCCTAGAGGTCAGAGGCTATGCCCTATTCATCTACCATGAAGTGCTAGGCATAGCTCCTACCATATATATCTCTCTAGCTGTCTATACTAGACAACAATCAACTAGTTGGTTAGTCAGTCAACAAACATTTGTTATGCATATACCATGTGCCAAGGACTGTGACTAAACACTGGTGACATAAAAGCAAAAACATGGTCCTTGCCTTCAAGGAGGTCACATTCTAATGGGGGAAACAACAGGCAAACAACTAGATAGACAGACAGACGCATAGATAGATACATAGATAGATAGATACAAACATAAAAGATAGAGATATTAGAAGGTGACCCCAAAGAGAATGCCCTAGAGGGGAAGGAAAGGACTTGCACAAGGTCACACAGCAAATTAGAAAAAGAGCTGGGACTCGAGTCCAGACCTCCTAACTAAAAATTCTAGTCCAAGACTTGGCCACAGAAGCTTTCCTGATAATTAATGTTTTCTAAGCATTTTTCCCACCCTTTATTTCACTGACTCCTCACAGTGACAGAGGCACTTTTAGGACAATGGGCACAATTAACTCATTTTGACAAAGGAGGAAACTAAGATTCAGAGGGTAGGGATGGGGGGGGGGGTGACTAGGTCGAGGTCACACACTGAATTAGTGGCCCAGTGAAGACTAGTTCTCTGGTCTCCTGACTTTTTTTTTCAGGGCAATGAGGGTTAAGTGACTTGCCCAGGGTCACACAGCTAGTATGTGTCAAGTGTCTGAGGCCAGATTTGAACTCAGGTCCTCCTGAATCCAGGGCCAGTGCCACCAAGCTGCCCTCTGGTCTCCTGACTTTTAATCAGACGATCCTTTCACTATATGTGGGTAGAAGTTTGAATTCTGGGTTCCCAAGAAAAATTTTACAAAGTCACCCTCTCCCTTAGTGGAGCCCCAAGGGCACTCTTTGGTTAATAGCTGCCCACTTGCTCTTCGTTCTCATGGCTTCTGACCTCTGTGCCCACAACATCTGCTTCTCTGCCTATAGTGAAAATGATTGGAACACCTGGATTTTAGATCTTGTTTTAGTCAGTGAGGCTCAAAGTCCCTTAAGATCTGAATCCTACAATCCTAATATTGTCCTTGCTGATGCCTAGGGTCAGGGGAGCTGATTCTTGAGGGGTGTCACCAACAACCAGACACTCGCCAATGGAATCCAAAAATGTCAGAGGCAGAGAAGGAATTAGGGAATCACCCAGTCCGGGACTTCTTCACAGGTTTTGTGTCTCAGATTCTTTCGCCATCTAGAGAAGCCTATGAACAGCCTCTTCTCAGAATGTTTTGTTATGTTTCCTCTCCTAAGCGAAGGCAGTGCTACATCTCGGTTAGCTGCTGGTGAAAATAAAGATTTTTTTTCCCCCATATAAGTTCACAGACCCCTTGGAGATGTGTAACCTTGGCAAGCAAGTCCCTTCTCCTGACTGTGCTCTCCTCATTGGTAAAATGAAGGGACTGCACAGGCTGTGGATCCCAGGTTAACAATCCCTAATCCAGTACAGTTGAGGCCCGGAAATGTGAAGTAAACCATCCAAGGTCACAGAGAAAGTAAGAAGCAGAGCCAGAAAATCTCAGAGCCTGCATCTCTTGAGTCCAGGCCTGGCACTCCTTCCATTTTATCATTTTGCCTCAGTTTCAGATTTAAATCAGGCCCAGAGATTCAATTAGCCCAGCAATTAACTATCCTGGAGGTTGGGGGGCAGGGCAAAACGAGCCTTTGCTCTTCATTTATGGAGTAGCCAGTAGCCTTGACTTTCCTGACACACCCTAGCTGGGTGACAAATCACTTCACCTCCATTTACCTCCGTTTCTTCATCTATTAAAATAGGGCTAATAATAGCATCTACCTCCCAAGGTCATTGTGGAGATCAAAGGAGAAAACGTTAAAGGGCTTAGCACAGTGCTTGGCACATAGTAAGCACTATAGAAACGTTAGCTATTATTATTCCATTTAGAAGAAGGCACCAGGAAGAGAAAACTGCAAAGGCCGAGTCTCTCACTTAGCATCTTGGAAATTTCCCCAGGCTTTTTTACAGGATACCCGACCTCGGGGTGGGTGGTAGGGGAGTGGGGAGTAGTCGCTACCATTTTTAAAGACAGAAAATCTAAAAAAAAAACACACACACACCCCCACCCGCCTCCCCCAAGGTGCCCACCACCCGTAGCCGGCAGCCGAGTGGTGGTTTGTGAGTAATGACTCCAATACTCGTGTGACCGCAGCTTCTGAGAATCCAGGGAAGAAAATAAATAGAAACCTAATTGTACTGTGACCGACAGCATTTCTCTAACCAACCCGGTGCTTTATGGCGGGTCAAGCTCCCCCGGTGGAGCCCGAAGATTGCATTTTGTCCTGGATTTTTCTTTGTGCACACTGGAAGTGTTGTGCTTGAAGGGGCACCTCTGAGCCAGCCGGGGAGCCTGGGGACTGGCGGGGGATCGGCCATTGCAGTGGCTCCGATGAGTTTAAATCATACCCCATCAGCCCAGACTAGGCCCAAATGTGATAATTTACTGGGTAAGGAACCTGCTGTGCTTTGAGAGCACATTTGCCACCAGGTCCCCAGCTATTGAGTTTATTAAGAATCCATCAAGATGTGAGAGGCAGGAGGAGCCCTTCTCCAGGGGGGATGGATTTAATCAGAGAACTTTCCTAGTGTGCCAGCCCCTTGCCAGGATCTCCTTCTTTGTTGTGGGTTTTGTTTCTCAAAGATGCTCTCGCATCCCCCCCCTTCTATGTTAGCACCGTAATTAGAGAAGCCCCACAGAGACACGGCAACCAGGTGAAATACAGCACCAGCCACTGTCTCTGTGTTTTGGCAGCGGGCAGACATGGCATTTTCTGGGGCAGTTAAAAGCAGAAGATGTTATTACTGGTCACTGGCAAATAATTGGGCACCACTGCCTCCATGCATGTAGGGGGATTTGGCAATTTGCAGAGCAGGGCTCAGCCTTCTCTGCTCTGGAAGGGCATAGCAACATTTTCTGGGTTTCCCAAGACTTATCTCTAATGTGGGTACATTTGAATGCCTTGCCCTCATTTCCTGGTGGGAAAATAACTGGGGAACACGTGTCTCAATTTCCTTTCCTTGAAAAGATTATTCGATTTGGAGCCAGAAGGCCCAGATTCAGATACTGCCATTTAACCGCCTGTGTGAACTTGGGTGAGTCACAACTTCTCTGGGCCTCAGTTGCCCTAATTCTAAAATGAAGGAGTCAATCTACTTTGCTTTAAAGGTCTATTCCATCTCTAAATCTATGATTCTATGGCAGGTTATCTTGTGTGCTGTGACCATGCTTGCAAGGGACAGGGAAGGTTCATTGGAGAAGTTGTTTTTCTAGTAAGAATGAGTCTGTGATTTATAAAGCCATTCAGATCCTGCCTAAACTGTCTTTCTGATCCAGGGATTATTCTGAGACTTTGCCCCAGACCCTAAGGGAGTATTTGAGAGCCCCAGACTTAAAATTCTCCAGGACCTCACAACTTACTTCCAAATGGAAAGGAACAATCTCATCACCTGGAAATTTGACTCCATAACAATATTATTAAGTACCTAGTACATGCAAGGCTTTGTGCTGGGTGCTAGTGAAGACACAGAGAACAGTAAGACCAGCTTTTAAGGAAGCCTGGGTTCAAATATTAGTCTTGCTGTTCAATAATTGTGTGGGCCTCAGAGAAGTCCGTTTACCTCTGAGCCTGTTTCCTACTCTATAAAAAGTGATATGATTTGCATCACCTACTACACAGGGTTGTTGTGAAGATTATATGAGATAATAAATGTGGAAAGCACTTTGTAACCATTAATCTTTCTGTATAACTGCTGGTTATTAGAAGTATAAGGGGAGGGACGGTTAGGTGGCACAGTGAATAGAGCACCAGCCCTGGAATCAGGAAGACCTGAGTTCAAACTGGCTTTAGACACTAGCTGTGCGACCCTGGATAAGTCACAACCCTGATTGCCTCCAAAAAATTTTTTTAAATAATTTTTTTTAAGTATAAGGGGAGAGAGAGGAATAGGATAAGGCAGATGCTCAAACTATAACACAAAACAGTCTTATTTAGAACCTTGTTAGACTAAGGAATCTACAAATAATAACAGGTGATTATATGTAATGTATTAACATTACAAAGCACTTTACACACATCTCATTTGATCCTCAGAACTCTAAAGGTTAGAGACTACAGGAATTATTATTCCCATTTTACAGATGAGGAAACCAAGGAACTTACCCATGGTCATGCAGATGGCATCAAGGCAAAATTCAAGCTTAAGTTTCTCCTAAATTCCAAGTGAAATGTTGTAAATGGAATCCAAAAACCTGAGTTTGATTCCTGATTGCACAAATGGGCTGTGTGACCTTGAGCCTGGGAATCAAATCAATCATAAAGCACTGATGAGTTACTGACTATACGAGGTGCTGCTCTTAGCACTAGGGATACAGAGGGGGGGAAAATAAAAGGAAGGAAACAAGCATGTATTGAGTGCCTACTATGTGCCAAGCACTGTGCCAAGGAATTGACAAATTTTATCTCACTTTATCCTCATAACAACCCCTAGAACTAGATGCTTTTATTATCCCCATTTACAGTTAAGGAAACTGAGGCAAACAACAGTTAAGTGACTTGCAGTATCTGAAGTCAGATTTGTGGTCAGGTCTTCCAGAACTAGTGCTATGTGCACCATGGCGCCATCTAGTGGCCTTCCTTACAAAATAAGCTACCTTCAAGGAGTTTATATATACACATGTAAACATATACCAAATATATTCTAAGTGTATACAAGGTAATTTTTTGGTGAGGAGAGCAGTTGGAAGTGGGGAAGCAAATCATGAAAGGTTTCTTACAGGGAGTAGAGTGGTGTTCTGAATAGAGGAACAGTTTTAGAGTTAGGAAGATCTGAATTCAAATCTTGTCTCTGATAAGTATTAACTGTGTGACCATGAACAAGTCACTTTACCTGTCAGTGCCCAAAGCAACTCTCTGAGGCTTTAAATTACAGAGGAATTGTCCATTTATATAAGTGGAGAGAGTTTCCATATTGAGAGCTCCTCACATTAATGAAATCCAAGGTTCAGGACCCTAATTCACCAAAAGAAGAATCTTTCTTTTAAAGCAAGTTGATTTTTAAATTGGGGCACTAATACACTGTTGGTAGAACTGTGAACTGATCCAACCATTTTGGAGAACAATCTGAAATTATGTCCAATTATTAAACTGTGTATACCCTTTGACTACTATTAGTTCTATTTCCAGAAATGATTAGGGAAAAGGGAAAAGCGCCTATATGTTCTAAAATGTTTATAGCAGCTCTCTTTGTGCCAGAAAAGAAGTGGTAATTGTGAGGATACCCATCAATTGGAATGGCTGAACAAGTTGTGGTATACGATTGTGATGTAATACTACTGTGCTATAAGAAATGATGAGCTCAATGATCTTAGAAAAACAAGGATAAACTTGCACAATGAAGTGAACAGAACCAGGAGAAGGCTGTATACAGTAACAGCAATATTATTAAAAGAGCAACTATATGGGGGCAGCTAAGTGGTGCAGTGGATAAAGCAGCGACCCTGGACACAGGAGGACCTGAGTTCAAATCTAGCCTCAGACACTTGACACTTGCTAGCTGTGTGACCCTGGGCAAGTCACTTAACCCTCATTGCTCCACCAAAAAAAAGGAGCAACTATTGGCCATTCTATTAGGGAACAGGCCCATTCTCATGAGAATGTAAATAAAGACCTTTGATACTTCTCCAAAAAAAAAAGAGAGAGAGAGCAACTATGAATGACTAGATTATTTTAAGTATTATGAATACTCAAATCAATTGCAAAGGAAGATGCTATCTACCTCCAGAGAAAGAACAAATAGAAATCTGCTTTAGTATGGTGATGTATATATGTGTGTATATTTATGTGTGTACATGTATATATGCATATATGTGTATATGTGTGATTATATTTGTGCCATATAATGGCTTTCTCTCGTGTGGAGTGGGGAGGGAGGGAGACAGTTAAGAACTTAAAATGTAACCAAAAAATTAATGGCATTTTAAAGAAGAAAAAGAAAAAAGCACCAGATTCCAGATTAATAAATAGGAGATGTAGGCTTTGATTCCATTTCTGCCAATTATTAGCTGTGTGATCTTGGGCAATCACTTCCCCTGCTCATTGATTTCAGTTTCCTCATATGTAAAATGAGGGGTTCGATTAGGTCATCTCTAAAGCCCCTTTTAGCTCTGCCATTCTGTGGCCCAGGAACTTTTTCTGCATTAACATTTTCAGAGTCTTTTGTTATTTAACTCTTGTATTGTTGTTTTCACATGTATACATTAGCCAAATGGATTATCAACTCCTTGAGAAAGAACAATGTCTTATATTTTTGGATGTAGTAGCCACTTAATAGGAATTACACAGAGCTTGTAGGTATATAGTATGTATTCAGTAAAGTCTTGGAATGAATAAAAAAGAACAGCTGACACATATAGTAGTCAAAGGTTTGCCAAGCACTTCTGTATACCTTATTTTATCCTATCCTCACAACAACTCTAGTGGTAGGTGCCATTAAATTAGCCCCATTCTTGGTTATTGTCATTGTTCAGTTGTGTCCAACTCTTTGATACCCTACTTGGGGTTTTCTTGGCATAGAGACCAGAGTGGTTTGTCATTTCCTTTCTCTAACTTATTTTGCAAATGAAGAAACTGAAGCAAACAAGGTTAAGTGACTTGCCCAGGGTCACACAGCTAGTACACATCTGAAGTCAGATTTGAACTCAGGAAGATGAGTCTTCCTGATGCGAGCCAACTGAGCCATCTAGCAGTCCATTAGCCTGATTACAGCAGAGGAAACTGAGGCTTAGAGAATTGAAGTGACTTGCCCATAGCTTGTAAAGGTCTGAGGTAGTATTTGAAGACTGCTAGATATCACAATAGAGAACAGAGAGTTAGACTTGTAGTCAGGAAGATCTGAGTTCAAATGCAGCCTCAAACGCTTACTTACTCTTTTACCCTAGGGAAGTCAGTTTGTTGTGAGGATCAAATGAGATAATATCTGTAAAATGCTTGGCACAGTGTACACAGTTCCTGGCAAATAGTAGCACTTAATACAGTAAATGCTTGTTCTCTTCCCCTTCCTAAATCCAAGCCCTCCTTCTACTATGCCACTTAGAAGCCCAATGAATGAATGAGTGAACGAACGAATGAATCAAGGAATTAATCTAGGGGCTTCATCATCTACACAAGCCTCCCCACTCCCCCGCCCACATGCCAAAGAGTTAGCCATGTGCAAAGCCATGTTCAGTAGTTGAAATCGTTAACCCCAGTCAAGAGGTCTGCTTCCCATAGACCTGCTCATCTTTCTTCCCCGGGTCTCTTCTCCCTGATGCCTCCCAAGAGCCCAGCTAAAGACATCAACCCTCCCCACACACACGGTTAATATTTACTCTCCTGTTCACTGTTGTGCTAAGGCACAGCTTGCGAGAAATGATAATAAAATCCAAGTGTCATCATATTAGCAGTTTTCAAGAGAGAGTCTCTGGAGCTATCTCAGCCCTGTGCACATGCCCCCCTCCAACTGGCTGGTAATTAAGTTAATTATCTCCCAACCATTACCAACACAACAGTCATTTTCTGAATTCTTGTTCCAAAAGCCTCAACTTCCCCCAAATCACTGGTGTAGGTTGCAAAGAACTATGCAACAAGAGAGGGCATAAATGATGAGATCTGATGGTAAGCTGTGAGCCTGCCCCTGAGTTTTAGATATGCAATAAACTTCTCTGATACCCTAATATCATGTGAAATGGTAACCCTGAGTCAGAGAATATCATAGCTGGAAGCATAGGCCAAAGAATGCCAGAGGTGAATATGTTCCTTTTTTTTTTCCCAGAAGAAATGAAGGAAATAAGCATTTATTAAGCACTTACCATGTGCCAGGTATTGTGCTAGCATTGTTTGTTGTTTGTTGCTGCTGCTGCTGTTTCATCTCCACCTTTCTTAGCAAAGATACTGGAGTGGTTTGCCATTTCCTTCTCCAGGGTGTCCCCATTTTACTAAGGAACTGAATCTAAGAGGCTTAAGTGATTTGCCCAGGGTCACACAGCTACGAAGTGTCTGAGGCCAGATTTGAACTTATATCTTCCTGACTCCAGGCCTGGTGTTCTATCTACTACAGTATGGGTCAAAAGTCATGATGTTCCCCCAAAAAAAAGTCATGAAGTTTTTAATAACTTTTTGAAATTTAATTTCTCTTTGTTTTTTGCCATTTATAAGATGTGATTTTTCACACAATGTAAATTCATTTCCTAGATATATTGTATATGATGCTATAGTATTAAAATTTAAAACAAAAAAATAAAGGAGCTATTAAGTATTGAAACTCCTTTGTGACTTTTGGCCCGCCCTGTATATACCACCTAGCTGCATCTGTTAGTGGTTGGACTGTATGTGTTCCATGAGATCATAGATTTCAAACCAAAAGGGATTTTGTTGAGTTGTTCCAGTCATGCCCAACTCTCCATGACTCCACTTGGGGTTTTCTAGGCAAAGATAATGGAGTGGTTTGCCATTTTACAGGTGAGTAAACTGAGGCAAACAGGATGAAATTACTTGCCCAGGGTCATACAGCTGGTAAGTGTCTGAAACTAGATTTGAACTCATGAAGAGGAGTCCTCCTGACTCTAGGCCTGGAGTCTGCACCATCTAACTCCCTGAAAAGGATCTTAGAGGACATCTAATCCTATCCCATCACTTTACAGATAAGATCTTGTAGATTAAGTGGCAGAACTTGGACTTGAACCTGGGTCCTCTGACTCTCCTTCTACTGTTCAATGCTTCCTCTTCACTCATCTGTGTTCAGGTGTCATCCCCCAAGAGAATATCAGTAAGCTTTTTGAATGCAGCTGCTGTTTTTGTTTTTGTATTTCTAATGACTGGCACACAGTGGAATGTAATTCATGCTTGTTAAATCAATCAATGAATGATTTTTGAACAGAGAACACATAACAGCCGAGCTAGAAGGATGGTTATCCTGTAGAACGAGCAAACTGGTAGGAACCTTGGAACGTGGAATGTCTGAGGTAGTTCAGCTCCCCCATCTTACAAATAAGCAAACTGGAGCCCAGAGGAGAGAGATGCTTCACCTGTGGTCACACATCATATCAGAAGAATGGAAACTAGAGGGCAGGTCTCCTACCTCCTTGTCTAAGGAGCTTTACACCCAGATCTTAAGAAAAGGGCAGGGGCCAGCTGGTGGCGAAGTGGATAAAGCACTGGCCCTGGATTCAGGAGGACCTGAGTTCAGACCCAGCCTCAGACACTTGACACTTACTAGCTGTGTGACCCTGGGCAAGTCACTTAACCCTCATTCCCTGTGGTGGGGGGAGGGCAGGATCTGCAGACTTTAGTCAGGTACCATGTTGAGTCTGAGCACTGGGTGCTGGATGATGGGGATGGGGAGGAGTGGAAGAAGGAAATGTAAGAAGTCCTGTCGGCAACTCCAAAGGCAAGAGGGTGGAGGAAAGCTTGTCTCTCTCACTGGTCCTTTTTTAGAGATGGGGACAGATTGGGGAATGAATCAGGGGAGGCTTCCCAGAAGAAACTCTCAATCTCTCAGCCCACTTGTGTTTAACTGGGGCCGTGTGGTATAGGGTGCTACAGCTCTGCACTTCAAATTAAGAAAACTGGGTATCTACAGTTATCCTTTCTATATCCTGACTTTCCCCATCAAGGTTTTGATATACATATTGCGGGTCAGCATAAGAAATTAAATGGGAATTTGGGGGGAGTTTTGTAGAAGTGGCAGATGGCACACAAAGACCAGTAGACGACACGGAAAAAGTTTAGAAACTCAGAAATGCATAAAATATATGTATAGTACTGTAAACACCCCATAAAAGAAAAAAAGAAAAACTTCATACTTCTTCTCTGGTATGAAAGGAGGGCCAAAAAAACTTTATGCAGGTTTTCCAGATCAAGGGGAGCACTGCCCCACCCAAGCCCTGCAACATGGAAGGGAAAACGACTACTTACAACCTGAGAGACGTTCATTAAGTTGCCTCTCTGACTCAGCTTCTGCAACTATAAAATGGGATAAAAATATTTGCACAACCTATCTCATGAAATTATTGTGAGGAAAGGGCTATGTAAATGTGCGTTGTTATTTATTATTATGCCAAAAGAAATTTATTTTTTTCTTCGCTACACCCTAGGCAACTAGGTGGCACAGTGAATAAAATGCTGGGTCTAAAGTCATGAATACCCCAGTTCAAATCCAGCCTCAGACACTTACTAGCTTGAGCAAGTCATGTCTGTTTGCCTCAGTTTCTTCAACTATAAAATGGGAAGAATAACAGCATCTACATCCCAGGGTTGTTGTGAGGATCAAAGGAGAGAATACAAGTAAATGTGCCTGGCATGTAATGGGTACTATATAAATGCTAGTTATTATTACTCTGCTGTGTTCAATGGGGAGTGGGGGTGAGAAATAAAGTGTTATGTAGGAAGTATAAAACTTCAACTAGCAGGTCTCTTTAGCAAGATCATTAGATTTAGAGTCTACCCCTGCTGGAATCCTCTCTTGGCAACTCAAACCTTGAATGACACCACCTCCCTCAGCCTCCTCTCCCCTCTGATTGGAGGGCCGGAGGACAGAATATCAAACTCCTCCCAATGCCTTCCTTTATAGAGGGCAGAAATTGGACTCTTAGATCCTCTACTTTGCATCTGCTGCTCTGCCTGGTTTCAAACCCCACCCTGACCCCAGTTTCAAAATGCCCCAGAACCTAGTATCTTATGATGTCCAGATGTACACACACACACACATGATGTACACACACACACTCTTGCCTCCTTCTGTGTGTTGTCTCACCCTTTAGACTGTAAGCTCCTTGAAGGCAGGGATTCTTTGTTTTTATTAATTGTATCCCCAGCATTTAGCACAGAGCCTGACATATATACATGTTTATAGGATTGGATTGTGTGATCTTGGATAAGTCACTTAACTTCCAGTGAAATTTAAGCTTCTTGTGAGTAGGGCCTGTCATGGTTTTGACTTTGGATTCCTTGTGCCTAGAAAAATCATGGTAGTTATATGAGACCCTAGACAAGTCATCTGACATCTCAGTGTTCTGAGCAGCTCTCTAAGAGTTACAGAACTTTGGGAGGGGGAGGGAGGAAAAGAGGGAGAAAAATTTGGAACTCAAAATCTTTTTTTTTTTTTTTGCGGGGCAATGGGGATTAAGTGACTTGCCCAGGGTCACACAGCTAGTAAGTGTCAAGTGTCTGAGGCCGGATTTGAACTCAGGTATTCCTGAATCCAGGGCCAGTGCTTTATCCACTGTGCCACCTAGCTGCCCTGGAACTCAAAATCTTACAAAAATGAATGCTGAAAATTATCTTTACATGTAATTGAAAAAAATTTTAAACTATTTTTTAAAAGTTATAGAAGATTGCCCAAACTGCATGGGTAAAAGTAGTTTTTTTTCATCTGGGAGTTTCCTATAGAAATTAAATCACAAATCTATTCCCTATCCCTACCCCTTGTCAGAATGAAATCTCTCTGGGCCTCAGTTTCCTCTTCTGTAAAATGAGGAGTTAGAGTAGGTGATCTCCACAGACCCTTCCAGCTCTAAATGCAATAATTCTATGGATATCATGACACAAAATTAAATTAAAGAGTATTCTAACTTCTTTGTCTAGTCTTCAAAAAAATCACAGAAATGTAATTGGAAGGTCACCATGAACATGATGAATTCATTCTCCAGGCTGGCCCCTTTTATGTCACCTCATGAAATGCCCTTAATATGCCCCTGGTAAAATGTGGGGAAAGGGGAAGGTGGTGGGGAGGCCTGGCATCCCAGCTCCCTTAAGCCTTCCAAGGCTCTTAGCAAGGCTTTTCATCAGAGTAAGCAAGTGAATGCCAGCAGCCCCTGTGCCAGCAGGCTCTGAGGTCTATAGGAAAAAGTGTCTAATACTGTATTGAAACCCATTGCATTACACCATCCTTTAAGAAAAGAAAACAGGTCAACCTCACCCAAGGGCCCCTGCAACTTGACTGAGTAGATGTTTTTCTTAAGGGAGGGGCTGAAGCACTGGCATTGTAGGAGACCTTCAAGTCCCTTCTGTGCTGGATTTGGGGTGGGTAGTAGAAACCTACAGCCCTTACTGGGATTTGAGGAAGAGTGAAGCTGAGTGGGGAAAATTTTTAAAGGAAAGTATGGTGAAGGATCAAGTAGAGCCTGGAAAAGGGATTACAGAGGCACCAGGGTAAAATCCCTCAGGGTTTCAAGGATCCATGACTGCCTTGGCGTGGATCCTCCTCCTAAGTTAACTATAACCCCTCCACATCTTAGAAGATGATCTTTGTGAGTTTATATGACCAAAAATGTCATTGGCCTGTGGCTAAACTGGTGATGAGTGTCTCTGAACTTAGCCAGTATAGTCCTCATGTGGTGTATCAGAACTGTAACCAGGGAAGGGAAAATAGGGTCTTGTCCAAGAGTACCCAAATTTATAGGGTACTGACAGTACCTGCAATCCTTCATTAGAGTAGGAGCAATTCTTAACCCTTTGTTATCAAGATTAATTCATTAAAATAGGAAACTGCCAGATTCCTTACTTCCTGTCATGTGAGCTCTTCCAAGGTCAGGCCCCAGACTGTTCCCCAATCAGGCCTCTCAGTGTGTCCTAGGGTTTTTACCCAAAAAAGTCAACCCCACCTCTCTCATCTAGTTTCAGTTTAGAAAGTTCGTTTGAAATACCTCTAGCCCGGGGCATCTAGGTAGTGCAGTGGATAGAGCACTGGCCCTGGAGTCAGGAGGACCTGAGTTCAAATCTGACCTCAGACACTTAACACTTACTAGCTGTGTGACCCTGGGCAAGTCACTTAACCCCAATTGCCTCACCAAAAAAAAAAGAAAGAAAGAAAGAAAGAAAAGAAAAGAAAAGAAAAGAAAAGAAAAGAAAAAAGAAAGAAATACCTCTAGCCCTTCTTTGCAAAGGTGAGGCAACTATGACTGTGGAGTGTCAAACTCCGTTGACATGCTGGTTAGTTTTGCTGAACTGATTTCATTCTTTGTTACAAGGAATGGTTCCCTGGGAGGAAGGGGATGTAAAACAAAAGATATCAATAAAATTCTTTTTTTTGTTGTTAAAGTTTATTGGATGGATATTTCATAGCTCTTGCCTATTGGCACAAAAGTCCCTAGTACCAGGTCTTCAGGACAAAGGCCATCACTGAGCCACACTCATAGTGTTTCCAGGTTGGCAGGACCTGTCAGAACTTGAATTCTGGAGAGGGGGTATATCACTTGAGAGCCCAGCATTATCTCCAGTGCACAGTGAAGCATTGGAGAAGGACATGGAAAACAGCTCACACCCTGTTAGCCCTTCCTGCTTAACAGAGTACTTTTCTCATAACAACTTGAGGTAGATAGGACAAGTATTATTTATGCCCCATCTTATGGGTGGTAAAACTGAGGCTGAAAGAATTTAAGCAATCATAACAATCAATCAATAATGATGCCTGTTAGTATCAGAATTACAAACTTAAGTATCTAATGTCCTTTCCATTCTACTGTTTTGCTTCCTGCCACTCCCTGCCTTAAATTACACCATTAGTGATTCTTTCTTCTGGGTCAAACGTTGTCCTCTCCATAAGGTTTCCTTTAAAAATACCAATGGTGGGGCAGCTAGATGGCGCAGTGGTTAAAGCACCGGCCCTGGATTCAGGAGTACCTGAGTTCAAATCCGGCCTCAGACACTTGACACTTACTAGCTGTGTGACTCTGGGCAAGTCACTTAACCCCCATTGCCTAAAAAAAAAAAAAAAAAAATACCAATGGTCCTGGAAGGTGTAATAATAACAATAAGAGCTAACATATGCATATATGTGTATATATATAACATTTTTATATACACATGTATATATGTAGAGAGAGAGAGAGAGTTTTATAGTTTGCCAAATGCTTTACAAATATCCCATTTGATGGGAGATAGGTGCTATTATCTCCATTTTACAGATGAAGAAACTGAAACAGACAGTGGTTAAGTGATTTGCCCAAGGTCTGACAGCTAAGTAAATGTCTGAGGTCACATTTGAACTCAGCTTTCCCCCACTCCAGGTCCAGCACCACCTAGCAGCCTGATATATTCAGTCCCCGATACCTGCAGATGAACAAGAATAATGGATGTTTTCCCTCCCCTAACATAAAGGCCTCGCCAGAACTCAGAAGGTAACAAGGGAACCTTTTCCCCAATGTAGAGACCCTGACCTCAGTACAACTGGCCCAACTGTTCCTAAATCAGAAAACTTATAGATAGGTGTATGTTTCTCTATACAGCCAATTTTCACTTTACATAAGTGAATAGTGCTGCAGATCTCTACATAAAGGGATTCTTGCATGATTCCAATTTGCCCAATAATTTATGGAAGGGACAGTGGGAGGGAGACAGGAAGAGAGCTGCCTATCCATGGAGTGAGGGAGCCACTTTCAGGGGCAGATAAGCAAAAGCAGGAGGAGGAACACTTGGGGGACCAGGGGCACCCACACTGGGGCCTAGACATGGATACAAACAAGAGAGGACAGCCGACACATGGGGGCCGGGGACAGATGCTCACTCAGTCTGATGGAAGGTAGACATGTGGGAGCTGCACATGCAGGCAGAGTGGGGCAAAGGTCTCCCCTCTCTCGGGGACAGAGCTCTCAAGCCGAGCCCCAAATCAGGTGGCACCAGTGGGGTGGTGGTAGTCTTTCTGCCTGTCCATTCTTCTGCTTTCACTTGGAGGGGTTTCAGTTGGTGGGGGGTGGGAATTTGTTGTGGGTGGGGGAGTTGTTTGTTTTAAGTGGGTTTTTTGGTAGGACAGAAGATGGGAGGCTAAAGAATGAGCTGAGGGGCAGGAGAAGGGTACTGGATAGTCAAGTTAACAGGTATTTTATAGGAATGCAGATTTCTTTCAGAATTCTTTACATAAAGTCAAATTTGCATAATTATTTATGCTCAGGACTCTGAGTATAATTATATCTTAGTGCTTGACCTCGCTGCCTAGCATAGGGCTCTACATTTGTTGTTCAGTTGTTTTTTAGTCATATCCAACTCTTTGTGACCCCATTGGGGGTTTTCTTGGCAGAGACTCTGGAGTGGTTTGTCATTTTCTTCTCTAGCTCATTTCACAAATGAGAAAACTGAGGCAAACTGGGTTAAGTGACTTTACCCAGGGTCACAAAGCTAGTGTCTCAGGCCAGATTTGAATTCAGGAAAATGACTCCTGACTCCAGGAGTCATTATTACACTATCCACTGAGCCCAGTTACAGCAGAGGAAACTGAGGCTTAGAGAATTTAAGTGATTTGCCCTGCCTGTACAAGTTTGAGGTAGGATTTGAAGGTTGCTAGATATCATAGTAGATAACAGAGAATTGAATTTGTAGTCAGGAAGATCTGAGTTCAAATGCAGCCTCTTACTTGCTCTGTGAACCTAGGCAAGGCACTTTGTTGTGAAGATCAAACACGATAATAACCACTGTACCAGCAGGGCTCTACATAGTAAAAGCTTAAGAAATCTTTTCCTCCTAAGAACACTTGTGATTGCCAATGTGATGACTGTGCCACCCCAGGCACTGCTCAGGGTAAGGGCATGACCTGGTTGTCACCACAGGCACGATGTGGTGAAGTCATTCTCCAGCTTCCCAAGGCTGTGAAGAGGGCTTCATTAGCAAACACAACAATTCTTCTCCATGCTTCTGGGTCAAACATTGTCCTCTCTATTTCAGCATTTGCTTTAATTAATCTCATTCTGATTTAGAGCATGAAGAAAGAAACCATGTACTGTCTTCTTGTATTAAAAAAAAACAGACTGACTTCTAACCTGTCCTGGAGAGCAGTAGCTGAAGAATCATAACTCAAATCCCAAGAAACTATATGGGGAAGTGGGAAGACTACTGGATCAGTCAAAAGACCTGGGTTCAAATTCCAACTCTACTACTTACTACCTGTACAATCTCGATTTGTGATGCAACACAACAACAACAACAAAAAAAAAACCACAGAAGACCAGATTTAGTCAAGAAAAACTGGATTCAGATATGACCTCCAACACCTACTGGCTATAGGAAACTGGCAGGAGTATGCAAGTAAATCCTTATCAAGTGGCTCTCTGAAAAAAAAAATTGCACACCTGATATACTTTTTTTTTATTATTTTTTTTTTTTAGTGAGGCAATTGGAGTTAAGTGACTTGCCCAGGGTCACACAGCTAGTAAGTGTGTGTTAAGTGTCTGAGGCTGGATTTGAACTCAGGTACTCCTGACTCCAGGGCCAGTGCTCTATTGACTGCGCCACCTAGCTGCCTCCCACACTTGATATACTTTTAAGTTTAATCTGCATATTAACATTTTCTCCACTACTTCCTTAGATGTAGACAATCAACAAAAGAATAAAGTAAGGTCTGATTTATAGTGCTAGCCAATTTCTGAGATATAGTCACACCAACAATATAACAATCGGCTTTCTTTCTTTTTTTTTTTCAGGGCAATGAGCATTAAGTGACTTGCCCAGGGTCACATGGCTAGTAAGTGTCAAGTGTCTGAGGCTGGATTTGAACTCAGGTCCTGCTGAATCCAGGGCTGCCAGTGCTTTATCCACTGAGCCACCTAGCTGCCACCTAGCTAAATATCAGCTTCCAAGAGCCAATTCTAGCTGGCTCCAGCAAACATTTGGCCCCTGGGAAAAAAGTCACTTAAAATTCTCACTATTCCAAGCAACTGAGACAAGAAATTGCAATGTAGTTGTGGATCTATATGGGTAGAAGGGGTTTCTTACATCAAGGAAAGCACAAGTCTTGCTTTGGGCAAGTTACTTCACCTGAAGGAGTTAGAGATCTAAGATGACTTCCATCTCCACCTCTAGAATCCCTATGATATGCCTAGGGACTCCAAACATTGCTGGGGAGGGGGGGGGGTGTGGATTCCAGTTGATTTCCTGTCTATAGCCTGAAAAGGGTGGGAAGTTCCAGCCCACCAGTCAACAAGCATTTATTAAACATTTACTGTGTGCCAAGCACTATGGTAAGTGATGGAAATACAAATACCAGCAAAAGGAAAAATAATACCTTCCCTCAAGGATCTTATATTCTAGATGGGAAGACAACACATAAAAGGAAATTGAAGGGGATTTGGGGGGGAAGATGGTGGGCATGACAGAGACCAGAGGGAATAGCCTAGTAAGAAATAAAGAAGGGGCAGCTAGGTGGTGCAGTAGATAAAGCACTGGCCTTGGATTCAGGAGGGCCTGAGTTCAAATCCAGCCTCAGATACTAGACACTTACTAGCTGTGTGACCCTGGGCAAGTCACTTAACTCCCATTGCCCCACAAAAAAAAAACACCCAAAAAACCAAAAAACCAAAGAAATAAAGAAGGGGCAGCTAGGTGGCACAGTGGGTAAATCACTGGCCTTGGATTCAGGAGAGCCTGAGTTCAAATCCAGCCTCAGACACTTGACACTTACTAGCTATGTGACCCTGGGCAAGTCACTTAACCCTCATTGCCAGAAAGGAACGAAGGAAAGAAGGAAGGACTGGCCTGTGCTCCCTCCTTAAATTGAGACTCTGGGAAGAGCCCTCCAATCAGAGGGAGTAGTCCCAGGGGCAGAGGGTATTTCTGAGGTGTTCCAGGTATGAGAAGCCAGGCCAAATGTTGAGACTCCCTTCTAAGTTATCTTACTATATACCTCCATGCTCTCTCTCCCACCCTCATTGTCCAGCCCCTGTGTTGTTGAGTTTTTTTCAGTTGTGTCTGACTCTTTGTGACTCCCATTTGGGGTTTTCTTGGCAAAGATCATGGAGTGGTTTGCCATTTCCTTTTCTGGTTCATTTTACAGATGAGGAATTGAGGCAAACAGGGTTAAGTGACTTGCCCAGGGTCACACAGCTAGGAAGTGGCTGACATTAGATTTGAACTGAGGAAGATGAACATTCCTTACTCCAGGCCCATTATTCCACTAGCAGCCCCCTACCCACATGCTCCAACCAACAGAGGAATGTTGCAAAACCAGGTCCTGAGATTGTCACAAGAAGGTAAAGGAGGTATTACTACAAAAAGAAGTCAGGGCAGTTAAGCTGTAATGGAAGAAATTCATCAGTTGCTGCCAATAACTGAGAAAAGGACACCAGCTTCTTTTACACATTGGGGCAACATGTAGCAAACACCTTTGGCCTCCCATAAAAGACAGTAGGAACAGGACTTTCTTATCTAGGTTGGCCCTTGATACTGCTCTTACAAAGCTGGTCGTTTCTGAAAGAAGAGGGGAAAAACCAAGTGGGATATCTTTTCCATGGAAGAGACTGACAGGGAGGGGTCTGCTGTTTGGTGGTGCCTTTCCCAATGTATTCCTTTTTCTATTTCCCTATATTGAGCACCCGGACATGTTGCAACCAATCAACGAACCAAGAGATTTATTAAATGCCAACCACATGCCAGGCACCATCCTTGGTACTGGAGATTACAAATGCAAAGAATGAAGCTGTCCTTATTCACAAGGAGTATATAATCTAATGCAATCTGCCCCAGGTTTGGGCACAGAGATTACAAAAAGTGATGTATATCACAGGGTTAGTGAGAGCTATGTTCCTGACAATGGCTTCTGAGCATGTCCCTTGAGTGGGTGTTTTTTTTTTTAATAAAGTATTTTTTTTCCAGTTACATGTAAAGATAGTTCTCAACTTTTGTTTATAGAAGCTTTCCAATTTCAGATTTTTCTCCCTCCCTCCCCCCTTCCCTAGACAGCAGGTAATCTGATATAGGTTTTATTTATATAGATAGATATATAGATATAGTTTTATATATATATATAACATTAAACATATTTCTGCATTAGTCATGTTATAAGAGAAAAATCAGAGCAATGAGGAAAAACCTCAAAATAGAAAAACAACAGCACCAAAAACAAAAGAAATAGTATGGTTCAATCAGCATCTATACTCCAGTTCTTTTTTTTCCCCTGGATTTGGAGATCCTCTTCCATCATAAGTCCTCTGGAACTCTTCTGTACCATTGCATTGGTGAGAAGAATATAGTCCATCACAGTACATCAACACACAATGTTGATGATACTGTGTACAATGTTCTTCTGGTTCTGCTCATCTCACCTTGAGTGGGTTTTTAACCAAAGTTGCAGGACTCTGGCTGGCATCAAGTACTCAGGGGACCCTGATAAGGGGCCACTATTCCCAGAGCAAGCTTTTAGGGTTGTACCCAAAAAGGCTTCGTGGTGCTAGCTGGAGAAGAAAAGTGGAACAAATCTCCACAGGTTGGGGGTTTTGTGAGGCAATTGGGGTTAAGTGACTTGCCCAGGGTCACACAGTTAGTAAGTGTTAAGTGTCTGAGGTTGGATTTGAACTCAGGTCCTCCTGAATCCAGGGCCAGTGTTCTATCCACTGTACCACCTAGCTACCCCTAAATCTTGACAGTTTTACATGAAAAAGGTCTCAGTTCTTTCTTTCTCGCTCTTTTTAATAACAACTGGTCTGCAAGTGTTCTCAACCTCTAAATCCCAACAAGGAAGCCCTGCTGGAGACCAGGGAAATGGAACTTGTGCTCTGGAAGAGGGATTAGATCCATTCTCCTTGAACTTAAGATGACAGAATGGGACCAATGGGGTTCCAAAGTTCCCTTCCCTATAAAGAACTTCCTGATACCTAAAGGCCCTCAACAGTAGAAAAGGAGTTGCTTCTTCAGATAGTGATTTCCCCGTCACTGAAAATATTCAAGCAGAGATTGGATCCCATAAATCCTTCCCATGGGTCAGGCACTGTGCTAGGCACTGTGGAGACAAAGCCCAAAACAAGATAGCCCCTGTTCTCAAGGAGTTTATGTTTCCCTGGGGAGAAACAATATGTATGCAGAGAAATAAACACAAAACGCCAGCAGAAGAAACATCCTTGCAAAGAATGTTGTGTAGGAGATTCACATGCAGGTAGGGGTCAGACTAAATGGAGATGTCTTCCAGACCTGACATCCTACGAATCTATAAAGGAAAATCTCCTTCATGAGGCTGAGGTTTCTATTAGAGTTTCATTTCCACCTACTGATTCTCCTAGAAACAGTTAATATTGTCATAAGAACACACAGCATGGTTGGAGCTTGAGATGATACCAAGTAATAAAATGATAACCACGAGAAATGTTTCAACAGTGCTGTACCGTTCATATCACTGTGCCCTGTTCTGGTCCCAAGAGTCATAAATCCATGTCACTCATGCTAATGCAAAACAAACAGAAAAGGATACCAATGAGTAGAGATCCCCTCTTTGGGTCCACAATCTTCCCAGACAGCCTGTAATAATGTAAAGAACCCTGACTAAGGAGGCAGAAGCCTGGAGTTTACATCTAAGCTTCCCCAGATATTGGCTATTTAACCATGGGTGAATCATTTGCCCTACGTTTCAGTTTTCCCATTTGTAAAATGGGAAGAATAATACTTGCATTACCTACCTCATAACTCCAGATAAGGGGAGTGACTTACCCCAAATCATAGAGCTACTCAGGCATAGAACCCAGAACACTTGCTTCTCAGGCCAGAGAGCTTTCCATTACTACAAACCTCTACTCTACCTACTCCCTAGCCTAACAGGAAAAGGCAGCTAGACAAGTGTTCTCTATACGCTCATTTATTCACTCAACAAATTCATTCGTAAGCACCTACTATGAGCAGAGTACAAACAGAACCAGGAGTAATAAAAGGAAGTGCCAGAGGGGACAATTTAGGCTTAATGTTAAAAAAAGCTTCCAAACAGCTACAGGTGTCCAAGGGTAGAATAGGCTGGCTCAAGAGGTGATGGGCTTCCCCCTCATTTTAGGGATTTAAGCAAACACTGGATCACCCCTTATCAGGTACATTATGGGGGGATATTTCTTTTGAGCATGAGTTGCCCTGTAATTCTGTAATGGAACTTATAGTATAGGAAATGGATAAGACACAAATCCACTCCTGCCAGTCTTTAGCAAGGGAAGCTAGGTGGATAGAGCACCTTGCCTGGAGTAAAGGAGACTCATCTTCCCAAGTTCAAATCTGGCCTCAGACACTCACTGGTTGTGTGGCCCTGGTCAAGTCACTTCACCCTGTTTGCCTCAGTCTCCTCATCTGCAAAATGAGCTGGAGAAGGAAATGGGAACCACTCCAGTATCTCTGCCAAGAAAACCCCAAATGGGGCCACAAAGAGTCAAACGTGACTGAAAAATGACTAGAAAGTCTTTAGCAAACTTACCTAGGAGGCCTAGGCTGTTCCCTAATCAGTGTTGCTCTCTCTAACACAGTCTATTCTTGGGCAGTAAACTAGAGGCCATTTATCTCCAGAAACTTTTGAACTCTCCTTCCCACTCATCTATAATATGGCCATTGGGAAAGAGGCTGTGAAAGAGGGGTGGGACGGTGGACCTCAGGGGTTCCAAGTTAATTCATTTTTATTTCTTTTTTTTTATCATCCCTCCTGTCAGCCACACAGCTCCGGCTACAGAGTGACTGCCCAGTGATTCCCAGCTTCCCCATACATCAAATCAGAGTGTGAGGGCCACTCCGTAATTATTCTACTCTGCCTGACAATCCAATTTAGGGTTGGTTGATACTGTTATTTATCAAAAACCAGCTGGGGGAAGGGAAACTCTGGAAATTCTAGAAATATTTTTGTAACAGAGGCAGAGACCTCAATGAGCAAGACAAGTGAATGCTACATCGCTCCCCACATATTCACTCCTCTGTATTTAGCATAAAGGTAAGGCCCAACTCAAGCCCACCTCCTCTGGAAGGTCCTCCCTGATTCTTCAAGCCTCCACTGCCCTCCCTCTTTTCTTAATTGCTGACACACCCCAGACTTGAGTAAGTGGTTCCATGCTGCCCTTTCTTATTCTCTGAGTGACTCTTCAGTGAGATTGTGAGCACAGGCAGTGACATCTTACACTATTCAGCAGGAGTGCACTGGAGCCAGTTCAAACCGTCTCACAAAAGCTGATAGTTAAATGTTCAGTGTGAACATTGACACCTTGAAAATCAACCAATACCTACAAATCAAGGCTTGATTTATTGTTTTGTTGACTATCCAGACTTAAGAAAGAAATGGAAAAACTGTTATTGATCAAGATTTAACTTGAAAGTTTGTCCTGTGTGCATTTTTTTTCAGACAACCTGTTATTAAATATTTCTTCTGTGCAGTACCATCAGCTTAACCAAGAGGAAATCAGAATGATCATAACTTCCGTGTATCTTTCTACTTCTTTAAGGAAGGTGGACATCAGTTTCCTTATCTCTAAAATGGGAGGGGCGAATTAGATAGCCTAGATAGCGTTTTCCAACTTTAGGTCTATGATAATATAAAGGACGGAGTGGGGCAGCTTGGTGGCAGGTCTGAAGCCAGGAAGACCCCTCTTCCCAAGTTCAAATCTGGCCTCAGACACTTCCTAGCTGTATGACCCTGGGCAAGTCACTTCACCCTGTTTGCCTCAGTTCCTCATCTGTAAAATGAGCTGGAAAAGGAAATGACAAACCAATCTAGTATCTTTGCCAAGAAAACCCCAAATGGGGTCACAAAGAATGAGAGATGACTAAAAAACGACTGAACAACAAAAAAGGAAATGATAATGAAAATGTAACCAGTGCTCATTCAACACCTTCTAATGTCCCTCAAATTAATATCTTGCTCCAGGGCCTAAGGTGATTGTAGTTTGGGGAAGAGAAAGGAAAGAAATAGAGCACTAATGACAATCTCCATGTTTTCCCTCTCTGTCACCAGGATGAAGCCACACAGGAGATGGAGGGGAATTCAACTTTGTTTCCTTTGCCCTCAAAAGAAAGTTCCTGGTAGCCATTCCTCTTACATGTAGGGAGGAGAGAGGCAGAAAACTCTTCGGGGGGACCATGGCAGCAGCAATGGCTATTTGTTCAAGCTTAGACAAGTAGTGAACTAAGACAAACCTTAGAGATTAGTTTATCGGGGAGGAAGACCAAGTAATTGTAGTGTGAGAGCGACTCTGTATAGAAACTAGACTGGAAGCCAGAGAAGAAACCAAAGTACAAATCATCCCAGAACCAGAGAGCACTCAATCAGGGACTAGGGGGTAGAGGTGAGTTTGGAGTAGGTATGAGACAAACAGCTTTCAGAAATTTCAGTGACTAGTAGGAAGGTTGGGAGACAGGTTCATCTCCTAGCACTCCCCTCTTTCACTGTCTCAGTCTGGGACCCAGAAATGAGCCCTTGTCAACAGTACCACCACCCACTTACTCCCTTTCAGGAACCTGCCAGTATGGCAGAAGGTTCAGAAATCCTGTTGAATAGAATATCCATATAGGTATGTTGAAATGTTTCCCTTGTATTTTCAATAAATTATGTGGCTCCAGTTGATTGCGTAATATAACTCTAGAAGGCTGCAAATGAACTAGGTAGGAAACTTCCCAGATGCCTGGTGGTGGCGAAGCCATAGAGATTTTCCAAATATTTATATATTGGAGCAATATTTTACACCAACCCCTAGGCTAGAATTCAGAATTCAGTCAATGAGGGTTTCTTTCTTCTCCAGTCATTTGGAGCTTTGTGGCTTGGCAGGTCAGGAGTCAGGCATATGTGCATCAAAGCATATGTGTCAGAGAGATGCTGATGAGACCTCTACATTAGGGGCTAGCACCATCTGTTGGGAAAATTAAGTATTATAACACTTTACTAAGTAATTGACTGAGTGACACCCTGTCTTCCTATAGATAGTGCACCAGCTATTGTGAGTGCTGCTACTGTAGCACCTCATATGCTTCATGGAATACCCACAAAGTGCTCTACTCATGTCATAATAACTCCCCTTTCTATACTTTTTTTATAAAGCATGGCTCAGAACCTCTTGTGAGGGTGGCCATAGGATCACAGATTGAAAGCTGGGAGGAATTTTCAACTATCTCAGTTTCCAGGTAAGGATACTGAGATCCAGCGAAGTCAAGTGATTTTCCCAAGGTCACACAGGTAGTAAGTGACAGAAGCAGGATCTGCATTGGGATCCTCTGACTCCAAAGCCAGTGTTCTTTTCACCATACTACTCTGGTGAAAAGGGTCCCTAGATTATGAAGTGGATAGAGTATTGGGCCTGAAGTCAGGAAGACTCGCCTTCCTAAATTCAAATCTGGCCTCAACCACTTCCTAGCTGTGTGACCCCGGCCAAGTCACCTAACCTTGTTTGCCTCCATTTCTTTCTCTGTAAAATGAGATGAAGAAATAAATGGCAAACCACTCCAGTATCTCTGTAAAGTGTCGGACATGACTGAAGAACAACAATAACTCTGGTGCAAATATTTTATTTGAGACAAAACCATGTCTAAGAGAAAGTAAGCTACCACTTACTGCCAGATCCTTAAAGGCAGGGCAGAGATTACATCCAATGACTTATAATCATAGACTCTCTGAGCTAGAAAAATCAATGGAAGAATCTCTAGTCCAACCTCCTTATTTCATGGAAAAATAAACAGAAGTCTAGAGAAGGGAGATACTCCTGCCTTAAGCTGACCAGTGAACCAATGATCAATGTCTCTTCTTCTGGCAATTACCACAGGGCTTTACACACAGTAGATGCTTAATAAATGTTTGTTGCATTAAATAAAATCACCCACCTGCATTTGAGAATTCAGGTCTACCTGTGCCTTCACCTAGATGTCCTAAAAGAATCAGACATGGCCTTACAATCCTGTTCATACTAAAGCAGGATAAGCAGACAACTTAGTTCACCCATGCCTTTGACTCTCAGACCACTTGTCTGATGCACTGATTTAGAATCATAGTTCGAGACTTCTTTTTTGTGTGTGTGGGACAATGAGGGTTAAGTGACTTGCCCAGGGTCACACAGCTGGTAAGTGTTAAGTGTCTGAGGCCGCATTTGAACTCAGGTCCTCCTGAATCCAGGGCCAGTGCTTTATCCAGTGCACCACCTAGCTGCCCCAGTGTGAGAGACTTCTAGCACTAGATAGAGACTTTAGAGCTCATCTAGTTCCCCTCCCCCTCCACTGTACAAAAGAATAAACAATGGCCAAAAGAAGGGAAATTGCTTACCCAAGGTCACACAGCTAAGAATTCAAGGAGCCAGGACCACAGCCGAGGTCTTCTGACTTGGAGGAAAAGGGTCTTTTCACTACATCTCGTGCCCTAAACTCCTCAACATTCATCTTGACTGCTGTTCCCACCAACAGGGAGTGAGGGCAATTGATTTTTCTGGGGCAGGAAGGCCACAGCTGTTACCAATATAACCTCCTTTAAGGACTCACAGCCTCCTTTCTCCTTCTGAAGCTGCCAGCTTGTAAAAGTTGGGGTTGCCCAATCTTAAAGACCAGTGTTTCTAAACTGTGATGACATATGTAAAGTTCTTTGCAAACCTTAGAGTGCTATATAATGTGAGCTATCAGGAGTCATAATAAACTGGCTCTCTCATAGTACAGAGCTGCCTGTATCAACAAGGGGGAAAAGGAAAAGCAAGAGTCATAGATCATCAGAATCTTGGCTGGGTTGGGCCAGGAATCCACAGTGGCCAACGATTATTTGTAGCTGAGGGCCACCTGCGAGGAGGAACAAAGGAAGGGTCCGCCATTAACAGGAAACTGGGGGGTGGGGCAGCTAGGTGGAGCAGTGGTTAAAGCACTGGCCCTGGATTCAGGAGTACCTGAGTTCAAATCTGTCCTCAGACACTTAACACTTACTAGCTGTGTGACCCTGGGCAAGTCACTTAACCCCAATTGCCTCACTTTAAAAAAAAGCAGGAAACTGGTAGAATTGGGGGGTGATAACTTTGTGGGGGGACCAAGGTGTTAAATCTGAACAGGACAGACAAGAACCCAGCAAAGCACCAGAGTTCTAGCCAAAGAAATGGGGAAGATGGGAGAAGAGCAATGACAAATAAATCCAAGCAGGCAAGAGAAAGCAAAGGCTGCCAAAACAGAAAGCCTAGGTCAAAAACAGAGGAGGAATGCAGTTGGTCCTGACTAAGAAAAGCTGTCCAAAAACAAGGTTAAGCAGTTTGTGGGCTCATTTTGACTGGGCAAGGCAGTGTAGTTGCCAAACTGCAAACTTTAAGATTACAATCTTAAAGGGCTATGCCTCTGTGAGCCTCTACTCTGACAGAATAGAGACAAAGATAGGGACTTATATTTTGAAGTGGGAAAAAATGTTTAATTCAGAGTAGGAGGATTTGGGTTCAAAACCAAGCTATAACCTTTGTGACCCTCGGCAGAGTCAGGAAGTCTTGGGTTTAAATTTCACCTCAGACATTTAAGAGCTATGGTACCCTGGGCATATAGCTTAAACTCTCTGGGCCTCAGTTTCCTTATCTGTAAAATGGAAGCAGGTTAGATATGATGAGTCTAAATCCTTTGTCCTCTCATCTTAAGTGATCTAACCTCTCTGGGCCTCAGTTTTTACATCCTTAAAAAGGAGTGGTTAAACCTTTACATGTAACGGAAAAAATAAAATATCTCATTAAAAAAAAAGGAGTGGTTAAGCTCGGTGGCCTCTGAATTCCTTTCCTTCCTTAAATCTCTGATTCTATCATAGACGTTTCCTCAGCCAAACAAAAAGAGGGGAGAGAAAAGGTAGCATTTGCTCTGAGAGGAAGAAGCTCCCTCCTACCCCACGTGGGAGGTACAGATCACTGCCACGGCCTGTATGAGATTCCACCCGCCCCGTTTCCTCACCACCCCACCCCACCCCCGCTGGAGCATGCAGCCTCCGTCCTCTGCTGCCCAGTGGGGCGGCAGCAGCCGCTCTTCCCCGCTCTTCTCGCTTTTTGATCGAGGCCACGTCTCCCAAAGTAATCAGCGCGAGGAGGCTATTTAGCACCGACCGTTTCCAGGGAAGCGCTCGCTGATTGAGGGCCCCGAGTGACAGGGTATCAATCATTGTTGCTTTTGATTAAGCTCCGCACTAATCTCTGTCACAGGGTAATGACTACTCAGGCAAACGGAGGCTGATTGCGGAGAGCTTCTCATCTGCATGCATCCCGGGAAGGCTGGGGGCGGGGGTGCCTAGCAGAGCGTTGGGACGCGGGTGGCCCGGCCCGCGGCGGCCGGCTGCTTGTTGCTAATGGGGCGGGTTGGCTGACAAAATCCTCACGGGCTGTCGGAGGCCAGAGGCCCCAACTGTGGCTGCCATCCCCCAGGCTGGGCCCACCTCCATAGAGAGGGTGGCAACCAACAGGTGTAGCCCAGAACCAAGCCCAGGGGGCACCTTGATTGGGTCCTAAGCTTTCTCCACCGCTGCTCGTTGCTGCTCTGATTTCCTTGTCTCAGCCAGACCTGACCAGGAGGCGTCTGGGAGAAATCTCTCCCAACTCAGTCTCAAGATGCACCCCATCCCCTCTGATGGAGCCCACTAACCATGCCCCTCACTCCGAAGCCGTGGCCGGTTTAAGCGCACAGGTTGTTAGCTGTAGGGCGTTGCTGCTAATGAAGTTGATTATGATAGCTAGTGTGTGTATATCTCTTTAAGGTTTGCCAATCAAATTATAAATAATATCCCATTTAGTCCTCACACCACCCCTGGGAGTTGACAGCAGTCCAGTGATTTGCCCAGAGTCTTAATGGACCTCAGAGGCTATCTAGTCCAACCCCCAATTTTACACATGAAAAAACTGAGGCCCACTGACCTCAGAGTCAGGAAGATGTGGGTTCGAGCCCTGCTCCTGACCCATATCCTTCTCTATGCCTCTCTCAGGTAGCTAAGCCATGCATCGGATAGAGGGTGGGCTTGGAGTCAGGAGGATGTGCATTCAGAATGCCACCTCAGACATTTAATACTGTGAGCCTAAGCAAGCCACTTGACCTGAATATGCCTCTGTTTTCCATCTGAAAATGGAAATAATAATAGTACCTACCTCACAAGGCTGTATTAAGGATCAAATGAGATAACATATGTAAAGTGCTTTACAAACCTTAGAGTCTTATATAAATGCTAGCTATTATAAAAGTGACCTAAGGTCATGAGCATCAGAGGTGTCATTTGAACCCAGATCCTTCACCTTCATAAAACTAGAGCTGGAAGGGACTTCAGAGACCCCTTTTTTTAATAGATGAGGAACCTCAGAAAGGTTAAATGATTTGGCCAAGAAAGGTATCAGAAGTAAAAAAAACAACATAGGGTAGGATTTGAACCCAGGTCTGCCCAGTCCACAATCAGTGCTCTTTCTTTCCACTGTGTCTCCCCCCCCCCCACCACCACCACCATCACCATATTACTGTGGTCAGGTGGGCATACT
Source organism: Dromiciops gliroides (assembly GCF_019393635.1). Taxonomy (NCBI): domain Eukaryota; kingdom Metazoa; phylum Chordata; class Mammalia; order Microbiotheria; family Microbiotheriidae; genus Dromiciops; species Dromiciops gliroides. Next base: position 461,029,800 of record NC_057862.1, on the reverse strand, counting down.
TGGCTGAAGGCTGCTACCCAGAGCTACAATCCATTCACTTGTTCAGTCCTCTGTAAAGATGGAGAAGAGCAGGCCCAGGGCATATGGATTCAAGTCAATCACACTGGCAGGGATTAATGGAATTGGATTTGTTGTGTTTAGTGACAGCTTCCAACATGTCAAAGAAATGGGATTTTGATATTGGAGGGTTATTTTTTTTCTGGCCTGTGTCAGAACAATGAACAATGTCCTGAAAGCCATGTGCTATATTATACTGCCTTGAGGGTGATGTCATTGGATGGCTACAGAAACAGTGGCACCAAGAGGCTCGGCAGAATCCCTTGATGGGCCAAAGTCTCCGGAGCACTGCCAGAGGCCCCAAGGGGAATGCAGGCTACACTGGGCAAGCCCAGCAAGGAGTGGGAGTATCCTCTCTCCTGACCCCAATCCAACACCAAGGTCTCCTTCCAAAAGCACCCTAAAGATGAGTGTTGGAATCAAGTGGTCTTGTATTGAAGTTCTAATCGAACCAGCTTTCCCTCTATTTATAGCATTGTGTGAAAATCTGTTGCTGGTGTGTGGTTCCCAAATTTCAGCAAACTACATCTTTAAGAAAGTAGGCCTTAAACACACAGCCTTCTAGTATGAGCTAATCCCCTTAACCTCCTTGAGCCTCCACTGCCTCCTCTTTAAAATGAACTTAATCATAGCTGCACTCCCTACTTCATGGGATTGTTGTATGGCTAAAATGAGATAATATGTGTAAAGCACTCTGTGAACCTTAAAGCCCTATATAAATGTCAGCAATTATTAATGTCAGCTCTCCATACCCATCCTCAAAAGTCCAACTCAAACGCCACCTTCCCCCTAAGCCTCCCCTGATCCTGCCTTGAACCTCTCTACTGCACCTGTCATCATTATGATTATTATCATGACTGACATTGATATATAGCTCTTTCAGAAAATAATAGGCCTAAAGATGGAAAGGAACTCAGAGGTCAACTAGTCCAATCCCCTCTTTTTTATAGACGAGGAAACTGAGGTTCAGGGAAATTAAAAAACTTACCCAAAGTCACACAGGTAGTGAGTGTCAAAATCGGAATTTGAACCAATATCTGCCTCCTTCCAATCTGGAGCCAATGTTCTTTCCAATTTATATCCACTTCTGCTTTAAAGTTTTCAAACATTCTACTTCTATCATCTCATTTGAGTTTCCCAATAACCCTGTAAGGTAGGCACTATGGGTATTATTATCCCCATTTTACCTATGAGGAAACTAAGACTCAGAGGTTGTGACTTGACCATGGTCACCCATGTCTTCCTGACCCTTAGCCCAATACTCTACCCACTCTACCACATAGCTTCACTTAAGGTCCCTTTCAACTCAAACTCCTGTAATCTTATGGCCATATTTTCAACTGTCTAAAAAGTATGAGGCAGAAGGTATAGACATAGGAAGGATGGTATGGTGTAGGAGAAAGTAGAATCCAAGGTTAAAGATTCAAAATCCCTAGCCAAAGTAAGAGTCAAGGGGCAGCTAAGTGGTGCGGTGGATAGAGCACCAGCCCTGGATTCAGGATGACCTGAGTTCAAATCTGGCCTTAGACACTTGACACTTACTAGCTGTGTGATCCTGGGCAAGTCATTTAACCCCAATTGCCTCACCACACAACAACAAAGTAAGAGACAAAATCGCCTACTAACCAGCCAGGCAGGTCAAATGAAAGATCTGAGCTCGTTTCTCAGATATAAGATCAAGAGTAATAATCAATGAGCAGAGAATACCTTGTAACTTATAAACTATGGAAGATCTCTACCCTTCTGGTGGTTCTCTTGTGGTTGTAGGAGACACTCACCTCCATACCCTGCATCTCTGGTGTTTAGCTGGGGATAAGGTGTTGGGCTGTCCAGTTCTTCTCCTGCATTTATTCTGTCCCTCTTCCTAGATATACCAGTCCTTCTTCCACTTGGACCCTGCTAATTCCCTCTGTGGCTGCTTTTGCCTTCTCTCTGCTTCCTGTCTCTGGAGTCACAAAAGCCTAGATAGACCAGTAGTTCCCAAGCTTCTTCATCTCTGGACTCCTTTCCACTATTAAAAATTATTGGGGGCAGCTAGGTGGCACAGTGGACAAAGCAGTGCCTTGGATTCAGGAGAAACTGAGTTCAAATCCAGCCTCAGACACTTGACACTTACTAGCTGTGTGACCCTGGGCAAGTCACTTAACCTCATTGCCCTGCCCCCCCAAAATTATTGAGGACCCAAAGAGCTTTTGTTTATATGGGTTATATCCATTGTTATGCTGGTAAATATTTTTTTAAAGCTTGCTCCCCCCAAATTTTAAATTTTCTTTGCATTTGGGGCCTCTTATTAACATTTTATCCATTACTTTCTTAAGTCTAGAAAACAACAAAACAATAACTCAAGCCCTAATTTGTAGTGCTTGCTGATTTCTTAGGTGTGAATGCTCACACTGAAAAGTAACACCATATTGGAAATTAAATCCTCTTAGCATTATGAAAAGAATTTTGACCCCACAGACCACCCCCAGAGGGTCTTGGGGCTACTAGGGGTTCCCAGACCACATTTTGAGAATTGCTATCTTAGAATTAGAACTGAAAGGGACCTTTCATCTTATCCCCCTTTCATTTTACAGAAGAAGAAACAGGCCTAGAGAGGTTAAATGTAAGGTAACAATCAGTAAGTACAAGTAATTGGATTTGAACCCAGGCCCTCTGACTCCTGACTCAGCATTCTTCAAATGACTCAAGTACTCAGTGTAGAATCCTGTACCCCACCCTTTCAGGGCCTAGGATGCTAAGGAAGACAGGGTTAACTCTCTTGCAATCCTGAGACAGAAAGTGACAGCAGCACCTATTAACTCAAAGTGGAAGCTAATATGGTAGATAACCTCTGACAGAATTATGACCAGGAGAGAATCCCTAATCCCTAGAGTTTCCGGCCTCATTGACACCACATTCCATGATACTGATGCAATTACATTTCAGATAAGCAGTTCCACCAAATTTTGACCTTTTCCTTGCTCTAGGGGATTAGCATCTCTATTCTTTGTAGAGTCTGGGCCTTGCCCAACTCCCTAACATTCTGAACCAACAGTAAAGTGTAATGTGAGGTGTTATAGTGGAGCCTCAAACCACAGAATTACAGAATCTCAGACTTAGAAGAAATCTCAGAGGGTACCTAGTCCAACCCATGTCTCAAGAGGAATGGCCTCTATGATGTCCTGGACAAGTGGACATCCAGAAAGAGGAAAAGGGCTCTTATGCTCAAAAATATTTATAACATCTTGTGTGTGTGTGTGTGTGTGTGTGTGTGTGTGTGTGTGTGGCGGCAAAGAACTGTAAACTGAAGGCATGCCCAGCAACTGGGGAATGGCTGAACAAGCAAGGCATGACATTTGAATGCAATGGAACACTATTGTGCTGTAAGAAATGACAAAGGAGATGGTTTCAGAAAAACCTGGGAAGACTCGTGTGCAATGATATGAAGTGAAGTGGACAGAACCTGGACAACAAGTCATATGACCACAATGATACTGTAAAAATTAACTAACTTTGAAAGACTTAAGAACTCTAATCAATGCTATGGTCAACCACGATTCCAGAGGACCAACCAATGATGAAGCATGCGTCCCACCTCCTGACAGAAAGGTACTAGACTCATTGATAAGATGGGGAAAATGTTTGCTATTGAAAGCCATGTAAACTAAGAAGCACTATAAAAATGGGAACTTTTATTGTTATAGCAGGTAGAAGGCCTGGGGCATATACATCAAACCAAGGTGACCAATAAAAGGCATCTGCATCAGAAGTTATCTGTCTTCATTTTTGCATCCCCAGTGTGTAGCACAGTGCTCAGCACATAGTAAGTAGATGCTTGGTTTTTTTAATGCTTAACAAATGTTGGTTAATTGATTAAAGACCAGGCTGGGCACCTTGCCCAAACTGGTAAAGCATGTCTTACCTATCCTACATCATTAATTTAACTCAATTCAATCCATTAGTCTACTATGTGTAAGGAACTGTACTAGGCCCTGGAGACACAGAGACAAAAGCAAAACAGTTCCTGGCCTCAAGAAGCTTACATGCTACTAGAGAAGTACAAAAGATACATTACTGTTCAATCCTGTCTGACTCTTCATGACCTTCTTTTGGGTTTTCTTGGCAAAGACACTGGCACAGTTCATCTCCAGATCATTTTACAGATGGAGAACCTAAGGCAAACTGGGTTAAATGATTTGTCCAGGGTCACACAGCTAGTAATGTCTGAAGCCTCCAGGCACTTATCGGCCCCTACAAAAGATAGTGTTAAGTATAAAAGGTGATCTTGGACACAGGTAAGTAAATCAAGATACTTTAAGAAGGGGAAATCCTTTATCCTGGGGGGGGGGGGAGAGCAGGGGGAGGGAGAAGAAGAGAGAGGAGGGTCAGGAAAGGCTTCAGGTAGGAAGGGGAACCTGAGCTGAGCTCAGTGTTTGGGAAGCCAAGAGGCTGAGGTGAAAAGAAAGTGTGTTCCACACAACTTATGCAAAGGTACAAAAAATGCAATCCCCAGTCGGGGGAATAGGAGAGTTCAACTGGAATGTAGGGTGTATGAAGTGGAGCAATATGAAATATTTGGAAAGGTACGTTGGGGACAAGTTGGAGAGGACTTTAAAAGACAGGTTTGGGATTCTGTATTTTATAACCCAGAGGGAATAGCGTGGAGCCCCTGCCCTCGGGTTAAAGCTTCTTTCCTCTGAGTATTGATGGATTTTCTGGCTGTTAGAGGACTCTATTAAAACACAAATCCTCTTGGGAGGGGTCATTCCATAAACCCTTATCAGCTAGGACCTTAATTACTTTAGAGCGCTGCGGCAGGGATTAGTTAACAGCTGCTGAATAGGGCTGTGTTCAGAATAGAGCAGACCCCTGGGATAAGGGAAAGACAGGCTAAGGGTACAGAAGATTTTCTGAGGCATGGGGCGGGAAGCCCTCCAGGTTGCTTGGCTTGACTCTTCTAGGGAAGGAAGCCCAGAGATGAGGGAGTTGTCTAGGGACTTGGCTGGTCCCACTCAGGCCTGGAGGAGTGGTGGGGAGGGAGACTGGGCAGACATTCCAAAAGTACCTGGATCACTAAACCCATTGTTGTTATCTGGCAGAATTATAGATGAGCCGCAGGGCAAAGGAAAGACACCTGATGAGTATAGGAAGCTGTGGCATATTGCCAGTGATGATCTGGGTGTTAGAAGGGGCATAAATGGAATAATCAAAGTCATGTATAACAACAAAAAAAGTGGGGGGGAGCGGGTCAATCATGTAAATCAGTCATGTGGCATGTGGCATTGGACTTATTCTAATGTTATCAGCTTGAGACCCCACTCCACCTTATTTCCCCATATCAGTTGCCTGTCATCTCTTCAATTATTATCTAACCAGTGCCAGTTAATAGCTCCTCAAGACCGTTATCGCCCCAATATCATTAATTAGCTTATTAAGGGGTCTTTACTGAGATAAAAAGATAAGATAAAAAGAAATATAAAGCATTTCTCCCCTGCCCCAACACCCGGGGGCGGGGCACACCCTCCTCTCTCTACCCCATCTAGCCGATAAGTGGATAGTGGGTAGAATAGTGAGTTCAAATCCTCCTCAGGCACGTATTGGTTCTATGACCCTGGGCAAGTCATTTAACACTTGGCTACCTCAGTTTCCTCATCTTTACTAAAGATGGGGGTCAATAACATACCTCACAGAATTGTTGTGAGAATCCAATGAGGTTTTATATGAGTGTTCATAAGAACATCTTGCAAACCTTGAAGTGCTACATAAATGTTAGCTATTATTGTTGCTTAATCTTCAGTGAAGTGTGGGCTCAAACTTAAAGTTATCGCTACAAGGCATTCACTGCATCCAGCCTAGCTGAAGAATGGAGTGCAGCCATTGCTATAGCAGGATATACCATCTCAGAGCTGATCCACTATTAGGCTGGGCTAAGTTGTTTCCCTGGGGCTTCTCTCCTCACTTGACTCTACTTCCTGCAAACTCTAGCAGAGATTCCAGTTCCTGAACCCTCTCTTAATCTCCCAACCTTTTGAGGCTCATTAAGGCTACTGGTGGCCTGTTCTTTCTCCAGCACTCTTTCACCTAAGATAGGAAAGAATAGACATAACAGAGAGAGAAACAGCAGAGCTATGTGCTCATCACATTACACAGAGTAGGGGAGGAGGTTGGAGAGGAAGCAGGTGACTGGCACTAGCTTTTCCTCCCCACCTTGGGGGCTTAGGGCACTTCTTGCCCCCTCTCTTCAAAAGCAACAAGGAAGATGAAAGAAAAAGGTGGTACAAGTTGTATGCAAGTTCATTTCCAGATTAGAAGCCAATCAAAGAGCCTGTTTTCACCAAGTGGGAAGTGTATTGGAAATTGTCAGAATGTACCAGCATATGCTCCAAGTCTACATGGTGTATTGCAGTATCACATCAGGCCATGCCTGCTGCCCATATTCATAAATGCTGGGGTCTCATTGGCCAATCCCTAGTTACATAAAGTTTCTGAAGAGAAGCTCTAACAATGACAACCAGCCACCTCTTCTTCTCCCGGCAGCCCCTCAAGTCCAGCCAAACCCCAAGTATCTATGTAGTGTTCCTCCATTGGCAACTCTAGCCTTTCCCTGCTCCAAGGTCTCAGGGAATAGTGGGAGATGTGTTGGAGGAGAGAGGGAGAGGGGTGGAGCTGACAGCATTTGGACTATCTTTTACCCCATAAAACTGAAGCAAAATGCACAGCAGGCAATTAGAGAGGCATTTGATTTCTGAAGGCAACCAGACCAAATGATAGCCTCTGAGTTGGAAACTCAATGCTGAGGCTAAAAAGGTGATGCCCCTTGTCCCTTGGAGTTCTTGAGTGCTCCAGCGATAGCCTGTGCTTATTCCAGCTCCTCACTAAAAAGCAGGCTGAGGAAGGATCCAGAGCATGGGCCACCCCTCATCACAAAGAGCCAGGAGGGATGATTTCAAAGAACACTGGACCTCAGAAGTATGACCTCCCTGGGAAGCCACAGACAAGGGACAGAGAACTGGAGACAGTTCGAAAAAAAGATAGCCGCTGTCCCAAGTTTCTCCCTCAACTGGTCTCTCAAAGCCCTTATTATTCATCCCTCTCTTATGCTCTTATCGCCTCCCATTTGGATCATACTGATTTTTATCATCTAACCTCACAGAGAACTCCTTTGTGCCTCTCTAGTGCATTTCACCCTGTCATGTTGTATATCATAACCATTTCTGTGTATCCTGTCTCCCTGCACACTGCAGGCTCTGCGAGGGCAGGAACTTTGCTTTATATCTCCCTCAGAGACCAGTGCAATACCCTACACACAGTAGATACTTAATAAATGTTTATTGTATTATTTTGTCTCAGCTCACTAGCAGACTGGGAACTCCATAAAAGAAGCTACTGTGCCTTATTTATCTTAGTTTTCCTCGAAGTGCTCAACACAAGGTTAGGCACATAGTAGGTGTCCTGGGAGAGCAGAAACCCATTTGATCTATGGATGATGCTTAGCTGGGAGATGGCAGAATTTAGATACCAAGGGGGCAGCTAAGTGTTGAAGTGGATAAAGCACTGGCCCTGAATTCAAGAGGACCTGAGTTCAAATCCTACCCCAGACACTTGACACTAGCTGTGTAAACCTGGGCAAGTCACTTAACCCCAATTGCCTCAACCAAAAAAAATTTTTTAATTAAAAAAAAGAATTTAGATACCAAAAGATGTCAACAGGCTAAAACAATGGGCTTAATATAATAACATAAAATGTATGCATAAATGCCTTGATGGATCCGTGATCTCATTTATGTGGGCACTCCTACCCCTCATTTGGGCTGTTCTCGTGTATGTCTTTCTGTGAAATCTCTCATAGAGGAGGCACTCAAAGTCCTGAAGGCTCTTTCTGCTTTTAAAACTGGGGGGGGGGGGGGCCTCGGGGCAGCTAGGTGGCGCAGTGGATAAAGCACCGGCCCTGGATTCAGGAGGACCTGAGTTCAAATTTGACCTCAGACACTTGATACTTGCTAGCTATGTGACCCTGGGCAAGTCACTTTACCCTCATTGCCCTGCAAAAAAAAAAAAGTATAAAATTTCATGAAAATCAATGTAAAATATTATATTTGGATTCAAATAATCAATTGCACAAGCACAGGAAGAGATCTGCATGGCTAGAGAAAAGGTTATATGAAAGAAGACTTCCTGGTTTTAGCAAGCTATAAACTCAATATGCATGAACACCTAGTCAGTGAGGTGGTTCAGTGGATAGAGTGCTAGACTTCAAATAAGGAAGCTCTGAGTTCAGATTCTGCTAAGATACTTATGTCTCTGTATAACTCTGGGCAAGTAACTTAACCTGTCTCAAGTTTCCCACCTATAAAATGCTGATAATCACCCACTTCTCAGAGTTGTTATGAGGATCAAATGGGATAAGAGGTTAATTGCTTTGTAAACCTTAAAGCCCTATACAAATACAAAATTGTTCACACTCCAAACATTATTTATTTCTACATTATTTATATGTGTATTCAGATGTATATAGTTATTCTGAGCTTCACAAATACCAGCAAATATAAACTTATACAAAGAAAAGAAGTTGTAGATGAGACCATAAATCTCATTTTGTACAACTTTTAAAATATTTTGAAATCTGTAAAATATTTAATATTAAATAATTACTAATATTTTAATGAATTTAGTTGGATTTAATAATATTAATTTGAATTTTAATATACACTCAACCCTGAACATTAGTTCCAAAGCTATCTCACTTGTATGTGGTACCCTCTAAGACCTCTTTCTGATCCCTTCTGAGCATATCCTTTAAACATTTGTCTGCTCTTTTCTTTTTGGTATTGTCATCCATCACTAGCACCCCTTCTCTCCCAATCTTCCCCTTCTCCAAAAAGTTAAACAAATATATCTTTTGTAACAAGTTAGCATAGTCAAACTAAATAAATTGGCACAGTGGCCATGCCCAGAAATGTAAGTATTATTATTATTATTATTAACAACAATATGGCATGGCAGCTAATGTGTCCAGACCACACCTTGACTGTTGTGTTCAGTCCTAAACACAACATTCCAAGAAAAGCACTGACAAACTGGAGGGTTGTCAGAGAAAAGGACCAGAATGGTCGAATAAAAAAATTTTCAATCCTTGTTGGTTATCGACTGAAAGACCTGCTAGACGGGATGTTAAAGGTATGAGCTATTTAGCTAAGAGATGGGGTAGGAAGATTAAATACTGAATACTAGAGGCAGCTCAAGGAGCACCTTTTACAAACCAAGCCTTTCTTAATCCCCTCAACTCCTACTGTTCTATCTCCTGCCCCCTTTCCTGCCCCCTTGTGCTAAACTACTTTGTATTTAGCTGTATTTGTTCTCTTTATTTTATGTCCTACTTGTCTCCCCTGTTAGAATGTAAACTCTTTAGAAGTGAGTTTGTTTCATTTATTGTATCTGTGGGCTCAGTACCTAGCACAGTACCTGGCACATAGTAGGCACTTAAATATTGGTTGATTTCAAGGCTTGCTGTACAAGAGATGGACAATTTGGGGAATATTTACCTAGGAGATAATTGAGGGAGGTCATGACAGCAATCTTCAGAAACTACCTGTGTTATGAAGGTGTTAGGCTAGATCCCTTCCAACACTAAAGTTTCTATGACTGAATATTTGAAGGGTTATGAAGCAGAAGGAAAATTAGTTGAAGCGATAGATTTTTGCTTAATAAGAGGAAAAACTTCTTAACAATTAGATTTGTCCCCAAAGCAGGGTCATCTGCCTCACTGTATGTATCAAGTGGAGGCTGGAAACCCCCTTGTTGCAGATGTCGTGGAGGGGATTCCTTTTCAGGCATGGGGTGAACCAAAGTGGGGGAGGGTCCCAGGCATAGGTGGAGTGAAGAGGGGTGGCTACAAGAGCAAAGGTCTCTGCAGAAGAGCTCATCGATAAATTCCAGAACGTTGAGACAGGCCCTCGCTTAGGAGCTGGCTTTTTTCCTGGGTCTTCAGTCTTCAAATGCTGGGTACACAAAGGGAAGATCGACCTCTCTTACTCAGCATCCCAGAAGTCACAAGGGTAACACTCTGGGCCCTAAGTTAATTATTCTCTCTGACACAAGGTCCAGCTGTGATTAGAGCCATTCAGTGACCACAGCCCACAGATAGAAAAGTCCCTCTTCTCAGAAATGGCATTGTTCTCAAGGCATAATAGCTTGGCAGTGCTTCCTTCATGAATAGTCTCTCTTGTTAACACATACCTGGAGACCAAGGAAAGCATTGCAACTACAATTCTGTAGCATTTAATGACATGCTGCAGCACACAATATTAATATCCCCATTTTATAAAGGACAAAGGCCCAGATTAAGAAAGGGACTTGCCCAAGGTCATGATCAAGGTCAAGGCCATTAAGTACAGAGGGATTGGGGGGTAACCTGTGACTTCACTGGTATGGAGAACATCCTAGTAAGGAAGCCTTCTGCTGACACAGATCCTCACCTTCTTTGCAATTCATGGATGGTCTTAGCATTGCCTAGACACTAAGAGGTTAAATGACTTGCCCAGAGTCACATTGTCAGTGTGTTAGAGGTGAGATTTCAACCTGATCTTGCTGACTTTGAGGCTGGTTCATTACCCATTATATCACAATGCTTCCCTCAAATGTCAGAGCTAGGATTCAAATTCAAAATCTCCAAGCTCCAAGGTTATTGCTCTTTCCACCACTCCACCCTGCCACTGTTTTTGAAAAGGTTTTCGACTGTGGAGGAAGGAGGAACAGAAGAGAGCAAGGGCCCTACAAGATGGAGAACAGTTGTTGACCCTCAGCAGGTTTTGTGAGTAAAATAAGGACTCCTAAGGAACACAATGTCTTTCAGCCTTAAAATCCTATGCTCCGGAGCAGCTAGGTGGCCCAGTGGATAAAGCACCTCCCCTGGACTCAGGAGGAGCTGAGTTCAAATCTGGCCTCAGACACTTGACACTTACTAGCTGTGTAACCCTGGGCAAGTCACTTAACCCTCATTGCCTCACAAAAAAAAAAAAATCCTATGCTCCTAGATGAATAATAATGGTCATAATGACAGGTAACAAAATGCTTTCACATACATTATTTCATTTGTTCCTTATTGCCTACTACTAGCAGTGACTAACATAAATGTGAATATATACTAATCTGCAAAAAAAAAAACCCTTAGCATATACAGATATTTAAATATACAGGAGGGACATGAGAAAAGAAAATAAGAAATACAAGCAGGCAAGAAGAAACAAATTAAAACCCCCAAGACATTATAAGTGATACTCCATGTCCTACATTCTGAGATCCTTCTTGCTCAGACAGTCCGTGTTTAAAGGGGCTGAAGAGATCAGCCTGGTGTTGTGGAAAGAAGGAGTCAAGAGACCTGGGTAAAAATTGGCTCTGCCACCTTCTAGGCCTGTAAGCTTGGGCACATCATCTCCTCTGAATTGTCTGCCAGTTAGCAAAAATTTATCAAGCACCTATTATGTGTCAATCAAAAGCCATTTATTAAGTACCTACTAGGTCCCAGGCACTGTGGTTAAGTAAGCACTGGAGAAACAAAAAGAAACAAAAGATAGTCTCTGCCCTTAAGGAGCTTACAATCTAATGGGGGAGAGAGACAACAAACAAACAAATGTAGAACACAAAGCAAGGTATATAAAGGCTAAATAGGAAATAATGGACAGATGGAAGGTACCGGAATGAAGAGGGTTTAAGGAAGGCTTCCTACAAAAGATGGGACATTAAAAAAATCCTGGGAGGCCAATAGTCAGAGGAGAGGAGGGAGATGGGAGAGAAGCATAGAGAGGGGAATGGAGTAAATGCCCGGAACTGAGAGATAGCATGTCTTGTTCATGGAACAGTCAGGAGGGCAGTGTCACTGACTCAATTGGGGTCAGAAAGTGTAAGAAGGAAGACTGGAAAGGTGAAAAGGGGCTTTAAATGCCAAAGAACATTTTGTATTTGATCCTGAAGATGAAGGGGAGTCAGTGGAGTTTATTGAGTTTGGGAGGTTGGGGGGGGGCAGTTGTGACATGGCCAGACTTGGGCTATAGTAAAATAACTTTGGTGGAGGAATGAAGGATGGAATGGAATGTGGAAAGACCTGAAGTAGAAAGACCCACCAGCAGGCTATGACAACAGTCCCAGTGTGATGTGATGAAGACCTACGCCAAAATGGTGGCAATATCAGAAGGGAGTGTATTCGAGAAATGTTGCAATGATAAAATCAACAGACCTTGGCAACAGATTGGCTGTGGAGGGTGACAGATAATGAGGAGTGTAAGATAACTCCTAGGTTTCAAGTCTCAGGGACTAGATGGTACTGATCTCTAAAGTAACGGGGAAGTAAGAAGTGGGGAAGGTTTAGGAGAAAAGCTAATGAATTCAATTTTGGTCATATTGAGATTAAGATTCCTATGAGACATCTAGTTTGAGATGTCTGGAAGGCAACTGGAAATCCAAGATTGGAGGTCAGCAAAGAATCTGGGGCAGGAGAGATCTGAGAATCATCAACATAGAGATGGAAATAAAATCTATGGGAGCTGATGAAATCCCCAGATGAAGTTGTTGTTGTTTGTCCTTCTCAGAAGAGGACTATGACATCGGACAGTGATGTCATGACTTGCACTGAATTGGATTTAAATGAGGGAGAGCTGTGCAAAGTCACAAACCTCACTCTCTCCTCCAGAGCCATCTGGGTCCAGTAGCAAAATATACATCAGGATGACTGGAAATAGCCCCGGATGCAGTGCGAGACCTTGTCCTTTGAAAGCTAAGGTCTTTCCCAGACCTCAGTAATAAATAAATGGAAGGAGGGAAGGGAGGGGAGAGAGAGAGAGAGAGAGAGAGAGAGAGAGAGAGAGAGAGAGAGAGAGAGAGAGAGAGAGAGAGAGAGAGAGAAAGAGAGAGAGAGAGAAGTAGTCAAGAGGGAGAAGAGGGCTCAGTACATAACCCTGAGGCACACCTATGGCTTGGGGGGATGAGCAAAGGAGACTGAGATACTCCACATCCCACCCTCAATTCACTGGGCCACCAAGGTGCCTCCAAGGAATAAGGTATTTTATTAACCACTATATTCTTGGCACTTGGCTAAGGACTAAGAATAGAAATAACAAGCAAGAAAGTACCTGCCCTCCAAGAGATTACATTCTAATGGAGCAAAGAGGACACATAAAAGGGAGCTGGAAGAGGGTGATGAATATACATCCAGTGGCACAGCTGGAAAGTTGTATAGAGGCTTGAAACTGAGAAAGATAAGGCCAAAGTAGGTTTATCAAATCCCAGGGTAAGGTTGCTGGGATAGAACCTCTGTGAGGAGAGAGGAGAGATGAGAGCCTGGCTAGAGACAGCATGACTGGAGATGTCTGAATGCACAATGGAGGTCTGAGCCAAATGAGGCCAAAGGCCTACCGAAGTCTAGGGTGATAAGAGTGGGTACTTGGTTCTCAGTCTTTTGAGTGCTCTTACATTCCAAATTCAGAGCAACAGAGATAGAGGTTGGTGTTCAGTTGCGTTTGATTCTTCATGACCCCATTTGGGGTTTTCCTGGCAAAGATACTGGAGTGGTTTGCCATTTCCTTCTTTTACATTTTATAGATGAGGAAACTGAGGCAAACAGGGTTAAGTGACTGGCCTGGGGTCACACAACAACTAAGTGTTCAAGGCCAGATTTGAACTCAGGAAGATGCACAACCAAAGAGAGGATATGTTTAAAAATATTACTAATTTCTATCAACTCATCTTCTAGCAGGGAGTTTTGAAAAATCCCATCTGGAAGATTGTGGCTACACTTTCAGATGAAAGAACAACTCAAGAATTCAGCCAAAGAGTTGTAATGACATGTCAGTCAGTGGCGTGGGCTTTTCCCACTAGCTTCCTAGGTTCTGGGTCTCAGATGCCCTAAGGTTCCCAATCTCTCCACAAATTCCCCTCAGGATGAGCTAGCTCCTAAAGACAAGGACAGACTGGGGAGCTCAAGGGTAACTGAGAATTGCTTCAGGACTTTAGGTAATGGTGGGACCCCACTCCTAACCAATGTTAAAGGGGTCAGTCCTCTATAGCAAAGCTTCTTAAAATGTGGGTCTCAACCCTATGTGGGGTTTCGTAACTTAATGTGGGGGTTGCAAAAAATTTGGCAACAGCAGAAGGTTGCGTATACCTATTTTATATACCTATGAACCCAGGGTCACATAAAAATTTCTTGGGCAAAAAGGGGTTGTGAGTAGAAAAAGTTTCAGAAGCCCTGCTCTACATGATCTACACGACTTTGAAATAGGTCCTAGATCAGCTGCTCGTCATGAAGTTCTCCCTAATGCTAAAGGCTTTTTGGTGAAGGAAAAAGGAGTTACCCAGGGCAGGTGACAACCTCCTTAGCTCTCCAAAAAAGGGAACCATGTTAGAGATTCTCTCACCCTGCCCCTATCCCCAGTTTGAGTCATATTTGTCTTTAAATCCTCAAACTCAAAGTGCAGTAGACAGGGGTTCTAATTCTATTACTAATTCAGTGTGTACCCTGGAATCCAAGAATCTGGGGGAGTCACTACCTCTTTTGGCTTCAGCCTCAATTAGTCCCACGATCCCTTTCAGTTCAAACATTCTGTGCTGTGTATCTTTAAGGTGTCTTCTGGCTCTGATATTCTAGGTTCAAAGGCTGTTTGGACATTACAAATTATAGGTCTCGGGGCAGCTAGATGGCGCAGTGGATAGAGCACCGGCCCTGGAGTCAGGAGTACCCGAGTTCAAATCCAACCTCAGTGGGGCAACTAGGTGGCACAGTGGATAGAGCACCAGCCCTGGATTCAGGAGTACCTGAGTTCAAATCCAGCCTCAGACACTTGACACTTACTAGCTGTGTGACCCTGGGCAAGTCACTTAACCCCAACTGCCTCACTAAAAAAAAAATTTAAAAAAAAACAAAAACAAATTATAGGTCTCCTCTCACTGAAATCCCTGTTAGAACATGGTCCTGTCCAGCTCTATCATTCTAAGGGCCTTTCTAGCTCTGATTTTGCCAAGTTCTGAGGTCTCTTCCAGATCTTAAGTTCTATCATTCTATGTCATGAACGTTCTTGGACTCTGAGTCCCCAGAGGACAGGAAGTAGGGAATAGACCAGGACAGTCACCACAGAGAGGGATTTTTGCTTCTCAGGCTGGGGCAGATGGCAGAGCAGACAAGGTAGGAAGCCCAATCCTTTAGATTCTGAAGACAGAGCCACCACATAGAAGTCAGTGCTGATGATGGTTCACAGGAAGGGAATCATCGCCACCTGCTGGACCTCAAGAAAAGGGATGCTCATAGTCGTGAAAGAGAGGAGAAGGGGGAGGTTAGGGGCATGCAATGGCTGACAAATTGTGCAGGGAAAGCAACCTAGTTTTCTGTCTCAGGCTAGAGCCCAGGTGGAAGGAGCCAGGCTATGCCTGTAAGCCAAAATCTCCCACGTGTTCCCCAAAGGTTGCTAGCGCAAGCATGCTAAAGTAGGAGTTCTTAACCTTTTATATGTCAAGGAGTCCTCTGACAGTCTGGACCTAAGGACCCCTTAAAACACATGGGATTACAAAAGAAACCAGTTTTATCTACCTAAGTAGTCAACAACATATTTTTAAATTCCTGAAACACAGGTTAAAAGCCCTGGCATAAAGGTAGAACCCAAACTTAAGGAAGGCATTTGAAAAACCTTTTGCCTCATCCTTAAAGAGAGAACGGGATAGAGATTTTAGGTAGAGTAAGGGTTTTTTTTTTTTATCTTAGCAAGCCTAAATATTGGTAATTAATGGACCCTTTTCAATTTAGAGAGAATCTCTAGTGGACTGCCTCAAATACCTGCTGTTTGGTCCTATGCTATTGGGCTTTTTTTTTTTCAGTGACTCAAATAAAGGCATAAATCAAATTTCCAGGTCACACAAAGTTAAAAGGGATAGTTGACATGTTGGGTAAATCAGATTCAAAAAGATCACATCAGACTAGAATACTAGGCTATAATAGCCTACATTTATATAGCAATGTACTTTACAAACATAATCTGTTATCCTCACAACCACCCTAAGAGATAGGTAATATTATCCCCATTTTATAGATGAGGAAACAGAGGCAGACAGAGACTAGTCCAAGGTCACACAGCCAGTGTTTGGGCAGGATTTGAACTTGGGGTCTTCCTAACTACAGGTCCAATGCTCTCTCCATTAGCCACCTAGCTATGTACTTTAATAAAATGAAATTTAATAGGGATGACTGTCTTGTGTTCAAGAATAATCTGCATGGCTAGACAACAGTTGATGGGAAAAGGACCCAGGTATTTTGGTAAACTCTAAGATCAATAACAACCATTCATAAGATTTAGAACTGAAAGATTCTATTTTATCTAATTCAAGCCATCCTCACATGAACATAAAAAAAAGTAATGCAATTAATATGTGTATGTATGTACATAGGTAGGTATGCAGGTATGTAGTTATGTAGGTATGTGTATTTGGGGAGGGAGGAGGTATGTATATGCAATTTCCTTTTCATAGAGAGCTTCCAATGAGCAAATTCCCTCTACCAATGTAGATCAGTTTATAATCTCAGAGAACTGCTCAGCAGTACTGAGAAGTGATTTCTTCCCTACTCTAAGGCCACCTTTTTATTTATCATGTCACATCTTTCAATGCTTAGGCTGTACTAATATGACAGACCATTGAATATAGAACATCAGAATGGTGGCTTTTGAACACAGAATTGGAGAGGGTTTGTAGAAGAAGGGCCCAGAGAATTTAGAGCAGGAAAGAACCTGAGAGATTGTCCAATCCAAGCTCGTTTTAGAAAGTAGGAAACCAAGGCCCAGAGAGATATGATTTATCCAGGAGCAGACAGGAAATTAGTAAGAGAGCCAGGTTAAGAATTCGGGTGTCTCTCTCCCTCCTCCTATTTCAATATTCTTTCTCTTAACTTCTGATAGTAATGAAGAAGAAAGATCCATCAAATGGTGCTCTAGCAGGGTCTCATGTTGCACCGAGGGACCTTGGACAACCAGGAGCTAGATACCCCAAAGTCTTAAGAGATGACAAAGGGATATTTCATCTGATTCACAAATAAACTGATTCCACAAGGAACTTTTGCTAATGGTTTTTACCCCGTGCAGCTCTGGGGTCTGCTCAGGGTGACAAGTAGGGATCAACCTCCCCCAAAGAAAAGAACAGTTCCATTTAGTCCAATGAAAGTCACAGGTTCCTTCCTTACAATATAAACCAACTTTTAATAATAAAAAATCTATCAGGAATTTAATGAGAATATTATGTACATGTCATGTAAACCAGTGCACAAGGCTCATGTTCTCGAGCGCCAACATCTGCACCCACCCTAACACATGCCCAACACAAAGGTGGGCAAGCTGGATGGTCTCTCTTTCTCTTTCTCTCTGGAGAAAGGCCATCACTTGTTTCCCAGTGAGTGCTGGAAAAAGGAAGGACATGTTTTCCTTCCAATCCCCATCCCATCAAGACAACATTGAGAAAATTGAGAAGTCCGTACATGTTCGAAGCAATGATTTGCTTGTCAGACTATTCTGACCTGAAGCATCAAGGCAGGACCTGAGACCCCAAGGACAACCTGCAGACCCCACACTGTTCCTCTTGGCCATTTGGCCAAAAAAAAATGGAAAGTTGACTTTTCCTTTTTACTCAACCTCAGCATTTCAGACCCTGCATAAGGAGTTATTAAAAAGGACAACTGCATTGTGGAGGCCTCCAAAAAGCTGGTTTGCCACAGGTTTGGAGCAAGCTCTCTTGAAAGTGGGAAGGCAGTAGTAGGGACAGTTAGGAGAGTAGACAGCTCCTCAATTCTGGCTGGCTGACTGACCCAAGAGCTGCAAATACAAGGCAAATTCAAATTAAAAATAAATAAAAATGAGCACCTAGGAAGCCTTTATTCTCCCAAACAGGCTTTTCTCTACCTGTTTCATGGCCTGACCAGCACTGAGTGTCAGATATAGTTTGAAGAACAGAGTTGGGGCATGGGGGGGGGGGGGGTTCCCATGCACATATGTGCATGCCCTGTTTGCTGAAACTTTTAAAAAAGAGGCTTAGATTCCATCTATCACAGTGCTCCCAGAAGCACCCAGCTGATACTCTGGACATTTCTCAATCCATTTTTACCTTTTAAATAAAGTTGTGGCATTCTAATAATACTGATAAACTGAAACCATTTTGCTATGGGGGTGGGGGAAAAGAAATCCATTTGAGGCACCTGATGCTTCTTTCCTTGACATTAAACTGTCTTCCTAAAATCCTAGTATTAAAAAAGTAAAACCTTCATTTTCAAATCACTTAGTTTTGTTTTTAGTAGAACTGGGAAATGTTGTGAAAGCTACATCGTGTTGGTCCCATGTTAAACAATATATCTTTCTTTAAAATTTAAAATCTCAAATATATAATCACACAATAAAAAAACCACCCCAAAACCCAGAAGTGTCATTCCACATAAATAGGTACAACATAGTTCTTCTGCCATTATAGGGAAAATGAGTACAGTCCAGTGGACCAGAACATCAAGTGGCCTTGGTTTCCATCCTCGTTTCAGGCTTGTTAATGCCAACCAGGTCAATCAGGACTGGCTTTTGCAAACTATAAGAGACAGCATCAGTAAGGGTTAATGCCTACCCCTGAACACTAAGGAAAGAAGACCCATGACAAGCAGTGATTGTGGAATGTATGCTAGGCTCTAGACATAGATAGAGCTTCTTTCTGGGGGATCTGTGATGGCGAAGAGCTCCAGAATAAATATTTCTTTTCATATTGGAAGGAAACCCAAAATTTGTGCCAGGCATGGGTTTCAAAAGTGCAGGTTGATCAATTTAGAAAGTGGTATCTTGAAAGAGGGGTCCGATGACTCAGTGACCCTGATAGCTCCACAGATAAAAGGGGCTTGGGATTACCAGGGGGGCGGGAACAGCAAGCACATTGGAGATGACTGGCCAGTGGCATGACCAGGCTCTGGTTCTCTGGTTCTCCATTGCACCAACTAACCATCATCCTTTGCAGATACCTGGCTGGAGACGTCCTGCCCCAATCCAGTTGTACTTGCCAGATCTGCAGTCTCTCCCAACCGGAAGCAATGGCCTCACACACGTATGTGTGGACAAGGATGGGCATGGGGGCTGATTCTGAGATGAGATGGGGGACCAGGCGGCTTTCAAGTAGTCTGGGCCGTCCTAGGAAAAGGCTCTTGGCAGTGGGTTCTCATCTCCTGTGCCCTGACAAGGGGAGGGGTTTGCCAGCAGGGGAGTGAGGTACACCAGGGGTCCTGAGGGTTGGCTCTCTGCTGAACACTTCCAGGGTCTCCAACAAAGCAAGGGTCCTTGTCCTTTCTTATTTACAAGTCTCCATCCACTGGTGGCTGACACAGCTGATAGATTCTGGGGAACAGAATGGGAGGAGAAGAACTTACCAAGGGTCAAACGGTAACCCACAAGACACAACTGACTTAACTGCTTCCAGGCACCCCCCCTCTCATTCTAGAGCACTGAACTGGGAGATTCCCAATTCAAATATCTGTTCATCGAGCACTGCAGCAGATACTGGGGGAGGACAGGAAGAGGAAAACATTGCTATAGGACTTCGAGATTTATGAGGCACATTCATAAAACTCCTGGGAGGTAGATAGGCCCAGAATTGTTATTGTTTCATAGATGAGTAAACTGAGGCTCAGAGAGGCTAAAGTAGCTGACCCAGGGTCATAGAAGTAGTAAGTATCAGAGCCTGAACCTGAAGCCAGATTTTCTGATGCTGGGAAGAGGGAGAGCAGAGATGATACAGATGCAGAGCAATGTGGGAAAAGTTTGGATTAATCCCCCAAATATTTCATGTTAAGGAATAAATGAACAGACGTCACTCAGAGTATTCAGATATGGTAAGTCTTTGGGAATAGGGCACAGATAAGCCGGTGTTTATTAAGCTGAGTGGTGGCTCTGACCAATGGCTAATGCTGGCCAATGGCCTGATACTTCCCTGAAGAAGAAGAAGAAGAATGTTCTACTCCACAAGTACTCACCGAGGTGCTCCCTGAGGCATGTGATCCTTGACTCGGAGGTTTTTCGCCAGGATTTCCACTCTAGGCCCCTGGATCATGGATGGGAGGGGGTAGGGAGAGAAGATGTGAGGCTGGGTAGCATCAACCATGGAGCTCTTGAATGGGGTGGGGGGAAGATGAGAAACTGCAAAGGGCCAAAGTAGGTAAAAACCCTAGATTCCCTATGACAGTGTTCAAACCGGCAGGGAGTGGGCCAAGCGGTGAAACGTTGGCAATGCTCAGAATGAGCCCCAAAGTGGGGCTATCCCCCCCCATCCCCCTTTTCTCTCCCACTCTCAATAGCTGGTGGGAACAACACAACCCATGTGCAGAGGGATTGACAGTGAATAAGCTGGGGGCTGGGCATAGATAAACACTCAAAAGGTATCATCAGCATGGTTGCCTCAAGCCCTAGGCACTCCTGGGTTACTGCCCCGTGTCTGTGGCTGTTCCTGACTTAGTTCTGCTGTAAGGGTCTTACCTGCTTCCTCATGATGTCTGTCGCCTGCATGATGCACTTGGGAAGTAGCCCATGGCTCCGGGCCAGGATGGCTGCCTGCTCCAGGGAGACACTCAGGGTACTCCTAGCAACAGGACAAGGAGAAGTAGATGAGAAGCTCTCAGAGTGGGGAACTTCATGGAATCTCTCAGGACTAACTCAGGAATGAGAACACAGATGGGTGCCCCTCCCCCCCACCCCCACAATGGCCCCGGAGGAATACTTAGAAGACCCTGCATCTATCTCTGAGGACTTTCCCCAAGCCTAACTCCAGCTGGGAAACTCATTCCCCTGGAACCACACTGTGGGTATCCCATATTCTAGATCAGGGGATAGGGTTCATTTCACTAAATTATGAAATAAACACCAATCTTGCTTCCCCTACTCCCTTTTCTTTTTCTGGTTAATTTAAGAAATAGTCTTCTGGTGATCTGGGGCTAAAGGCCAATTCTCAGTGTAGAGGACAGATTGACCTTGCCTGAAGGCCCCTCATCCTGGGTAGTCAGAAGGCCTATCCACAGACTCAGAGGGCACTGCCTGCACACAAATATCACCTGCAGGTGGGGGAGAGGTATATAGGGGGAGATCAAGAAGAAAAGAATCCTGCAAGATAGAGTATCATGAAATAAGTGCCTGGGGTGATAGCAGTCCTTTACTTCCAAAAGCTTAGCTGGCAAGAAAGGGCCTTAGAGATGATCTGGTCTAATACACCCCTCCCCACCTCCCATTTTACACAGGGAGAAATTGGCCCAGAGTGGGGGAGTGAATCATTCTAAAATATCAGAGCTGAAAGAGACCTTAAAGGTCAAATCTTTGATTTTAGGTGGGGAAACTAAGGCCTAGAAAGAGGAAGAGATTTTTCCCAAGTTCATAGAGGGGGTCAGTGACCATCTGGTACAGAATTCAGGTTTCCTGACATGCAATCCAATGTTCTTTCCACTGAATCTTGCTACCTCCCAAGGTAATAACAATAATTGCTCACATTTCTTTACAGCTTTAAGATTCACAACAACCCTATGAAGGAGATGGCATGATTGTTGTTATTGTTTTACAGTTAGAGAAACTGAAACTCAGGTAAAGTGATTCTGCCCCAAATCCCACTGTTGGAAGTGTAAGCATCAGAATTTAAATCCAGGTCTCTAAGTTCAGTGCACTCTTTCCACTGATGGAAAATGTCAAGGTTTAAGACATTTGGAGGAAAAAGCTATTTTGAAAGGCATCTCTAAGTCCCAGGAAGAACCTACTCCTAGACAGAAGGTCCACTTAAGTAGCTCTTATGAACCATGAGTCATGAGGGGGTGGTGGGCAGGGGAGGGGGTAGCCAGCGCTCACCTCTGCATGCCAGTGCCACACATGGTGACCTGACAAGCGCCCAGGCGGTAGCAGAGCTCAGAAGAGATGGGCAACAGGCCTGCGCCAGGCACACTGGTGCCAGGCTTCAAGTGGACAAAGGACTTCATCAAGCGGCACAGCTCATCCATGGCATTGATGGGACGGATCAGCTGCAAAGTAGACAAGAGAGTTACTGAGCTTCCCAAAGTCTAAGACTTCCGACCCTTGTTTCCCTGAACCTAGCCTATGGGCATGTCCCGAAGAGCCTTTCATATTTCATAGGGCATTTTGTAGGCTCCAGAGCTGAGAAAGACCTCAGATGCCACCTGGTCCAACATCCTCTTTTTACAGATGAAGAAGCCAAGCATCTGCCAGGTGTGACGTTCCCAATCACACAAGAACCAGAATTCAAGGCCAGAAGCCCCACCTCTAACACCAATGCTCTAATAGGATCATACTGTCTCAACCTCTATCATCATGCTTCATAGACCCATCCCTCTTCTCTTCATCCCTATGGCTACTGATCCTAGCCTTGCTGTTGAACCTCTCGTGACTAGACTACTGCACAGGCTCTTCAGAGATCCATCTCTCTGCCTCCAGCCTCTCCCTTTATTTAAGATACCACACATACCCCACACATCAGTTTTCTAAAATGACATTTCCATCATGTTACCCCTTGCTCAGAAACTGTTGATAGCTCCCCAGTACCATTCCCTATCTTGGTATTCAAGGTCTTCCATGGTCTAACCTGACCCTCTGTACCTAACTTCATCTCCCACTATTCCTTCCACATTCTTTCTCTCCAACTAAGCTATCTCACTGTCCCAGTGAGGCAGGCCAGCTTTACTCCTATTTCTGTGCCTTTACTTATTCCTCTCCTCTCTTCCTGTCTTCACTGACTCTCCAAATCCTACCAAAAGCAGCCTTTGCCAGGAATCTTTCCCTGGTCACTTTAGCCATCACTCCTCAGCACCAACCACCCAAACTAGATGTTCTGACCCCTTGGTTATGTATTTTATTGTGCTATTATTTGGGTATTCATTTATGCAAGTCTTTTTTTCCAAAAGACTGTGAGCTCCCTGAGGACAGGGACCACAACTGCTCCTTCTTTTATATCACCCAAAGCAGATGCTCAATAAATACTTATGGAAGACACAGTCCCTGCCCCTCAGGGAAGTTAGAGGTGAATAGAGAAATTAAAAAAGACACATTAGAAGTCAACAGAAATCTGTAGGAGAGAGAGGGGAAAATAGGAAGGCAAGAAAGAGGAAGAGGAAGAAATGAAAAAATAAAAGACAAGAGGAAAAAAAGTACCTGATCAATTTTCACAGCTGTTGCGCTGGCATCTGTGGGCAGGTTGGACCTTTCTAGGTAAAATGTCCTGAAAGGAAACCACCATGATAAGTCACAGAATTAGAAGCTGGATCTAGCCTATGCTTAGAGGGCAGACGATGTTGCCTTCTAGCGAGCTGAAGTTCTAACCCATGCGCCCGCCTTGCCTCAAGGTCACGGCACAGGGTCACAGAACATCAAAGCCAACAAATACCCTCAGCCATGATCCAATTCATACAACTCTAAGGAAGAAAAGGAGACCCAGAGGAAGAACATGGCTTGCACAAAACCATGCTCCAAGTGCTAGATGTGAATCCAGGTCTCCTGTGTCCCGGTCCAAAGTCCCAGCCACAATATCACTCTGGTCCTATTGCCCCAAGTCACCCTTGCCTCAGGGAAACCCAAACAGCCAGAGGTGGCACCCCTGGGTGGAGCAGAGAGGGCAGGGGGGGCTGCTACCTGAGCCGGCGGTAATACTGCTGGACTTTCTCCAGGCTCTGAGCATTGATCTCCTGCTGCAGCTCCTCCAGGACTGAGGTGGCTGAGCCCCCGGCTTGTGGCTGCCCTTCCAGATTTTCCAAGGCTACAAAGGAACCAAGGCAGCTATGAAACCCAGGCCTAGGTATGCTGGGAATGGGTCCTGACTCCCTGCTCCCACCCCCATCCCCGTCATGGAACATACCTTTAGTGAAGAGAACAGTATGAAGCTTTAAACTGCCCCCATTCTCCAGCCGGGTGGGCAGTTTAGAGAAGTGATAGCTGTCGAGGTAAAAAATGACCTTCAAGGCCTGGCGGCTGCCCTCAATATGATAAAATACATGAGCATCTGGAAAGACAAAAAAAAAAAGGCAGGGAGGAGGGGGAAGAAGGATAAGAATGGTTGCCTCCAAGACTGAAAGGGGCGATTTAAGGATTCTACCTTCAGCCATTATAACTAGCTGGTCTCAGACCAGGCTTCACAGCCCAGGGGACCACAGAGCCTACAAAGCATGGGCATCTTACCACATGCCCCGATGTTACGTAAATGCCCTGACATCTACTTCCACTTCTTTTGCTTAGAACATTAATAGAGTAGGTATTATCATTGCTTCTGGGAAGGGCTTGAAAATGTTCTGCCCTATAGGTCTGTTCAAAAGCCCCAGCACAGACAGATATCTCTTGTGTGTGCTAAAGAATAACAACAACAATAAACAGTTTTTATGTAGCACCTACTATATACTTTGCAAACATTATATCACTTAATAGAACAACCGGGGGAGGTTGTGATTATCACCCCTTTTTCTTACAGTTGGGGAAACTGGGGCAAACAGAGGTATTAGAGCAGAAGCTCCACTAAGGCAGGGGGCCATTTCACTTTTGTATTTCTATGCCCAGCACCTAGTATGGTGCCTCACACATAGTAGGGAACCAAAAAAATCTGCTGACCGATTTGTCATCCCAAGGCAAGTAGCCTCTATCTAGTCATAAGATTATAAATCTGTTGTTTTGTTTGTTTGGTTTTGGTTTTGGTTTTGGTGAGGCAATTGGGGTTAAGTGACTTGCCCAGGGTCACACAGCTAATAAGTTGTCAAGTGTCCGAGGCCGGATTTGAACTCAGGTCCTCCTGACTCCAGGGCTGGCGCTCTATCCACTGCACCACCTAGCTGCCCCGAGATTATAGATTTGTAACTGGAAGGAACTAGTCTAACCCCCTCATTTTACAAATGGAGAAACTGAGGCCCAGGGAAGTGGTCACAAAAGTAGTTAAGTATTACAGGTAGGATTTGAACCCAGGTCCTCTCACACAGGAGCCAGCATGTTCTTTCCACTATACCAGGCTGCCTCCTAGTGTGAGTGCCCAGTCTTTGGAGAAGGTAGCTCACAACTTAAATTTCTACAGGATGTACAGGTTTAACAAAGCACTTTCCCCCCAACAAATCTATGAAGTAGGCAGCATAAGGATTCTTATTCCCATTTTACAAATAAGAAACTGAGGGGAAGTGATTTGTCCCAAAGTTAAGATTTGAACCTGAATATCCTGACCCTAGGACCACTGGTCCTTCCATTAAAGCCTCTCTGGTGTATGAGAGAGAGTACCTTTCTGCAGTCTAGAGCCCTAGGTATAGAGATTTTGTCCTGGTCCTTTGGACCCAGAAGCTTCATGCCTCTCTGCCGCACTGGCCGGGGGCCAATTTCATGCTTATGCCTTGATTAGGCTCATGCCTTTCCCCACCTCATAGCTCCTTTCCTTCTATTCCCATATGTCCCATCCCTAGTACCCAGTGACCACCAAATCTAACCCTTTCAAAATTTGATCTCAGACAAGAATTCATTAACACTCAGAGAGTTAACTACTTCGAGTGTCCCTTGGGGGGTGGGGAGGGCAGAGAGGGGAAAGGTGGAGAGTGGTATGCACTGCTCTGAAATCTGACAGGGACCAAACCCTTCAGAGGTGCCATGAACTTAGATGGGGGAGGGGAGAACCTCATTGTAACAGCTGACTGAAATCTGGCATTTCCTTCAATTAGGAATATTTACAAAATATTCTGAGAGGTCACGGGCTATCTAAGAATCTCTGCCCTAGACTCTTCGGAGTTGGTAGGAACTTTAGAGATTATCCAGCCTGAAAGGTCTCAACCTGGGATCTTGGACCTTGTTGTTTTTTATGTTTCCTTTGTAATCTTATGGAATCTTTTTTTTTTGGGGGGGGGAAACATTAAAAAACATTATTCTGAGGAGTCAGAGCACCAAAGGAAGCCATGAAATCAAAAAGGTCAAGAAGCTCTGAGACAAAGGAATGAAATTCAAACTGTGCCAAATACCAACGGACAGGTGGGCAACAAGGGAGGTATCTAGGATGCAGTTGGCAGGTGCTGCTTTCCAGTGGAAAGCCACCATGGTTTCCACTTTGGTTAATGAAGGCCACACCAGGCTAGGGACCAGGACAGATAAATAACTATGGGAGAGGTAGTTATACACTTTCCTTGCTGGAAAAAGAAGGTGCACATCCATCATCCTGGGACAGGTAAGGTCCGGTCAATGCTTTGAGGCAGGAGGAGAAAAAGCCTGGTGGATCAGAAAGAATACCAGCAAGAGCACCAAGGTTCAAAACATGGGTCTCTCCTCTGCTGCCTGTATAAGCTTGTGCACATCACTAACCTTCTCTAGGCCTAAATTTCCTTCTTGGTAAAACAGATCGTTAAGGTGCCTCGCTAGCTCTAAATCTCATAACCCAAGGGACAAACAGGATGACCTCTGGGAGACTCTGCCAGCTGGAGAATCCCCAGACAGAAACCAAGGGACACGATGCTCCCAGCGAGGGTAAAGCAACCAGAAAGAACTTACTAGTGACAAAATTCTCATCCAGCTGTTTAAATGAGAAGGTGACATTGTCCAGCTCTGACAGCGTGACCCGGATATCTTCCAGCATGATGCGCTCCTCTCTCTGCGGAATAAACAAAGAAAGGATGAGCTGTCGCTGGCTTACTCGGTCTTCTACTGCTTGCCACTGTGGACACAGATCCACCCTGCTCTGGACAGGGCTCTGGACATGGCATCTGCCACTTGTTTTCCTCTGATGAATGGAACGAGATGGTTTCTAAGGAAGATCTAGCTCTGGTGTTCTATGTTCTCAGCTGCCTTGCAGACCCAAAGACAGAGACCATAGATTCAGAGCTGGAGAGGACCTTGACTGCTATCTAGTTCTAACTCTTCATTTTACAGATGAGGAGAACGAGGCCCGAAGAGGTCCTGTTTTCTAATTAATTGCTGTTTTGCCAGCTATAAGAGAAAGAAGAGGTTGGATCTAATTTGGCTCCTGGCATGCAACATCTCACCAGCAGAGGGCAGCAGGATCCCACTTTACAGATAAACCAAAGTTTAGTTTCTCCACAAAAATACTCAAATATCTCAGTAAACAACAAAAGCTACACACTCTCTCTTCCCCGTGCCCACAACCTGCCTCTTGAAGACCACACTATTGGTGGTTTGTGGCAGAGGCGCCAACATTTCCTGGGGAAAAGAGGAAAGAAAAGGGAACAAAGCAAGACAATATGGAAATAAAGATGAGGTAGGGAGGTAGGAAGGTAGAGGTCAGAATAGAGTAAGAATCAGAGAATGTGAGAAGCAGAAGGGAGGCCAAATCCCTTCCATTTTTTTGTTTTTAAAATTTTTTTAAGTTTTGAGCTCTTCCTTTCAGCCCTTCCCTCATTCATTGAGAAAGAAAGCAATATGATATCAATTACACATGTGAAATCATGCAAAACATATTTCCACAATTAGCCATGTTACAAAACAGACAAGAAAAACAGTGAATAAATTAGACTTCAATCTGGAATCAAAGACCCCAAGGGGGAGATCAGTTGGTCAAGGTCACCAGAGAACAGACGGTTCAGAGACCTGGACAATGCTCACAATGGCAAGCAATGGTGGTTGCTCACTACCAACACTGGAGTGTACAGCTCTACTACATTACTAGGAAAACACCCAAATGCCTTCTGGGGAAGCACCTCGGTGAAGGAAAAAGATCATTGGACTAGATGTCAAGAGTTCTGTGTTCTAGGATTTGCCCTCTGAATGACCTGCTGGGTGAACTCTTCTCTAGGCTTCAGTTTCCCCATTAATAAAATGGGCAAAAGTAAGATCATAACCCCCTGCTCCACCTATCCACACTAGGTTGTAAAGATCAAAGACTGGTTTGAAAAGTCCACTTCAAAAGTACAATAGAGGGGGCAGCTAGGTGGCGCAGTGGATAGAGCACCAGCCCTGGATTCAGGAGGACCTGAGTTCAAATCCGGCCTCAGACCCTTGACACTTACTAGCTATGTGACCCTGGACAAGTCACTTAAACCCCAATTGCCTCACCCCCCAAAATAAAAGTACAATAGACTATAGAAGTGGGAGGAATAATTAGTTATGGCAAAAAGCCTGTGACAGGTTTGCTGAGTAGAAACTGTTTTCACATCTCAGAGCATCAATTGCCTCCTCTGTAAAATAAGGGCCTACGGCCCCTAATGTCTCTAAAGTCTTATAAACATTATTGGTATCTGAAGAGCCCTCCTGTACCAGCTGGATTAGCTTGCTCCGCTCACCTCCAGAGAGCAGATGCAGGGCTCAGGGGAGAAAGGAGGCAGATGAGAAATACTTCTACAACTGGTAGTAATGGAAGAGGAGGCCTTGTAGAGATAGCTCTAAATCTCTGATCCTATAATAGGCAAGATGCTAAATGTTAGGGATTTAGAGACAGTATTTAAAATGGCCTCTGCCTTCAAGGAGCTGATTTTCTGCTGGATGGGGTGGTAGATAGGGAAGGCAACATGTGACCTCTTAAGTTTTACACAATAATATGATGAGGGAGAGAGTATTATTAACTAGAATAATCTTAAAGCTTTTGTGGGTGACTGAGTAAGTCACTCACCTGAGACTCAGTTTCCTCATTTATAAAATAAGGGGTTGGACTGGATGACCCTTCCACGTCCCTTCCAGCTTCAGATCCCGTTGGCCTCCCTCCAGTCATAAGACGGTCGCTATCTCTACAAGGTCTCCTCTTCCATTACTACCAGTTGTAGAAGTACCCCTAAATTCTAAAATGTTCTTTAAAACGGTTCCAGAGGGGGAAGCTAGGTGGCACAGTGGATAAAACACCAGCTCTAGATTCAGGACCTGAGTTCAAATCCAGTCTCAGACACTTGACACTTACTAGCTGTGTGACCCTAGGCAAGTCATTTAACCCTCATTTCCCCACCAAAAATAAATAAATAAATAGATAAATAACATAACATAATATAAATATAAAATATGAAAATATAAAAAATAAAATAAAATGGTCCCACAGCCAGCCTAGACTAGAATCCCCTGACCTATAAGGAAACTGAAGGGTCTTCCTGCCAACCTGTACCACATATTTTGCATCTCAGGAGGGGAGAGAACCTTGTCTCAGAGCTGAGCAGGGCCCATACTCCTCCAGCGGCTCTATGCCCCAACCCCAACCCCAGCCAATGGCTCTTACCACACTAGGGGACAACAGCGACTGGTAGTGGAGCAGGACCCCCGTGGCCGAGATCTGTTCCAGCCACTTGCGACTGGCATCTCGGCTGCTCTCTTCGTATTCGCCATTGTTGTTGTATCGGTAGCTTAGGGCTGCAAGAAGCTGGTCGGAGAAAGTACAGATGGCGGCCACCAGAGACTGGCAGAAGATGACGTCCCGCCTCAGCTGCAGCTCCGTATCTGCTCGAGGAGAGACAGAGATAAACGGACCTGACACTGTCCCGGTGGCCTCCAGATAACAATGACTACATCTGGACAGGAAGCAGGCTATAGATGTCCCTGGGGGCTCCACACCTATCTAATGATGGGATTCCAAGCCTCAGTTTTACTCTGGGGGAGACAACAAAGGAGTATGACAGATTCTTGTCACCTTTGCTGTCCCTGGGGGTTTTCAGTTCATGGCATATTCTAAATTATGCACACAGAGGAAGGGGAAAAGGTTGTTTCCTTTCATTTCTAAGTGCCTATTCTGGCCAGGTGCTTTACAAAGATCTCATGTGAGCCTAACAGCTCTATGAAGTAGGTCATTTCTTCTCAGAAAAAGCAGCCCCCTTTCCCGCTTCCAGCATCTGACAGTGCATACTGGGTACTTCAGGAGGAAGGCTCTAAGAGGCAGGGCTACTCTTGGCTCAGTGACTGACCAGGATGCTCTTAGATGAGCCTGGAAGGGGCATATTTGGGAAGAGTTAGGAGGTTGCTCAGCTAGGGCTAGAGAAAATCCAGTAAGCAACAGGAAGTGGGAATAACAAATAGCCATAGGGTGGTTCTCCCTTCTCCAAGCCCTGGATGAGAAACAGAAGAAACTAAAAACCTGATGTTAGGCCATATGTGGTCCACAGCCTCCATTTCGTTTATGAAAAATACAAGTGAAAAATTAAGGCTTGGCGGGGAGGAATCAAGCTCCAGTACTTACAAAAAAGTCCAAAGAATGATATCCAATCAGCCTATCAACCTACCAAAAACACCAACAAGGCAAAGTCTTTCTCCCCTCCAGCCTCTCCTAGGAGTGTACTTTAACCTGGTTACTCTGGGATAGAAGTGTTTAAGGAGGGGGGCAGCTAGATGGCGCAGTGGATAAAGCACTGGCCTGGATTCAGGAGGACCTGAGTTCAAATCTGGCCTCAGACATTTGACACTTAATTAGCTATGTGACCCTGGGCAAGTCACTTAACCCCCATTGCCCCTCGTAAAAAAAAAAAAAAGTTTAAGGAGGAGGGCAAATATATGATATGAGGTCTGAACCCAGACCCTCTGACTCCCAAATCCCGGGCCCTTTGCACTGGACCACGCTGCCTCCCCAATCCATTACTTACCTGTGCATTTGAGCAATGCCAGTAAAGCCTGATTCTTCCCATCTAGAAGGAAAGAGAAAAGGGAGGTGAGATCTTAACTTTATGTCAACAGAGGTCTCAGGCTGTCACATGGAGCCCCAAGAACTTCAGACACTATAATATAATACATAAAACCTTTATTAGGGATCAAGATGCAAATCTAAGCACTATGCCCAACACAGGGGGAGATAGATACACATACAAAGAGACTGATGTGACAGGATAGATGCATTGGAGTTCCAAAAATTTATGTGGTTCCAGCAATTTTATCAGGAAAAGCATCTAGGTTCTCATAACAGGAAGGGCAGGAAAGAATCCAACTATCAAAGAGGTGAGGAAAAGCGTCTTGGGCACAGGGCACAGGGCACAGTGTGAGTAAAATCACAGAGAGAGAGAGGTGTGTTTTGGGGACAAAAATCATCCTGTTTAGCAGAAGCAGAGAGTACATAGAGGGAAAGTTGGAAAGGCAGGGTAGCACCCAATGGGGAGGGCCCTGAATGCCAGGCAGAGGACTCTGAACTTGACAGCCAACAAGGAACCACTAATTAATTTATGAGATGAGCACGTGGTCAGATCTATGGGCAGACTTTATACAGAGAGAAAGGGAAGGGTGCAAGGCACCCACCCCAAGGGGACATTGAAGGAGGTCTCTCTGGACTGGGAAAACTGCTCCCTTGTTCCTACTGGGTCATAACAAGTCTCCAAAGTAGGACTCACTGTTTCTGGGAAGGGGGAATGGCCTTGGGTGTAACCATGATAGTGTCGACTGAGCCACCTTCTCACACCCAAAGTTTCTCTTTTCATGGAGGAGCCACAGAAAAGTGTTTCCCACAAGGTCCCTACCCATACTTGGGGTTGTGGGGAGAGATGGAGAAGAGTCTAACAGAGGGAGTTCAGCTATATGTAGGACCAAAGAAGCAACTGGTCTCCTCAATGCCCCTCCTATGGCCCCCTGACCCATCCTGGACACAAACCTTCCACATATTTCTGGATGTTGTCCACCAAGGACTTGATGGAGTTGGGAAGGTTCCAAGGGTCTTCCTGAATGCTTATCTGGATCATGCTCCGGCCCCGGATTGGACATTCCTCCTTCTGTTTAAAATCTGCAGTAGGAAGAGCAAGTTGTGTGACAGGCAATGGATAGAGAGGCAATGACATAGAATGAGGGAAGAATGACATAGAAGGGGAAGGGAAGACAGCTCCCATCTTGCAACAGGGTACTTGGTGCTGGAAAGCCTCAGCTATGGGCAGGTCAGGAGGCATGCCCTGTGATACCCTATTATCACTAGGGACACAGATGCCATGAGCCCCTTAGGTTCACAGAATGCAAAGCTGGAAGGGGGCCTTTGATATTACTTAATACCATCCCTCTGGCTAAAAATTCGAAATCAAAGGAATGCCCATCAACTGGAGAATGGCTAAACAAACTGTGGTATATGATGGTGATGAAATATTATGGTGTGGTAAGAAATGACAAGCAGGATGATTTCAGAAAGGCCTGGAAAGACTTGTATGAACTGATATATAGTGAAGTGAGAAGAACCAAGAGAATCTGGTGCACAGAGACAGCAATATTGTCTGATGAAGAATTGTGGATGACCTGACTATTCTCAACAATACAATGATCCAAGACAATCCCAAAGGACTATTGATGAAACATACTATCCACCTCCAAAGAAAGAACTGATATTGATGGAACACAGACTGAAGCAGGCTATTTTCCCCTTTCTTTCAATCAAGTTTGCTTGTACAAAATGATAAATATGGTAATGTTTTATATAATCATACATGTATAACCCACATCAGATTGCTTGCCACCTCAGGAAGGGGGGAAGGGAAGGACAAAAATTGGAACCTAAAACTATAAATTAAAATGGTTATTACATTTTTAAAAAATAAAAAACAAACAAATAAATAAATGAGCAGATAGATAAATGCCATCCCTCACTCAGATCATATAGTGAGTTAGTGGCAGAGTCAAGCTGACAACCTGGGTCTCCTGAAAGCAGCCCACTGGAGGGCCCCCAGGACCCCACCTATGTAGGCAATAGCCAGGGAGCTGGGACCCAATCCATGGTACAGACAACCTCACAGGGATGGGAGGAAGATGCCAAGTGATCCTGACCTTTTGGTTCTCCCTTGCTTAGGATTCTGACCTGAGAGATGCCTGACACAAGGGATTTCTCTAGATTTGCTTTTTTTCCCCCTTATTACTGACAGGGAACAAAAGCCTTGGAATCGAAAGTAGGGAGCAGAAGACCAAGGCTGAGGCACTCAAAGCCTGTACTACATACACACTCATTCCTCACCTCTCAAAGGGCAGGTTTGTTTGTAATGTCCTACACTAGAGACATCACAGAACTGTCCTTCTCTCATTAGGAATATGCAATTGAGGAAAAGGGAGCAGGGTTAAGGCCCTGCTTCTATACATCTGTTCATCCCCACACGTGGTCATCCAGATAGGTCTGTTTCCCCAGATCCATCTCCCACAGATCAAGAGCTACAGATAAGGAAACTGAGGCCCTAGAAGGATAAGTGACTTGTCCAAGGTCTCATAGGCATTAAGCATCAGAGGCTGTATTTGAATGAACTCCAATCCCCTTTTTCAGATTCAGTGCTCTTTCTGTCATACCCTTCTGCCTCCTCAAAGGATAAGCCACTTTCCTTCATTGCCTCACTTAAAAAAACACCACTGCTTGGTTGCTGAAAGAATTCCTTCTGCCCATATACTTGGTCATGACAGATGTTTCATCTCTGTTTGTTCCTGATGGTTCCTAACCTGGGCATAAGCCTCAAATTAGCCAACCTCTCCCTATCTGGAGGCTTACCTTGCAAACTGTGTTCCATGGGGAAATGCTTCGTTTCCTCAAAGGCCTTGCTCATGACTGACCCTTTTAGGAGGGCATTGATGGAGTCCACCTGGGGCATTTAACAAGAGGCATTAGGTTAGTGTGTGCCATGCCTAGTGAGCCATAGACAGGGATCCCTCAATACTTCATAAGATCCAATATTTTTAGCAAGGACACTTCCTCCAGTAATGACCCTTCTACATGAACTTCTAGGGGCTGAAAAAAGCCTCCCTTGGCAGCCAATCTTCTGGTGGTGAAATTCACTGAATTTAAACAGGCTGGGCCTTGAACAACAGACACATAGGTGGTCACTGGACCTGTTCTCAAATTCTTTTCAGGCTGGTAGTATCTGTCAAAATGTGGCCTCTGCTGGGATGTCCTGAGATAGCCGCGAGCTCTCGGTGACTCAATGACAGACAGATCAGGGCAACTCTTTATTTAAGGAGGGCTCCCAAACTATAAGGAATCAGGCTGAGAGTCCCTGAGAGGAAGGAGAATTCCAGCTATGCCCCCAAAGTCTCAAACTAGTAGATATCTGCCATATACATTGGAATCTGAGGGCCAGGGTTCAAATCCTGACTCAGATGCTAAATAAAAATAACCATGGGTGGTGATAAATGTCATCATCACCATAGCTAGAATTAACAATACTTTAAGGTTTGTAAAGTACTTTACACATATTACCTCCCAACAACCTGTGAGGTGCTATCATTACCCCCAGTTTACAGATAAAGAAACCAAGACTGAGAGAAAGTTAAATGACGTGCCCGAGTTCACACAGCTATGGAGTGTCTGCATTTGAACTCAGGTTTTTACAACCCCAAATTCAACACTTTTATCTATGGAGCCACCTAGCAAGTCATTTATCCTCTCTGGGCCTCAATTTATTCATATATAAAACGGTAGTACTGAACTCAATGACTCTGACGTGATGTCATCTCTGGAACCTCTGGCTCTAAATCTGTAAACATATGTTTTTGGGTTTTTTTGGTGAGGTAATTGGGGTTAAGTGACTTGCCCAGGGTCACACAACTAGTAAGTGTCAAGTGTCTGAGGCCGGATTTGAACTGAGGTCCTCCTGAATCCAGGGCTTTATCCACTGCGCCACCTAGCTGCCTCTTAATCATATGATCTTGAAGACAGCCTTGGAAAGCAAGGACCAGGCCAAGAATGTTCTTAACCCAGGGTCTGTGATCTTGTTCTTTAAAATGTTTTGATAATTTATCTTAGTATCATTCATTCATTTCTTTTGTGGTCCTACATATTTACTTTGTGCATTTAAAAATATCCTTCTGAAAAGGGGTCCAAAGACTTCACATGCTGCCGTAGCAGGCAAAGATACAAACGTGGTTAAGAACCCTGGCTTACAGACTGAAAATATTTATCTTCACCTCTTGTGAGTTTTCATTCTCTTAAGTTTCCCCAAGAGGGAATTCAGAAGACTGGCGGCTATCAGAAGGAGGGAATGGCCTACCTGATTAAACAGGTGCTCCAAGCATCCATGCAATTTGTCCTGCTTATCTGATGGGATCCTCATGTCACAAGGCAACTCATCTCCTGAGAGAGAGAACAAGTAAGTTCACATCTCTGTAGTCCTTTCCACCTCTCATAGTCTTTTTCCAGCCAGTATCTCATTTGACATTTTGTTTTTTGTTTTTTGTTTCTTTTGTTTTGTTTTGTTTTGCAGGCAATGGGGGTTAAGTGACTTGCCCAGGGTCACACAGCTAGTAAGTGTCAAGTGTCTGAGGCCGGATTTGAACTCAGGTACTCCTGAATTCAGGGCCGGTGCTTTAACCACTGTGCCATCTAGCTGCCCCCGTCATTTTTTTTTACAAGAATCCTATGAAGTCAACAGGGCAAGTATTGTCATCTCCAGTCATCTCCTTAAAATATAGATTGGACCGTGTCATTCCCCAGCTGCAAAACCTTCAGTGGCGTCCTACTCTTTACTGAATAAAGTCTTAGCTCCTTAGCTGGTCTTTCTGAGGCTCTCCAACACTTGACTGTCCCTTCCCTTCCCAACTTTGCCTCATCCATTTCCCTTGAATACTCTTTCAATCTATACTACTAACTATTCCCTCTGCCTAGAATGCTACTCATCCTCCTCACCGAACCCTGCCCTCATTCTGCCTGATAATGCCACGCAGATATGGATGTCTCATAAATGTCTCCCTAGTGTTCTCTCCTTTTCATCTAGAAAATGGCCCCATCCTACTTACCAGATCCCATCTCATCACTGCCCAGGTAAGAGCTGTTACTACGGACACTGGTATAAGAAAGGACGGAGTCCCGGTTACTATTGCACTCACTGAAAAAGATCAGAAAGAACATGATGAGAAACTCCCCAAGGTCTTAACAAGAACTCCGAGTCTCTATTTTGAGAAGCCTGACCAAGACTAAGGACTTTTAGAAAGAGGAAGATGGTCTAAATGCAAACAGACGATACCAGGGGGATTCTAGGCCACAGAGGGTGAGGCAGCCCTGGTGAGTGATGGGGAGAAGGGTGTGACTTCTTCAGCATCTCTAAACTGGGCAGAATACCAGCACCAACTCCAGAGACAGAAAAAGAGCTATGAAGGACAGAAGACAGACTCAAGCCCTGGATTCTATTGAGCAGGAAAACACAAGGTCACCAAGAACAATTCAGATCCAGGAATTTGGCATGGCTGGCACTGAGGCCTTCAGCTGTGGCATCTCTTCCGTGGTGCACATGTAATCATCTAAGAGATGAAGTAGTTTGCCCCACAGTCACACAAGTGGCAAAGTTCAACGTTTAGATCCAGTTTGAAGATTATTTCTACTTTAAAATATTGGTTCATATTATTAATATTATTAATTCATATGATTAATTATAACACCTTCCAGATTACCCCCGTCATTTTCTTCTAATAGACACCCTGCCTTGCCATGTGGTATAGAGGGCAGGCAGGGATAGTGCATATAAACAAGGCTTTTTTTTTTCAAAATATTGATTGGCTTTGTTGAATTTTTGTTCTCTTCACCTTCTTTTTCCTTTAAAAAAAATGCTTCATTATAAGAGATGTCTCAGGGCAGCTAGGTGGCACAGTGGATTCAGGAGTGGCAGC
The DNA here is from genome assembly GCF_019393635.1 of Dromiciops gliroides. Lineage (NCBI taxonomy): Eukaryota > Metazoa > Chordata > Mammalia > Microbiotheria > Microbiotheriidae > Dromiciops > Dromiciops gliroides. The sequence goes on along the minus strand of NC_057862.1, from coordinate 460,993,270 downwards.
CCTGGATTCAGGAGGACGTGAGTTTAAATCAGGCCTCAGACACTTGACACTTACTAGCTGTGTTAAGTCACTTAACACTCACTGCCCCGCACTCCCCGCAAAAAAAGGAAAAAGAAAAAAAGAAAAGAAAAGAGATATCTCCCTCAGTGGGGGGAGAACAAGTTAATACAGAAAGAAATTTAGGTCATTAAAACTATACTAATAATTCTTGTTATTATAATGCCTTCTGACTCTTACATGCAGTACTACTACTGCTATACCTCACTCTTATTCATTCCTAAATGCTTTACCATTTACAAAGCATTTTCACATTCACTGTCTCATCTGAGATTTTTACACACATGCACACACACCACACCCCCATGAAGGAGGCAAGGATTATTATTCATTCTCCTTTGGCAGATGAAGAGACTGAATTTCAGAGAGCTGCAGCGGCTGGTCGGAGATCATACAGCTAACAAGTATAAGAAAGACAGGGCTAATGACCCAGAGCCTTTGATAAGAGAAAAGGTTTCTCAGCAGGTCTGTGACTCCTCTTCAGTACCCTACCTGTAAGAGTCCCGATAGCTCATTGTGTCATGTCCGGAGTCCTCCTGGTCCTCCTCGGACACTTTGAAACACACCTTCTTGATCCCGCTGTGGTCTGCTTTGTCCATCTCGCCATCCTCACTCACCAGGGGGGAGGCAGAGACTTCTTCAGTGGAGGGAGGTTCACAGGACCCATCTCCCGTTGGTTCTGTGATAGTGGACAGTAGTCTAGAAGGAACAAAAGACACTAACATGAAGCACCAAGATGAGAGCCCTCAGCTCTGAAAATTGCCCCAATCTCATGCTGAGACTGTGGTCTGACAAGGACTACAGGGCTGCTTTAGCCCTCCCTTTCCCAGACTCCTTTCTAAAATCATTGCATCTCTAATTCTGCCATTAAACTGCTGGGTGATGTGGGATATCACTTCACCCCTTTCTAGCTTTGTTTTCTTTCTCTGTAAAATGGATCGTCTCCGAGGCCCCTTTTGTTGCTGACATGCTATGCTCTATTTATTAAATTCTCTACGATCTCTAACATTGCATTCCCAAGGTTTCATCCAGCTCAAACATCTTAGGATTCTCTGGCAATTCTATCTGCCAATTCCTTGGTTTGTAATTCAAAGGAGACAGACAACCAGGGGTAGGGTTCGAGAAAAATGTCAAATTTTCAGCACGAGCATTTACACCACAGAAATTGGAAAACAAAATAAAGTTTGATTTACAGTTTCACTGAAACATAAAAATTAACTTATCCACAAATAGAAACATTTAAATATACAAAGAACAAGTGAGGAGGCGATATTAAAAACCCTGTGAACGGTGCGTTGGGACTTCTGCAGGAAGTCAGGAAAAACCTGAGTTTGAATCCTACCTCGGAGACTTACTGGCTGTGTAACCATGGGGGTGTCACCTAAGATTTCTCAGCCTCAATTTCCTCATCTGTAGAATGGGGATAATAGCAACTACACTTTACAGGGTGGTTGTGAAAATGAGAAGAAATAACATGTGAAACACTTTGCAAATCTTAAATTACTATACAAATTCTAGTTATCCACGTACATATATACACATGTACGTGCATGCATGTACACATATACACACATACATGTGTGTGTGTGAAAAGTGTATGTAACCAAACTGCTCTATTTGTTTTCCCCCCTCCTATACTTTTCTTGAAACTGACTTTCTAATCCCTTCATTTTACAGAGAAGGAAACTGATACCCAAAGAAGGGAAGCAATTGGCCCACGGTCCTATACAATGAGTTAATGGCAAAGATGATGTTATGCTCCAGATTTCCTGACTTCTGCTACATTCCTCTATCCACAATGTCATATGGCCTACATTTCTCTACATCTAGTAGGGATTCACATTTTTGTTGATTTAATGGGGAACTCAAAGGGCCATGATTACACTTACCTCACAAGGAGGTTATGAAAAAAGTCCTAGAGAAATGTTATATGCAAATAACTTAGGATCTCCCCAGTAAAATTTCCCTGAGGGCAGCAGCCATCTCACTTTTACGTGTTTCTCCAGTCCCTAGCACAGTGCCTGGCGTAGAGTAGGCACTTAATACTTATTAACTGGTTATCATTATTATTCTTAGTACTCATAGAGACCACCTGCTCAGTAATGAATTTTATTGGCCAAAGAAACTCAAAGAGGTCATTTACTAAGATAGACTAATATGATAGAATGAATGCTCATATCCATGAGATGTAGCTCATGGATCCTTGAACGGAAAAAATAATCATAATCATTATAACCACCACCACCATCATCATCAGTAATGGCAGGAGCGGCAACACATTTCTATAGAACATTAAAGCTCAGAAAGTGCTTTCCTCGCCAACAACCTTACCAGGCAAACTGAATTAAGTATTATTACCTCCACTTTACAGATGGACAAACTGAGTCTCAAAGAAGGGAAATGACCTGCCCAGAATGATATATCTGGTGTGTGTCAGAGCTGACATTCAAATACAGATCTCACGGTTACCAAGTCTAAAACTTTTTCAACTGTAAAACATTTTCCCTGCAGTATTATAAGAATTAGTATTGACTCTAAATTCTTAAAGCTTTAGGCATACAGCCTATGACCTGGGAATGCCTGCTGAATTAAACGGATAGCAGAAAATTCTGCAGCCACCACTGGCACATCCTACAACAAATCTCCCTTCCCCCTCTTGCTTCCTTGTTCCCAGTCTCTCTGCCTTCTTTCTCTATCCCCTGTCTCAGCCACCCATCCCTCCCAGTCTCACTTGTTAATTTGCATGACATATTGCCTCATTTCCTTCACGGCCACGTCCAGCTTGTTGAAGAGTTGCAGGTAGGCATCCTGAATTTCCCGGTCTTCTTGCTTGAGCAGGAAGCTCAAGCCTCGGTCTTCCTGAACTGGGCCCCCATTCTGTTGGTGGATGGTACTATCTATCAGGCTCCTGTCATGAGGCTCCCCATCCTCTTGGGAGAGGCACTTCCAAGATGGGGCAGCCATGGTGGTGATACAGTGCTGGGTATAAGACATTGGGTTTATGTGACCTAGAAAATGAAGGGAAATATGCGTTCAAAAATACCCAAGCACCCCATTGGATCAACATCTGATAAAATGTGTACACACACACACACACACACACACAAATACATATTGTGTGTGTGTGTACACATACAGAGACAGAGAGACGAGAGAGAGAGAAAAACTCTTCTATTTTAGATCAACTGATTTCCTAGATGGGAATCTTTTCTCCCCGACTGTGAACTCCTTCCAGGACAGAGAATATAGTGTCTTCTACTCCCCACCTAGTACAGGGCTGGGTTTGTAGTGTGTACTCATGAAAATATTAGATCTGAAAAGACCCTTATAACATAAAATCAGGAATGTCAGAGCAAGAAGAAACCTCAGAACACTGAGCACCAGTGCTATAAGAGACCTTAGAATATGGAGTGTTTGTACTCGAACGGGCCTTGGAATGGAGAACACAGGGCCCTGGGGTGCAGAATGTCAGAGCTGAAAGGGACCTGTTGATATCATGCAGCCCAAGCCATGCCAGGGACAGAGTGACTTTCCAAAGCCAGGACCAGAACCCAAATTTCCCAGTGGTTATTCTGGAGCTCTTTTTAACAGATCATGACAATGACTGTATAGACTCAGAATAAAATTGTCTCCATTGGTAAAGACGTGGCCCCTGTGCACACCTACCCTCTGCTTCTTACACAGTAGGGGCCCCTAAACTACATAGGGACATAATAGGTATAAAAAGTGGTTACTTGAGGACCAAGAATTGCACCTTGTTCGGGATCGAGGCCAATCAGAGAAGGTTTCCGCCCAAATCGGATACTGAATGACCTCCCCACTGAGGTAGTGTTCTTGGGGTAAGACACTTCCATGAGGTTCACGTGGCAGTTGGTGGGGCAAAAGTCCAGGCTGCAGAGGGCATGAGGTTCCAGAGATGCTTGCTTGAAGGCAGGGCTCACCCTGGTCTTCAGCTGCTCTGCAAACTAAGGAAGGATCAAGGATTAGAATCTGGCATATGTGACACTCAGTAACTGCACCAGATCTTTTCTGCTAGCACTGATCCCAAATTCCCAGAAACACATCTACTTTCAAACTGTCAAGGATGAAAATGAGGTATCATCCCCTTCCTTTTATGACCACCTGGGTTGAAAAGATGTTCTGCCTGTGCTTACTTCCCAATCTTTGAGAATTTCCCCAATTCCCTAGTCAGACCACAGTTTACATCCAGATCTTGGCACCACGTTTTACCAAAAAAAATTAACAAAAAAGACCTAGAAGAGATGAGAGTAGAGGGGAGGGTTGGACTTTTGGAGTCTGTGATTACATCAGTGTAGTTCCAGAATTCCTAGTGACTAACTTCCTCAACCAGACTAGAAGGGCACCTGACCTGCAACTTAATAGTCTTAGAGAGTTGGCCGGGTACTGAAGGGTTAAGTGACTTGTTCAGAGTCACCCAACAAAAATGTACCGAAAGTGGGATTTGAACTCAGGTTTTTAAGACTCTGCAGACAGCTCTATCCACTGCACCTCTGCTACTGTCCATATGAAGAGCAGAGGAGGAAAAGTAAAGGGGTCTAACCTGGGGAAGACCAGGCTTAGTGAGAATATGACAGTTGTTGTCTTCAAATATTACAAGTGCAAGAACAGCAAACTTGTACCACTTAGCCCTAGAACCAGGCCAATTTTATGTAATACAAAGAAGACCTTTCTAAAAAATAAGAGTTGTCCCAACTAGGGACAATGGGTTGCTGAGATGAGATAGTGACCTACCTCTCTGTCCCTAGAGGTGTTCAAGAAGAGGCTAGTTTCCTTCCAACACAGGAAAGCTATAGAGAGGACTCTTGTACTCAGTACATAACACTATTAAGTGGCAGGGCCAAGACTAGAACCCAAGTCCCGTGATTCCTAATCCAGAACACAAAACCTTTCACATAGTAGGTAATCAATAAATGTTTGCAGAATGAATAAGCTGGACTCTCTAATATATTTAATACAGTGCTACATATCACAATTATCTATGTTTATGTCATGGAAGCAATCATGTCTTATTTAAACTTTGTATCTCCAACACTCCTCTACCTATAGTAGCTGTCCAATAAAGGTGTGTAGAATTAATAAATTGACTAATTACCGAACCAATGATTCAAAGCAGCACAGCTCAAGAGTCTCATCAGGGACCCTTGCTGGCCCCATCTCTGGGCTCTCTTTCGGGGGAAGGAGAATGGGGAGGTCTGGGGACTTGCCAGAAAGTGTGGCTACCTCCTGATAGTTGGCAATCCTCCTGGTGATGCGTTCCAGCTTGGTTTCACAGATGTTCCGGAACTCATACTGCGGCATGGTGACCACGGCGCTGCTCTGGGAGATGAGCCGCCCACAGTTCTGCACAAAGAGGCTGTCATCTGCAGCAAAGGCCTCCAAGATCTGCAAGGATGAGAAAGAGGTTCTGTAGCCTGGCCTTCAGCCCCCTAATGCAACTTAGACATGACCTCCCTTTCTAACATTATCTCAATGAAATCACAGAATATCTGAGGCGAGAAGAACCTCTCCATTCCAAACTGTTTGGGATTCAAAATAAGGTTTCAAACTATTTATCTTCTCATGAACCAACACTTCTGGCAGTGAGGAACTACAATAATAACTCAGTTTTTATATAGTATGGGCCAGGCACTGTGCTAAAGTGCTTTACCATTATTATCTCCTTTGATTGTCACAATAATTCTGCAAGGTAGGTGCCCATTTTACAGATGAAGAAATAGAAGCAAATAGAGGGTAAGTGATTTGCCCAAGGTCACACAGGTAATAAGTGTCTGAAACCAGATCTGAACTCCTTGACTCCAGTCTATCCTCAAGTGCTACCTAGAAGTCAGGAGACCTGTACGTTTTATAGTTAAATGGCTGCTTCAGTAAAAAGAGCCATTTTTGTTGAGTTCTTTCCAAGTTCAAGGTCTGATATGTTTTGAGGTTGATACATACATGTATATAATAGGCAAGTCAGTTTGTTATTTTTTCTTTTTTTCTCTTGTGACCACAATACGTATGCTGGGTAGAACACAGACAGGGGTGACCTGTAATTTAATTGGCAGAACCAACTCCTGAATGAGGAAATTCCCATTACTGATGCAGGTCAATGCCCTCAGGGAACGCCCAGAGCAAGGAGACACTGTCAAGGGTCACTCAGACCATGGCACTCGAATCCAGGTCTTCCTGGAATCGAAGACAACTATCCATCCAATAGACCGTGCTGCTTTTAGTATTAGATTTATGCTAAACAAAATTACATGAAACTTCTCTTTTACCTACTGCAACAGCATAACCCAAAATTTCCAGCAAACGCTTTGACAACCATTGATCTTGTCCAACCCCTTTCATGTTACTGAATCCACAGGGAAATGATTTACTCAAGGTCACACAGAAGGTAACAGAGCCAAGACTCAGAAGACTCGAGCCTGGGTCTTCTGACCCCTCCCCTGGGCTCCTTCTACTTTGCTGTTTCTTCTACCTGAACCTTTTATCTCATCCAGACTGGTTCCTCTGAGTCCCGTGAGTATGGATTTCTTGCGTCTATGACATCCCTCATGCTGCTTCTCCTGCCTCAAGTCCTTTCTCTTCTCCAACTTTCCAAGTTCTACCCAATTCCTCCATGTTTAGCTCAAAACCCAATATCCTTCCACCCCTCCACTTCAATTTCAGACATAGCAAACAAAGGCCTTCTGGAGGTCACTATAGAGTAAGCAAAATTCCTAGTCTCCAGAGACCCACAAGGGAAGAAGACAAACTTTTACAATCAAGGAGGCAGGGTGCTGATATTTGTCTCAAGGGAACACAGATTTAGAGCTGGAAAGGATCTTCATGGGCCAATGCCATTGTCTGACAGATGGGGAAACCGAGTCACTGATTCAATGACTTGAAAGGGTTACATGGCTATAGTTAAATATATAAGGTATGGGATCTTTTAAACCAGTGTTCTATCCCCTGCTGAGCAGTTGTCCCAACTTCTCACCCAAAAACTGCCTACAGACAATAAAACAGGGAGAGCCCAGACCTCTGGACAATTGTTCCCAAACTGGGCACCGATAAAATGGCTTCAGAATTAAATCATGTTAGAAGAGTAATAAGAGAAAGAGGTTCGCTCTTCATAACAGGGCAATGAGAATGCTAAAAGCTGTAAACAACGATATTTTGTACTATACGGTGTAGCAACCACCACCTTGCTAACACCTTATGGGCTCTTTCTTCCCTACCATTTGGATGGGCAGAGGTGAAAAAGATCATTCAACAGTCACGGAACCCCCTATGAGGACACAAGAAGCCCCAAACCTTGGCAGTGAGAGCAAAGCAGCCTTTGGGTTCCACAATCTTCTCCAGAACAAAGGATTTGATCCCAGCCGTGCTGACATATTCATACACTACTCCGTGCTCCAAGTGGACATTTTCCACTGTCAGGCTGATCAAAGGGCTGCCCTCGGGGATGGTCAGCTGGGGACCCATGGACTGCAAAGAAAAATCTGGAAGCCAGAGACACAAGAATTAAAGAAACAGTCAATTTTGTCCAATTCCTGGGAACTGTGTTTTCCTTTTGCATAACTACAGTGACTTCTCAGTTTGGAATCCCAATTTGTGTGGAGATGACCTCATGGAACAATCCCCTAAAAGGGCACCTTCCTGGTTCTCAGTTCTCTCTGCTAGACTTCTGGCTTGTGGGCTAGCCTCACGGGAATAGGCCTGATCTTAGACCCAGCCCATCACTCTATCAATACTTCTCCTATAGGAAATACTACCTTTCTCCACAGGGCCAAAGGAGCCTCTGGCTAAATATACTCCTAAATACTTCATCAGTATTTCCCAAGAGAGTATCCTTTGCATCCAAGCCATATCCATTTCATGGACAGAGTCATTGAGTCCAAGGAATTTCTGGTACATTTTACAATCAAACAAACATATGGAAAATGAAGCAATTCCTTGCATGGATAAAGAATTTGGTACTTTTCAAAGGCCCCCAGTAAAATCTTAGTCTTGAAGTTTGTGCCAGTGAATGCTCCCAAACTAGACAGGCTTAGATTATGGAGCCGGTAGCAGACGATTGTTACCCAAGGACCAATCTAGCTGAGTGCAGAAAGTTGAGCCACCAGAAAGTATAAAAGGATGGCTTTTTTTTTTGGACAAAGCAATTCATAAACCTACCCACTGTGGAAAGAAGAAGCTGCTATCTGCATCTGTGATACAAGTACCCAATTCTAATCCTTTGAAAAACTGAATTAACTTTTCAAAGCCCCTTCCCTATTTGTGATGCCATCTCACCTTCACATAACAATATTGCAAGGCAAGCACGACAGGGCATGGGGTCATTTTGTATCCCCATTTTACAGATAAGTAAACTGAGGAATTATAATATGATGAGCCCAAGGGACCCGAGCTAAATGGTAAAGCTAGGGTTAAAACTTGGGCCTGCTGGGAGGCAGGGAAGCCAAATGATCAGCATGCATGTGATCAACCCCTCTTCAAGATGCACTAATAACCACTCCTGGAAGAGTGAGGTCATAGACAGGAAGGCCCAGGCAGGAACTCCTTCCTGCACAAGGAAGTTCAGGTTTTACCATTTCTGTCTCTCCTAAGCTAAGTTAAATGATTTGAGAAGGAAAAAAAAGTGTGGGGGCTGGTGAATTTGGCGTGTTTATTTGCAAGTCTGCACTACGTCCTCTGTTATGATTCATATCCCAAGGGCTATGATCAAGCATAAGGTCCTGAAAACCATCTGGTTCCGATTTGATTTCCAGCTGAAAAAGTCTGAAGTTATAATTCCACCTCAGGTCAGTGATTTCATGGACACGTGCCACAGAGTGCCAATTTTTTTCACTCCCTTTATCCTGTGCCCTGTTCCCCAGGGCCAGGAAGAAGCAGAATAGCTCACATTTCCATAGCATTTCCCTGGCAGCAGTCCTGAATGAGAATAGTATTTTATTCTTATTATTATTCCATTATTCTCATTTTATGGAGGAAGAAACTGAGGCCCAGGTAGGTGAAGAAGCAAGTTGGAGTTGGCCAAGATCCCACATCTAAGTATCAAAGTCGGGTCTTGAACACAAGCCTTCTGACCACTAATTGTGCCTTCCTCTTTCTATAACATTCTATCACAAAGATGGCCTCTTCAACCCTTATTTATAGCATCTAGGATTGTGGTGAGTGGCTATACTACTACAAACTCTCAAAACCAATGTAATAGTATCCCTTATTTTTGCAGACAAAGAAACTGGGGACTCAAAGAGACTAAATGCCGAGGATCACACAGCTAAGAAGAGTCAAAACAGGACTCAAACCCAAGTCTCAATCTATGATGGTCAAGTGCCCTTTCTACTAAATCATTCTGGGGAAAAGGCAGGAGACCTCCTAGACTCCCCAACATAAAAAAGCAAGCTCTGCACTCACCCCAGACTTTGAACTCCCAATTCACTTGACATAACCACTAACTACATTAATGAGGAGGAGATGAGCAGAGGCAACCACCTCAGAAGCCCACTGTATGGATGGCCTACCGCTACTCAGCCCCTGAACACAAAGTCCTTCCTCAGGCCTAAATTGCTGCCTGTAAGCACAAGCGCTGACACGTGTCAAATGGAGCCCAGCTGTCCTGGCATAGCCTGCCCTCTCCCCGCCCCCATTTTCCCCAAGCCTCTCCTCTTCCTGTCCCTTAGGCTCATCGAGTGACATGCAGCTGAGGGTTTAGATGCCTCCTGCCAGAGATGACATCAGAGCTTCCTTCTCCACCAAGCAAGGCTTCAACTCGCATAAGGCAGGGGAAAGAGTCAGAAGCAAAAGCAAGAGCTCTCACAACTGGGAAAAATGTATTTTGGAGTTTTGGAGGAGGTGGCTGACCTGGAGTTAGGAGACCTAGGTTTGAATCACAGCTCTGGCACTTACAAGCTGTGTGACCTTGGCCAAGTCTCAACTGCCCCAACCTTTTCTAAATTATTTTCTTTATCTATAAAAGAGGGACCTCCTTCTCCAGAGGTCTGTCGTAAGGAAAGCATTTTGTGAGCACTAAATCACTGTAGAAATGTGAGTTAATTATTGCTTTGGACTGAATGTAGATCTACCCCTCAAAATACAGTTCGAAATCATCCATAACCCTAAATCATAATCCCAACCAGGTTCCTCCTTTGAAGCTTAGGGTATACAATAAAGAAAGAAAGAAGAAGCCACCTCTAAACAGTAATCACTGTTAATTTTCGCAACTTCCTTTACAAAGCTGCCAAAAGTTTTTTTGGGGGGCAATCTGACTCTTGTTCACATTTGTTTCGGTCATGTCTGACTTTTCACAACCCCTTCTGGGGTTTTCTTGGCAAAGATACTGGAGTAGTTTGAGTTGGAACTTATTTTACAGATGAGGAAACTGAGGCAAACAGTGTTAAGTGACTTGCCCAGGGTCACACAGCAAGGAAGTATCTGAGGCCAGATTTGAACTCAGGAAGACGAGTCTTTCTGACTTCATTCCCTGTGCTCTGTGCACGATGGCATCACCTAGCTGCCCAATCTGACTCTGGTCCCCATCATTAAAAGACAACCAAGGGAAGGAATGGGCACCAAGATACCTGACTTCAAAATTAAGTGTTCTCTGACTTTAGGCTCTGTTTCTCTGGGCCTCGGTTTCCCCATCTGTACAATATGAAGGATGGAACTGGATGTTCTCTAAGTTCCTTTTTCAGTTCTAAATCTCACAATCCTCTTCCTTTACTATCTATCCCTAGACCCAGGGCTTGGCACAAAGTTAACTGGAGCTAGGGGACTCTACCTCTAACTCCACCACCACCCCATTCAGAAATAGAAGAGAAGAGATGAGAAGAGAACAGAATAGAACAAAAAACCACCATTCATATTGGGCAGAGGCCTCTGAGAAGCCATTCATTCACCTCAAGGGAATGGTCGGAAGGTTCCTTTCCAATCTGTCCATTCCTGGACAGGGACTTGCAAGCCACCCTCCCTCCCACCCACCAGGCCCACCCTTATCACTACCTTCATCCTCTTGGCCTCCTTCCAGGGCTCCATGACCCCCGGACTCGTCGAGGCTGCCATTGAAGTAGCTTCCGGGACCCCACTGCTGGGCTCGAGCCTCTTCAGCATCCTCATGAGTTCGATAGATCCACTGGTACAGACCCTTGGGGAGAAAAACAACATGAAGAGACAAATACCCAAGGCTAGGGAGGCCAAGAGGAAAGCCTGACCTCCACAAAGGTGCAACAGGAAAGACAAGATGAGAGCCTCCTTCGCCACCACCAGCAAGGCTCCCCAAACGTTTTCACTGTGGTTCTGCCCCCAGCAGAGTCAGGAATATTATTCTTAATCTACTCCCCATTCCCACTGGACTTGGCCTTCATAGGAACTCCACCTCGAACATCAAGTAGTTGTTTGATCACAGACAAGTCACTGAACCTCCCTCAGCCTCAGCATACCTATGGTTCCTACCCTCACAGAATTATAGGAAAAATCTAATGAGATAACATATGCAGAGTGCTTGGTACACTTTTTTTTCCTTTTGGTAGGGCGATGAGAGTTAAGAGACTTGCCCAGGGTCACACAGCTAGTAAGTATCAAGTGTCAGATTCCAGATTTGAACTCAGGTCCTCCTGAATCCAGGGCTGGTGCTTTTGCTTGGCATACTTTAAAGCACTCTATAGATGTTAACTAGGTTTCTTTACCTGGAAAATGGGGATTATATCTGCCCTGGGTGAGGTGAGGATCACATGAAAAGGGGGAATGAAGGCAAAGACAGAGAAATGAGGATGAAAAGAGTGAAGGGAGTGGGCTGCCACAGGGCACGCTGGCCCATTCTGATCAATGGCATACCTGTTAAATTCTCCACTGGCAGATGACCAGAGAAATCTGAATATTGGGGCATGGAGGTAGCAGAAGAAAGCAGGGAAGAGAATGGTGAACAGATTTTGCTCATGAAGAAGACAGAGGAAATGAAAAAAAGAAGAGGAGGAGGAGGAGGTTGCAGAAGAGAAGATCATCTGGGCAGGGAGGGCTTCACAGTAGGTGATGAGTCCCATGATACTCCCAGTGGCTCAGAACTCTCAAGGGTGGAGGAGGCTCAGCTGCAGGGATATTACCCTCATGGCTTGGCTGAGTTCAGACTCTCAGAGAAGAAGTTCCTACAGCTGCTACCCCAAATCCTGGCTGGAAAGAGAGGACTAGATGGGGGCTGTACTGGGTCCAGATGAGCCCAGATTTCCAGGCCCAAAGCAGCCCTTCACAGAAGGGCTCCCCATCCTAATCCAAGCAGCCAATTAGTGTGAGTAAACCTGATCCCACTGTGTGTAAGAGCAGAGGGCTCTTTAGAAATTCAGAAGTTTTCTGTCTCTTCAGAGAGGCTACCAGGCTACAATTCAAGAGGAAATAGGATGCTGGCCAGTGACAAAATTTGAGAGAGAACATCTGTCTGCAACGCCTCTATCTAAGCCATTTCCTCAGTGGATTCACTTTGGGGGCCAAGAAGATGGCACCCGGGGGCCCAATGGTCCCCCATTCATCACTACTGACCCTGGAAAAGGCCTAGTCATCTAGGACCTCCCCCACTTTACATTTTTTATTACCAGTCTGTCAAGGTCTAGCTAGTGCGTAACTGTTCCTGGTTAACAGGGACATTAGTATGATGATCTAAAGGTGACACTAAAGATAGGCATTTCAGGGGGGTGGTAGGGAAGATGTTTTATTTTTGGTTTTAGCTAAAAAATAAGTAAAAATTTCTCATTAGAAGAAATTTCTGGTGGTTTAAGAGACGTAACAGAAATAATGCTGTCTTTGCCTATACATTCAAATCCTACCTCAATACTGGCTGTGGGAACCTATCTGAGCATCACTTTACTCATCTGTAAAATGATGATAAAACAAATTATATTCCCATCTAATAAAGCTGTTTGAGAAAAGTGCTTTGTAGATTTCCAAATGCCACAGAAATGCCATGATTACTCTTATCTGGACAGAAGGCATAAAGAAGAAGGTCTAAAGGTGGCCGGTGTTGTCCCTGACATCATGAAGCAGGGAGTTCCAGTTTCCAGCCTCTGCATCTGGCTTACAAACCCATGAGCTATGACCCTGGACTGGGGAGCAGAATCTAGAGGGCCCCATACTCATGGTGGTGACCCTAGGGAAATCCTCCTTCTCCATCCCTAACAAGATTGTTAACACATGGGCAACCATCCCCTCTCCTAACCCTAACCCCACCTGGCAGTCTATATGTGTCTCCATCCCAACAAGGCTCTCCTGCCAAGGAAAATGACATTTGGACTGGAAAGGACACAACAAAAATGGCTGAGAGTTGAAACCCAAGTAGGGAGATAATAAGTGTTCCCAGATGCCCTTAGTAAGTTCCAAGTCACCAGGCCAAGATGAATGATATCCTATGGTAGTGAAAAAACTGGCAGGTGTAATTTTCAAAAGATCCAGGAGATAGCTGTGTGACCAGGAGAGGTACCACGGGACAAGAGAAAGGCAAGTGCTATCCCATTTTGTAAAAAGGGAAGAAAAAAGAAATCTGAGAACTCCAGACCAAGAAGTTTGACTTCAATTCTTTTTTTTTTTTAAGTGAGGCAATTGGGGTTAAGTGACTTGCCCAGGGTCACACAGCCAGTAAGTGTTAAGTGTCTGAGTCCGGATTTGAACTCAGGTACTCCTGACTCCAGGGCCGGTGCTCTATCCACTGTGCCACCTAGCTGCCCTTTGACTTCAATTCTTAGAAAAATCATTAGACAGAAAGTTAACAAATATTACTGATCAAAAAGAGCTAGTATCAGTCAGGGGTTACCCTCCTGCCCCCTTCTTTCCTTGCCTCCCTTCCCCCGCCCCTCCTGCCGCTCTAGCTTGCGCCTCTGGATCCCAGCTGGCTGCGGGTATGGGTGGGTCCCGGTGAGGTGCCCGAGTCTGGGCACGCGTTATGCCATGGCCGCCCGGATTCTGCAGGGCCGAGACAGCGAGGCAGCCGGGTCCGGCAAGGGCTGGAGCTCACCTGGCCCAGTGGCTGCCTCCCCGCACCCAGGAAGTTGGAGAAACCGTAACTAGTAGAGACAGAGGACGGACGCCACCAGAAAGCTGTCATGCCTCACATTATCTGATGTGAGTGATACCTCACCCAAGAAGCAGAATTCTTTTATTGCCTTGCACATGTATAAGGATGTCTTAGAAAAAGAACCATGGATAAATACTGTAAACTCCAAAAGATTGGGGAAGGATCCTTTGGAAAAGCTATTCTAGGTAAATCTAGGGAAGATAGGAAACAATATGTTATCAAGGAAATTAATATCTCATGGATGTCCAGTAAAGAAAGAGAAGAATCAGGGGCAGCTAGGTGGCGCAGGGGATAGAGCACCAGCCCTGGAGTCAGGAGTACCTGAGTTCAAATCCGGCCTCAGACACTTAACTAGCTGTGTGACCCTAGGCAAGTCACTTAACCCCAATTGCCTCACTAAAAAAAAAAAGGAAAGAAAGAAAGAAAGAGAAGAATCAAGGCAAGAAGTTGAAGTGTTGGAAAACATGAAGCATCCAAATATTGTCCTATATAGGGAATCATTTGAAGGTCAGATAAAATTTGCAAAAAAAAGTGCACAAGAATTCATCAACTAAATGATGATCTCTGTATAATTGAGTTGCAACTATAGTTTCATTACTCTGGGGGAATAATGTATATCATTCCAGTGCCAATATTACATGGAGCCTGGTAGCCAGGTTGATTCTTTGATACCATCCACATCCCCACTTAGTTCAATACTGGCTGAGGACTGTGTTAGTAATATGTGGAGGGAACCTATTGTGCTGATGACAATGAAATATTTACTGAAATTGCTTTCTTAACCCTTTAAGTCCCATTTAAGCACCACCTCTGAGAGAAAGCTCTGAGCCTCTGAAAATAAGTTGATAGACCTATCCACTCATTGGTATCCTTATATCTGAACTTACAAGATTTAAGTACAGCGAGTATATTCTTGATTGGGGTTCAAAATGCTGTAGAGATAGTATTAGAAAAATTTAGACCAGAGATTATAGAATCACTTCTCTTCATATCAGTTTTAAAAAAACTTTAAGACAGATAATACCACATAGGAGAGGGGGGAAAAAAAACAGTCGATATCAAAAGAATATTAAAGGGGCAGCTAGGTGGCACAGTGGATAGAGCACCGGCCCTGGATTCAGGAGGACCTGAGTTCAAATCTGGACTCAGACACTTTACACACTTACTAGCTGTGTGACCCTGGGCAAGTCACTTAACCTCCATTGCCTCACCAAAAATAAATAAACAAACAAACAAACAAATAAATGAATAAATAGAATATTAAAGAGCCAGGAATGCCCAACAAACAAACCCAGAAGAAGAGAATGGTTGCACATTGTACACAATCAAAGACTCAAAGAAAATCAGATTTTTTTTTTTTATTCTAAGCCTAACCCCCTACGCCCTCCACAGTGAGCATTAATATATACACAGCAGAACACAAAAAGAGTGATTGCATATGAAACCATTCCATACTGCTTGCTTTTTAAAAAAAAGTAATAAATTAAATATGTTACTTCCAAAACTCAAAAAAAGAGGTAGTATGTCTTCATTAAGAACCATATATGTCATATCAACTTTACTTCCTTTTCTGATAAGTTTGCTTAATTTGTTTTTAGGGGAATTCTATAGATTAAATAGGGGCAACAGTAGATAAGAGTGACCAGCAAGGAGGCAGGAAGACTCATCTTTCTAAATTCAAATCCACCCTCAGACACTTACTAGCTGTGTGACCCTGGGCAAGTCACTTAATTCTTGTTTGCCTCTGTTTTCTAATCTGTAAAATGAGCTGAAGAAGGAAATGGCAAACCACTCTAGTATCTTTGCCAGGAAAATCAGGTCATAGACATGATTAAAATGACTGAACAATGGCAAAGAGATTAAATATAGCTAGATTTCAGCAAAGCATTTAATAAAGTCTCTCATGCTATTCCTGTCAAAAAGGTGAAGAGATATGGTCTACACAATCCAACTGCACAGTTAAATGAATTCAAAATTGTTCTGACCCAAAGAAAAGTCAATAGTTTAACTTTGACTCTGGGAGGCGATGGAGTGTCCAAGGCTGTTGAATATCTTTTAACTTGTACTAAGAAGAACCAAAGCTACTTTAACAAACCAGATGATATGTCAGAATTTTAAAAGGTTTTGACCAGTCAGAATACAGTCAAGACTCAGATAAAATCGTATATCGAATAAGGACTAATCTGAAGTCTTACATTTGCATCCTAGAAATCACTTTCAGCAATTGTACAAGATGGAGAAGGTGGAAGATTAACCAGGAGAGTAAAGGGGCTTAGATTCATGGCCATGTACATCAGCTACAGGAGTTGCGATTTTCTAGCCTAGGGAAGGGGATGGGGAAGAGGCAGAAACACACGCAGGATGGCCACATGGAACAGGAATTAAATTTATGCTGTCTGGCTGTGGATAGCATAACTAGGAGCAATAGATACAAGTACAAAGAGACAAATTTAGACTTTATTTTTGGGGGGAATTCCTAATTAGATGTAGTTAGAATTGGAATAGGCTGCTTCTGGAGCAAGTGTTTCTGCCTCCTTGGAGGTCTTCAAGCAAAGTTTAGATGGCCACTGATCTCAAATGTAGCATAAGAAATTCTTTTGAGATTGGACCTGAATTCCCTTCCAACTCTGAAACTCTGGGAAGCTGCTGAATCAGAAGCAGATCTAGCACACAGATTCCAACATAGCCGTTCAAGCACTGCATCATCAGTCACCGGCAAGCCACCAAAATGAAATTCCCAACTCGGTGGCATCAGCTTGAGTAGGACAAATGGTCATCTCCCTGCTTGATGAAATTGACTTCATTTTGGCTTCCTAATCTTGAGCTTCCTTGGCTCTGAAGTTCTGCCTAGCAACAGGTCTTTTATCCTACCTCGGCCGTTGTATCTCAGTGTGCCCCTGGCAGGATGGTCCAAATCCAGCCTGGCTCTGGATTTAATGCTTACTCCCTTCCCAGCTTGGAACCTGTCTCTTTGACCTTCCTGGAAAACAGCCTAATGACCAGGTCAGGTCAGCTTACCCCAGGCATTATGGGATACTAGAGAAAGATGGCATCCTGTTGTGCCCCCCAGACCCTTATATCCTTAAGGTTGCGCTCACCAGTGCTTCCTGTTGCCGGCTTCGGTAGGCCAGGAAGTGCTCTAACACCTCTGCAAAGCTCTCATTCATCACGTTGTTCCCATTGACTTTCAAAACGCACTGGCCAGCATTCAGTCCCACTGCTGCAGCCTCTGAGCCTATAGAACAGAGAGGCGTGGGTGAGAGGGGAGAGGGGAACAGGGAACCCAGAAATAAAGACTAAGACCAATAGAAGGATGAAAGAGCCAAACAAAGATCACAGGATTTTAAGATAGAAAGGAGATAAATTAGTCGAAACTCCTCATTTAAAATTTTTAAAAGATGAAAAAACTAGACCCCCCCCACAAAAAAAAAAAAAAAAAAGATCCACACAGATTTCAACCCAGGTCTGTTAACTCCAAAACCACATTTCCTTTCATCAACCTAGAAAATATGGAGAATCTTGAAAGGAATAGGGGAGTTTCTAAAAAAGAAAACAGAATCTAGAAAATAGAAAACCTAAGATAGAGAGGTTTAGGGGACAAAGGGGGAAGCTGGAAAAGAAAGAAAAGGAAGAAGCGTTTATTATTAAGTGCCTCCTATGTATCAGGGACTGTGCTAAATAATTTACAAGTATCTCATTTGATTCTCATAGCAACCCCATGAGGCAGGTGCTACTACTACAGAAAAGGAGGCAGAGAGAAGTTAAGTGGATTGCCCATAGCCACACAGTGTCTGACATTAGATTTTAATTCAGATCTTCCTAACTCTAGGCCCATTACTGTATCCACTGGACCACCTAGCTGATTACAAAGGAGGGAAATGTTTAGAGAAAGGATGCTTCCTTAAGGCCCTCAAAGCCCGCCACACCCAGGTAGTAGCTACTAGTTGTTGTTCATCCTACCATGACATCAGCAAGGTGATGTCAAGACTGAACTGAAGTAAGGCAGGGCTGTGCAGAGTCACCAGCCTCACTCTCTCTGGCTACCACTACTACCTCTATGGGGTCCCAGCCTCTCCAAGCTTCTCCCTGGCTCACCTCTCCCCACAGCATGGACATAGGGTGGGGAAGCTCCACGAATCTGGAAGCACAGGGTTTCAGGATGATCAGGGACTTTGATGATTCTGAGAAAAAGCAAAAAGGGAAAAAAAATGGAGCCATCAGCGGCAGAAACAAGTCACACCCACCCCACCCCCCCAACTCCTACAGCCAAACCTCGAGGATACTTGGCCTCCTCACAAACCTCTGAACCTGGCTCTGGCTTAAGTATTCCACAATAAAGACCCTATTGCCCTAGACATGCCCTGTTTTCTCTTAGAATTAGTTGTGCACCTGTCTGATCTGCCCCTCACTAGCCAGAAACTCAGCTCACAATCATCTTCTTATATCCCCCCCTTAGAACCAAGTCCAGGTCAGATGATCCAAAAATATTTCCAAATTTGAACCCCAAATTAACCAAATTCATTTTCACTACCTTCTGCCCTATAACAAGGAGAGGCAGATCAAAGGAAAGAAAGGACCTTAAGAGATCAACTAGCTCAACACCTACCCCCTACACACACACACACACACACACACACACACACACACACACACACACACACGACAGAAAAAGAAACTGAGGTCCAGAGAATACAATGGTATTGCTAGGCAGTGGGGTCCTGGAGCCAGATCCTATTAGCTCACAGGTTCAAGACAGCTTCATTTTCAGGAATTTTGTAAGCCAATTGTTAAACATGGTCATTATGAAAAATTAAATTATCTAAATCTAAATATATTAAAAATAAATAAAGGTAATAAGTATTAAAAACTCATCACTTCCTAATTATTTCACTCCATTTACATCTGACTATGTTTTATCCATGCTGTCATGGTTATTTATATCTATGTATGGTGGAGAGATTACATAGAGAGTGGTGTGTATCTCTTCCCAACCCCCAGTTCAAATATGTCACTCTGATAGCATGAAATCTGCTACCGTGTAGGCACTGTCTAGACCAGGGGTTAGCAAACTACTGCTCCAGGGTCAAACAGCAGCGGCTGCCTGTTTCTGTACAGCCCAAGGGCTAAGAATGGTTTTTCCATTTTTAAATCCAATAAAATTTTATTTGAAAATGTGAAAAACATTCTTAGTCCAGGAGTAATTTGCCAATCCTTGGTCTAGACTTAAGAAAGTGATGGAGAAAAAGTTAATAATGCAGATGAAACTTAGAAGTGGCTCCATTACAATTGTAAATATTACACACAAAAAATTGGAAATAGTCTTCCAGTATGTGAAATCTATTATCCAATTATCCAAAGAAGTTTCTCACATCATTGACAAAGTTCCATAGGTTGGCTACAAAGACACAAGAGTACAACAAAAATGAACAAAAACATTTTGTCAGAATCAACAGGCTACATGGAATTTGCAATAAAGAGTATTGTACATTCTATTATTATTTGTAAATTGTATGCTACACCATCTTTTATGTCAGTAAAATTTATAATAAATCTTTGTAATACATAAATATGCACATTTTTTCCAAAGAGCTGGTTGTTAAGCATTTACCAGCACACCACTGTCTTAAAGTCACAAACTGTCCAAGTAAGAAGAGAGGAAATATTCAGGAAGTGACCAAGACTCTGACCCTACCCCATCCAATCTTCTACAGTGCCCCACCCCCCATCTCTATTCTATGACCTTCTGAACAGTGACCCTAGGGTATCAGCCCTAGAAACTCTGGCCTATGTATCTCTGTGTATGTGTGTGGGTAGACAGATAGAAAGAATACATACATGTGTATATGTGTGTATTGTGTATCTTACAGAATTTTTAAAAGCTGTAAGAGGCCTTAGATGACCCCCAGATCAACTTCCTCATTTTAAAAATGAGGAAAGAGAGGCCCAGAGAGGAAAAGTAACTTGCCCCCAATCAATGAACGGCAAGGCTAAGACTTCTGAAATCCCACCTGATTCCCTTTTCAATTAGACTGCACAGCAAGTGCCTTTATCAGATCCTATTTACTGAAGCAGAAAGGTGGAGATAAACATTTGAGAAGTGTTTGGGGTTTGGTGGTTTTCTTCTCTATAACAAACTGTATTATACTGTTACGTATAATAATACTATTTTATGTAATATATTATATATTATGTTGTGTGTGACATTATGTGATGTTATGTGACGTATCGTCATCATCAGAACCCCCATTTCCCAATTTTAATCAATCTCTCAGAATGTCACCACCACGGCAGAGAGCATCGCTCAGAAGACCGACACTTACTCTTTGGCCTTGCTGGCCACAAGGAGGCGCAGGGGCCGCCGAGAACAGAAAGACTGGTTGAGGATGGCCTCCACCTCCGAGAAAGGTCGTAGAAATACAAGGTCCTCATTGATGGAATAGATCTTCCTCCCTACTTGCAGACCAGCCATCTACAAAGAACAGACACACTGAGTTAAAGAGACAAAAACAATCCACCCTCCCTCTGACACTCCTATGGTACTTTATAATGAAAATTAATCATCGGTGCGTAGATTTCTATAGTATTTAAGGTTTGCAAGATACCCATTACTCCATCTTACAGCTGAGGAAACTGAGGCCCAGAGAGGAGAAGCAACGGAGCCAAAATTTGAATCCAGGTCTTCTCTGTGCTCCTTCCACTAAATCCCCATGCTACCTCTGATCTTCACAAGCCAATGAGATCAGAAGTAAGTTCACAGGCAGTAAGTTCAGAACATCCAGTCCAGGTCTCTCATCTTACAGATGAGGGAACGGAGGCCAAGGGACATAAAGTGATATGACCAAAGTCACAAAAGTAGCAGAGCCATAATTTGAACCCAAGTCTTCTGATTCTAAATTCACTTCTCTTTACCACATCATGCTGACCTTTGATCCTCACAAAAATATCTTTAGAATCATAGAGATGAATTTAACTCATGTGCCCAGGGTTCCAGATATACAGTAAAAAAGTAATGGAGTATCTGATTTAATGTCCAGTGATCTTGAACTTCTTAAGAGGATGAATAGACATGGGGAGGGGGGCGGAGAGGCAAGGAGAAAACAGGCTAAGAAGAAGAATAGTTGTTCCATCCCCTTCTCCTTCCCCTCCCTGAAAGCAGTCAGTCAAAAGAAAGGACATGGCTGGAATGGTGATGGTCGTGCTGACCCACTTCTCCCATGTGACCTGACCAGTCCCAGCTTTCTCCCAGAGAGAAGCAGAAAGAGAAGCTTCCCAGAAACTCAGTTCAGCTGAGCTGGTTCAGAACTTGCTGAGAATATTGGGGAAATGCATCTGGAGAAACAAAAGGTGAAGAAATGGTAGAAGAAGAAAAGTGAGAAGTTAAGGGAGCTGGCAATAGTAGACCCAAACTATATACTACAGAATGGTCAACACTAAAACAGTATGTTGCAGATTACTGCTGGGAAAACTGGAAAGCAGTCTGGCATAAATTAGGTTTAAACAAGATCTCATACTATATGCCACAACAGGCTCTGTGGATTCAGGACATAGAAATGAAAGGTTGTATCATAATTAGTCTGGGAGTGAAGAAGGAGGTATCTTTTGCTACTATGGTCAGGGGAAGAGTTCTTGACCAAAGAAGGGATAAAACTGACAGGAAATAAAATAGAAAATTCTAATGGTATCAAATTGAAAAGAGAGGTAGAATGGCATAGTGTAGAGAGAGCTGGCCACATAGATAGACTCATGCTGGCTGTGGGACCCAAGGAAAACTGTTTATCATCTAGGTGCCCTAAGGCCAGGGATATCAAACAGGCTGCAAATGTGGCCTGAACCACAAGAATCCATTTCTAATTTGAGTTTGACACCATTGCCTTAGGCAACTCTTTTAAAAGTTGATCATTTGCAAAGAAGCTCTGCACTGAGCGTTTCGGCAATATTCTCTATATATAAATCACAGGTGCAGACCTTATAACATTATCCCAGAATTGAAAAGTTTTTGCACAATCACTACATTTAAAATTTTCTAATTTTTTACAGTTAATTAAGAGAAATCTTTTCAGCAAATTCTGCTGATAAAGTTTAAAAATCCATGACATATAGGGATGTGATTCAAGAGCCATGCCTTTAAATATGAATCATCAAAGTATATGAAAAAGGAGTTTATCAAAAGAAGAAACTATCAACAACCCTATGAAAAATGTTCCAAGTCATTAATAAGAGAAAAGAAAATTAAAACATATTTGAGAGTACATCTATCACATTGGCAAAGATAACAAGAAAGGAACTGTTAGAGGGAACTGTTCAAGGGAAGGCAAAAGGACAGACTGAGCATAATGCACTATTGGTGGAGCTGTGAAATGATCCAGTCATTTCTGTGGTGTCAGTCATTTCCACTGCCATAGAAAACAATTTGGAATTAAACTCAAATGATCACTAAACCATGCATACCAACACAGCAATATCCCTAAGCAGATAAAAGAAAGGGAAAAGACCTCTATATGCAAGAATTCGTATGCTTTTTGTTTTTTTTTTTTTAATGAGGCAATTGGGGTTAAGTGACTTGCCCAGGGTCACACAGCTAGTAAGTGTTAAGTGTCTGAGGCCAGATTTGAACTCAGGTACTCCTGACTCTAGGGCCAGTGCTCTATCCACTGCACCACCTAGCTGCCCCCTCGTATGCTTTTTATTGAAACAAAACCAGGAGACTAAGGAAGTGTCCACCAATTGGGGCTGAATGGTTGAACAAATTATCGTGTATAAATAAATGTAATAGAATATATTGCACCATAAAAAATGAGGAAAGGGGTATAGATTTGGAGAAACCCAGCAAGAATTTTATGACCCAATGAAGAATGAAGTTAGCAGAACCAGAAAAATAATTTACACAATGACTACAATGTTATAAAGGGAAAACAACTTGAGAGTTCTGAGCAATGTAATGAGAAACCACAATTCTAGAAAACTCAAAGATGAAGCATGCTTCTGAACGAGAGATGCAGAACACGGACATGTTTTTTTCTCTAACACGGCTAATTTGTGCATATGTTTGGCTTGACTATGCTTAGTGATAACAAGAGAAGACTGGGGGAGAAGGAAGAATTGTGGGTGAGAAGTGGGGCTAGTGGAGAGCAATGCCAAAAAGACTGTCAATGAAGCATTTAAAAAATAAAATGTTAAGTTCTTCAGGAGAAAGACAAGCAGGACCCCACTGTCACAGCCATGGAAGGGGTAGCAGACTGTGTGATGGAGTGGGCACTGAATCCCTTTTATAGTACTTGCATCTTGGATGTTATGTCTCCTCCATGGATCTCGGTTTCCTCCTGTTTTGATGAGACTAGAATACCTCTTGAGACTCCTTCCATGTCTATGACCTTAAGATCACTCATGAGTCAGTGACAGAGCTGGGACTCTGACCAGCTCTCCTAACAGTGTTCTTTCCATTACTCCATACAGCCTCCCCCTTCTCTTTATGTCATGAGATCACGTTGGAAGTTGTTTTCCTTGGCTCACTTTTAGAGCAACCTAGTTCTCTACACACACCCTGGAATATCTCACCTCTGCCAATGAACCTCGCTGGACCGACTTCACCATGATCACCTTGTTCTTTTCTTCTATGTCAAAGCCATAATCATCTTCTTGAGGTAATATCTGGAAAGTCAGAGGAACAAATTAACGAGGCTACCAACTGCCACTGGCCTTGATACCATAACACCCAGGGAAAGATGACCCAGGAAGCATTTCCCAAGCCCATGAAGACAAAGATGTGAGAAAAGAAACCAGAGCGGTCACCACCTTTCTTGGTAACATCACTCGTCTTGAACATGTTACTCCCTTACTCAAAAAGCCTTCTCAAAAAGACTCATCTTCCTGAGTTCAAATCTGGCTTCAAGACACTTATTAGCTGTGTGACCCTTAGCAAATCACTTAATCCTTTTTGCCTCTGCAAAATGAGCTGGAGAAGGAAATGGCAAACCCATTTTGTCAAGAAAATCCCAAATTGAGGGGCAGCTAGATGGCGTAGTGGATAGAGCACTGGCCCTGGAGTCAGGAGGACCTGAGTTCAAATCCGGCCTCAGACACTTAACACTTACTAGCTGTGTGACCCTGGGCAAGTCACTTAACCCCAATTACCTCACACACACACACAAAAAATCCCAAATTGGGTCACAAAGACTTGGACATGACCAAATACATGTTATTCATGACTGAGCAACACACCATAAATGCCATGGTACCTAGAAACATGCTACATATGCATGTATATTATCTATGTAATGGCACTCAGAACTGAGTCCTGGATGTTATGTGTACATGGAATTTTGCCATGCACTATACGGGCACCTAAGCTTTTGCTTTATATAAATGATGCCCAGAACTGCAGCATCTAAGTGACGATATCTAGAATTGTGGTGTGTATATGGTGGCATCTAGGACCATGCCATGTAGAGAGAAGCCACTTTACCAGCAAATGCTTCAGAAAAAAAAAAAGAAAAGAAAAAGAATGAATGGAAAATTCAGGGGCATCCACTAGATCGACTTTAAAATAAAATGAAAGGAAGACCTCATTCTAACAGTAGTGTTGGGGGGACAAGGGGTTCCTACCAGAAGGCTCCTGGCCAGGATGTTCTCAACCAGCTTGAAGTCATTCCGCAACAGCTTGTTCTTGGAGCTCGTCCCTTCCATCTCTTCATCGGCATGGAAGCGGAAGTACTGGGACTCATCTTTGAACTCACTCTTCTCTAGGACTGAACTCATATGAACACACACACACAAGGAAAGGATAGTCAGGCATGTGCCTGAAGCTTTTAGGGGTCCAGAAACCAATAATTCTAATGCTTTGCAGACAAGCACTGTTCTATCTAGATAATGGGACTTGCTAACTAAACTTAGAATGAGCAGCAACCCCAAAAGAAAAAAACCAACTCTTTAATCCTCATTGCTCTCCATGCCCCAGTCTCACAAGTTAGTCTTCCAAAGTCTCGAGACATTAATGACCCAGCCTTCAAGAAGGCAAAATGAGCCATGGCGGGAGATAAGAATTTCACAGCTTTCCTAGTAAGATCAAAGCAGGAGAGAGGGAGTCATTTGAATGACGATGTTCCTCTCTCCTTTTCTCTGACATTTTAAGTTCCATGTTCTAAGGATTCTTCCAACTGTAAGATTCTTCCCCCCATTAGATTGTGAGCTCCTTGAGGACAGGATTATCTTGTGCCTTTCTTTGTACCTCCAGCACTCTTGTGCCTGATCCATACTGGCTGCTTAAAAAGTATTTATTTGCTTCTGTTCTAAGGTCCCTCCCATCTCCACAGTCTGTGGGTTTGAGGAATGTCAAGACCACCTAGTCTAAGATTGAGAAATCCAGGCCAGTTCAGGGAAACACTATGTGGCAGAGTCTCAAATACACCCTTCAGTGTAAATAGCACCCACAAGGAGACATTCCTAGACCCCGCTTTGATCTAGGCCATGATTCCTGACAGTTCTGCCCAGAGCCTAGACCCTCCCACCAATCAGAGCCAAGCTTCCTTTGTATGTGGCGACCAAAAAAATTATAGGCCTGTCCTGAGCAGTTATTTCAGGGATGCCTTTGGGCTGAGGACATTGTGAGGGGGTGGGTCCCACAGAGTGCACCCTGATGATCCCTGGGGAGCAAGAAGGGTGAAATGGGCAGAATGACTGGCCCCAGGCTATAGGAACTGTCTCATGACAGGCTGTCCCCAAGGCCACAAATGCAACCTAAAACAAGAAAGCCAAAGCCCAAACTGAAGGGCGAGGCCCAACCTCAAAACATAGGGTAGAACCCGGGAAAAACAGGCATTGGCTACTCAATTCCCCTTGCTCCTAAGTGGCTGCCCTCCCCCCTTCTATGACCATGTTATACACATTCAGAAATCACTTTTTATCTTTGCATGGGTGTGTCCTGCCTCCCAGGAAGGAGTTTGACTTATACTTAATACCTATAAACAGATGCATAAAGTCTCAGAATTGGAAGGGGCCTTAGAATAGAGAACACATAGAAAACAGCTGCAAAGACCTGAAGGAAGCTTAAAAACATGGAATGTTCGAGGCAAAAAGACGGTGATTTTGTTTCTCAATTCACCGATGAGGCAGCAAAGGCCCAGACTGGGCGAGTGATCTGCCCGCCCATGATCACATAACAAGTAAAAGGGAGCGCCAAGGCTGAATCCAAATCTGACTCGCAGTCCAGTGACCTTTTCATTATACAAGTCTGAGGTCAGCATGTCGTCATAAAACTGCTGAGATCCAGTTCCAGAATTTGTTCCATCCCTTGAATAGATATCATATTACCTGAGCGTCAAATACAGGATGCGGGTTTCACCCGGTCCATCCCCCACACTGTCCTAACATCCAGAGAACCACATTTCAGTCTAACCCATATAACTGCAAAATCTCAGTATCAGAAGGATCCTCAGAAGTCATCTAACCCAAACCATCCTTGAGCAAGAATTCCCATCTACAACATGACAGAAAAATGGTCATCCTCTCTCCCATCTCCCCATGTCTTCATCTCTTTTCCAGGGTTCCCATGCCTAGGTTCCTTCAATCAATCTCCATATGGCATGGCCTCCAAACCTCCAGCAAATGAGACCCTTCCTCCTTGTCTGTCCTACTCTAGATTCATTCTCCATGTCCTTCCTAAAAGGCAACATTCAGAAAGAACAAAATGTTCTAGAAGTGAATTGCTCTGGACAATGGACCTAAGAAGAATCATCAGGAAATCTGCTAAGGTATTCATCTGCAATCTGGCCCTTTCTAGGAGTGATGGGTTTAGTAGCTGTGGCCTGGCCTAATGGAGACATGCTCCAAATAAAAGATAGGGGAGAAGGAATGGAGCAAGATGCCTCCCACTGGTAACCAGCTATTGAGAAGCCTGTTCCAGCAGCGGTGCCCAGAACCTCACTGAGGCCAATGAAGTGGGGGCAGAAGAAAGATCAGAATTACCATGGTGCATGAAGCCATTGTTACAGAGTCCAACACCCAGCGCCACAGCTTCTTCTCTCGTCTGGCAGTCTCCCTGGTGAGAAGACAGAATTAATGTCAACAGTAATGTTAATAACAACAGAATATACTTACATGGTGACTTATACATATTATTCTTTCAAAAACATTCATTAAGTGTTTACTGTGTACAGAGAACTGGGTTAGGTGTTGGAGCTAACAAAGAGGACCGATAATTCTGGTCCACAATAATACAACAGAATAGGAGACAGCAACTAGACCTGTGATTTCATTGTTATTAAGGACCTCTTGGATGAAACAGCTCCCTCTATCAATTCAAGTTGACACTTTCTCTGAAACTTATAGTCTAGGAGATGACTTACCCAGAATCACTCAGCAAATAATCCTTGAGAAGAAAAATATAAAACCAAATGCACTGGGAGGTCTGAGGAGTCTTATGAGATTGTAAGCCCCTTGGGGGTAGAGATTTTGTCACTCATTTTTCATCTGCTTTACTGCCCCCAGCTCTTAGCACAGAGCTAAATAGGCAACTAAATGGGCACTGATAGATGGAGACATTTGAGCCGGGTTCAAAAGGAGAGCATCCTAGTTATAAGGGATCAGCCTTGGCCAAGACATGGAGAGGAAGAATAAACAGCAAATTCAGGAAGCAGAGAGAAGTCCAAATCAGTTGAAGCAGGAGTAGAAGGGAGTAATAAGAGGCTAAGATAGAAATTTCAAAAAGATATCAAAACACAGAGATCGGTTCTTGAATTCCAAGGAGAGAAGTCTGAACTTTACTGAAAAGGAAACAAGGAGCCCCTCAAGGTTTCTTTTTTTTTTTTTTTAAGTGAGGCAATTGGGGTTAAGTGACTTGCCCAGGGTCACACAGCTAGTAAGTGTTAAGTGTCTGAGGCCGGATTTGAGCTCAGGTACTCCCTAATCCAGGGCCAGTGCTTTATCCACTGCGCCACCTAGCCGCCCCAAAGTTTTTGTTTGTTTGTTTTTTGGTTTTGGTGAGGCAATTGGGGTTAAGTGACTTGCCCAGGGTCACACGGCTAGTAAGTGTCAAGTATCTGAGGTTGGATTTGAACTCAGGTGCTCCTGAATCCAAGGCTGGTGCTCTATCCACTGTGCCACCTAGCTGCCCCCACTCAAGGTTTCTGAACAGACAAGTGACATGACGAGATTATGAAATGTAGAGGAGGCAAAGGGAGAAATGGACAGCAGTAAGTGGGAGCCAGATTGTAAAGGATTTTAAATGCCAAGCTGAAGAGGTAGTAAGAGGGAGCCACTGAAAGTTTTCAAGCAAAGGCATGACCTGGTCAGATCTGTGCTTTTAGGAAGATTGTTTCCATAGCTATGTAGAAGACAGCTTAGAGAAGAAGCAGGCTGGGGAAGCAGGAGTCCACACAAGCTGGAATGAGAAGTGAGAAGGACCTAAACCACACAGTGGTGAGAGGTAGAGGAAAGAATGGAATAAATGGGAGGGAGAACTGACAACACTTGACAAGTAACTGATCACTCAATTAATCTAAAAGCATTTATTAAGCATCTGCTCTGTGTCAGTCATTGTGCTAACTACTGGGGATACAAATACAAAAGCACATTAGCCACTCCATTAAGATTACATTTAGGGACAGCTAGGTGGCGCAGTGGATAGAGCACCGGCCCTGGATTCAGGAGGACCTGAGTTCAAATCTGGCCTCAGGCACTTAACATGTACTAGCTGTGTGACCCTGGGCAAGTTACTTAACCCCAACTGCCTCACTAAAAATAAATAAATAAATAAGATTACATTTAACAGGAGAGCAACAAGATGTTCACAAGTAAATAAATACAGTATGTGATTTTAAAAATTAAGCATTCTAAAAAAATTTTTTTTTAAATAAAAAAAAAAAATTAAGCATTCTGGCCAGCAGCAGGATGGATTAGAGGAGAAGGAAAGACCTGTAAGGGGCTCACTGTAATAGTCCAGGTGGATGATAGATGTACCAGGGTGAGAGCAGTGAGAACAGAAGAGAGGCAAAGACGTGGCATCATCAAGGCTTGGCAACAGATTAGACAGAAGGGGGAAAAGATTTTTCTATTCTCTCATTGATCAGATGTGCTCTCCAGGAAATTATAAATGCGTTATAAACTGGGACAGTGATTTTTAATTTTTTTACTCTCAGAACCAGACACAGTGTCTAGTGAATAAGAAGGTACCATCTCAAAAACACCACTAAAAACAACAACAAACCCAGAAGGCAGCACTTAAAAGTATTTGTTGAATAGAATTGTCAGCAAAGATTTCCTCCTAATTAATAAATGCTACTGCCTCAGGAACTGTGGGTATGATCATTTTAGAAAGTTTTTTGAAATCATTTTAGGAAGATTTTTAGCAAGGAGTGATAAATGCCAACAAGTTTGAGATTGGCCCCAGATAACCAGGTGGATCACCCACACACCCATTTCTCAGGTTTAGGTCTTAGGGCTGGGGAGGGGGGTGAGGAAGAGTAGAGAAGCATCTGCCATTTCTTGCTATCCTGTCCTATTACTGTTCCACACAAGCCAGAGAATTCCACAGTGACTTAGACAGGCCTGCTCCCTCATCAGCCTCCCATCACACAGCATGAGCTGGGAATAGACCTCCTTCCTGAGGCAAACATGAATTAAACATGGGTTCAAAAGTACCTTTATTTCTGAATTAAGAACACTATGATGAGAGACCACAAGCCCCAGGAGACCACTGGGATAAGTCCTTGGAATAAGTCCCTGGGCTAGGAGTGACATCCCAAGGCCACACAAATGATACAGACATTCTTAAGGCTTTAGGAATAGAAGGCATCTCAGCATTCATTATGCAGTCCAGCCCCCCCCCCCCATCTTAAAGATAAGGAAATCCAACCTGAAAGAGAACTGACTTGTCCAAGGTCACCCAACTAATCAGTACCACACAAGTGATAGAGACATCCCTAGGATGTTAGGAATGGAAGGCATTTCAGAGCTCACTTCATCAAACTCCCTCATTTTACAGATAAATCTAATCTGCAAGAGAATACTGACTTGTCCAAGGTCAGGAAGCTAATAAGCACCACACAAATAACATAGACATGCTCAGATGTGAGGAACAGAAGGGATCTCAGAGCTGATTTACATAAGCAAATGTCCTCATTTTACAGATAAGGGAACTCAAAACCTCAGAGAGAATTGACTTGTCCAAGGTCACCAGTTTGCTAAGTGTAAAAAATGCCTGGATACCAAGTCAAGCCTTCTGACCTTAGACTCAGTTCTCTTCTGTGTAACACACAGACTGACGTGCTCTTTAAACGTTCTGGGGTGGGGAGGGGAGGGCGGAGTTCTGCAAAGGAAAAGATGTTTCCTTCTGGGGACAGTCAGAAAGAAGTCTCCATTCTCTCATTCTCCAGCCCTGATTGGTCAGAAGGCTGTGATCCTGCCTGCAACATGTTCTCTGGGTCCCAGGTGACAACTAGTATTCACAGCCAAAGCATTAGACAGATTCAGGGATTACAAAACTGGACTTGGAGAGGGAGATGGTTTCTATAAACATTCGTGCCACACCTTGTTCCCACGGCTGACCCCTGGGCTTGACAAATCTCTCCTCAGAGGCAGCATCCTAGCATGTGCCTTCAGCTTCTTCCAGGAGAAGCAGCAAAAGCGCTTTATCCAGGGCACCCAGGGACTTGCAAACTCACCTCAACTCTCCCTCCCACTTCCCTTGGTCCAGCTGTAGAACAACTGACCAGTGATGAAGTGCTGTCATCCTGGTCCACAGGGAAGCAGCAAAGGGGGATGAGGGAGGTGCTAGGCAGACAGCCAAGGACTCTGAGCCTGAGGAAGCCAAGACGTCTGCAGGACACCTGGCTCTCTGGGAAGCCTATGGAGAAGGTTGCTAACCTATGTCTTTGCCAGGGGCCCCCGGGGAGGCCAGACAAGGAAAGAGAAAGTATGCTAAAAATAGGCCATTGGACTCTTAAGGCAACACCCCACACCAGAATGCCTCTGAGAGTGAAAAAGTGACTCAGAAATAACCACCGAAAGAGAAGGAAATACCCCTACCCACACCTAAGAGAAACTCCCCTTCTCCCTTGCAGGGTTCCAGGATTCTCTCCTTCACAGTTGTGTGTCTGTGTGTCTTGTGTCTCTGTGTGTGTCTCATACTGTGTACACACACATCATGTCTGGGAGCTCACTGAAGGCAGTGACTGTGACTTCAAATTCTTCTCATGTCCTGCAAGGCATTACTGCTTAATCAAGGCCTTGCTGATTTGTTTGCTTCATTTCTCAGAATCAGTGAATCTTACAATCTAAACAGGAAAGTACCCAAAAATCCTCTAGGCTAGCTCCCAACCTCAGCCAAGAGGAGATCAGCGGTCCTGAGAATAGCCAGCCAAGTCCTCTATATCTTCGAAAACACCATCAGAGCTAAGAAACTCACTACCTTTCAAGGCATTTCCATCCTGCTTTGGGTTAGTTCATATTGTTGGGAATTTTTTCCTTACAGAGACAGACATTTCTAACTACTACAAAGCTCTGGCATAATACAGAACCACAGAATGTCACCACTAAAAACCTCAGAGATCATGTGGGTCTAATATTAACTAAAATCTCTCTCACTATGTCACAAAAATCACAGATGCTCCCAGTTATAAGGGACCTCAGGGGTATGTAATCCAAATTCTGCTTAAATAGTGCTCCTTTCTGTAACACAGACTCTGCTTGAAGTCCATTACACTTTTGGGATAGTTCTGACTGCCAGGCTTGTAATTTCTTCTTGTTTTTCAGTCATTTCAGTCATGTCCTACTCTGTGACTCCATTTGGGGTCTTCTTGACAAAGACACTGTAGTGGTTTGTCATTTCTTTCTCCAGCTCATTTTACAGATGAGGAAACTGAGTGACAGGGTGAAGTGACTTGCCCAGGGTCACACAGCTCGAGTCTGAGGTTGGATGTGAACTCAGGAAGATATTACTCTAGGCAAGTACTGTGTGCACTATGGCACCACCTAGATGCCCCCGTAACTTCCTTACTCTGAATTTAAAATCTGCCTCTTCGCAACTTCTACCCATTGTTTCTAGTTCTACCTTCTGGGTCCAAGCAGAACAAATCTAATCTCTCTTCCCTAAGGACAGCCCTTACAGTATTCAGAGGCATAACAAGTATACCTTTCAAGACAGCTGTCATGCCTCTCTCTAAGTCTGTTCTTCCCCTAGCCAAACATTTCCAACTCCTTCAGCAGAGGCCCGAATGGTATAGGCTTAGGACCCCCTCACCAACCTGTTTAACTTCCTCTGGATTTACTCTTTTGTCACTGACATTCTGGCCAGCACATACCCCACAGAACAGAATATCAGAGCAAAAGACAGCAGTATCATTTATCTTATTATGCTGGACACTATACCCCCATTAAGGTAGCCTGAGGTCATACCAATCCACCACCATAGGAGGGCTACTCACAGAGGTGACCATGAGTTCTGAAAGGGTTTGACAGCAAGCCCAACCAAGATGGAAAAGCTTATCTGGACAAAAAAATG
This sequence comes from Dromiciops gliroides, assembly GCF_019393635.1. Taxonomy (NCBI): domain Eukaryota; kingdom Metazoa; phylum Chordata; class Mammalia; order Microbiotheria; family Microbiotheriidae; genus Dromiciops; species Dromiciops gliroides. The sequence continues at coordinate 460,960,679 of NC_057862.1, read as the reverse complement.
GGTGATTATTGGAGGATCAGTTCTGAAAGGAGTCATGAAAACCCTCTCCACTAAAGGACATCAGGGTTGAGACACACATCAGTGGAGAAAATGCCCACACAAACAAAATTACATTACACTGGATTTTTTGGCCACCATATCATACCACTGACTCATACTATGCTTTTTAAGTCCCCTAAAAACCCCAGGTGATTTTCAGATGAACTGCTAAGTCATGACTCCTTCCGTCCAATACCTACACAGCTGATTTTCTTTTCTTTATTACAAAAAATTAAAAAACAGGACAGTACTTTAAATTTAGGTCTATTAAATTTCATCTTGCTAGACTTGAACCATTGTTTCAATTTATCAAGGACTTCTCAAATCAACCAGTCAAAAAGTACTAAGTGACTACAATGAACCAGGCACTGTGTTAGGCACAAATGATGCAAAGAAAATGAATAGAACAATCCTTTCTCACAAGGAGCTAATATTCTAATGGGAAGGACAGTAAGTATATGCCTAAAGATATAAAGAAAAACCATATATAGAGAAAAAAGACAAATACTTAAATATACAGTAGTTTGGGAATAGTTGATAGGGGAATCAGGAACTGAATTGGGTCTTGATTCTATTATCTCTCCCAACTAACAAGTCAGTAGGTTTCCATCAATGCTTTCATCCAAGTCACCAATTGATAACTGTAAATTGGCTTGCCCAAGGTCCCCCCTCCCCATCCAAGTTGTTTGCTCCTGAAGGCCCTAGGACCAGGTCTGAAACCTGGAACTATGCCTAAAGAATTTCTGAGCATGGAAAAGGGCTGAATTTGTGGCTAATACCCTGCAGTTCCCATACTCCTTCAGTCCATACTTCAATTTCTACCCTAGTTTGGAGTCAGTTTCCAAACATATCTACAGAGGCAGAAAAGCTCATCTCTCCTTCCCAGGGCTCAGTCCAATGAGACTAAGTCCCTGCAAAAATGTGAGCCCATTGAGGGAAGGGGCTGGTTTTGGTTTTCTTTGTACTCATTAAGCCTAACACAGCGCCTGACATATCCTTTAATAAATGCTCCCTATTGACAAATATATGAAATAAGTCACCACAGTCTACCTGAGATTTCCTCTTCTCTCAGTAAAGAGATGAAGCATTCACAAGACAAAGCTACTGGGAAGGATCAAAATGGGGAAATGTGCTGCCTCTTCCCTGGATCACAGGTTTCTAATCATCCACTGAAGGGTGCCAGGCAAAAGGTAAACCTTCCTGAACATATATGACAGTCGCTAGAGGCAGGAAAAGTTCCCATCTCCTATAGCTTTACGTTGGCTGTCCTCCATGTCTGGAATGCTCTGCCCCCTCCTGTCTATATCTCAGACTCCCAGGCTTCCTTTGAGACTCAACTCAAAGAATTCCTTCTGTAGGAGGCCTTTCCCAGTCTCCCCAGTTGCTAGTATCCTCCCCACTGAGAGTCAGCAAAGCCTGAGTTCAAATCCAGACTCAGACATTTACTAGCTCTGTGACCTTGACCAAGTCACTTAACCTCTGTCTGCCAGAAAATGGGTCTAATAACACCTATTCCTAGGGTTGCTGTAAGGATCAAGGGATCAAGTGAGACATTTGTAAAGCACAGTTTCTGGTACAGAATGGACATCAATCATCATCATCATGATCATGGTATTTCCTGATCCTGACATTCAGATCACTCTATAGTCTTCCTCCAACCTGCAAGTCCTTAGCCAAACTAGACTATACGCCATCTTCCATTCTCATCCCAGCCTCTCTTGTCTCCATGCCTTTATCCACGACATCCCAAATGCTTGGAATAGTCACTCATTTTCCTGCTTCTGAGTCCCTCTCTTCTTTCAAGGTCTAGCTCAAGTGGCCACTTCTGCCAAGAAGAGCCTGCCCTGCCCCTAGAGGTGGCATTGATGCCTGCTTCTTCAAATGTCTGGTCCCCATGCATTTCTTTTACTCTTCTTTCTAGCGTGTTTTTTTGTGCGCACTCCTCCCATCCCCAAGTAGACTGTCAACTCTCAGAAAGCATGATGATCTGTGTTGTATCTCCACACCTAGCACAGAGCTTTGACAATTATACTAAGAAAATAACTCAAATGTCCTTACACCCTTTTAAGATAGGATGGTGTAATAAAGTACTGAATGTTGTTTAATTAGAATGATCAAGTCTGGCCCCTAGAGAGGATCCCAAGATCACAGATTTAGAGCTAAAAGGGACTTTGGAGTCCATAAATTCCAAACTTCTGGTTTTACATGTGAAAAAACGAAAGCAAATAACCCGATTCAAGGTTACAAAGCTAGTAAGAGGCAGAGCTGAGACTGGAAACCGGAAGTCCCTAACTCTCATCCAGTGCTCTATCCCCTAAGCTATGCTGCCCCTGTCCCCTTTTTCACAGAGGCAGAGTACTATGGATTCAGTGAAAACTGCATACACTGTCAGACATAGTTAGTTTTGCTGAGCTGCCTCTTTTCCCTCTCATTTATTCTATTATAGGGGATGACTCTTCTAGGCAAGGGAGAATATGAAAAGAAAAGCCATTAATAGGAACAAATGATATTGCTTCAGTCTCTGCTCCTGCTAGCCCTTCCTGCCTTTTTAGGCCTTAAATCAAGGCCTCCTTCTTTCCCTGGGAGGGTCTCTTTGCTCTCCTCATGCTAACTCTGCAGAAACCTGCCTGGGCAGACCCCTTCCAATCCTCCCTGCTGGGGAAGGGCAGGTGTGGATCAGGCAGGCCTGGAACATATGATGCAGTGCTGATGGCAGGAGGTGCCAGAAGGCATCAAGAGAAAGTAGGGAATGAGAGCAAGCAAAAGGCCAACCTGGTACCTCTTTGTTAAACCACTCGCTCCATCCATCCATCAATCAATAAACATTTTTTAGCACCTATTCGGTGCCAGGTGCTGTTCTGGGTCCTGAAGATACAAGTTCAAAGAATGTAACAATTCCAACTCACTTTCTAACAAGGGAAACAAGTACATATAGAAATACCCACAGCCAATTTTGTATGCCCAGGCTGCTGAAACAGGAGTTATTCCGTTCACCACTACAGAAAGGAAAGGAATCCCAACACAGGAACTTCACAGGGCCCCACTGAGAAAGAGGAGACCCAGACTATAATTTTCAGGGCTCACAGAACCCTAGGTGACCTTATCCACAATTCTAAGATGTTGGTTCAAACCCTGACTACAACTTAACCAGCCATGTATGGTCTCAAGGGCAAGGCATGTAATCAATCTGAGCTTTGCTTTTCTCCTCCGTAAAATAGACATCCCCTGCTTCATGAGATTGCTGGGATAGAAAGGTTCAGTAAACTATAAAGGCCTCTAGGAAGACGAGCTATGAATCTAGTGCATACTGATGGAGAGATGATTTAGACAAGGTGCACAACGAGATAGATATTTCTGGACAGGGCCTGCGTGAGAATGTTTTGCTTGTCTACGCATTGTTGTTAAAAGAGAGGGTTTGGGGGCGGCTAGGTGGTTCAGTAGATAAAGCACCGGCCCTGGATTCAGGTGTAACTGAGTTCAAATCCGGCCTCAGACACTTGACACTTACTAGCTGTGTGACCCTGGGCAAGTCACTTAACCCCCACTGCCCCGCCAAAAAAAAGAGGGGGGTTATTTTTAATTTGGGGACAAGTATAACTGGGGGCTAGTGACACCCAAAAAAAGAGTAAAAGGAAGAATATAGGGTCACTGAAGCAGCTTTTTAATGTACAGAAGACAAGAGAAGAAAGTTCAAAGAGAGAGACAGGACAGCTTGGAAATGAATGCACTGGATTTATTATATACTTTTAAAAATATAGTTTCATAAACAATCTTTTCTGTTTGTTGGTGTTTGTTCAAGTCCTAAGTAACAAATTAAAAATTATCTAATGCATATATGTATTACTATTTTCCAAATATATCTGGTCACTGCTGTGATTGATACAATACAAATTCATTTAAAATAATTACAGGGGCAGCTAGGTGGCACAGTGGATAGAGCACCGGCCCTGGAGTCAGGAGTACCTGAGTTCAAATCCGACCTCAGACACTTAACACACACTTACTAGCTGTGTGACCCTGGGCAAGTCACTTAACCCCAACTGCCTCACTATAAATAAATAAATGAATGAATGAATAATTAAATAAATAAATGAATAAACAAACAAACAAACAAATAAATACCTTTTTATCATTATATCGTCTCTCAATGAATAGATACTAATTGCACAATCAGCACTGTTGGGGAAGGACTAATGTAAACTACATAAAGGCTCTGTGATTTCATGGGCGGGGATAGTCTTTCTGCCAACACTGCTTTCGTGTGGGGCTGTGGTGGGAGAAAAAAAAATCACCTGCTGACCAACTTTCCTTTGATGAGCCTCAAAACCTTTATGTAGGCTGGTTTGCGTGACAGAGCATTGCCATGTCTCTACTCAAATCCTTTCACCAGGTTGGTAGGATCAGCCAAAAGCTTGTTCTCTCCACTGGCAGAGGCTCGGTGAACTAGACTCACATCTTTACCATGAGGAAGCATCAGAGGAGGGCAAGCTCCAGTGGATCCCTATTACCTCTAGCTGCCTCTTTTCCCTCTCATTTATTCTATTATAGGGATGACTCTTCTAGGCAAGGGAGAATATGAAAAAAAAAGCCATTAACAGGAATCCTTCACAATCTGGCTCCAGCTTACTCTTCCAGGCTGAGTCCCTATTTCCCTTTATACATTTTTCATTTGGTCAAACTGTCCTACTTTTGGTCCCACATACACCACATTCCTAAGAGCTCCATGCCTTTTCAAAAGGTGCCCCGATCCCAGGAATACCCTCCCTCTTCACCCTCAATAGCTCACTTCAAAGCTCAGCTTTGCCACCTCCTATAGGAGACTTTTTCTAACCTCCCCTCCCTCCACCCCTGATGAAAATGAGCTCCCTACTCCCAATCTCCAGTAATTACCATATGCTATACATTTCATATTTATATATATACATCCCCCCCCCCAAAAAAGCATGGATGGTTTCCTTTGTATTTTTACATTTGGTACGTAGTAGAACTGAATGAATGTGTTATGTGTGGGGAACTTTCTGCTATTGTGGGACGGTATCCTCCCTCATCAGTTTCTACTCTTGACAACAAGTCTGGAAGTAATTTAAAATTCAAGCCACACAGAGAACTAAGTCATCATCACCCTCATTTCTCCCCACCCCCCAGCCCCAGCCCCATCCTGCCTCCAACTCAGATCTCATCTCCAGCTGCTGTGAAAACAGCCACATGGAAGTCATTCAGCTGCCTCAGCTCCAATTGTCCACTCGTGCTGCCCCCACCCCCACCATGAGAGGCTGGTGGGGGAAGGGAGCTCCCCCAGAACAACATGGGATAGATAACTGGCACTGCACCTCATTCCTGCAGAAAAAGTGTCAAGTGCAATCCCTGCCTAGATTCTTACCTATGTCTCTCCATCTACTCTAGTTACTCAGGCCTAGCTACTCAACGGTGAATAGAGCTCAGATTCATCCCACAGTTTATAAGACCAGGGTGGGTGTCAACCTGGAAGAGTTAGGGTCACAGCAGGAGACACCATACCATCCAGAGCTTCCTTCTCCCCCTTCCCCCACTCTTCCTTTTCTTTTCTTTCTCATTGAAAGGCAGTATGACATCATAGATTATTAAACCTGAAGTCAGGACAGACTTGGATTCAAATCTCAAAGATTTATTTATAAGAACCCAAGGCAAGTCACATCAACTCTGAGTTCAGTCTTCTCAATTGTAAAATGAAACAGCACTTATAGTGCAATACAGGGTTATTATTATAAAAAGAACCTTGTAAATCTTAAAATGTTCTAGAAATGTAATTATATGCTGGGATATAATAACCAAGCTTGTCTTCAAAGAAGACATATAAGAATGCACATCCCTTCTTTCTTTGTAGGGGAGGGGACTATGGATATGGAATATTTCATATTATATGAATGCTGGACTTGATTTATGTGTTGCTTAGTTATGCTAAAATACGTTTTTTTCTTTTATATTCTTTGTTTTAAAGGTTTGCTCTCTGGGAAGAGAAAGAATATACTAGGAAATAAAAGTGAAATAATATAATAAGAGTGATAGTAATATGACAAAAACCACTAGCTTTACATAACACCTACTAAGACATGTGTTAAGTCTCATTTATCTCATTTGATCCTCACAACAACCCTGGAAAGTAGATGATAGAGACAGAGATATATAGATCTAGATATAAATATGTGTGTAAATATATGTATAGATAAACATATATGTAAATACACATATACATACATATGTACATATATAATATATAAATATCCCCATTTTACAGATGAGGAAACTGAGGCAGAGATTAAATGATTTGCTCAAGGTCACACTGCTTAAGTGTCTGAAGCAAGATCTGAACCCAGTGTTCTCTCCAGTGTGTCACCTAGCAGACTCAAGAAATTATATCAATAAAGCATTTTAAATTGCTATTATTATTTTCCTTCTCTCTCCCTCTCTTCATGTTCCTACCTCAATCATAAGTCTGATAATAGCACGGTGATCAAAGATTTGAGGTTAACCTTGAATTCCAAAGGCTGCTCATCCACATGTGGGTGTATAACATGTACCAGTACGTCCTGAAACCATCTTCTGACAAAGTATGTTTATGAGGTTATGGTTTTTAAGAACCCTTCCTTGAACAGTTTTCTCATCCGTAAAGTAAAGATGATACTATTTATTTATATCTGTCCTTGCTCTCTCTCCTATCAGCAAGCAAGATGCTTGCAAAGAGAGATTGTTTCATTCACTGCATTTCTCTCCTCCCCTGCCATCCCAATGCCCGGCGTAAGAATAATAAATGTTTGCTGACGGACCTGAGGCCTATAGATAACTGCCTTAGCCAAGGTCAGAAAGCTAATAAGCAGCAGAGCAGGGATTTAAACTCAGGTCCTCTAACCCTAAACCCTCTGTGTGTGTGTGTGTGTGTGTGTGTGTGTGTCTGTGTCTGTGTCTGTCTGTCTGTCTGTCTGTCTGTCTGTCTGTCTGTCTGTCTGTCTGTCTTCTCATTGCTCTGCTTCTCAAGAGGCCGTGTGATAAGAAAGAGCATACAGGGCTTCGATGATAACAATAGCACCCCACAATCACACTGCATTTTCCCCAAGACAACCCTGTCAGGGAGGTAACATGCATTACTCTCCCCCATCTCTTTGGAGGATGTGTGACTTCATGAGTATAGGGAACTCTCAAGGGAGTGATCTTCTCCAGCACAGTTGTGCACCTTCAATGCCACACAGAGGTTCCTGGGGCACCCAGGGTCACATAGGCAATATGTGTCCGCAGCAGGACTACAACCCAGAGCTTCCTGAATGAGGGGTCCAGCTCTCCATCCGTTATGTCTACGCGTCCTCTCATCATCATCTCACAGAGGAGGAAGGGGAGGCTCTTAGGGCTGAGGTCACATGGTAGAATTCCAACAGGAGCATCCAGACTTCTGGATCAACTATCTATACCCCACATCACTTTGACTCTCCAGGATCCCAGCCCCTACACTTATCAGCCAGGTCCCTGTGGGCAGCAACTGCTTTGTTTCTGGTCATTGTGACACCAGTACCGAGACATAGTGACTGGCTCAGAGAAGCCTCTTAATGATTGTTGACTGGCTGATTGTAATTAAGGTTCCAGTCTCTAAGCCTCCATTTCCTCATCTAAAAATAGACGTGATAATTGCTGCCCTACCAGCCTCTCAGAGGGCTCTAAGAGAAGGCACATGGAATAAATCTGCAAATGATAAGGTGCTCTGTAAATGTAAGGTAGGCTTTATCACATCTACAATTCAGCTAAATGATACTACTTGTGGCTCCTTGAACATACTCCACTCTTTGTCTTGATAATCCTGTTTCCCATCTGCCTGGACTGCTTTTGTCCCCCACACCAGCTCATCTCCCTTTCCTACCTGTCAAAATCCTACCCATCTAACTCACCTTACAACAAAAAGGCTGTATGACCTTGAACGAGTCAGCTCTCCCCATTCTGGACCTCGGTTCCTTTCATGTTTAAAACTCTTAAAACCAAACATGAGTTTGAGTCATTAATTCACCCAGCATTCACTGAGTGCCCACTAAATGTACAGCACCATGCTAGGCACCGAAGGGAAGCAGAAGGCTTCTCAAGAGGGCTGGGGCCTCCTTCAGGGGGCAAGCAACAATCGCTGCTGCCAATAATGGTGCCATATACACAGCCCTACCTGAGCAAGCAGCCAGTCCACCAGTTTGCTCCCAGGAATCACAGATTTGTAGGTCTTCAAGTGGTAGTCTCTGTCTCTGCATTGAAAAGTAAATACAAGTAAACAAACTGATATTGAAGGAAGATGATAAATGGATGGCTATATGGATGGGTAGACAGAGAGGCAAACATACAACTGGAATTCCCATTTCTATAACATATATGTTATATATAATATAAATATATTTCTGTAATGCTTAGGAAGCAATGTTCTGCCAAAAGTCCTAAGCAGTAAGAAATACAAGCAGCATTATCCCATCTTATAGCTGAAGAAACTGAGGCTCAGAGAGAGTAGAGTCATTTGGCTATCCCCAGATGTCCAGCCAGTGAATAGCAGAGGAATCTAAACAAAGACTTTAGGGCTCCATGTTCAAGAAGTAAATCAAGCAGCCCTGAAAGGTGAGGGTTTTTTTTTCATAGAATTAAGACTGAGAGTCAGAAGGGATGTCACAGGCCATGGATTTCAATCCCCTCATTTTACAAATGAAGAAACTGAGGCATAGGGAGGTCACTTACCCAAGGACACAGAACTAAGAAGTGTCTGGAATAGGATTTGAAATAGGATTTCCTCCTTCAAAGGAAGGCGCTCAAGCCATCTACACAGGATTCAAAACTAGAGCTAAAGGGACTTCAGGGACAATCTAATCCAAACCCTTTCTCTTTACAAATAATGACTACATTGTATAGTTTGAAACAGGCAGCTAGCTGGTATGGTGTTTCATCATATGGAAAATGAGCTTGAGGCAAACAGAGTGAAGTGACTTGCCCAGGGTCACACAGCTAGCAAGAGTCTGAGGCCAGATTTAAACTCAGGAGGAACTCAGGAAAACAGCCAGTGCTCTATGCACTGCCACCACCTAACTGCACCTAAGAATCTCCTCTATAACATCATGAACAAAGGGTTAATTAACCTTTAAACAAAAGATCTAGCTCCTACTAAGGCAGCCTCAGGCAGCCCCAATTAGGAAATTGGCTCATATGGAGAGAAAATCTGCCTCTTGGCAACTAATAGTGATTATTTATAAAACTACTTCTTCCCCTCACATTCCAGCTCTCACTCCCACCTTACCCTGCATCTTTTGGGAAAGTGGTTGTTAGAATTTCCTTCTCTTTTTAACCCACTCTCAGGACTCTAGATGGGCAGGGGCAGGGCAGGGATCAAAGGGAAAGGAGCCCCAGGGCAGTCTGCCCAGTAGAGCACCTGCCTGCCCCAAGGAGACACCCCCCTGGCATACACCCGGACTCCTGACTTTGAGGTCAAGCTCCTGAAGAAAGAGAGGAGGATGCTAGGTGAGACTATTCCAGGAGACCTGGGGATGAAGTGCAAACTCCCCTTACTCTTGGTAATGTACAATGTTTGATAACTTAGATATAAGAAGGCTGGGCTACTGGGAATACTTCCCTGTATCCAGGAAAAGAAGGGAATTTGTCATATAGAGGGAAAGGGAAAGGAAGAGGAGAGAAGCAGAAAGTAGGGGAGGGGAGAGGAGGAGAGGAGAGGAGACATTTATACTTAATTTGTATGTACTGTAATTTCAGCAACAGGGAAGAGTTACTTGTTGACATGATTCGAATGCCAACTCCTCCATCTATGAACTTCCATAAATGACCTTTGACAAGTTGTTTCCACTCTCTGGACCTCAATTTATTCTTCTGTAATATGAGATCATACCCGCTATCCTCTAGGATTTGTCCAACTCCTAACATTCTATGTTCTATGTCATAAGGCCATTTCCTGCCCTATTATATTTCAGGTTTTCTGTTCAAAAAGACCTCTTCCTGCTCTAACATCATGTCCTTAGTTCCCTTCCCACTCACATATTCCCACTCCCTGTGGAAAAGGGAGTGTAGCACACCAGGAGAGTCAGATTCAGAGATACCTGGGCTCACGAGATACCTGGGTTCAAATCTCACCGTTTAACACTTGAGAGCTCTCTGTGACATCGATGCAAGTCACTTAACCTGTGTCATCACAAAATTTGGGTGATGATGATAATACCTAAGCTATCTACCTTCTGGGGTAAAGACTTACTAGCATTACTGCTAATGGACCAAATAAGATCATGAAACACTCGGCTTTCTGTAGGAAAAGGAGTAGTGTTAGTAGTGGGCACAGGTGTGTGACCCTGAGCACATGGGACGCCCAGTCCCCAGGGACGGTGGGACTGTTGCAGACTAGACGTTGGGAGATAGAGGGCATTTCCTTACCAGGAGCTCTCTACAGCCCTGCAATCTCCAGTCTGGATAGCAACAGTAGTCCTAGTAACAGGAGAGGAGACACAGGGCTGGGAAAGCCAGAAAAGAAAGTGAGCCAGACCACAACAGAGGCCCCACATTAGAGGTTCTCACCAGCCATTATTGCAGGGAACTTACTTGATCACTGGGGTGAAAAGGCTATGCAACCGGCAGTAAAGTCTCACACCCTAAGGGAAGAAAAGGGAACACGAATTAATTAATTAAGTGTTTATGGTGTGCGAGTCCCTGTGCTAAGCACTTTTTATAAATATCATCTGATTTGATCCTTACAACAACCCTCTGACAGAAGGGCTATTATGATTCTCATTTTATAGTTAAAGAACCTGAGGCAGACAAAGGTTAAGTGACTTGCTCAGGGTCACACAGCTAACAAGTAAGAAACCAACAAAGCTGGCATCAGGGTGTTTCAGTAACCAGCACCCAGAGAATGCACATTCCCCTAATAGAAGTTTCTCAAAACACCATCCAATTTCAATTATTCTCCCTAACAGAGTGGTTTTGGAGGGGGGAAGGAGAAGCAGGGGGCGGCTGGAGGAGGACAGAGATAATTCAAAACATGAAGTCATTCTCCGATTCATTATGCTTGCCTTGGGAATTAAGCCTGATTATTTTTTTCCCTGACTCTCTTCTGCTCAGTGAATACTGAAATGAGCCTGGCACCACCCAGCACATGCCAAATAACAGTGTGGAAGCCCAAAAGGGCACTCCGGTGCAGCAGGAAGTCAGCCTGAGCTAGAATATTTGCTGCACCTCACCTGTCGTTTTACATTTGCCCCTTTCCTACATATTTGCCAGGCTGAGTGGTGCCTATTGAATTGTAGATTCCACAAGGGCAGAGATGGTGTTTAACTGGTCTCTTTAGCTCCACTCCACATGTACAGTACTGTCCATAATGAAAACATAATAAAAGTTGGATGAGTGAGTAGATGAATGAAATTCCTGATGCAAGGTTAAAGTCTTGACTTGGGGGACCGGGGAGATTATCTGAAAAGGCAGCTATGCTGCAGTTCAGTATAAATCATTATGCAGGGCTGTCTTATCAAACGGCTGAGAGAAAGCCCCTGAGAAAAGAGACAAACAAGTTGGGATGAAGAGAAGAGAAGGGAGAGAGAGTAAAGGCCAGGGCAGAGAATACTGTCCTGGAAAGGTCATCACCAGCTGCCAGTGTGTGATCTGGGATGGAAGATTACCATGGGAATGTATCAAGGTCAGAGAGAGGAGAGTTACCAGTACTGAAGTCAGATTTCACAGATGTCCAGGAGGTAAAAACAAAAAAGACACCACAGGAGCCAGAGTCCAAAACTCTGCAAAGGAGTACTTCTAAGAGTGGAGGAAGGAAGGAAGGAAGTTTTGATTTACTTAAGGGTAATTTGGAAGTCTGTATTCTGTCCAGTCTCTGCTTTGGGGAGAAATGTTCTCCCTTACTAAGGTTGGAGGAAAACCAGAAGCCCTATGACTTGCTGGAGGTAAGATTGAGGACCAGGCGAGCCGGCCTACTGAAGGAAAGAAGTACCCCACTCAAAGAAAGCTACAAAGGAGCCCATTTTGCTGAGCACCAGCAGCCCAGTACCTTAGACATGATGTCCTCCAGCTCACTTCTCGGTTTGTATGTACCGTCGTCATACCGGAATCTGTACATCACTTGTTCATTCTTAAACTGATGCTTGTCTGAAACTAGAACACAAGACTATAATGAGGCCCAAACCATGCCAATCACTGATGTAGCTCCCAGAAGAAATATTAGCACTTCCCCAGCTCAATCTCTTCCTTCTCGTTGGGTCTACAGAAAAATGAACACTCTTCAATCTTAGGTAAGAGGATTGTCTAGGTTCTTACATGACCCAGATAACCAATGAAAAAACCTAGAAACCGTATTTTAAAATGCCAAACAACTAACGCAAAAAACAATCACCCTAGGATTAAGTCAATCATCTTGTTTGGGACACAGACCTACAGAACTTCCCCCATCACCAAGACAGTCCAGGGTATGGTGGGAAGAGCCCAGGACAGAGATAGAAGGTCATAGTTCTATTTAGTTACATAATCTTACCCCTACCAACTATTTATGTGACCCTGAGGTACAAGGTTACCTCGCTGGGCCTCTCTTCATCTGTCAAATAAGACTAGATTACTTCCAAATGGGAGACTTATGAGCCATATGTGGCCCATGAAAAGACTGGAATAAGATTTAATGAACTGATGTTAATGTGTTGATTTTTTAAAAAAAGAAATACATAAACTTTGTGGTTTTCTAGGTCACTATATGGCCCATAGGGATCTTTATATACAGTAATATACACCAATGTTTTAAAAGACCCCTTCCTAGTTCCGTATTCTATGTTCAATGTACTAAGATCCCTTCAAATTGTGACATCCTATTTAAAAGTTCTAAAGTCCCTTCCATCTCTGACATTATATGTCCTATATCCCTATAGGTCTCTTTTAGCTGTGATATTTTATAGTCTGCATTCCAAACTCTTTTCCAATTTTAACAGTCTGAATCTATGTATGCATGGAAATATGAGGCAGCCCCATAACTTTGTGCTTTTGAGTAACAATAGCAATGACAGAGTTCAGCTGGGTGGCACAGTGGATAGAGCGCAGGAATCAGGAAAACCAAAGTTCAACTCTGGTATCAGACAATTAATAGCTGTGTGACCCTGAGTAAGTGGTTTAACCCTGTTTGCCTCAGTTTCCTTAACTATAAAATAGTCTAGAGAAGGAAATGGCAAAACACTCCAAGACCCTGTGCCACGAAAAAACCTCATATGGGATCACAAAGAGTCAGACACAACTGAAATAACTGAACAAGTAACCATAGAATAGTCCTTCACTTAGGCTCCCAACTTTAGCCCCGGATTCAGCAGGCTCCCTTGCATCTTAAAGATCAAGGATCTGTGAGAAAGCAAGGCTTCCATTAAGCACCAGAGTAATCCCCTTTAAAGATGATGGAAAGGTCAAGAAAAGCCCAAAGTGTGGATAATAATCATTATAAGCATTTATGATTCTGTGCTTCTAAAGTTCTAAGTGTCTAATAATAACAGTTCATATTCCTAAAGTATTTCAAGGCCAGCAAAGTAATCTCTTCACAAGTAGACTGGACTAGCTGATTTGCAAAAGACCCATCTATCTCTTAACTTCTACAAACAGAATCCCACGAGGGGGATATTAAATGATCATTAACTGGGAGCTAGAAGGGATGTTAGGTCATTTAGTTCCTTTCATTTTACAAAGAAGGAAACTGGGGGCCAGAGTAAGTCAAGTGACTTGCCCAAGGTCACACTGGTATTAACAGAGACAGGCTTTGAAATGCAAATATTATCAACTTCATTTTACAAGTCAAGTGACTTGCTCATGGTCATTCAATAACCAACTACAAACACACAGTAACTTCAAACCAAGGTTCTTTGTATTCAGCCATAAGGCTGTCCACCTCAACTTCTGTCACAGAAAGATTTCTTTCTAGTGTTTTTGATGGGTACAATGATAGGTACCTCCCCCTAAAGTAGGGATTCTTTTGATAGACATATTTCTGTCTACATGGTTTCCTTTGCAACCAGTTATTTAAGTTTATATCACTACAAATATTCTTAAGAAATAATTGCCAAAGACATCCATGACACAGAAAAGGTTAAGGTCCCCTGCCACAGAGCAGAGGACCTCAAATACCTCCTGAACAGGAGAATCAAAATGGTGTATTAAGAACTGGGTCTAATTTATCCAGAAATTCTACAGAGTAAGCCCTGGCTGCATTTACCAAGTACCTGCCACATGGGCAAGAAGAAATAAAAACCATAATCATAATAACTGATATGTATATGGTGTGTTATAGTTCTACACAGTACTTAACATCCATTATTATCTCATTTGATTTAAAAGAATCTTGGGGGGCAGCTAGGTGGCGCAGTGGATAGAGCACCGGCTCTGGATTCAGGAGGACCTGAGTTAAAATCCGACCTCAGACACTTAACACTTACTAGCTGTGTGACCCTGGGCAAGTCACTTAACCCCAACTGCCTCACCAAAAAAAAAAAAAAAAAAAAGAATGGGCCAGGTGGTACAGTGGATAAAGCACCAGCCCTGGATTCAGGAGGACCTGAGTTCAAATCCAGCCCCAGACACTTGACACTTATTAGCTGTGTGACCCTGGGCAAGTCACTTAACCTTCACTGCTCCACCAAACAAACAAAAATAATGCACAGAAGAGCGCATAAAGAAGGCCAGGAATAAATCACAGCTACTGACTTAGGTATTATAAACAAATGCAAGCAAAAGAATCGTGGGACTCAGAGTCCCCTACATCTCCTACCTCCATCATTTCCCCATGCTCCCTAAAGGTCAATTCAGGAACTAAGAGGCTGGAAATCTGACAACAATAACTTGTTTATCCTACTGGAAGAAGACTTCCTGATATACCATCAGGTTTTCCCTACATGTGGGAATGGTTTAAGGTCTGTGCTATTCTGACTCTCTTATCCAACCCTCTCCTAAGTGGGTGACTTCTATAGCTCACTGGAAGATGACTGGTTAGCGTAGTGGAGGGGTACGAGGGGAGGTTGTACCCTTCAGGTTTGTAGAAAAGAAGTATCAAGGGAATCATTAGAACCTGGCTAGAGACCAAAAGGAAGTCCCATTGTGCCCCATTGTGTACTCACCATGATGGATGATCCCATTCTCCAGCAGGGCTTGGCCCAAGTTGACCCCTTCCTCAGTTTTGCTTATCTCTCCAATCTCAATGAGCCAAGAAACAAATTCACTGCAGGACAGAGACAGATCTGTTCAGTGCACAGGGTTTCAGGGCAAATATAAGAGAAGGTACTGCTCCTCACGTACTATAATCTGATACACCATCATCTCTAAGGGGAAAAGGAGGGGAGGAGAAGGAGAGGTCTCCTACTGCCTAAAGGAAATGCACAATGGAAACATTTTCATATCCCAGTCAACCTTCCACCCCAGCCAACTCTGCTCACCCTATCCCAACACCTTTTGACCCACTGGACCTCCTAAAACTATGCCTTGGGGTCAATGCTACTTTCCTTAGTATTAAGTCAGACAGTCCAAGTGGCACACAGCCCACTAAATCTAGTCAGCCCCAAAGCTCATATCATGCTTCACAAGTCATCCAATCCCCCATCCCAGTCAATTAATCACACAGTGAGCAAGAGTGCTAGCACTGGGAGTCAGGAAGACCTAAGTTCAAATCCAGCCTTAGATACTTACTAGCTGCATGACTCTGGGCAATTCACAACCTCTGTCTTAGTTCCCTCTCCTATAAAATGGGGGTGATGACAGCACCTACCTCAGAATTGTCATGAGAATCAAATGAGATAATGTATGTGCCACATTTTGTTCACCTTAAAGCAATATATAAATACTAACTATTCATTGTTATTTTCATCTCCAATGCCACCTTCTTGCTGTCTGCCCTGCCAAGACATTCATAACTGTTCCTAGGACAAAAGGAGGAAATCAGGAGTGTGTGTGTGTGTGTGTTTACTGGGGGAGGGAGTCAATACCGACATTGCTTCTTTGAAGTAATGTCACGTCACTCCCTTATGACTCTACTCACCATCTAGTGACTTACAAGCCAACAACAACACTTTGTGTGCCACCACTCCCTCGTGTGTGTTGTGCCTTAAGAATAAGACCTTTTCTGCCTTTGTGTTTGCATCTCCCCAATGCTCTGCATGGTGCTTGACCCAAAAGTGCTTGTTAAATACCAGTCATTTATTTCATTCATGGGCCAACAGCTTTCTTCCTATTCTCTGCTATGGAGGGAATATGGTAGAGGAAAGAAGAATTCCTGAACTTGGGTTTTATCCCAGCTTGACTCACTGACTGACCCTGACCAAATCAATTCTTCACTGTGGGCCTCAGTTTCTTCATCTGTAAAATTAAAAGATCTCTAAAGTACCTTCCAGCCCTGGCATCCTACATTCTAAAGTCCCTTCCTGCTCTAACATTCCATGATATGAATGTCAGCAGATGGAGGGTCCACAGGGAAATAGCAATAACAAGAACTAGCATTTACCTAGCATTCTAAGAACTGCAAGAGTGCTTTCTATATTGTGTCATTTGATCCTCACAACAAGCTTTTGAAGCAAGTGCTGTGAATATCCCATTTTACAGAGTAGGAAAACTGACTTGCCCAGGATCAAAAGGCTACTAAATGTCTGAGTCAGGATTTGTACACAGGTCTTCCTGACCCCAGGTCCAACATTCTATCTACTGTGGCTGTTCTCCGCCACTTTAAGCTGACTAGAAAGTCAAAGTTCACAAGGTCCCTCAAAATGTTCACAGACACATGCACAAACAAATGCACACCACTGAAAGACACTTACAAAGCAAGATGTAAGTGTGAGTTATCAGAAAACAAAGGGAATGTGTAGTCAAGTGTGACTGGTATCAGGACAAGTTAATTCAGGAAGACCTCCTAGAGAAGGTGAGTTTTACAAGGATTCCTGGGATAAGGAGTTGGAGTAAGGTTGCTTCTAAGGCCCCAAACTCCAAGATTCTAGGACTCTGGGGATTTAAAAGATTAAGAGATTCTGCGTCAAAATTCCTATGGTTACAGGGTCAGAGCTGGAGAGAAATTTGGGGACTACAAATCGAACAAATCAAGAGTTGAGAGGGCAAAGACTTCGAGGTCACACAGGTAGAATACTCCAAACCTGATATACTACACTTTTCTGAATAAGTCTACAACTCTAGGAGTCTGATATGCTATGAGTCTAAAGTTCTAAGCTCAAAATCTGGTTCAAGTTGCTAGTGTGAGAGAGAAAGAATGACTTGCACTGAATCTGGGGGGATGATTCTCTGAGGGCCAAGAGCTCACTGAGCCAAGGAATAAAGGTGACTTCCTCCAGTAGATCCTTCATTGCCATAATTATTATCAACCTTCTGGGTGGGATGGGGGCCCCTACCAGTACTCCCCAGGCCCCAGCCCATCTATGAGCTTACCCGGGGCTTACATCAGAAATGTGTTACTCTTGGGACCAGGAACAAAAGGAAAAGCTAAGAGCCAAACAGTCTCCAAGAAATCTGGGTCCAATAAAGCCTGGCTGCTGCTGCCAAATCAAAAAGAGTTTGCTGCCTATCAAGAGCTACATTCCAGCCTCCCTCCACTGGGGCTGGAAATATTTTTAGCCTTTCAATGTTTTGTTCAAGCAGAGTGCCTGACTCATTCATCTGTAGGTAGGTGCATGTGCTTGAGGGGCAGACTAGACCTGGGGGGGGGTGAGGAGATAAAAATTACTCTTTTCCTGGGGAGGAGCCCCATGGGGAACATGAATTGCTCTAGGGTTTCCTGCCCACACCCACCCACAGTCCCCCAGTAGTTTCTTAAAGTCCAAGAAAACAGGGGAGAGAGTTTTTCTGCAGCCAGCTATGAAGAACAACAGATGTTTCTCACCCACATAAGGGAACCAGAGACGGCTGCCCCCACACTGCCCTACTCTGTGCCAAGGTCTGGGATCATTCCCAGGCCCAAGGTCCAGCAGAGGGTGGAGGGGAGCACTTCTCCACCGGTGGTTGGATGAGCCTGGAGCACGCAAACCAGTCCATCACATGGCCTATGTTGTTGTCTGACCTTGTGACAAGCATCTCAGCCCAGACTAAGGAACAGGCGTTTATTTGGTGAGTCAAGTGGCGAATAAGGAAAAACTTCCTAAGAAGTAGAGTTCTCCAAAAGTGGAATGAACTAGTGGGGAGGCAGGGAGTTTGCCAGTCCAAGGAGTCTTAAGGACAGGCTACATGATCTCTGGTCACTGTAGAGAGCATTCCTATTTGGGAAAGGGTGTAACTAAATGAGCTCTGAGGTCCCTTCTTTTTTTTTTTTAATTAATAAAGTATTTTATTTTTTTCCCATTACATTTAAAGATAGTTCTCAACTTTTGTTTATACAAGCTTTACAATTTCAGATTTTTCTCCCTCCCCCCTCCCACCCCCTCCCCTAGACAGCAGGTAATCTGATATAGGTTATATATATACACATAATAACATTAATCCTATTTCTGCATTAGTCATGTTATAAGAGAAAAATCAGAGCAATGAAGAAAAACCTCAAAATAGAAAAAACAACAGCACCAAAAACAAAAGAAATAGTATGGTTCATTCAGCATCTACACTCCACAGTTCTTTTTTTTTTCCCCTTAGATTTGGAGATCCTCTTCTATCATGAGTTCCCTGGAACTCTTCTGTACCATTGCATTGGTGAGAAGAATATAGTCCATCACAGTAGATCAACACTCAATGTTGATGATACTGTGTACAATGTTCTTCTGGTTCTGCTCATCTCACTCATCATCAGCCCACTCAAGACCCTCCAGGTTTCTCCGAACTCCTCCTGCTCACCGTTTCTTACAGCACAATAGTATTCCATTGTATTCATGTACCACAACTTGTCCGGCCATTCCCCAATTGATGAGCACCCCCTCAACTTCCAATTCCTTGCTACCACGTAAAGAGCAGCTATAAATATTTTTGTACATGTGGGTCCCTTTCCCCTTTCCATGATTTCTTTGGGCAAAAGACCCAAAAGTGGTATTGCTGGGTCAAAGGGTATGCACAGCTTTATCGCCCTTTGGGCATAATTCCAAATTGCTCTCCAGAATGGTTGGATCAGTTCACAGCTCCACCAACAATGCATCTGAGGTCCCTTCTAACTCTGAAACTGGTTCTATGAAGCTTTAGGAGTCTCCATGGAGAAAAAGAGGGTGCCCACCCCTGGTGATCCTGTTAACCTGTGAGAAATGCCCTGGTGGTTCATTTAGCCATTGTACCCAGGAAACACAAATCAAATGATCAGGCAGACTGTTCTCTTTTTTATTTTATTTTTGTGGGGCAATGAGGGTTAAGTGACTTGCCCAGGGTCACACAGCTAGTAAGTGTCAAGTGTCTGAGGCTGGATTTGAACTCGGGTCCTCCGGAATTTAGGGCCAGTGCTTTATCCACTGCACCACCTAGCTGCCCCCAGACTGTTCTCTTCACCATTATCTCAACATACCTTCTTCTGAAGAGTCCATGGATATATTTCAGGAAGCCCATAAACTCCATCTTTATTTTCACTCATCTCTACTGAAATGGGCATTTCCTTCAACTATTGAAGAGCATTTTGATTAGCAGGGCCCCTTTTGCCTTCAGTACGATGGCCAATGCCACAACCAAAGTTACAAGGTCCTGCTTACAGAAGACCGATCACAAAGCAGAGAAGAGAAATTTCAAAGTTGGCAAGGACTTTGAATAGAATGTAAGTCCCTAGAGGACGTGCTGTTTGCTTTTGGTTTTGTATCCAATGTCTAGCACGGTGCCTTGTACATAAATAACAGGTGCTAAAAAAGTCTGATGAGGTGAACCCCACCCTACCCTCATTAACAGACAGGAAGACCTAGAGGGGCAAGGTGGCTTGCTCAAGAGAGTCAAGACTCAAATGCAACTTCTTCGATTCCAAATCCAGCCCCCTTTCCATTCTAATACACTGCTTCCCCTACCCTGTACCCTAGCTCCTTTGTCCTGAAAGCCTCCCTTCTCTCCCATCCTTTTAGGACTAGTTCAAATCTCAGTATCTTAGGGGGTTCCACAGTAACTCACACAACTCACTATTGTTTAAGGTATATAGATGGGATGTATAATAGTCAGATGGGATCTATTTTTGCAGTGGACAATAATGAGAGTTAGAGTTTGGGGGCTGAACCCCAATAATTCTTCCTTGATCATCACAGGCACAAAGTGAATACTTTCTCCTCTGACTTCCAATGGCACTGGAAATCTGCAAACTGAGCTCTTGCCTCAGACTACACCTCGAAGTTGTTTGTGATCTTTTCATGGGCTATGTTTTGTCTTCCCAACTAGACTATGATCTCCTCAAGGGCAGGGTGTATGTCTGTATATACAAGGTACTTGATAAACCTGGCAACTCAATAGCAGAGTAAGCAGGATACAACTCCAGTACTCCCCATTCCCAATCAAGGCTCCTTCCACTACACTCCTGCCTAGACGCAGCATGATGGGATGCTGAATGGGATGAAGTGTTTCCGGAAAGATAGTATGATATAAAGGAAAGTGCACTGAACACTGTGTTAGAAAATGGAAGTCTGAATCTGGAATCTTCCATTAGCAACCCCCGTAACTTTAGGTAAGTTATGTCTT
This sequence comes from Dromiciops gliroides, assembly GCF_019393635.1. Taxonomy (NCBI): domain Eukaryota; kingdom Metazoa; phylum Chordata; class Mammalia; order Microbiotheria; family Microbiotheriidae; genus Dromiciops; species Dromiciops gliroides. The sequence continues at coordinate 460,940,027 of NC_057862.1, read as the reverse complement.
ATTTGACTGTGTCTACAATCCCCTAAATTCTATGAAAACCAAGTGATGTCTGGACCAGCTCTATGAGGATGCTGGTTCTTAAAGAGCTACACACCTTCCAGAGCTGGCTCAAGGGGTGAAGAACATAGTGCCAGGAAAGACAAGGCAGAGAAGGGAACTTACTTGCCAAGGAAGCACTTGGGGACAGTGCTCAACTTCTCCTCCGGTCTTTAATGAGGTTAACCTTCTTACTCATCATCATGTGGTAGAGCTTCTCTCCCTTCTCAGCAATCATGACGTAGGCATCCCGCTCCATGCCCAGCTTGAGACCTGGCACAAAGTCAAGCAGTCAGTCCACAAGCATTTATGGAGCACCTACTATATACCAAACACCATGCTAAGTGATGGGGGTACAAAGAAAGGGAAAAGACAGTCTCTGCTGTAGAGGTGCTCACAACCTAGTGGGGGAGACAACATGCAGACAATTAAGTATTAAATATATACTAAAATTAAGGGGTATTGGGAAAGAGTTCTTATAGGAGGTGGGGCTGAAGGAAGCCAAGAGGCAGAGATGAGAAGAGAGTTCCAAGTATAGGGAACAAGAAGTGAAAATGCCCAGAGATGAGAAAGGAACAGTAAGGAGAATGGCATCACTGGATCACACCACATAGTTATGTTGGAAGAGAGGAAGAGACAGAGGAACACTGTAAGGCATAAAACTCTAAAAGCAGGAGGAGGCCAGGTCATGAGGGGCTTTAAAAGCCAAACCAGGGTCAGCTAGGTGGTGCAGTAGATAAAGCATTGGCCTTGGATTCAGAAGGACCTGAGTTCAAATCTGGCCCCAGACACTTGACACTTGCTAGCTGTGTGACCCTGGGAAAGTCACTTAAACCCCCATTCCCCCGCAAAAAAAAAAAAAAGAAAGAGCCAAACCAAGGATTTTAGATTTTATAGGAGAGGTGACACTAGAGTAGGAATGACATGGTCAGACCTATACTTTAGAAAAATCAAATTGATAATTAAGTGGAGGACAGACTGGAATGGGGAGAGACCTGAGGCAGAGACCAACCAGCAGGCCACTGTAATAGTCCAGCAATGAGGTAAGCTTGGACCAGGGTGGTGGTGGTAGGATCAAATATGATTAGATATTATGAATGTAGAAACACAGGATTTGGCAATCTATCCCCAAGGGGATAGCTCAAAGTAATGAGGAGAGACACACGACATGAGGCATCTCATATAAGGACAGAAGGTATTTATGGATGATTGGCCCTAGATCCTCGATGGAACCTAAATGAGACCTGGATTAGGAGAAGAGAAGAGAAAATGGAATTCCCCTCAGCTCCAACCAACTCTAGCCACAGAACAGGATCCCAAAATACACCCTTCAGTGACACCTCCAGCCATGGCTAATTCTATGCTCTGACCATGATGGCCAAGAACATAAACTCCAACAATAGCCATTCTCCACCCTAACCACCACTTTCCACCACAGATATTCACATCCTACCCATTCCACATCTCCAAACATGACCATCCCAGCAGACTATAAGCTCCTTGAAGTCAGGGGCTGTTTCATTTTTGTCTTTGTATTTGTCTTTGTCTTTGTATTACCAAGACTTTGCACAATATCTGGCATATATTAGTCTTTTAATAAGTACTTACTGATTCACCCTGATATCCCCACCCAAGCCAAGACCACAAACCCTAATATCAACCATTTAAACCCTAACTAGCTGTAGCTTGGGTAAATTACTTGACCTCTCTGGGCTTTGGTATCCCCATTTGCACAATGAGGGGGGGTAGACTTAATTACCTCCAAGATCTTTTCCAGTTCTCCCCCCTAAACACACATTGAAAACACAATCTCCATTCCAATCACACTCCTAATCCTCACCACTGGCCACCCCAATTAATATTAATATTTAATATTAATATTTCTATCTCAACTGTGCACGTGCGCACACACACCAAAGATACAAAACAATTCTGACCATTTTCATACAACACCCAACCAGTACCACATTCCCTGATGATTCTCTATTCTAACTACACCCTTGACTCTAGCCAGAACCCAAGCTTGCCTCCTAGATTGTCATTTGAGAATTTTGTAACAAAAGTAGAATGTCAAGATGCTTTGGGGAAGGGGCCCGACCAGTCTGTCACCAACACAATGAATGACATTAGGCAATTCATTCTGAATCTCTCAACCAGTTTCTTCCTCTATGAAATAAGGACTTTGGACTATAGTATATCCAAAGTTTCTTCCAGCTTCTAAGAAGGAACAGAGAAAACAAGGAAGGAGACCCCCTGAAATGATCCTCTACGTACCTCTAAATGGATCTGTACCATCCTCTACTAGATCTTATGATCCTCTCAAAAATAAAAGTGGCATATAAACAGTCAAAAGAAGAAACAGAAGGCTGCTCCCCTTTTACTCTCTCCCACCCCCTGACTCCTAGTCTTGAATACTGTCCCTAGGAGATGTTAGGCTAATCTCCTTCTGTTCCCTAGGAAACTTACTAAAAATGTACAGCTGTATTCATGTGTAAAATGAGGGGGTTGGACTGGATGATCTCTAAAGTATCTTCTCTATAAAAATAATAATATATAAAATAATTTGCTAAGATATTCCAATAAATAAATATGATTATATGAAACCTAGTAAAGATATAGCTATTCCTTGGGTAGGAAGCCCCTCAGTTGGACTGTGCAGTCCAAGATGTCTCTATTACCCACACAATAAAAGGAAACAAAGGATAAGGACTAGATCTCTAATTAATTTCACTGTTATAGAGAACTCTCAGAAGAAGCAACTCCTTCTACCAACACAGATCCATACCTCCTCTGCAACTTATTGTCTTAGAAAACTACATAGGTGTGGATAAAGCACCAGTCCTGGATGCAGGAGGACCTGAGTTCAGATCTGGCCTCAGACACTTGATACTAGCTACGTGACCTTGGGCAAGTCACTTAACCCTCGCAGGAAGGAAGGAAGGAAGGAAGGAAGAAAGAAAGAAAGGAAGAGAGAGAGAGAGAGAGAGAAAGAAAGAAAGAAAGAAAGAAAGAAAGAAAGAAAGAAAGAAAGAAAGAAAGAAAGAAAGAAAGAAAGAAAGAAAGAAAGAAAGAAAACTGCATAGGGAACTGAGGGTCACATGTGACCAGTATGAATCAGAAATAATACCTGAACTTGGCTCTTTCAAGCTTCAAGGCCAGCTCTCAATACCCTACACCAGTGGTATCGAACTCAAAGACAAATGGATTTCAGCTACACATTGACAAATTAACATCTTCGTTGTTGACACATTTTCATTTAGTCTGTCAAACATTCCCCAATTATATTGTGATCTGATTCAGAAGTATAGCCAGCAAGTTTGATCCATGCTGCTTCTCAAGGAAAATGGAGAGGGAGGTAACAGAGCACATGCTTATATTCTCAGTAATCCAGTCATAGCTCACATTTCTATGGCACTTCAAAATTGACAATAATAAATAACTTTTTATGAAAAATCACTATATTTTCAAAAAATTCATGGGAAGAGTGGCATTGTTTTACATATTTTGCAAATCTCTTTAATAAAAAATCATTAGATTCTCGTATCTGCTCCTTGTTTCCATTTGAGACAATATTGTGTTTGGAAATATGAGTAAGGTGTATGAGTCTGAGTTTCTCTCATTGCTCAAGGTTCCTTTTTGACATTCTAGGAGGAAAAAGCTTTAAAAATGAACTCCTCTTCAGAGGGATCTTCTCATTAGACATCTCAGCTTCCCTGGGACTCTCTTCCTGATTCCTAGTGATTAGTGGCTGTTCATACACAGAATGATGGGCTAAGTGGTTAATTTCCAGAGCTAGGACAATATGTTCCCTCCTTGCCATAGGCAGAATGGACTCATGTGAAGTCTACCATCCCTCTTCTGCCTCCAGGAAACTTCCATCAGAAAGCTACAATAATAAGCAGAGGGGCAGCTAGATGGCGCAGTGGATAGAGCACCGGCCCTGGAGTCAGGAGTACCTGAGTTCAAATCCGGCCTCAGACACTTAACACTTACTAGCTGTGTGACCCTGGGCAAGTCACTTAACCCCAATTGCCTCACTAAAAAAAAAAAAACAAAAAACCCAATAATAAGCAGAGTTCCTTATGCTATAAAGATCAACAGTCTACAAAGCTGTTATAAGTGAAGTCAGTGAGAGGTGATATCATTTCCAGGTGAGGAACCAGGCCCAGAGAAGGAGTGGGCAGCAATTTGGTGCATAAGATTTGGAACCATATTCAAAACCCAGCTTTGCTGGAGCACAGTTTTCTTATCAAAAAAAAATTTTTTTAAATGAGAGCCTAAGCTAAATGTTACCCTCTATAGCCACCTAAACTCCCTCAACCCACATAGCCAATCAACTGTCAAATCTTTCCTTTCTGCCTTTGATCAGGACCTTATTAGAAATTTGACTCGGGCTCTCATCATCCTTTCAGAGATTACTAACTAATCTCCCTGGCTCCTTCCCCATTTCAATTCATCCTCCACTTAGCTGCCACAGTGATTTTCCACAGGTAAGGAAAGCTGACCATGTCACTCCTGGAGATTAGTGGCTCCTATTGCTAATAGGAGAAAACACAAACTGGTTTTGGCTTTTAAAGCACTTTATAATATGGGCCAAATTACTTCATTCTACAGCCCAGCCAAACTGATCTCTCTGTACTTCATACATGGCATATCTCCCAAATCTCCTTGTTTTTTCCATGACTCCACCATTCCTGAAATTAAATACGTCCTCATTTCCACCTATTAGAATCTTTAACTTCCTTCAAAACACAGCGCTTCTCCTGATGGTCCCAAATGTTACTGCATTACCTCCCTATTGTTTTTCTGCATGTATTTTCTCTGCATTTGCTCATAGGTTTATGATGTCTCCTAGGAGAAAATACAAGCTCCTTAGAATAAGAATTATTTTATTTTCTGTCGTTGGACCTATAGTGCCTATCCCAATGTCTGGCATATAGTAAGAATTTAATAAATGCTTGTTGACTGATTCAGTAATTTTTCGAAGTCCCTAATAGTTTCTAGATTCCTAAGTAATTCCTATGACCCCTGCTGTCAATCAGGTCCCAGAACAAGCAGCTTCCCAAGAATTGCAAGACTCTTCCCATTTCCCATTGTCATTATACTCCATATTCTAAGAGAGTTACCATGAAGCACATTTAATACTGAACTAACTGGGAGGGGGGCGGGACCACAAATGGCCAAAGAGCCAAAAATGGAACCTGGCTTCCCTTTTCTGCCTGAAATGTAGATGAATTAGTTTTCATTTCCTCTCTTGTGCTTAAGACACTCAGAGTAAAATTTTGAGTAGATAGGACTGACTTGATGCATGACCTTAAGCTACTCACTTCCAAGACAGAATTCATTCTCTTTCCATAAAAACCCACCCCACTTCCATACTTCCAACTTTCTACTGGACATCTCAAACTAGATATCCCGTCTCAAATTAAACACGTCCAAAATACAAAAAAGCATCTTTCTCTAAAACTGCTCCCTCTTTTCAGCCTTATTTCTGTTAAGTGCACCACCGTGCTGCCAATCATACAGATTTGCAGTCTCAATGTCATCCCTCTCACTCACCCAACCAGTGGCCAAATCTTGTCATTTCAGCCTCCATAACAAGTCTCTTGTCTGTCTACACACACACACACACACACACACACACACACACACAGAGCTAGAATCAATAAACTCATTCTTATATAATCTAGCACCAAGCTTTCCTGTCTTATCGTACTAAATTACTCCTCTCCTTATATACTCTGCTCTCTGTGCCTTTATACTGAATGTCTCCCATGACAAGCTTATCACCTCCATCTCTCCTTTAAGATTCAGCTCGAGAGTCATCTTCTACATGAAGCTTTTTTCTAGTCCTCCACTGCTAATCCCCTTCCCCCAAATTGCCATTTATCTGCTTTATCATATATACATCTAAATATGCTGTCTGCCTCAACAAAATATAAGTTCCTTGAAGGTAGGGACTCTTTCACTTGTCTCTATCCCCATCACTTAATGCACAATACCTGACACACGGTAGATACTTGAGATAAATATGGACAAGAAGGAGGAAAAGTAGAGAGAATGTGAATGAGATGAGGCTGGACGGGGGCTGACACAAGTGCTATGATGTAAAAGTGGTATGACGTAAAAGAATACTGGTCAGGGAATCAAGAGACACCTGAATTCTAGACCAATCTCTGCCATTCACGCACTGCTTCACCTAAGGCTAGAAACCTGGAATTGCCTCTCTGGGATTCAAATTCTTTTTCTGTAAAATGAGGTGGCTGAACATCTACCTAAAAGTGCCTCTGTTTCTAACAGAAGTCTGAGTTGGGTTTTACAGGTTTTGAGGAGGTTTTTTAGTTCCTTGGTTGGTTTCTTTTGGGTTTTTTAAAATATAAATCGCTATTGGCAGCTTTTCCTGTGATAGGCCCTTTTTTCCTAGAAAGAGAATATTTGTCTTTTAAAAATCCATTAAATAGAGATTTTGAGTAGCTGAATTCTGGTAAGCCAAGACAATACTGCAGTTGCAGAAATCCTATTTTTTGTGATGCTTTTAGAAGCTTGTCATATTCACCAGGAGATTTCTCTCTTTAGAAAGCAGCACCTTGATACACCTGAGTGCAAAGGTCCCAGGCCATTATCAAGAGAACCCTCTTAAAGGAACAATAGTTACAATACTAATGGTAACCACAAAATGTCCTATAACTCTGCTCTACTTCTCTGCTAGGGCTTGTAATGTTTTCATGAGTTAACATGCCTGGGCTACACAAAAGAAAAATTTAAAAAGAATGACACAAAAATGGGATGACTAGGTGTGACTTCCAATGGAACGTAGGGGGGCTCAGGGCCTGCATCACTGACTACTATCATCACCTCTCTCCTCAACTTTGATTTGGCTTAAAAACTTTATGTTAGGGGCAGCTAGGTGGCGCAGTGGATAGAACACCGGCCCTGGATTCAGAAGGACCTGGATTCAAATGTGGCCTCAGACACTTGACACTAGCTGTGTGACCCTGAACAAGTCACTTAACCCCAAATGCCTAACCAAAAAAAAAACCTTTGTGTTAAAGTATGGTTATGCTTAACAAAATGTTTTTTTTTCCATAATAACCTGTGAGTTAGGCAGCACAAAGTATATTCTTCTCATTTTTCAGAGAAGAAACAGAGGGCCAAAAAAGGGAAGTGGCTTACCCAAGAACACACAATAAATAGCAGAACTGGTTTTGAAACTGTGTTCATGACCCCAAAGTCCAGTGTCTTTTTTACTCCACCAAATTACCTCACCCATAGTGACATGAGTTAAGGTTTTATTTAGGGAACCACTGATCTCACTACTAAAGGTAATATGGCATTAACTGAAGTTCCAAAGAACTCAATAAAGCTAGATGTATACACACATATTCACATATGTATCTATGTATGTAGTTATTGTGTTAGAGGATACAGAGGGTTGGCTCATATCTCAATGCAAACAAATCATGCCAGTGATGAAGATTCCTCACATATAGTATGCCAAGCATTATAGATACTATGTCAAACACTGAGGATACAAGCATAGTATATGAAACAATCTCTACTTTAAAGAAGCTGACATTCTAATGGGGAGACAACAAGTACATATATATATATATATATATGCATGCAGTAACTTGTAAGAGAGCAGTAACAATTAAGGCAACCAGCAAAACCTTCACAGAGGAAGAGTGAGATGATGTGATGTAGAAGGGAAAAGGGAATACAATACGTACCAGGCATGGGGGACAGTGAGAGCAAAAGTATGGCATCTCTGCATGGGGAGATGAAGTATTAAGAACAGAGAGAGCAGTGTGGGAGGGGGATCATTGTACAACAAAGCTAAAAGGTATTGGTTGGGGCAGGTTGTAGAGGGATTTAAAAGCTAAGCAAGAGTTTATTTTTTTTTTATTCTAGAGACAACAGGAAGCTGCTAGAGTTTATTGAACAAGTTAAGGTTTCCTTAAGCTGTATAGAGGATTTGGGGACAAATTTGAGGCAAAAAGACCAACTGGAACCAATTATCTTTTCTATACCCAATAATCCTGTGAGGTAGTCACAGATACAAGGGACTGAGTGAACCTTAGATACCATCCAGTCTAATTTGCCCAAAATCATAAATTACCTGGAACATCAGCTCTCCTACTTCCCCATCAAAAGTTCTTTCCATTGTATCTAGTGATCCAGATCTAGTATCCAGATCTCCTCTCCTTTAGGCTCATAGCAAATGATAAAAGTTAAAAGTCATCCCAACCAGCAAAAGGTGCCATGACAATGGAACTCATAAAATCCAAAAAATCTTAGATCCCTCTTAGCATGAAACTAAGCAACAGCCATTTACACTCTCAGAGCCTCAGCAATTCAAGTACATTTTGGAACTACCACCAACTCACTGTTTCCTGTTCCTGTCCGAAGCACCACCCTCCCAGTCAAGCAAGCAAGCCCTCCAAACCCACATAACTCCTTCACCACACAACTACAGTCCAGAGGCCTTTTTGTTTTTAATTCTTATAACTGTATTTCAGAAATATCGATGGTTTCCTTTGTCATCCTGTGTCCTATGAAGGGATCCACAGACTCCATCTGACTGTCAAAAGAGTCTATAATTCATAAACACATGCAAATACACACACACACACACACGCACGCGCACACACACGCGCACACACACACACACTCCTGCCTTAAAATATCTATACTACCTGCCCTGAGTAGGGCAGTTCCAGGAGTGCTAGAGATGAAGGTAAGAGATCATATTGTGCAGAAATTCTAAACCAATCAGACTGAAAATAATAATCAATATTTCTCAAGTATCCAGCAGCATAGAACTCCCAGTACTGATCAGAAGCATGACCCCTCAGTAGGCAGTTTCATGAGTTTGCTGTGTCCATAGACATTCATCCCCTGGGCACCATATTTCTAGTGATGAGCTTCTCCAAACTTAGCAAAACCTTGAATGACAGACATACAATCCATCACTAAGCCCATTAATTAAGTACCTCTTTTCCTTGGTGGGACCTTTGAGAGCTGGTATTCTCAGGGCAGAGCATTTGAGAACCAAGAGTTATATTCGCACCATGGTGAGACTGTGGAACAGAACTTTGGCAGAGGACTTAAAACAACAATACTAGCAACTCTATTCCCTTTTGTTGGTCTCAGTTTCCTCTTCTAGAAAATAAGGAGGCTAAGTGTCCAAGACCACAGGCCACAGGATTCAGAGCTGAGAGGCATCTTAGAAATCAACTCAATTGTCTCATTTTACAGATGAGAACTAAGCCCCCAAGAAGCTAAACTACTCCCCCAAAGCACGGAGATAATAAATGGCAGAGCTAAGATTCCTTCCAGCTCTCAAGTTCTTGGAACCTAACATTCTTAAACTTTGAAAAGTACTCATCAGATTATAATTTAACAACAAAACCCATATGGAAGCCATATTCAGCATGAGATTTCCCCTCCCCCAATCTTCCCACAAGCTGCTTGGGTAGAGGGGACTTGATATAAGAGGTATGGGCTGGTGGAAGAGAGAGATGTAGCTATTTCCCACAGCTCCACATAACCCAAAAAAGACATTCATCATTGTTTAAAGTAGGAATCCTCAGTCTTTTTTTCCCTTCACTTGTCCCATTTGGCAGTCTAGTGAAACCTATGAACTCCTTTTGAGTTTTTGAATGAATAAAATTAAAATAAAATAAAATAAAATGCATAAAATTACAAAAGAAACAAAAAATAGTATAATAATAATAATTAATAATCTGAGTGGAAAAATATGGAGACAAAATCACAGATGCCCTGAAATCTTGGTCTTGGGATCCCAGGTTAAGAACTCTTGTTCTGGGGCAGTTAGGTGGCAGAGCGGTTAAAGCACTGGCCCTGGATTCAGGAGTACCCGAATTCAAATCCAGCCTCAGACACTTGACACTTACTAGCTGTGTGACCCTGGGCAAGTCACTTAACTCCCATTGCCCCACAAAACAAAACAAAAAATTAAAATTAAAAAGAACTCTTGTTCTACAAAAACCAACCAAAAAAAAAAAGAGGGGCAGCTAGGTGGCACAGTAGATAAAGCACCTGGATTCAGGAGGACCTGAATTCAAATTCAGCCTCAGACCCTTGAAATTTACTAGCTGTGTGATCCTGGGCAAGTCACTTAACCCTCATTGCTACACACAAACACACACACACATACTCACACACACGCGCGCGTGTGCGAACTCTTCATCTAAAAGTAGGGTAGCCCACTAATGTATTGTTGCTGGAGTTATGAACTGATCCAACCATTCTGGAGAACAGTTTGGAACTATGCCCAAAGGGCTATAAAGCTGTGTATACCCTTTTCCCCAGAAATACAACTATTGGGTCTTTTCCCCAAAGAGATCATAAAAACGGAAAAGGACCCACATGTACAAAAATACAGCTGTTCTTTTTGCGGTGGCAAGGAATTGGAAATTGAGAGGTTGCCCATCAATTGGGGAATGGCTGAACAAGTTGTGGTATATGAATGTAATGGAATTCTATTGTGCTGTAAGAAACGATTGCAGGCAGATTTCAGAGAAACCTGGAAGGACTTGCATGAACTGATGAGTGAGATGAGCAGAACCAGGAGAACACTGTGCATAGTATTATCTTGTTTTTTTTTTTAAGTGAGGCAATTGGGGTTAAGTGACTTGCCCAGGGTCACACAGCTAGTAAGTGTTAAGTGTCTGAGGCCGGATTTGAACTCAGGTACTCCTGAATCCAGGGCCAGTGCTCTATCCACTGCGCTACCTAGCTGCCCCATGCACAGTATTATCAACATTATGTGTTGATCAACTGTGATAGACTTGATTCTTCTCAGCAATACAACGGTACAAGATAGTTCCAAGGGAGTCATGATGGAAAAGGCTCTCCAAATCCAGAATAAAAAAAAAAGAACTGTGGAATATATATGCAGATTGAACCATACTATTTCTTTTGTTTTTGGTGCTGTTGCTTTTCTTTTTTGAGGTTTTTCCTTTTTGCTCTGATTCTTCTCTTATAATATGACTAATGCAGAAATATGTTTAATGTTATTGTACATATATAACCTATATCAGATTACTTGCTGTCTTGGGGAGGGGGAGAAGGAGAAAAATTTGAAACTAGAAATCTTATAAAAACAAATGTTGAAAACTATCTCTACATGTAACTGGAAAATAATAAAATACTTTTAAAATTAAAAAAATAAAAGTAGGGTAACCAAAGGGGGAAAAATAACAATAGCAGATAAGAGAGAAGAATGGCCACTGGTGTGGTCTAGTGTGACCAAAGAATCATAGGATTATAGACTTAGAACCAAAAGGGACCTTAAAGGACATTGAGTCCAACCACCTTCACTTTACAAATGTGGAAACTGAGGTAATGAGAGGCTAAGTGACTTGCACAGGGAGATAGTAAGTATTGAAGATAAGGTCTGCACTAGAGATTCCTGACTCCAAGTATAGCACTCTATCACTCCTAAACCAGGTCAGCCACACAGCCTAGAAGCTGCATACAGTGCATAACAGCCTGAACCAGATTAAAATGTAATTGGGAAACAAAATAAAAATACAATACAAAATAGATAATGTCCTTGTGTGGTTTTCTAAGCCAATATGTGGCCTACAGGGAACCATATGTGTGGTTTAGTGGCCCCCATATCCATTTATGCTTGGCACGCCTGGACTAAACGATGATACCCTCTTAAAAAGAGGCATTTCTTGGTTCACTGTGCTCCACCAAAAGCAAGGAATAAAGAAATAAGGCCTAATGGGGCTAACTGTAGGAGCTGGGGCCATATAGGGGAGAACAACAAGGTCTATTCTCCCCAGGCTAATGAGATCAAAGGATTTAGAGTGTAACAATTACTACCACTGCTGCTACTACTATTGGTCTGACATTTACAAAGATTTGGAAAACATTTTGCATATATCATCTAATTTGTTCCTCACAACCACACCGGAATGTGGGTGCTATCATTATCCCCCTTTTACAGGCCAGTGAAGTTAAGTGATTTGATTGTGTAAGCATCAGAAGTGGGATTCAAACACGTAACTCTCTTATGTCTAAATCTAACACTCTCTCTACTTCACTCTGACTTTCTCATACCTAGAATATACAATGTCAGACTAGTATTATCTCCCCTCATTTTGTAGATGGAGAATCAAATCCAGAAGGGAAGGGCCCCCCCACATTGCTGCCCAGCCAAGGAGAACAACTCTCCCCAGGTGTACCCTCCCCTTCATATCTCCACCCAGACTCACAGAGGTAAAGTCAACTGTGAATACAGGTCCTCTGGAATGCATGCTACTTTGAGGAGACCAAATCCGCCATAGCTGTTCTCTTCCTTCCTCATACAACTGGTTCCCACCATCTGAGCCATTCAGGAGAACATATTTCAAACCCTTCAGTCCACTTAATCCATCTTCTTGCCTGCCACCCTATCCTGCACCCTCTGGACCAGACACCAGCCTGACAGACTTCCAGGGCCTTCCACTGTCCAATATATCTAGCCAGTCCCAGACATACCTCACCTAACAACCCAGTCATCTTCTTGCCAGCCACCAGGCATATAGCCCATTTTCCATCTCTGGAACCATAATCAAATCTAGACTTCCATTGCGACTAGAAAAGACTCTCCTATGTCTCCACTCATCATCCCTGGGCACCACTGCCATAAATCTGTTTTCTTCTCTTAAAGACAGGAACTGTTTAACTCTCATGTTTCTATTTGTGTCGTTAGCACTTAGCACATAGTGAGCACTTAATAAGTGCCCTGTTCATTTATTCATCCAATCTGTTCCCATCCAACCCAAATCAGGTTGTTCCCAGGTAGAGAAACAGACAGGAAAGGGAACCTCAAAATACTCACTCTCTCTCTGCTCCCTCTCCTTGATGATGGCATCTAACCATTTCTGTTTCTCCTCTGCCGTTTTGGCCATGCAAACAAACCACTTGTTTTTGGCGGTGTTATGGATCTTCCAGCCATTTGTGACAGTGTAGCCATTGCTGTGGTAATCCGCTGGAAGGGAGGGAACAGAAAGAAAAACAGTCTAGTGAGTAAGGAAGGAATCTGCTTCTGGGAAAAGGAACAAGCCCACCTTCTCCCCCACTGCTATGATAAAGATTGGCACTTAGGGTTATTCTATAAGTTCTTCCTCAACCTACCAGTACCAGAATCACAGGGTATCTGATGGCCACAAGCTCAGAAATATGACTTTGAGGTCAGATTTCTGTCTCCTTCCAATCTTGACTCATTCCAGAAATCTAAGTTATTTTAATTCTTGCCTTATTCCCTTTCCCTTTCCAATTACTGGGCCCCAAGTTAACTAGAACAGTTAAAACCCAGACCAGGCCACCCAATAAAAAGAATATGGTTAGTCCCGTTCTGAAGAACCGCTTCAAGATAACATGTTTTGAGAAAGATAGGAGTGGAAGCCTGACCCAGCCTGACCCATCTCCTGGAGACCAGCGTGAGGCCCAAGGATGCCCCAAATTAACAGTGTTTCCTTCCCACATACCCAGACTCAAGTCTGGGCAGATTTTAACGTGGGGGGAAATAAGGCAGCACAAAAGGACAGACAACAGTCCACCATGATGAGGCAGCAGCTACCTGTGCCATCTTCCACATTCTCCACCTCCATGACTTCAGTGTTGATCCGACCTCTGAAGATATAGAGAGATCCATTGATGGACTTGGTCCTCTTGGTTGACTTCTTTCCCCCAGTGACCCTGCAATGGTGAAGACAAGGCAGAATGAGTACAATGCTCTTCACCTGCCCTCTCTGGGTCTCAGCTTCTTCATCTGCCAAATGGAGATAAAACAGTTTCTGCCCTTTCTAGCTCCCAAAGTTCTAGTGCATCTCAGAGGAAGCAATGGATGGAGGCATTAAAGGTGTACATATGAGAAGTGGTATTTGAAATGGGTAGAAGTACAGCTCAGAGATCATGAGAAATCAGGTTTAGCCTTCCATAAATGATGGATTAAAGATGTTAGTGTGTGACCACTTTCAGCTTTCTAAATAAGGAATCAATACTACTTGAGGGATCATGGGATTTAGAATGGAAGAGATATTAGATATGATATTATCTAATACAACCCCTTTATTTCACATATGAAGAAAATGAGGCCTAAAGTCACAAAGGGAGTAAGAAGCAGTCAGGATTTGAATTCATGTCTTCTGGATCTAAATCCCACATTCTTTCTACCATGCCATGGACTAAACTCAATTCAATTCATAACAAATACTTCATCTCTTACAGTGTCTGAGGCATTGTTCAGTGCTAAAGATGCAAAGATGAAAGGAGCACAATCGCTGTGTGATTGACAGACTAATGGGGGGAGGACAGGGAGGAGATGTGATATGTGTTACAATAAGGATGATCAAAGGTAGGATGTGATATGAGGTGAGGAAAAAAAGCAGAGGGAAAGAGCCTTATGAAAATTTGAAATAGGACAAATCAAAGGTTGATTGTGAGGATCAAATGAAAAAATGTTTTAAAAGCTGCTCTACAGGGACAGCTAGGTGGCTCAGTGGATTGAGCACCGGCCCTGGAGTCAGGAGTACCTGAGTTCAAATTCGACCTCAGACATTTAACACTTACTAGCTGTGTGACTCTGGGCAAGTCACTTAACCCCAATTGCCTCACTAAAAATTTTAAAAAATAAAATAAAAATAAAATAAAAAAGCTGCTCTACAAATGCTTCCTAGGATTTAGGGAAAAGAAAGAGACAAGAGCAGCAATCATTTAGCCCAATTAATACCCAGAAGCAAGCCCCACTACAACATGCTCCATCAGTGGTCACACAGCCTGTTTGATGGAGAACCTACCTTGACTCCCTTGTTAATCCATTCTCCCAGTATACCCTCTAAACAACTGCTTCCCAAATCCACATCCGCCATTCAAGGGGTAAGTATTTTGGAGTTCAGGGAAAGACATAGTCTCTGTTATTATTTACATGTTGTCTCCCCCTTGCCTTTCTTTGTACCTTCTGTGCCGAGCACAAAGTCAGCACTGAATAAATACCTTCGGACTAACTGACACAAAGTCACATTTGAAATACAGAACAAATACTTGAGGTTAGAGCGGACAACAGAAGAAAGTCTAGCATTGGCAGCTAACTTGTGTGATTTGGTTGTATGAAGCTATAAGAGAACAGAGAAGGGGTTCCCTATTAGTTAACCACTCATGTTTCCAATAAGGGGGTTGGATTACATTGTCTTTAAGGTCCCTTCTGGGTCCTGATTCTATCAGCTCTTACTTATTCCCATTCTCCTTTCACAGCATCATGCTCCTCTCACCCCGAGCTCTAGTTTTCTACCTGGCTCATGGCCAACACAACAACTCTTTTCCTCCCATGCTCTCCAACCGATAATTTACTTCAAGAGAACACATATTTTGCCAGTCTGAAGTCTAACGGACTGTCTGCTTAGGGGAAAAGTGGATGAGAAGATTAGGGAAAGGAAACCTAGGGAAAACCTGAGGCAACTCTAGCACCAGTGGGAAAGGAAAGAAAAAAGGAGACAGAGACAGAGACAGACAGACGGAGATCTTATCTTACATTCATCAAATCCACAAAGATTTCAAAAAAGGAAAATGATGACTATTGGAGGGGTTGTGGGAGAAGAGGAACATTGACATACTGCTGCTGTAGGGTAGAATGAGACTCTCTCTCTCTCTCTCTCTATATATATATATATATAATATATATATAACATATATATACACAGACACATACATGCATACACACATATACACATATAAGTGAATATATATACACACATACATATTTTCATAAACCAAATAAAGCATAGGTCAAGGAGGGAAGAGGGTGGAGTATACAACCCACAAACCAGCCTAGCTGGTGTATACATAATGCACAGAATGGAGAGTAAAGGGCAACAAGACTGAAAGGGGAGTCTGAAGCCATTCTAGGGAGGGTCTTCCTTAAATAAGATACATTAGGAGTTGGTGTTTTACATTAGCAAGTCACTGACGATTTCTGAGTGTAAACTTAACTACTGTACTACAAATGCAATCCTCACTGCTTTGTTACCTTCTAGTCACCCAGGAGAAGGCAGGTATTTTGTTTTCACACAGATCTGGAGGCCACCCCATTTCCTGGACTGGTAGAGACCCAGGTATTATATGGACCTGGAAGAGCCCACCACCAGCAAGGGAAGATTCCTTCCACTTATGTCACGGACAATCTAAGCCAGCTGGGACCAATTATGGAAAAGGCCCTGGACCTCACTGCTGCAGCTACAAGCAAAAGCAAAGGTTAGGTTGGTGGCCTGAAGGTCTACACAAGTAGCCTTGAGCAAAAATCTCCCTCTGCTTCCTTATCTACAAAATGGAGGGTCAGACCAGCCAAACTCTTAAGATTTCTTCCTGCTCTGGCATTCTCTGGTCTAAGGTTCATCACAGACCAGGAGGAAGCTGTAGGTGGAGGAGAGACTGAAAGGGGTAAGGATTAAAAAGGATAAGTGGACTGAGTTAGGTCTCCAGGTAAAATGATGATAACAATTCACAACTCTAGAGCTTTTTTTAAGGTTTACACAACCACAACTCTGTGAGAGAGACAGAGTAACTATTAACCCCCTACTCTGGGAGTGAAGAGACTTCAGCCAAGGTCACATAAAAATGCAAAGTTAGAGCCAAGATAAAATCCACACATTCACATACTATAACACCATGCTGCCTCCTGACCAACAGGGCCTCTCCTCACAACCCCACATCTCACAGGGGAACCACAAGATGCATTCCTTCACATACTTGAAGGGCTCCATTGTGATGTGCTGGTTACCACCCAGGGACCAAATGCTCCAGGGCACCCAGGCCATCAGCTGAATCCCCAATCTAGGGCCTAAAGCTGCAAGTGCTTGAGAAGACAGCCTAAAGTAGGTGGCTATCACCCAACTCTCATGAGGCAATTTATATATAATGTTATAGATGATGAAAAGAACCCTGGAGAGTCAAGAGATCTGGGTTCAGAACTGACCTATGTGACTTTAGCCGATTTATTTCCCCTCTTAAGTAGGTTTCCTCATCTGTATTTTGGCAATAAGAATACCAGCTCTGTATGAGCAAAGTTCAGGGGCTGTGTAGCAATTGGTAAGACTTTGAGCCAATCACTTAACCTCCGAGGGCCCCAAGCAATCCTACAACTACACAGAAGAGCAGGTGCTGATTTTCGTGGAAAGAGGAAGTTTCCCCACTGGGAATTGCCTATACCAATGAAATCACAGGACCAGGCCAAAAGAACACCCTCCCTGCCTAACTCCAGGTCCGATGTGATAGTCAAAAGACAGACATAGGAATGCCAACAATGCTCCCTCAAAAAAGCAGAGTGCAGTCCCAGCCTCACACTGGGAAAGTCTTCACAAATGGCTCTTGGACAAATAGACTCATCACCAAACAGCTAAGTGGTCTCTTCTTCCTCAAATGTAACTAGACAATTTTTTCTGGACTCTCCTTTGCCCCTCTCTCACATTCATCTTTATATCATATTAATGCATCCCCTGCCCATTTGGCTGTGAATTCCTTGAGAGCAGGAACTAGGTAGTCAATTATGGATCCCCACCACCTAACACAAGGTTGAGTAGGTTCTCAATAACACTTGTTGAGTCAAACGGCCTACATCACTTAGCAAACTGATTTAGCCTGGGATAACAGCGACTCTGATTCATTTAGTATTCCCCCCATTTTCCAGTTTCAAAGAGCTTAACTGGGTCAAAGTGTTAGAGCTGGTATTCAAAAACTGTTTAGTTCCAACCCCAAATCCAACTGTCACCCCAAGATGACTCCCTGCAATTACAAAGTTCTCTCATCTCTTCATAGAATCAGATCAACAGATCCAAGACTGTGAAGAGGAAGTGATCACTGGTGTCTAAAACTCACAGGGCATGGTGGGTACCAGCTTCAGGGATGCTCACCAGTGACCTGGATTGCAGAAGTCTAGGAAGTTAAGATGCTAATAAATAGAACATTGTCCCAGACTGAGGAGTAATTAGACCTGGGTCACCATAGGTCCTAGAGGGAGGACAGATTCAAAGGAAGACACACTGAGCTCCTTCTCCAGGTAGTGGTGCCTTTCCTGGAGGCAAAAGCCATTTCCCTGAAAACACCACCACCAAAAGGTGTTTATAATATAAGAGACTAGAAATAACTCACACTGTGCTCTATTTTCCTTACCACATCCTTGAGGAAGCTGAGCTTCAGCGAGGTTAAGTAAATCTTGACCCAGATCACAAGCATACAAGGGATAGACTTGCCAACCAGCAAGCAGTTTTTGAAAGCATGCTAGCCTAAAGTTCCCTCCTGGATTTGAACTCAGGTCCTGTCATTACTATGTAGCTGGTTTCTCTGATGATCCCTCCCCACTCCTGCCTCCCACCACCACATTCTACCTTGTGTTCTACTTACCTGTGCATGTGACAGTTAACAAGATAAGGAGTAAACAGAAATGTATGACAGCATGAGAAGTTCAGTGAGACACAGGGTGCTGGCTTGACATGCACAACATATCAGAAGGCAAGGAAGGAAAGCCTCCTGCAAGCTGGGTGGACTGATTGTATATGGTAATACAGGATAGGCAGCCATCATGAATTCATGTGAATACAGAGAAAAGAGCAGAGATTTTTAACTTGGGGGTCCATGAATTTTTTAAAACATTATGATAATTACATTTCAGTGGAACTGGTTTCCTTTGTAACCCTATGTGTTTTACTTTATGTATTTAAAAATATTATTCTGAGAAGGGGTTCATGGGTTTCAACAGGCTGCAAAGGGGTCTATGACACCGAAGAAAAAAAAATTTAAGAAACCCTGCTATAGAACTTTTAAGTTCAAGGTAGTGCTGGGCCGAAAAGTCAAAAAGACCTATGTTCAAATCAGACCTCAGACAATTCCCAGATAACCCTAGGCAAGTCATTTAACCTCAACTCTAAAATGGGGATGATAATAACACCTACCCCCAACAGCTATTGAATGAGATAACATCTGTAAAGTACTTAGCATGGTACTTAGCACATAGTAGGTGCCTTTCTCCCTCCTTGTCCTTAAAAGTTTAAAACATACCTTTTGGGCAGCTAGGTGGTGCAGTGGATAGAGCACTGGTCCTGGATTCAGGAGGACCTGAGTTCAAATCCGGCCTCAGACACTTTACACATTTATTAGCTGTGTGACCCTGGGCAAGTCACTTAACCCCCATTGCTTCACCAAAAAACAAAACAAAACAAAAAAAAAACTTTCCAGAGCAGCTAGGTGGCACAGTGGACAAAGCAATGGCCCTGGATTCAGGAGGACCTGAGTTCAAATCTAGCCTCAGACACTTGACACTCACTAGCTGTGTGATCCTGGGCAAGTCACTTAACCCTCACTGCCCCACCCAAAATAAAATCCCCAAAAACCTTTCCATTAAGAAAGCTCTAAGGTGGAAAGGTCAAGTATTAATATCTCCATTTTGGAGATGAAAAACTAGGGTTCAAAGTCATTGGAATCAAGATTTAAACCTTGGTCTCAAACTCCAAATCCCAAAGTTTCCAATATATCCCACTGTGAGCTCTCTGAGGACAAATGCTATCATTTTCTAGCTTTGTATTCCTAGCACCCAGCACAGGGCCCTGCATATACTAGAAGCTGGAAAAATACTCGCTGAATTATGTTTGATAAATCAGGCTGTGTTAGTAGTTAGCTGCATGACCAAGGAGGTCACCACCCTGGGCCTCTGGAAAATGAGTAGTTAAGTGATCACTCAATGTTCCTTCTAGCTCTAAAAGTACACACTCTATACCATATGAAAAACACAAAGCATTATAGATTCAGAAGAAAAAGGGCTCTTCTTAAAGGTCATTTTACTGAAGAGAACAGTAAAACCCAGAGAAGGGAAGGGACTTGCCAGTGGCAGAGCTGAGATGGGAATGCGGGTCTTCCGAGTCCAATTTTGGTACGCTTTCCACTTTCCACACTGCCTCATCTCCGTAGGCACAAGGAACTCCCAACCAAAGATCCAGGAAGGGAGGAGCCCCAGGCACAATGAAAACAAAAGCCAGGGAAGATTTAGCAACCCCTGGCACTTCCCAGGGCCACGTTGCCATGAGCTGTGCATTCAAATCCATCATCACCATTTCCCTGACTTTCCTTGAGCCCAATCCTGCTAGCTCCTGTGCCGCAATCAGGAAAGCTACTGGTCTGCCAACCTCCCACAACAGACAGATGTGCATTTTCCCCTCCCACCATGCTGGGCTGTGGGGACTGGGGGATGGGTTTTGCCAGCTACACCCCAGCCTGCCATCCTTAACAACCACCCAATGCAGGTACGCCAACCCAGAGGGTTTGGCAAGTGTCAGCCATACTCTCAGCTGATTCCAGCCAGGGGCCAGACAGACTAGGGAGGGAAAGCTTTCGATCAGAGTCGGCAGAACATTCTGTTTTGGAGACTTCGGTGTTCTGGGAAAAGTGCCTGGTCCAGCCAGGAGGTAGGAACTAGGGGGTTAGAGGGTAGAGAAGGAGTGAAGCAGGACATTTGAACTGCAAGCCCTCAGGACAACCTCTTTCTGGATTTAATTTCTTCTCCTAGAAATCTCTGAAAGAAACTCAGTCTATTTCATCTCCGCCACCCCACCCCAAGATCTAACTTCAAAGTTCAGAGATTTAGAGACAGAAGGGACCTTAAAGGTCATCAAGTCCAGGTGTTACAGATGTAGGAACTGAGGCACAGAAAGGTGAAATAACAGAACTTCCCAGTATTGTACCAAGATTTCATTCCAACTCAGGTCTCTTATCTGCTGACCACGCAGCCCCTCTCAAAAGTAAGGTTGCTCCCCTCCACTGACAGAGATGTCACCCCTCCATGCCTTAACAAATAGTTTTTTGGAACAGCAAAGGCCAAAAAAATCAGCATCTGGCCAAGCTTCTGGTGATAAGCCTCTTTACACCTGACTAAGCCAAGCCATGGATGAAAGACACTGCCCCCCCCCCCCAATCAGGCCATATGTGAAGCCTTTCTATGTATGTATTAAACATTTGTTAAGACCCTACCACATAGGGGCAGGTAGGTGGCGCAGTGGATAGACCACTAGCCCTGGAGTCAGGAGGACGTGAGTTCAAATCCAGCCTCAGCCACTTGATACTTACTAACTGCATGACCCTGGGCAAGTCACTTAACCCCAACAGCCTCAAAAAATAAATAAAGACCCTACCATGCGACAGCCACTGGGGATACAAAAAGAGACAAAAGACAGTCCCTGCCCTCAAGAAGCTTATAATCTAATGGAAGAGACAACATGCAAACAACAAACTATACACAGGATAAATAGGACATGATTAAGAGGAAAGGCACTAGATGAAGGGGGGCTGGCAAAGGCTTCCTGTAGAAGGTGGGATTTTAGTTGAGTATCCGCCAGAGTTTGAGCTCTTCTGGCATACCCTTCAAGAACCTGAGTTCAAATCTGACCTCAGACACTTGACACTAGCTGT
Organism: Dromiciops gliroides; assembly: GCF_019393635.1. NCBI lineage: Eukaryota > Metazoa > Chordata > Mammalia > Microbiotheria > Microbiotheriidae > Dromiciops > Dromiciops gliroides. Next base: position 460,918,523 of record NC_057862.1, on the reverse strand, counting down.
GTGACCCTAGGCAAGACACTTAACCCTCATTGCCCTGCCTCACCCCACCCCCCAAAAGTCATTTGTTACGTGTAACCTCATTGTCCAGAACTACAAGGGAGCATCCATACTCTCCCTGCCCTCAATGAGCTCCCAATATTAAAAGAGGAATTGTGACCCTGGGCAAGTCACTTAACCCCAGTTGCCTCACAAAAAAAAAAAAAAAAAAAGGAATTAATGGCAGTCCTCTAAGATTTTCGGATGGTCTCCTTGCTTTAGATTCACAGACTCATGAAATTTCTGTGCTAAAAGGATCACAGACCCCAAAAGGATCTCCTTCATTTTACAGTGAGTTAATTCCACCATGAAACCTGGATCTCCTCTTAACTCCCCCTCCTCTCCCAGAGATCCTTTCCCAGGACAATGCTGTTACCATAACACAGCCCTCAAACTCCCTTAGTTAACACTGCTGAATCCCATCTGATCCCAGCAATCCTTTGAGGCTCACCTGGATTTCCTCTTGCAGTAGACCAGAAGGCTGTCGAACAGGAAAAAGGCTCGCTCCTGGATGTTGCCGGCTGAGATTTTTAACAAAGTCCCCTGAAGGAGGAGTTGGGTGCAGATATCCGTGAGATTAGAACCCTGGGAGGGAAAGAAACAAGGAGACATTCTAAGTAATTGATCCTATGACCTCCTTTGGCTGAGTCCACCTCATAAGAGAACCACAGCCTCTGGTAGCAGGCCCCTATCCATAACCTGGAATATACCCCAAAAGTTTGAAGCAAATAACAGCAACAATGGCAGCTCACAGGTACGCAGCCAATTTGGGTTATAAAATACTTCTCCATCTATCACATAAATTGACCAAGTTATTTTAAAATTATAAAAGTCAATACTTGTAAGGCTGTGAGAATTAGACCTGCTTCTGTGCTGCTGATGTCACTATGAATGTAAGCTACCTGAAGGCAGGGACTTTCTGCTTTGGATTCCTAGAATATGGTAAGTGCTTAATAAATGGGAGGATGAAGGGAGGGAGGGAGGAAGGGAGGGAGGGAAGGATGGATGGATGAACGGATGATTTCACTGGATTCTTACAAAAGTATTGCAGGAAATATTCCTATTTTATAGAAGAGAAAAGTGAGGTAAATAATAATAGCTCATACTTCCATAGTCATTTTACAGATGAGGAAATTAAGGCTCAGAAAGGGACAATGACTTGTTTGATGTCACGCAGTGGTGAGTATCATAGTCATCATAATCTTTTGCCCACCTGCATAAGGATGGTTGCTGAGAGGAAAGGGGGATGGGAAGAAGCAGAGGGAGGAAGAGGGAAAAGGTCAGAGGATACCAATTCTGCTTGTGGACAGCTCTACCTTCCAGGAAATGCTTCTTTATATTGAATCAAAATCTACTTCCCAACTGCCACAGATCAACCCCACAAAGTGAAGCAGAAATTCAAAGTCTCTTCAACGTGACAGCTCTTGAAAAACTTGAAGACAACTATCAAGTCCCCCATGAAGCCTCCTGTTCTCCAATCTTGCTTTGGTCATGTCCTCTAGAAAGCTCTTGGTCAAAAAAAGACTTCCTAAATTTCAATGCAGAGTTGGGCATGACACTCCAAATATGGTAAAGTAGGCCTCAAAGGATGGAGAATACTCAGATAAGTAGGTGGTGCAGTGGATAGAGCACTGGGCCTCAACAGTCAGGAAGACCTGAGTTCAAATCTGGTCTCAGACACTTACTAGCTGTGTGACCTTAGTCAAATCACTAAATCTCTGTGCCTCAGTTTCCTCAAGAGTAAAACTGGGATAATAATAGCATCAACCTCCCAGGGTTGCAGTAAGGATCAAGTCCTAAAGTGTTTAGCATAGTACCTGGCAAAGAATAAGAATTATATCCATGTTGGCTGTTATTATCATTATTATAAGTAGAGAGGAATAAAGAAAGCTTTCCAAATAGAGGCTGTAACTTGAAGAGACCAATGTCATTAGAAGTCAGTCAGTTTGCCTGGTGAGTGCTCAAGCTAGAAAGGTAAGCTAGGACCAGATTGCGGAGGGCCTTGAATGCTAAACTAAAGAGCCTAGATTTTATTGTGCAAGAACAAAGCAGTCACTGAAGATTTTTGACTAGAGGAAGTCATGTGAGGAAAGCAATATCTGAAGGTGATTAATCTGACAGCCTGTACAGGGTGTAGTGGAGAGGGGAAGAGACCTGATGTGTTCTCCATTTGAAAATAAGGGGAGAGGGGCAGCTAGGTGGCGCAATGGATAGAGCACCAGCCCTGGATTCAGGAGTACCTGAGTACTCCTCAGACCCTCAGCTGTGTGACCCTGGGCAAGTCACTTAACCCCAATTGCCTCACCAAAAAAACAAAAAAAAAAAAACAAACATGAAAAGAAGGGATGGGGGAAAAAAAAAGAAAAGAAGTGGAGGGAAGTTGTCTGTGGTCTTCTCCCTTCCCAACTGACTGTTTACATAACTTAAAAGGAAGTCTCTTCACCAACATGACCTGCTGATTTGACTATTCCTAGAAAAAGAGAACTGATTTTGAAGACAAGAAATCATACCCTCAGCTGAATTCCAGTTGTTGCTAGCCAAGGCTGGAGAACTTCCCACTCGAGCCAGCAACACCACAAAGTCAGAGAATGATAGAATTAGATCTAAAAGGGTCTTTAGAGGCAGTCACACCACCACCATCACCATCACCACAGGCAACAAGCCCTCACTTGTCAGCACATCCTGAACTCTTCCTTTCTTCCATCAGCCAGCCTCAGAGTCTAACTAGACCACAGCTTGTGTGAGCAGAACACCATTAAGCCAACTGCTTAACTAGAAATTTGGGAGCCCATTAAAATAGCCAAATGCCCTGGAACTGGATGGATGCAGGGATGCATGCATGGATATGTGGGTGGTTGCTACCAGGTCTACTGGGCAGGTATAATTCTGCCCCTCCTGCTCCTGGCTCTTATCATCATCTTTTCTCCCCTAATAGAATTCTCAAGTTCTGTGAGAGCCGGGACCATGTAGGCTTTGAGGTCTCCACTGTTAGACAAGAGGAAGAAGTCAGAAGAGCACTAAACTTGGACTGAAGCCAATTCATATCTCAGATCTACTAAGTACCTGTGTGGCCTTCAACGAGTTAACCCTCCTCCTGTGAGCCTCAGTTTTTTCATCTATAAAATGAAGGAATCAGTCTAGATGATCTCTAAAAATGGCTTCCAATTCTTTTATTTATTTATTTTTGTTTTTTGGTTTTTTTGCGGGGGCAATGGGGGTTAAGTGACTTGCCCAGGGTCACACAGCCAATAAGTGTCAAGTGTCTGAGGCCGGATTTGAACTCAGGTACTCCTGAATCCAGGGCCGGTGCTTTATCCACTGCGCCACCTAGCTGCCCCCTAAAATGGCTTCCAATTCTAAATTTATTTACCCTCTTCCTTATCACAAAAACATATCTAATAGAGCATGGAAAGCAGATTTATAAAAAGTTAGATTTCTAGATAGCCTTCAATTCCATCCTGCCCTGCCCTGCCTCTACTGTCCCACCCAGTATACTGTACCCTAAGAAATTGCCTACCTTACCTACCCCCAACCACTGGCTTTGAAACTAGGTGTTCATTTGGTAAATCATAAAATACAGTAGATTATATAGCTGAAAGAAGACTATAGTCTGGGGCATCTGGGTGGTGCAGTGGATAAAGCACCGACCCTAGATTCAGGAGGACCTGAGTTCAAATCCAGCCTCAGACACTTGACACTTACTAGCTGTGTGACCCTGGGCAAGTCACTTAGCTCTCATTGCCCAGCAAAAAAAGAAGACTATAGTCCAAACCTCCTATTTCATAGATAAGAGAAGGGAAGCCTAGAGAAGGAATCCAAGACCATTCAAAGAGTTACTTTGACACTGCAAGTTGACTGCCCTTCCTATTCCACCGCCATCATTTGTTCACCATAAATGAAACAAAGTCGAGAGATAGAAAAAGGGGATCTTTGACAGCCATTTCAAATTTTCCAATCTTTTCTCTTTTCCATCAGATGTCTCCAATGTTCCTTTACTGGATACAGGGGGTGCTGAAGTAAACCCTAACTCTACAAGAGATGTGGGAAATGGGAAAGTTTTAAGAAAGACCTGGAAAGCAGAGAGGGACCAGAATTCCAGGTGAGGGCCCAGCCTCAGTGCTCCAAAGGTTTGTGGGACGTTTCCCAGAGTGTCTAAGGATGGTGTGACAGTGCATTGGACTGGGAATCATGAATTAAATATAAACTTCCTTGGCCTGGCATTTAAAACTAAACTATCTTGAACCTACATTTCTAACTTTATTTCCCACTACTCCCATTCAAGCCTTTTACATTCTAACAAAGCCAGATTATTAGTCCTTCCCCAATCTCCTTTCATTTTCCATCAGCAGCTCTGCTCCAGACATCAAGCCTTCCCCAGGGAAAGCTCATCAAGTGAAATCTCATCATCACAGAGACTGATTCAGCTTTGATAATCAACACCTTCTCAGCTGCCTCTCTCTTTGGACTGGAGGGCGGAGCAATAAACTCCCAACGCCTTCCTTTGTAGAGGCCTCAGCTAACTCTTTTCCATCAGCTGCTCTGTTAGCATTAGACTCACTGAACATCATCTTCCCATGGATCCCCAACCATCCCCACCTCTACAAGCTTCCTATTGTGCACTGTCCCCCCAACTAGACTGTAAACTCTGTATCTGCAGCCAGGCAAATATAAGGTGCTTAATAAATGTCTATTGATTTACTGGACCCTCCCCCACCCCTTTTCCTGCTTCCATACAGTCTCACAGGTTATTCCTCTGAGTCTAGAGCATAGGTTCCCCTCCTGCTGCCTTTGGAAATCCTCTTCCTTTCAGGTTTAACTCAGGTCCCAGCTCTTCCACAATGCCCTCCCGTGATCCTCTCACACAGCCAGCTGTTGTTCAGTGTGTCCATGGGACTTTGTTCTTTAGCAGTCCTCTCCGTCTCTTTGTGACCCCACTGGGGTTTTCTTGGCAAAGATCCAGGAGTGGTTTGCCATTTCCTTCTCCAGCTCATTTTACAGATAAGGAAACTGAGGCAGACAGGGTTAAATGACTTGCCCAGGGTCACACAGCTAATAAGTATCTGAGGCTGGATTTGAACTCAGGTCCTTCTGACAGTAGGCTCAGTGTTCTATCCACTGGGCCACCTAGCTGAAACGAATTCTTTTTATCTTGTATAGATTGTATATCTCCCAACAAAGAATAATTGTCATTTTTTAATCTCTGCTTCCCCAGGAACCAACACAAGTCTCTTGTAAACAGTAAATGCTTGATAAGTTTGTTGATAGCAGATAATTTGATGCAATGGAGAAAGCTCTGAAATAGCAATGAGGAGGTTCAAGCTAGCGCCTTGTGTAATCTTGGGTAAGTCACTTCCTCTTCTGCCTCCCCTTCTGGACAGTGCAATGAGGGAGAGTTAGATTAGATCATTTCTCACCTCCCCTCTAACTCAGAGGCTCAGATTCTAAGATTCCACGATAAATCCTGAGGCAGTGGGGGACAATGGAAAGATCCTTTGACTCTGCAGTCTGAGGATGTGGGTTCAAATCCTGCCTCTGTTAACTACCTGGATGACCTTGGACTCCTTGTGTCCTAGTGATGAGGTTGGACTAGATGGCCTTGAGATTCCTAATGGGTCCCTCAGGATCTGCCCCTGCCTCAAGACAAAGGTGTTTTTTTTTTTTCCTAATAGATTAGATGGAGAAATCTATTATCTCTGGCCATGACTTAATAATGCTCAAGCAAACAGAAAGAGCCCAGGGGCTGGAAAGAGAGCTTAGAACGTTCCTCCTGTCCAGATGACTGTCACAGCTTCCTCATTCCTGCCCTCAGTGTTTTTTGAAGCTGACACTGAGCAAGAGGCATCTGGCGAGACTCCCTCCACACTTCAGAGCTAGAAGAAGCAGGCCGTCACCTGGTCTCCCGCCATAGGGCCTCAGGGCACACTCAGAAGAGGCCTGTGGACATGTGTGACTACTAGAGGACCCTGTGAGTTTCAGTACTGAGCCCATGGTCTTCTCTGCTAAGTACATTCTGTTAAGTTGGGCAGGTTGGCAAGCCCTCCCTCCACAGAGATTCTTGAAGCTCAGGTACTTAAAAAATATCTTCCAAGGTTCAGTGTGTTGGGGTGGAAATAGGATTCCAAGCTGATGCACTCACAGCTGGGGAGAGGAGATTATGGGCTGAGAGTTCCCTCCAGACAATGAATGGAGACTGATTTTCTTTTTATTCCAGTTATAGCTATAATGCAAAGTCCCTGCCCTCAAGAAGCTTGCAGGAAGGAATGGGGGTAGGGATTCAATATAGAAATAAATAAGTTTAAGCAGGAGGAGGAAGAAAAGAACACCAACAACTGTGAGGATTATGAGAAAGGAGTTATTTAAGCCTTGAAGGAAACTAGGGATTTTAGTAAAGGTGAGGAAGAAGTACATTCTTGACATGGAACTGGTCAGCCTGGCATGGATGTCAGAGATGTAGACAGGCTTTAAATGCCAAATATTTTTTCCCAAAGGCAAAAGGGAGCCAGTAAACATTTTGAGCAGAAAACATTTTTCTGGTCCAAATGTCCCTTTTAAAAGTCACAAGAAGTTGAAGAAATATGGCCTGGAAACACTGAAAAAATAAAAAATAAAATAAAATCTGATTTTTAAAAATTGCTTCCTCAACAGAATTGTCTGAGTGGAGAAGGCTTGGTGATTTGCAAAACATCTGAGGCTAGCAATTATTCCCACACCTGGACTGGATCTACTCAGGAAGCAAAAGTAAGCTCAAAACTACCCTCTCCTCAGGAGGCCCCCTTCCCACCCAAGTTCCTGGGTCCTCTCCCCCAGCCCTAAGATGAAGCTTGCCCCACTACCTCCCATCCTTCAATGTGCGACTGCAGCTGTTCCAAGGCCTCCAGTTTCTCCATCTGCCTCTTGGTCTCGTTGATATTGGTGCAAACCGTCTTCATGGCCTGCAAGGCGCTCTGGACGGCAGGATGGTCAGGGTGCTTTCCTGGAGTCCTCTTTGCCAGTTCCTGAGGCAGAGAAAAAGATTAACCAAGAGTTCCACAAAGCTTCCTCAGGTTATCCATTGTGAGTTCAACCCTCTGCTAGTTCCTACAGGGGAAGGAGAAGAAAATAAAGCCCAGGCATCATGGAGTTTCCAGTCTAGCTGAGCACATGAAAATCTACACGAATGGTAGAACTAGAAAGGGATCCAACAGTACTGAAAGTCAGAGCTGAAAGGACATTCCATGGTATAATAAATTCCTTCTTAGGTATAAGAGGCTGTGTGTGCACTATGCTACAAAGGTCCCCTATTGGTTTTCTCCAATAAGCAGTGAGGGACGATGGAAAGACTTTGAACAGAGGATACATCAGTGAAGCAGAGCATGGTGTGCTGGTAAATGGTTAGAGGTGGTTCAGCAGGTTAGATGACCCAGAAGTCATCTGGCACATAGTAGGCACTCAATAAATCCTATTGCCTATTGTACTGTACGCACATACACATACTCCAACTATATCTATCTACATACACACACACATATCCTAGCTGCTAATATTGTTGCTATTATTGCTATTGATGGTATCAGCCCAGGATGTCAGACAAAAGGGTAGAAGCCATCTCACTCCAATATTATTATCTGTCATTAAGCCCAAATAGGAGACCTTGGAGATGCTTGGGCTGAAGAAGTCACCTGGCCTGGGAATACCTGCAAAAATGTGAAGTTCCAAGGACCAAGTCTGTCAACCAATAAGCATCTACCATCATTCAGGAAACATCCAAGAAAAGATAAAATGACTCACTGTCTAACATAAGTACATATATATTTTTTCACCAGTCTCTCTTTGCATCAGATAATTTAGACTTCACTGGAGCTTAAGTTTCTCTTTAGATGAGGAACTTGGAGCACATTTTTATAATTAGATTCCAATATAATTAGTTTCCTTTGTAATCCTCCATATTTTATTTTATGCATTTAAAAACATTATTCCAAAAAGAGAGTGCTCTGAATACTTAAAGCTTCACCAAACAACTGTCAAATGGGTCCATGACACAGAAAAGGTTAAGATGTTTAGATACTTCAGTTGTTGATTCATCACAGTGATACACTGGTCTTATGATTCCTTCCATAAAAACAACCCCAAAATGTTTTGTTTTGGAAGACTCAGAAACTCCCTTTAATCCTGCCCAGCCTGAAGCTTTATGACCACATCTGAAGGCCACATTTCAGTTCAATTTTGCTTTAAACATTTCCAATGGTCTTCAGCCAGAGGCTATGAAACCATAACCAGCCCTGACAGGACCTAATTACTGAGAATAGAGTGTGTCCCTCGACCTGTGCTGGAGAAAACTGAGTCTCTGGAAGGACCCTTAGGAAACACCCATGAAATGGCTAAAGAACTGTAGCATCAGCTTATAAGAGTAAGAGAAATTCATCAAAGGAAAACATCAAGAAGGGCTGGAGTAGTGAGATGGTTTCCAGACAACAGTGAGGCTGATGGCAGCAAGTGAGTATGTTGCTACGTGGAATAGGGAGCCCAAGACAGTCAATCTTGACTTTCAATAAACAACACAGAACAGTTTTTATTTTAAAATAATTATCATCTCATATTAATATAGCATTTGATAGGTCATAAAGTGATTTATGTATCATTATCTCATCTGGTCCTCAAACACCCCTGGGAGAACTGTTAGGGACTGGGGAAGAACCCACAGAAGATCTGGATTCAAATCCTATCTTGATATTTACTATCTGTATAAACTTAAGCAAGTCACTTAAATGCTCTAAGTTTAGTTTCCTTATGTGTAACATGGGATGAAGGGGTCACAATAAATACATAAACATAAATACATAAAGGGGGTAAACAATTTTGAAGGACTTCAGATATCTGACCAGACAGATAACTAATCACATCCTCCTTAGAGAGATAAGTAAAGAGAAGGAATTGGTGGAGTTGGTTTTATCATGCATTCAAGGGCAACAAGAAAGAATTGTTTCATGGAGTACATGGTCATCCCATGAGTGCTGATGAGCATTTGCAAAAATACCACCACGCAGCTCATGCAGGATCTCTTCTGACAAAGATGAAGAGGAAGAGAATTTCTACTTGATACAACCTTCCAAATTAACATAAGCTTTGATTAAATTAAAACCACTCCAATCTGACCTACATAATCAATAATCATTTCCTAAGGAAATTAGCCCAATGAACATCACCAGAATAAAGGAGAAGCACATCAGCCAGCAAACACTTGAGCTCCTTGCCAAGAAGAGAACTATGACAGCCAAGGGCAACATTGCTTTAGATTATAAACTCATTTGTCAATGCTTATGGAGGAGGTTGGTAGATTGTGAATAGTACCGACTCATAATAAAGCAAAAAGTGAGTAGGGGAAATTGAGTAGGGGAAAAGAATTTTAAAGAAAATATGATAAGGGGCGGCTAGGTGGCGCAGTGGATAAAGCACCAGCCCTGGATTCAGGAGTACCTGAGTTCAAATCCGGCCTCAGACACTTAACATTTACTAGCTGTGTGACCCTGGGCAAGTTACTTAACCCCAATTGCCTCACTTAAAAAAGAAAGAAAGAAAGAAAGAAAATATGATAAAAAAGCCAAATAAGTCAGATCATCCCAAGAATGGAAAAGGGTGAAACTGAGAAGCCAAAAATAGACAAAAAGTGAAAAGAGATCTTTAAATATTTTATTTTTCCACTATTGACAGTAAAGCCATCACATTTAAGCTCTACTATCACAGATGAGAGATGGAATGATGGTTCAAGGAACTGCAAACCGAGCAATGTAGCAGGAAGCAAAGTGTAAGAATACTAGAAATTTTGCTAAGAAAGGGCTATGTTACAAAGAGCTTTAAATACTAAATAGAGAGGCTTTTACATTTGATCCTAGAGGTAACAGGGAGCCTCCGGGGGAGGTGACATAGTCAGACTAGAACTTTAGAAAATTCACCTTAGCAGCTGAGTGGAGGATGGGTTAGATGGGAGATAGTCTTCAAATTGGTCTTCCTGCCTCAAGTCTATTTCAATAATCTAAGTAAGAGGTTGTAAGAGCCTGACTAGAGTCGCGGTATAAGAGAAGAGGACCTAGGACATGGGAAGACTTGCATGAACTAACGCAGGATAAAGTTGGCAGAACCAGGAGAACAATTTATTATTTTAAAAACTTTGAAAAGGAAACCCTGATTAACATAATGATTAAATATTATTCCAAAGCATCGATGATGGAGAATACTACCCCTTCTCCTGACCAAGCTGATGTAAATATGTGGCATGAGATACCTTTGGAATGACTCCATGGACATTTGTTTGGCTGCCTATGTTAGAAAGATTTTTCTTGGAGGAGATAGGAAGAAGAGAAAAATAAATGTTTATTAATTGAAAAAATTTAATTTAACTTTTTATATTTTGGAAGAGGGTGTAAGCTAAAGCCCTCTCTTGTGGAGCACCCACAGTTAGTGGGTATGCCATGGCTGAAGAACTAGCAAAGGAGTCTGAGAACCAGGAAAAACCAGGAGAGAATGATGTCACAAAACCCACAGAGGAAAAAGTAATGGAGGGAAAATGTGTCAAATGCTGCAATCAAGTCAAGAAGAATCAAAATGGAAGACAAGGAAGTGAAATTGCATGTAATCTCCAGAGATTTGGTCTAGATGGGTTGAAAATGCAAACAGCTCAGGCATGGGAAGTGAGACTGGTCTTTTAAGTGATTGAAAAAAAAAATTTTAACGAAATCCCAGAACAAAATAATAGCCATTGAATCAAGTATGATGCCATTCTGCACCCAACCTAGTTCACAAAACTAACAGGAAGGGGCCTTAGCATATATAATGTTTGAGCTCAGAAGGACCTTAGGAAATCATTTCCTATATAAGTACTAATGTGGAGATAAAAAAAAAAAAACACTGAGACCCAGAAAGAGGAAGTGACTTACCCAACTTCCCCCAGGCAGAAAGCAGCAAAGCAGGAATTCAATATCAGGTCCTTTGATTCTGATTCTAATACCACTGAACCACACTCTCATCTCCCTCCTCTCCTCAATCTGTTATCAGTGAGCCCCTACTACCCCTCAGGTATTCAGCTAGCTACTGGGGATACCTGACACACAGTACTATTAACAGAAAAGGAAACTCTCCATATCAAACCAGAGGACAGCTAGAGGGGAATAATTCCCATTTCTATACTGTTTCCATTCTGGCAAAGTACTTCCCTTACAACAATGTTATGAAGGAAATTGGCTGAATAGTCTTGCATCCAGCTTCCTGATGAGGAAATTAAAGCTCAGAGAGAGTTCAAGTGATTTCTCTAGGGTCACCCAGCTAGTAAGTATCAAAGCCAGAACTGGAACCCCGGTCTCTTGACTACAAGGTGCTCTTTTCCCTACATCAAACTGCCACTAAGATCAGAATGGCACTGACAGTTCTCCAAAGTCCAACCTAAAGTCATGAGTTCTAGTCTTGCCACCAACCTTGGGTAAAACAATATCTCTCTTCTAGGACCCTTCTACAGGCCTGGGCCCTAGTAGTAATACGCTGTGGGTCCACCCTAGAAATGGAATAGCATAAAAGGAAAAACAATGGGCTACTGCCTTGGGGGTCAAGTGGGAGGAGCTTCAAAACTCCATTATGTATCACACACTGAAATGTAAATAACTCACAGAAGGAAGCCACATTTTACTGAGAAGAAAACTAAGACTCAGTAATACTTGAGAACCTCCACAAGTCTGATTCCAACATGACTCTCCAGCTTCAGTTAACTAATGAATAACTCAGTTCCAGAATCATATAGCTAGTAACAAGCTTCCTCAGAGTTCTGCTTGGAACTCTCTCCCCTCACACAATTTATAGTTTAAACTGTGGAGACAAAATTCAGAGACTGATCTAGAGTGAAACTATTGGGGGCAGCTAGGTGGCGCAGTGGATAAAGCACTGGCCCTGGATTCGGAAGGACCTGAGTTCAAATCTAGCCTCAAGACACTTGACACTAGCTGTGTGACCCTGGGCAAGTGACTTAACTCTCATTGCCCCACAAAGAAAGAAAAAAAAAAATGAAACTTTCTGACTCTTAAGAGCTGTTGAGTACAGCAAAGGGCTCACTGGGGTTATAGGGGTAGCCTTATTGGAAAAAGGAGAAGGGAATCTTGATCTGGGTCAAACACTGAGTAGTAGAAAGGTGTTGGATTTGGAGTTAGAACCTCAGTTCCGGTTCTTGCTCTGTCAATTACAAAAAGTGTAACATCAGGCAAGTCATTTCCCCTCCATAGGCCTCCATTTCTTTATCTAGAACGTGAGAGGTTTGTACTATACCCAAAGCCCCTTTAAGCTCTAAATCTATGATCCTCTGGAAGGGAGCTTCTCTCCCGGGGTCTAATGAACTTCTTTGCTCACAGTTTCTACTCATCCTCACCTTAAAAGAGATGAACCACATGAAGCTGCCCCAGTCAAACCACCATAACTACTACACACAGGTCATGTACCAAGTGACCAGTAGGTGGAGACAGAGAGCAAGAGTTTCCAGCTACAGGTTAAACACTACTTGCCTGAGGATGGGAAAAAGGGGGTTATCAGATTTACACCTGGAAGATGCCTTAGAAATATTACTGAATCCATTTCAGGGGATGATAAGGAAGTGACAAAGTCAGAATTAAAACCCAAGGCCAGCCTCCAAACCCACTACCCCTTTCCATGATATCCTTTGAGGAAGAAGGTACATTTCTATAGTGCTTTTCAGTTAGAAAGTGTTTTCCCCACAAGACTTCTGTGAGGTAGGTTGTACGCACATGCCAACATCCATTTATAGACAAGGAAACAGATTCAGAGAAGTAAGATGGCCTTCCCAAAGAAACACCGGCAGAAACAAGACAAGGACCTGATCCCAGCACTGTCCTTTTAACTCCACTGAAGCTGATCCAAACAGAAGCTTCTTATTAAAACTATCCATAATCCTTTCAAGAGGGGGTCTGTTCTCCCTGTGGTTCTCTTCATACCGGACCCAAAGCCCCTCCTTCTTACCCTCACCCCCACCAAGGGCAGCAACCTGACCCTTTCCCCTCCTCATTTCACAAAAGATCAAATCCTCCGATTCTTTCATTCATTCATCTCTAGCAGGCCTGAGAAACTGATAAGCATTAGTTTTAGAAAGGTTAGGTGATTTGTTCAAAGACATACAATAAGTCTAAACTGGAAATAGAAGCAAAATGTCCCCAGACAGTCAAGTCCCCTCAAGTCCACCCATTTCCTGCTTCAGAATGCTACGTGAAAAGCAAATACGTCCAACTACCGAAATCCCACCACCCACATCCTGGCTAGGCTCCTGGTGGAGCCAGACAAAAGATTTCTGAATGGAAGTAGCGTCCCTAATTTTAGAAAATAAACAGAAGGAAGTGGCCAACTGTTCTACAGCTCCAACTAGGGCAGAAAAATGGAGAACGGGGCTCCAACAACAGGAGGAAGGCTTTAAGTCAGCTGTACCAAAGAACTGATAGTGGCAATCATTAAACACTAGAATGTATTACCAATGGAATCATAGAAAATACAGAATCTTAGCGTTGGGAGGAACCACAGAGATTATCTAGTCTCAATCCACTTTACAGAAGAGAAAACTGAGGCTCAAGAAAGGAAGAGTGACTCGTCCAAAGACCTGTGCAGAGGCCTTCATTAGCAAAGCTGGGGTCAGAAGCAAGATCTCTTGATACCAAAGCTCCTGTGCTGTTGCAAAGAGCCCCACTAGCTTCTGTGGTTTTGGAGAGCGGCTAAATATTAGTGTTTCTAAGAAGAGAGGATGTACCCTCACTGGCAGAGGATGTTACACCAATTCAGCTGGGCCTGTGGGCAAGATGGCTTATCTGTCCTCCAATAATATTTACAAAGAAAGTGCCCAGACCTGAACATGGATATACTTGGATTTGCTTCTCCAAAGGTGCAGTCCCTGACCAAGAAGTCTAGGTTTATAAGAAATTAAGATCAGGCTAGGCATCCCAGTACAAAAACAGCCAAGGCCTTATTTCAGAAAAAAAATAATAAACTAAGGTTTCCTGATTCACTTTTTTCCTCTTTAAGACACTGACCAGAGGAAAAAGGAGGGGAGGAGGAAAGGGGAAGGAACAGGGGAGGAGGCAAGGGGAGAAAAAAAAGGTAAAGGGGAAGAATAAGGAGGAGAAGAGGAAGAGGAAAGCAAAGAGGAAAGGGTTAGAGAAAGAATAAAGGAAAGGCTTCAAGCACTTCAAGCACAGTGGGACCAAGATCTATTTCCTATTAGCTCTTTCCTGCAGGAGACCATAGACAACGCTCAAGCCTCAATGCTCTTCTCTGTCGTCCAGCCATCTTGGGAAGAGTATCCCACCTTAAAAGTAGCTACCCCAATGAGGACAGGAGCCCTGCCCTATGGGTCTCCCCATTTATCTCTGCTGGTCATGGGGACACCAGTAAGTCTACTGCTCTGTTCCCCTAATTTGGCTATTGCTACCACTGTCATCATCATCTACAGTATACAAGGAGCTTTAAAATTATAAACACATTCACATCTGATATACATAACAACCCTATAGGGCATGTAATTAAAGAAGTATTAACCCTAGTTTACAGATGAAGAAACTAAGGCTCAGAGAGAGGCTGTTACTTCTCAATGGTCAGGATTTGAACCTATGTTTCTCTTGACACTGAGTCTAGGCCTCCTTACATTATACAACCCTGACTTGCTTGGGCAGGCTGGAGCACAGGCTGAGCAGCAGCCAGAGGCATTGAAGTGGCTACTATTTATTGTAACAGTATTTATATATTTCTTTACCATTTAACACATACAATTGTGCTATCATTTTTTTTTTTTTGCAAGGCAATGAGGGTTAAGTGACTTGCCCAGGGTCACACAGCTAGTAAGTGTCAATTGTCTGAGACCAGATATGAACTCGGGTCCTCCTGAATCCAGGGCTGGTGCTCTATCCACTGAGCCACCTAGCTGCCCTATACAACTCTTTTTAATGCCTGACCAATAATACTTCTTGTGGCTTTCCCTATCCCCCAGATTTCTGAGTCTGTCCTGACTGTGTGAGAATATGTTGGTAAAGATGAGTCTCCACCCAAAAGAAGCCCAGGAATCACCCACTTCTGGAAGGAATGAAACACCACCATCCTTGAAATCTGCCAAAGCACAAACTGTCTAGGAATAGATCCATGGTATAGCAATTAGAAGCAGATCATATGCAAATGATTTAATGGTCCTCTTGGCTATTTCACCCCTCTGGATATAACAGGCAAAAAATCCTCAGATTAGTCATTTCCATGAGCAGAGGAGAAATAGGATGATAGGTTTAGAGCCCGAGAAAATATCGATTTCTTATCTCCAAGTTTAACTCCCAACTTGGCACTCACCTACCACAGAATTTTGAGCCAGAAAGGGTACTTAAGAGACCCCCTGGTCAAGCAGTTCTCAAACTTCTTAACACTCTTAAAAATGACTGAGACCACCCATTCTCCCAAGAGCTTTTGTTTATATGGGTTATAGCTATCTTTAGAAATTGAAATATCTTAGTATTATTATGAAGAGTTTTGATCTCACAGACCCCCTTAAAAGAAGTACCTGGGGTACCCAGATCATGGCAAGGCTTTTTTTAATAGATCTAATTCTATTTTTTTAGAGACAGGTGGTAGTGCAAATAGCTTTGGACCTGGAGTCAGGGAGTTCTGAGTTCAAATCCAGCTTCTGACACTTATTATTATTACCCTCAAAGTCATTTAACCTCTCTTTGCCTCATTTGTGAAATGGAGATAATAATAATAGCACCTACCTTGCAGGGTTGTTGTGAGAATCAAATCATTGTAGAAGGGCACACAAGAGGGGCTCAATAAATGCTTATTCCCTTTCCTGCCCACCATTCCCCCGTGTGTATTAAGGTCCTATCCAAATGTAAAATTCTGGGTTCTATGGTCAACTTCACTTGTGGCTCTAACCTTCTCTGATTCTATATACACCCTGTAAAACTCCAACCTCCAGCCAGTTACTTGGACACAGGAGGCTTTTTTTTTTGATTGATTAAAAACCCTGAGTCATCAAACTCAGAATTTCCTCACACTTCCACACATCCAGCTGAGGGGATGAGCTACTTCACAGTTTCACCATAAACCTATTACCTGCTCACCACCAACAAACAAGAGGTGTGACCCAACCAACCTAATACAATGGCAGTGTGCAGATGTTTAAAAAGAAACCCTCTCTCAAGCCAGAGAGGCAAGATGGAGAGCTAGATACTGTGGTTAGCTGGGGGAGGAAGGGGAAAGGGGTAGAAGTGAGGGGGGTGGGCAGCTCATCCTGGGGACACAAAAATAAACTTACAGAAATTGGAGGCTTTCTTAGCACCCTAGTAATAAATAAAAAGAAAGACAAAGAATCTTGGAATGTCAGAGCTGAAAGCACAGAATGTTATAGATGGAAGGCTGTGTTAGCATCCCTTCGATAGAACAGACCCAAGCTGCCTTCCAAGCTGGAGCCTGCAGTTCAGCTCCACTGAAATGAACACCAGGGCTCTGGATGCAAAAGTTCCAAAAGAACCCATGAAATACATGAGGAGAAGCAGCTCACCACATACATATATACATACATACATACATACACACACACACACACACTATATAAAGCTCTAAACTGAAAAACTGAAGAATGAGAATTCAATGATAGTTTCTGTTCCAATTTGTGTGGCTCACAGTGAAGGATTCTCAAAACTAAACCAGAAGAATAACACTTAAGAGATGAAAGACAGCAAGTACAGGCACTACTCATCTTGGATATAAATTAGCTCATTTACAAAAACTGGGTAGAAAGATTTTAGATTATGTATGGGTAGTATCAAGGAATAGTAAAAAAAAAAAGGGGGGGGCAGTCCTGGGCAATGAGGGTTAAGTGACTTGCCCAGGGTCACACAGCCAGTAAGTGTCAAGTGTCAGAGGCTGGATTTCAAATCAGGTCCTCCTGAATCCAGAGCCTGTGCTTTTATCCACTGCACCACCTAGCTGCCTCCTGAACAGTAAAATTATTGAGCTTTCAGAGAATTTACAGAGATGTAGTTAAGTCAGAAAACCCCAAAATGAAACTAGGAGGAAAACAATAAAGTGTAAAATGGAACAGATCTGCTGGTGTATTTACAGTCATTTATTCTTATCAGTGAGGTCAATGGACATTTAGACTAAACCAACATCATTCCCAATGTACTAAATGAGGCTATGACAATGGTAACAAAAAGAAATTCAGGAAGAGTAGCTGGACCTAATTAATTATATATAAAAGAAATCTGTGCTGGAAGCAGCACAATTTCAAAAGTAATCAGGGATCAATTTTTTTATCAGCTCAAAAGCACAGAATCTTAGAACAAGAAGGTTTCAGACGTCATCAACTCCAAACCACAGCTAAACATGAATCCCTTCAATAACAAACCTAACAAACATTCTACTTTTATATCAAAACCTAGAGTAAATGGGGCCCTATTTCCCATCTAATCTAAATTCATTTCACTCTTTGATTATTTTAAAGAAATTTTTTGTTGTTGTTGCTTTTGTATTAAACATCAAGCTTACATTTGCCTCCACATCTACCTACTACTTCAAGATCCAAAACCTACCCTCTGGACCTAAGCAAAACAAGTCTAACTTCTCTTCCATGTGGCAGTTCTTCAAATAAATCTTCTCCAAGCTAAATCTCCCCAATTCTTTTCACAGATCCTTTTATGGCATGATAACTGTCCAACTCACCCTTTTCTGTACACTCTACAGCTCATATATGACATTCCTAAAATATGATGCCCAGAACTGAATACAACACCCTAGATAACCAGGAAGAGTACAATTTTTAAGAGTACTATCAACCTCCTTGGTTGGTCAATCAGTTATTCAGTCAATGGGCTTTTAATCAAACAACTGGCATTGCCAGACCCCATGTTAAGTGAGAACACCACTCCTGTGAACACAGCTTTTCTGACTCCTGGATCACATGCTGGATTCAGACTTTCAGTGTAACAAAATTCAAAATCTTTTTCAGATGAATTGCTATTCTGAACAAGATACATCCACTCTGTACTTTGTATAATGAGCAATATCAGCAAATATAAGGCAAATAAAGATATTACTAATGACAGATATAAATATATATATATGCCTGCTTTCTTATCACTATAAATCCTTAAGAAAATGTCTATGGACTTATCATTGGTATCTTTGAAAGGAAATAAGAATGAAATGGGTAAGCTTTTCAGGGTCAATTTTCTAAACCAGGTCACACCTTCAACCCATTTGACTGAGAGGTGTAAAAATTATAACATCCTACTATATCTGTGGTTGGTTGGATTTTGTTTTGTTTTTATTGACTCAGCAAAAGAAAATGTAGCCATGAATGCTTCCTTCAAATAAAGTATTTCCCACATAAAAAGATATCTTGAATCAATAATCAATATCACATAAGGCAATGTCAAGGAGAACATCCTAAACCTATTTAAAATTTCAAACATAATTATGAGATGGTCCATACACTCTTGTTTGCCTAGGATATTATGCTGAATTCACTGAGACCTCCCCACCCATTCAATAACAATTTATAAGTGTGTGTGCCTTCTATGTCCTCAACACTGTCCCAAAACACTACAATCTTTAATGAAATTCTAGATCATTCAAAAAAAATCAGCTCAGACAATCACCTAAAAGAAATAAAGTGAGTGAAAAACACAGATAATTAGATTATATAATTCAGGCAAGTGGAAAGCCTAATCCACCAGCATGAATATTTTGAATAGGGGCTGCTGATGACCAATGAGATGAATACAGGATTCAGGAGGAAAAAGATACAGAATGATTTGTTCGTATTTGGGAGGCTATGTAGTGCATCCAATGATCAAATTGTTCCCCAGAGTAAAACCCCATTTCTATAACTCCAATATTCCAACATCTAACTTCCAATCCTAAAATACCAGTCTCAGAAGAACGTAAACTTCAGGAGTAAGCAAGCAAAAGCATATCACCAGTGTTAAGTGTAAGAAATAACAGAGGGGCGGCTAGGTAGCGCAGTGGATTAAGCACCGGCCCTGGATTCAGGAGTACCTGAGTTCAAATCCGGCCTCAGACACTTGACACTTACTAGCTGTGTGACCCTGGGCAAGTCACTTAACCCCACTGCCCCGCAAAAAAAAAAAAAAAAAAGATAAGTAACAGTGAAAAACTCATCATTAGCAAAATTACAATGGGGAAAGGAGATGGGTCAGTCACCATGATAGGGAGTGGGAATACAACAAAGAAAGGCAAAAAACTGTCCGTGCTCACAGTCTGATCAATAAACCAAGTATCACACAGGCACATACAGTAAGAGAAACAGTCATATGCTTCTGGTTCATTTAATCTCCTTGGTGAAAGATCTGAAGAAACGGACAAGAAACACACTGGATGAGGAAAGGAGGAAAGAAGCATTTAACACTTACTAAGGACTATCTTCATTTTACAACTATATAGTGTTAAGCTAGTCTCCTAGTTGCCTTTAAACAACTCTGTTCAATGCCTCTATCATATGGCCTAAAGTCTCATTCACATAACAATAACAACATCTAGAGTTTAATATAGCACTTTGGAGTTTCTAAAGTACTCTCATTTTATGGCATCCTTAGGAGGTAGGAGCTATCATTAATCCCCATTTTACAGATGTGGAAACTGAGGCAGAAAGCATTAGAAGGCCTTTTCTAGGATCACACAGCTAGTAGTAAGTATATCTGAGGATGGACTTAAATGACTCTGGGTCTAGCATTCTATTCACTGTAATACCTAGCTGCCTCTTCAGCTTAGACATGCTAATCAGCTCTAACATTCTGTGGTCAAAGGTCCCTTCCAGCTCCAACACACTATGTTATTTGTTCTAGACATCCTTCCATTCCAGACATTCTAAATTCTAAGTTTCCATTCAGCCCTAAGATGGTGTGTTCCGAGGTTTCTTCTCGCTGTTATTCTGTGTTCCTTACTTTAAGGTCCCCTTCAGCCCTGACATTCTATGCATTAAGGTCCCTTCTAGCTCTAATAAGTCAATTAAATGACCTGCCTACGTTAGTGCTGGTGTGATCTACCTGCCACAGGAATAAACAAATAAAGACCTAACCTGAGGAATTTCACTTAAAAAGTAGATGGAGGGGTGGCTAGGTGGCACAGTGGATAAAGCACCGGCCCTGGATTCAGGAGTTCCTGAGTTCAAATCTGGCCTCAGACACTTGACACTTACTAGCTGTGTGACCCTGGGCAAGTCACTTAACCCCATTGCCCCATTTAAAAAAAATGTTAAAAAAAAAAAAGTAGATGGAGACTTCAGCAAAGTGAGAAAATACTAATCCCCTATTATAGAAACCCTGGATTATACAGCCAAAATAGACCATACAGTCTATTCTTGGGCAATATAAAAGTTAAGACTTTCTGGCTCTTCCCCAGAAGGCTGTCATTTCTCCATTTTTTGCTTTGTCTGTTCCCTCTCAGCCACCCACTCTCCTTGACCTCAGCTGCCTTCATTAGACCAGAGGGGGCCTGGAATGGAGAGACTGAGGGGTAAGGGCTGGAAGGGGGACCAATTGCCTGCCTCTAATTTTTTATATAAGGAAACTGAGGCCCAGAGAAGAGGAATCACACTAGTAATTCCATTGGAAAGAAAGGGTAGGGGGAGAGTAGGTGAGGAATCAGAGAATGTCAAAGCTAGAAAAGCATTTCAAAATCATTTAACCCAACTTCCTCAATTTACAAAGGAGGAAACTGACACCCAGAGCAGGACACAGACTTCCCCAAGGTCACACAGCTAGTGAATACATGGGGTAGGGGAGGGTAGAAACCAATGTCTCTTGACCTCCAGCTGCATCCTAAATGTACTTCAGACTTTGCTGATCCACACTGAAGGAATGGCCTCTAACCCACAATTGGAAAATGTTACCAAAAAGCCCAAGAACTTTAAAAAGATAAAGGCCCCCACAGTGCCAACAGTTCTCTCATGCAACAGTTCTGCGTGTGAGAGCCAGAAGCAGGGGCGCTCTGAGCAGATCCATCCGGAGTGGAGAACACCACGTCTCCCCAAGGTTCTCCCTGGCGTCCAGGGCACGATGCCTGGCCCTCTATGGTCTTCAATAAACACAGCTGGAGGCTGGGAAATCAAGGAAGCAGCAACTGAGGGGAAGCCGGACACTATAAACATCGAGGAGGCTCTTTGTCAAGAATGCAAACCGACCCCAACGCTTAATCACTGCTTCCTGTGGGCTGTCTGCCCAATCCTCCTGCCAGGCCCTTCTCAGGCTCTCATAGTTACTCAGAATATCAGAATAGCAGGGTTGAAAGAGACCTGAGGCAACAGCTAGTCCAATTCCTATGTGAAGAGGGATCCTGTGTGCATCAATCAATCAATCAATAGTGTTTTATTAAGTGCCTACTATGTGCCAGAACACTGCAAGGCGCGAGGGAGATGCTGCCGTCAAGTAGCTCACAGTCCATGGAGAAAAAACAGAAGCATGGCTGTGCTGGTAAATGTTTAACAACCAGGTCTATGAAAAAGAAAAAATCGGGGCAGCTAGGTGGCGCAGTGGATAAAGCACTGGCCCTGGATTCAGGAGTACCTGAGTTCAAATCTGGCCTCAGACACTTGACACTTACTAGCTGTGTGACCCTGGGCAAGTCACTTAACCCCCATTGCCCCGCAAAAAAAAAAAAAGAAAAAAGAAAAAATTTGCACAGGACACACTTTTAAGTTTAATCTGCATTATTAACATTTTCTCAACAAGCAACAAAATAAGAAATCAAGCTCAGATTTGAAGCACTTATAGATCAATCATTTCTTGCTAGCCAGTACAAACCAGCTTCAGAACATCCCCACATACAGGTCTATACACAACAGAGGGGCCGTGCACAAGCAGCTGGGGGAATGAGAATCAGCCTCATATGAGGCAGCACTTGAGCAGGGAGCTTTGAAGAAAAACTAAGGATTCCAAGAGGTAGAGATGGGAAAGAAATTCATGCTGGGTATGAGAGAAGAGCCTCATGAGCCTATCCCCTTCCCCAAACAGAGTGATGTCCATGGACAATCAGACAAAGAGGAGACACTGAGCCTAAGGGACACCTATGACCTCATCATTCTACATGAGCTAATTCCCACTGCCATGTTAGCTCCCCCCACCCCCAAGCCCTGTCTAGCTGGCGACATCTCTCCAGCCTATCATGTACTCCCACTGTGGAGCAGGACTGCAGAAGGTACCAGATACTGGGAAGGTCTGTGAATCAGGATGCAGGAAGAGTAAAGATTTATACACTACCTTGAGGAGCAGAGGGTACTTGCAAATCCTCTGAATCGGAGTCAACAGGTAGCCCTCCAGAGGGATGTCTGTAGTCTTTCGGCCGCCTAAAAGCATACAGCTCTGCAACCAGATAAAAGATATATGTCATGTCCTGGATTCTCAAGTTCTTTCTAACAGTCTTTCCCTATTCCTCCATTCCTCCACGATGCTCACTCTGTCCTAAGATTCTAGTATCCCTTTTCAGCTCTTAGAATCTGTGCTTTAAGGCTCTTTTCAGCTCTAACACTGTATGTTCTAAGGTCCCCTCAAGAATCATAGATGTACAAATGGAAAGGTATCTAGTCCCAATCCCGTCAATTTTTAAAATATTTTTAAAGAATTTTTTTAAGTTTTTCTCAATTACACGTAAAAACAATTTAAATATTCATTTTTGAGTTCCAAGATCTCTTCCCTCCCTGCCCCCCTCCTTGAAAAGACAAGCATTCTGTACAGTCATGCAAAACACATTTCCACACTGACCACATTTAAAAAAAGAGAACACACACCAAAAACAAACAAGAATAAAGAAAATTTCGATAGTATACTTTGATCTACATTCAGATCCCACCAGAGAAAGAACTCTGGAAGTAGATAGCATTTTTTATCCTAAGTTCTTTGCAACTGTCTTGGATCACTGTATTGCTAAGAACAGTTGAGGCATTCCCAGTTGATCATCATACAATATTGCTGGTACTGTGTACAATGTTCTCCTGTTCTGTTCACTTTACTTTGAATCAGTTTTTTAAAGTCTTCTCAGGTTTTTCTGAAACCATCCTGCTTGTCATTTCTTAGAACACAATAATATTCCACCACAATCACATCACAACTTATTCAGCCACTTCCCAATTGATGGATATCCCCTCAATTTCTAATTCTTTGCCACCACAAAGAGAGCAGCTATAAATATGCTTGTACATGTGGGTCCTTTTCCTTTTTCTTTGATCTCTTTGGAATACAAACCTAGTAGTGATATTGCTGGATCAAAGAGTATGGGATTTTACAGCCCTTTGGGAACAGTTCCAAATTGCTCTCCAAAATACCAACACCTTCATTGAGGTAGAGGAAATTGAGGCCCAACATTAATTGTAGATAGGCATCTAAAGTGGAATTCCAACCACTTCAGAGACAATGCTGTTTCATTACTGACTTTTCTTTGGTTTGTTTTGGTTTTTTGTGGGACCATGGAGGTTAAGTGACTTGCCCAGGGTCACACAGCTAGTAAGTGTAAAGTGTCTGAGGCTGGATTTGAACTCAGGTACTCCTGAATCCAAGGCCAGTGCTTTATCCACTGCGCCACCTACCTGCCCCCGACAATGCTCTTTCTATGGTTACTAGGGCACAGCTCCAACACTGCATATTCTAAGGTTCCTTCCAGCTCAAATATTGTGTGTTCTAAGGTCCCTTCCAGTTCTTTCTATTTTCTAAGAACCCATCCAGCACTGATATGTTATATTCTGCTATTAGATTCCTAGCAGATCTGATATCTAGGGACAACTGCTCGTATTAGGCAGTATTCTACCCTCCCTGGCCTTGGGCTTGAATCAATTCCTAGCCAACATTCCAAATTACCTCACCCAGTAAGGACCCTCTGGTCCCCTCTGGTCTGGGGCACCCTGCCCTTGAGGTTACAGCAGCTGTGGAATGCAGGGGCAGACCCTGGCTGGATAGAAAGGGCTTTGTGCTCAAGGGACAACACTTGTTCCAAATGGTTCCTATGACGCCAGCTCAAAGCAAGGTAGGGAGGGGGAAGGAGAAATCAGGGAGGATGTTGCAGCAGCCACATAGGATCTGGGCACGGGACCTTCCTAGCTTAAAGAAACTCAAAGAATGGGGCAGCTAGGTGGCGTAGTGGATAAAGCACCGGCCCTGGATTCAGGAGTACCTGAGTTCAAATCCGGCCTCAGAAACTTAACACTTACTAGCTGTGTGACCCTGGGCAAGTCACTTAACCCCAATTGCCTCACTAAAAAAAAAAAAAAGAAAAAAAAGAAACTCAAGGAATCTTCTAAAAACCAGGTAGGATCACCCTGCATTTTGAGCTGTGATTCCATTCTAAGCTATTAAAGCTATAACACTGAGATGGCAAACCAGAAGGGACCAGAAACATCATCTAGTCCAACCACCTCATTCTTCAGGTGGGTCAACCAGGGTCACTCAAATAGTGAAATAGCAAAACCAAGATTCCAACCCGGATCTTCTGACTTCAAATCCAGGGTTCTTTCAGTGCACAAAGTTATCAGAAGAGGTAGCAGGGAAGCCAGGAGGCCTGTGAAGACTCAACAGATGGCTTGGACTTCATTTCCCCCTTGAGGATGCACAACCTCTCCCAGCTCCCTTCCTCTACCCCCTCTAGTCATCTGCCCCAAGCTGCCTCTTGGCAAAACAGCAGTGAGGGCTGGCATAGAGGGATCGAGGGGAGAAGCAAAGTAAAGAGAGCTGTGAAGCTAGCAGTGTTCTCCTCCCACATGGACATGATCCCAACTGACATCCGGATTCCCAAGGGAAAAAAAAAGAGGCCAATAGTGCCTCACAGAACCATGACCCTTGGCAGGAGGACACAAGAAAAACAGACCCCATGCTGCCCCATGGGGCCCTTCTTTCAAAGGGCTACTCCACTAAAAGAGCTCTTTCAGGCTAAAGTCAAACCAAGCTCTACAATAAATGCTCCTGAAATCTTGAGTCATGCGGCCCTCACTCCATCCTTGTCTAAAATGGGTTAGGTGTCCATGCTTGGACTACCAGAGAGTCCATGGCCTGAAGGGGTAATCTCCCCAAAATGAGCCATGCCAATGTTTAGGAATGCCAGGGCCTGAGGTCTAGGGTATAGAGGAAGGGAGGGAGTACGACACTAGTACCCCTCCCAATTCTCTTCTTGAAAAGTACCGAAAGATCAAGACTACTTTTTTTTTTTTAAGTGCGGCAACTGGGGTTAAGTGACTTGCCCAGGGTCACACAGCTAGTAAGTGTTAAGTGTCTGAGGCCGGATTTGAACTCAGGTACTCCTGACTCCAGGGCCAGTGCTCTATCCACTGCGCCACCTAGCTGCCCCATGACTACTTTTTTTAAGACTACTTTTGCAGGCCTCACTGTCCTTTTGGGGACTTCTCTCCAAAGATTGGGGAAGGGGAGAGAGAGAAACAAGAACACAGCTAGAAAGAACCTCAGATGTCCAAACCCTACATAAGTTGGAAACCTGTCTACAGGTCAATGTGATCGAGCAATTTTTGTTCTACTACGTCCAGTGATAGAAAGCTCTCTGTCTCTCAAGGTCAGTCATTCCACTGTTGAAGTGTTCTAATTATTCAGATGCTCTTCCTAAGATTAAATGAAATTTTCTACACAGTAGTCTGAGTTTTGCCTTCTGGGGCCAAGTAGAACATATTTAATTATTCTTTCGTCGTGTGAAGGCCCTTCAAATATCTGAAGAGAGCTATCATCAGTGCAATCACTTGATTAATCAAAAGCAATTATTCAGGACTTCCTGTGTGCCAGGTGCTACATTAAGATCTTGGGGTACAAAGACAAAAAGGAGAGTACTTGCTCTCAGGAAGCTTATATTCTAAAGAGTTATACATTCATTCAACTTGCCCTTCTCTGGCCTGGTTCCTTGGAGATCTGCCCACTCTACTGCCAAGCCCCATCTCACCCAGGGTACCCTGAGAGGGTCAAGGGGTCCCCAATTAGACTGAGGGAAAGGGAACAAAACACAAGTTTACATACCAAGAGAAAGGCTCGGATGGCAGGTATCTTGTTCAATTCCATCAGGAGTCTCAAAGCTTTCTCATGATTGCTGCAATATTCCTCATATACACAGAATTTGTCCTTCTGTAAGAAAATAGTACACTCTTGTAAGAAAAGGGGAGGGGAACCTTTGGTCTCTTGAGTCAGAATGGATATGGGAGGATACAAGGTTAATAGGTATCAGAGATAGGACTTAAAAGATCATCTACTTCAAACTCTTCCTTTTACAGGGAGGAAACTGAGGCCCAGATGATAGTAGCTGAGCAGAGACCTGCTTCCACGTGCACCTATTCATTTTTGCTCTTTTTTGTCTCCCATTCAAAGGGAAGAACATCAGATTCCCTGCATGTACTCATAAGAGTTTAAGGATTAGCTGATGAGGAGCCTGGCATTATACAACAGACCTATGAGGACGCTAGAGAGCAAATTCAAAAATCATCTGGTAGGTAAGAGGAACCTGGAACTGGAAAGAGAAATTAGAAATCACCTATTCTCACCTACTCATGTTCTATGTGAGAAGGAAGACCCAGAGGATAGAAGAGTTTTTCACAGTCAGCAGCAAAGGCAACACATGAATCCAATGCTTATAATCTTTCTTGAGGTCTTAAGGAGACCAAACACTAGAGCCTAAAGGCTGAAATAAGGCTTGGTCAAACTTGGTCTAAAACACAGTAGAGCTACACAAAACAAACTTGAAATTCTGAGACAAGGCAGTTTTCTTTTATCCATGTTTCCAATGACCTTTCCTTGTTGAATATTCATTACCTTATTAATAAGCTGTGTGGAAAGAACTGGATTCAAATTCCAATTGACATTTACAAGCTGTGTGACCCCAGAAAAATCATTTCACCTCTCTAAGACTTCTAAAATGGCATGACGCCATCAAATGGCTAAACAAGTTAGGGTGTATGAACGTGACAGAAAACTACCATGCGGTAAGAAATGATGAGGTGATGGTTTCAGAAAAACCTTGGAAGACTTCTATGTCCTGATACAAAGTGAACAAGACCAGGAGAACAATTTATATCCAACAATAATACTGTAATCAACTTTAAATTTAAGATTTAGGAACTCTGAGCAACACAATGAACAACCACGATTCCAGAGGACTCAATAAAGCATGCTAACCCAACTTTAGAGAGAGAAGTAATGGACTCGAGAGTGCAGACTAAAGCATATTTCCTTCTCTTTTTTCTTTTTTTTTTTTTTTTGGACACAACTAATGTGGGAATCTATTTTGCTTGACTGTACATGTTTGTAATAGGTTTTGTTTTTCTGCCTTCCCAATAGTTGGGAGGCTATTGGGGAGGAAGAGAACTCAGAACTGAAAATCAAAGAAAATTAGGTTGTTGAGAGGGAAAGTAAGTGGACTGGGAGAGGAGGGGCAATCTGGAAATGGCTGTGACAACAAAACTTATTTTTAAAAAGTAAAATAAGCAGGCCAACAGATAGAGATGGCACACTATCTCTTGAGACTGTTATGAACTGCTTGTAAAATTTACAGAACTATAGGAAAATGGGCTATCATAGTGAAAAGCATCCCTACACACACACACACACACACACACACACACACACACACTTTTTTGGTTTAGAGTATTCAGAAACACGAGTAATAAATGAAATATTAAAGTCATTAACATTTACAGATGCTCGAATTAGGTACAAAGAGATGGAAGCAACAATAGGAGGGCTGGGTCCAACAGGGCTGCCAATGATACCAGGTTCTGCCCACAGTATGATCAGCCTCAGTCATTCTCAGAGATTGGATGTGGATATCTCTTGTTCCCTGAATCTACTGCCATGTGTAAGGATGGTTCCTACTCTGCTGCATGTCACAAAACCTATGAAAGCCTTCTGCTCGCACTAACTTCCCTGATAGATGGGGCCAGAGAGATGGAAATAGTTAATAGGCTGCCACATATGGAAGCGGAAGCTACTGTGCCTTGTATCTGCCATTACACTCTCAGAATGTAATGCCTTAAACCTCAATAACCTCCAAGTATCCAAGCTGCCCCACCTCCTACTATTCCCTTCACCATTACTAGACTGGGGCTTCTATCCCCAACAACTATATTTGGAGTCATCCTTACCCCTAAACCTAACCACCATATGTCAAGCTATTATTTATATCTAAAATAAGTATGCAAGATACTGCCAACTCAGACATCCATACATCAGACAACAGGCACCTCTACACCATGATCCTATATAAGATCAGTGCCTCAGACACCAAGTCTCTCACTGACACCTCAGTCAGGACCCTCAGAACCTAAGAACTGGAGCCAAGTACAAAATCCTAGGTCCATGTCATCCCCTACCATCTAGGACTGGGACAAAGAAACTGGCAGCAAGCATGAGTTCTTGGGGGGAGTCAGGCCCCCTCAGTCCCTAATCATCAGGTATATATTATTGACCCAGATATCCCACCCAATCTGCTTGCTCAACTCCTTGTTTAGAGTGTGGAGAGAGATTAGACTGATTGATTCCACTATGGTGTCTGTCTAATCTGATCCACTATGGAGCATCCCAACACCTCTTCAATTTCATTTCTCCATATCATTCATCTTTGGGACCCTGTCAAGTCATCAACTAACGTCTAGGTCAGTCACCCTTCTTTAACTAAATCTGACTACAAATCTAATCTCCTTTCACTGACACATTCTGACCAAAAGCCAAGACCAAGGAGTCAATCAACCTGATTTCCCCTAACATGAGCATGGTCTTTTATAGGGGATGATGTGGGAGGAAAGAAGGAAGGACCTAGAATTGGACCTGAGCAATCACATGCAAGGCCAGCCAAGACACAAGGGAATCAAGGTGAGAAATCAGCCAACAGATGCTGGGAGATTATGCCGGTCTTCCAGCCACATTTGGATCTGCCAAGAGAAAGGTTTTCCCTAATGACCAGTGCACTCTAGAGAAGAACCAAAAGACCCAAAAAAGGACAGGATGGTATTAGTTAGGAGAGATATGTGTGACAAGAAAACAGAAGGAGAAAACAGAGTGAGAGACTATCCTTGGCAAACATGGAACCCAAAGATTAAGTAAGGTGAATTCCAGTCCCTAAAATCTTACTTTTCTGAGGCTCCAACACAAGGCTAGATCTATAAACAGACATCTACCAGAGAGTATTTGATGTCTCCAGTTGCCTCAAAATCTTCCCTCCCCAACCTGCCTAAAGGTTTGGTATCCCCATCATTGTTCAGTCCTGAAAATCATTGTGAAAAATATTCAATTATACATTGAACCTTTATCAGCCATTAACATTTGGGGGGGGGGGGGAGGTAGACAATGAGGGTTAAGTGACTTGCCCAGGGTCACACAGCTAATAAGTATCAAGCATCTGAGGCTGGATTTGAACTCAGCTCCTCCTGAATCAAGGGCCGGTGCTTTCTCCACTGCACCACCTAGCTGCCCCTAGCCATTACCATCTTATTACTGAATTGATTATCAGAGAAATAACTTAGTACAGTGGTGAAAATAAGATCTGGGTTCAAATCTTGGCTTAACCAATCCTGAGAATGAGGTTATTGTATTGAATGATGCGAAAAGGTCTTCTATCTCTAAAATTTAATGATTCTAAGAGGCATGAGAACAAAACATTGCATATTTCAAGTCAGAGGGTTCAGGCTCTTTCTATGGGAGAGTCTACTACCATCTATGTGACCTTGAAAAAAATCACTTAACCTTTCCAGACTAGTTTCAGCTGAGAGCTAGAAAATAAAGGGATTGGACTAGTGCTCAAAAAGCCCCTTCCAGCTGTCAATCCTGTTATCTATGACATAGGATTAGCTTGCTTGTCCCTGAGGGGCTGGGGTCCAGGGCCCCAGTGAGAGAGAAAAGGGAATAACAATGGAAGGTTCCATTTCTACCCCATTCATACTTTATATCCACTTATTCATCATAAAGATTATTCTAATTTTATGGAAAAGGAAAAGGGGAGTGATATGCTGAAGGTCAGAGAGGAATAAGTAGTGGCCAGGACTTGAATCCATGTCTCCTGACTTCTAATCCATACGCCTAAAGGGACAAGAGTGTGGGAAGCTTGAGTGTGACCACCTAGCTGGTATAGTAGCTTAGGGCATAAAGTCAGGAAGACCTGTTCAAATCTAGCCTCAGACACTAGCTGTGTTATTGTAGGCAAGTGACTTCATTTTTTTGCTTCAGTTTCTTCATCTGTAAAATGAGGACACTAAAGTGCTTCCTATAGCGCTTAGCACATAGTAAGCACCTGAATTTTTATTATTGCTTTTGTTTTTGTTGTTATTGAGTCTAGCATAGTCTGGGAAGGAAACAGCAGTAAGTGAATAGTAGACAGACTAGAGTAGCACAAAGGATTACCCGTACCTGAAGGTTACATGGCCTGATGGAGGCTGAGAAAGGAGAAGTAAGCAACAAGCATTTATTAAATGCTTACCATATGCCAGCTATGGGCAGCTAGGTGGCACCACAGTGCACAAAGCGCTAGGCCTGGAGTCTGGAAGACCTGAGTTCAAACACAGCCAAACTTACTAGCTATATGGCCCTGGGCAAGTCTCTTAACCCTGTTAACCCAGCTTTCTCATCTGTAAAATGAGATGGAGAAGGAAATAGCAAACAACTCTAATATCTTTGTCAAGAAAACCCCAAATGGGGTCATGAAGAGTTGGACATGACTAAAACAACTAAACACAAGCCATGATGCCACCCTGAATGCTAACCCTGATAAATACACACCCGGGAGAGGAAGGAAAATGCCCAATCGATTGAACAACAAGAAAACGTGCCGGACCCTATGCACTAAAGTACAAATACAGGGAAAAAAGAAACTAAGTCCCCGTCCTCAAGGAGCCAATATTCTAAATGGGGAAGACAATAATACACAAAGAGAGCTCAAAAAGGGATGGGGTACAAAATGGTGGGATTGAAAGGAGGAACTAAACTAACTTCAAAACCTAAGGCAAGACTTCCTCCTCCGATGCCCGCTCCCACAAAAGCACAGACTAAGCTACTAACTCAGAAGCATCAGCCATTATTTCTGGAGGGTCCCTGGAATCAGATGACATATACCTCACCCTCTGCCCTCTGGCCAGCCTACCTCCTGCCACTTCACCTTCCATCTACAAGAATTCATGTGTATTCCCACTAGCTCCCCTGGAAGCTGCTGAGCCTCCAAAGAGGGCAAGATAAGTCTTATGTTTGCTCGACTGTCAGAGCTGTTTCCTGGTCCTTCCCTTAGCAGCTTGCTTCTCTCTCTCTCCCTCTCTCCCTCTCTCTCTCTCTCTCTCCCTCTCTCTCTCTCTCTCACACACACACACACACACACACACACACACACACACACACACACACACACAAAGAGGAAGGGGCTCTGCACAGTAGATTGGGGGAAAGGAAGAAAAGGCACTCCCTCTCTTCAGAATGGCTTTGAAAATACCCTTTATCTAACTGTGAGACCCTAGCCAAGTGCTTTCCCTTCTCTAGGCCCAGTTTTCTTATCTATAAAATGAGGGGGGTCTCGCTAATGGTAACTAACCTTTCATCGCTCACATTCTGTTATGACACTGCTAAGTGGCGTTACCATTCTTTGTTCTAAGGTTCCTTTCATATTGATCCAAAGGCACTAGAACTAGCTCTGAAAATCCAAGTTTTAAGATCTCTTTCAGCTCTAATATTCCAAGTTCCAATGTTCCTTCCAGCTCTGACAGCCTATGAAATAGTATCCTACACACACACACACACACACACACACACACACACACACACACACACTTCAGGACTTGGAATACTAGGAACCAATCATTCTGAAGCTTAAGAAAGTTATATTTATCACCTGACAACATGCCCTCTGCTAAACTCAAACCAACCCAATAATTATGTACATTCTGCTGCTCTTTGACTGAGTGTTCTCCAGCTGTTCTTCATGCACGAGACCCCCACAAATATGAAAACTATGCTCTTGACGGCTGAGTGTCTCAAGTGTTTAATTTCCTCCCTGGGACCCTGCATGGGTCTTTGTTGTTTTCTCTTTTTTTTCCCCTCATGAGGAAACTAGCAGTTACATAATGACAGATGTTGGTCATGGGGGTTGGGGAAGGAGGCCGGGCCTTTAAAAAAAAAAAAAAACAGGGGAGATGAGCAGAAGAGAGGCTGCAGCTGCTGATGAGGGACAGCTGTGGGGAAGAGTGAGGCCTGCTCTCGCTCAGGACATGAAGGGCCTGGTACAGACATATTCAGAAGCAGCTGCCATAGCACAGGACACACAGAGTCTAGAGGAATAGAGGCCCTCTTTTATCTGCTCCCTCCTCTTCTCTACCAGCCAGACCACCCTCATAGAATATGGGCCAGTCTCTGGATGTTACTCATGCAGGCAGAACTAAACAATCATGGGCTCCTTCCTTGGAGGGTCCATGTGGATGTGTTTTGTCTCTCCTGCCTCCTTTGGGCCTCTGAACCAAACCCATCTAATCAATAGCTCTCTTCTCCCACGTTGCCCAATGCCTCTCCTGCCCCCCAGTCCTCTCAATGTCTTCCTCTTCCATCAATGCATACCCCATCTCTATGCCTTTGCCCAAGCTCACATAGAAAATTGGATGCAGTATTCAAAGCAAGGGAAATAATGACTTTGGGCAAATTAGTCCTCCTCTCTGGGCCTGCTTCATCATCTATAAAATGAGACCTTTGGAATTAGCTGATGTCTCAGGCACTATTCAGCCCTGCAATTGTTTCT
Source organism: Dromiciops gliroides (assembly GCF_019393635.1). NCBI lineage: Eukaryota > Metazoa > Chordata > Mammalia > Microbiotheria > Microbiotheriidae > Dromiciops > Dromiciops gliroides. Next base: position 460,885,745 of record NC_057862.1, on the reverse strand, counting down.
CTAAGAAGGAAGAGATGGAGGAGCCTAAGAATCAATGTTGAAGCTTTGAGCTCTACTCTCCTTTCTCCCTGTGGATGCGCCAGGATGATGTTCCTGCCAGGCTGGGGGAGGAGTAAGGGATGGATCAAGACTCAGGAGGAACAGGAGAGGGAGAAGTCTGATGGGCAAATGAGGTCTTGGGAAGGCCACTTGACTGTGTGGTCAAGGCATCAAAGAGCTGACTGAAGCAAATGCCTTTTCTCTGGCTAATGCACTGATCTGACTTGACAAGTTGCCTATGAAGGGATTCAGGAAAGGATTGAGGGCACTAAGAAAAGGCCCAAGGGCCATTATCATGCCTAATATTTCCAGGCTCCAGCAAAAGGTAATTCAGTGAGGCAACAGGAATCATAAGTGCTAAGAGGACCTTTGAACATAGAATTTTCAAAACTGGAAAGGACCTTCATGCAAGGAATGTCATAACTGGAAGGGATCAGAGAACGTAGGATGTAAAAACTGGGAGAAACCAGCAGGATAGAGCAGTGGATTTGGAAGAGCTTTTCAAATCGCAGCTCTGCCTCCATTACCCGTGTAATTTTTGGCAAATTAAATAACTTCTCTGAGCCTCAATTTTACACAATCTGTAACATTGGGGGAAAGGTTGTTTAGACTCACCAACAAAACTCCCCAAGTACACTCAAACCCAATTAAAATATAATTGGGGGGGCTACCAAAAAATAATAAAAATTAAAATAAAAAAATTAAAATCTAGGGTTCTTTACCCTTTATATATATATATATATATATATATATATATATATATATATATATATATATATATATATATAAATAAATAAATAAATTGGGAGGGGGCGACTAGGTGACAGCTAGGTGGTACGGTGGATAAAGCACCAGCCCTGGATTCAGGAGGACCTGAGTTCAAATCCAGCCTCAGACACTTGACACTTATTAGCTGTGTGACCCTGGGCAAGTCACTTAACCCCCATTGCCCAGCCCCCCAAAAAATTTATTATTTATATATATATAGATTATGTTAATTTATGGTTTTCTAAGTCAATATGCAACCAGCAAGGATCAGTTTGACAGCAATTTGACACCACTGGACTAGATGATCTCTAAGGTCCCTTATAATTCTACATCAATGATACAGAGACAAAAATGAAATTGTCCTTGCCCTCCAACAGCTTACATTCTATAAAGATAGACAACTTGTACACAGAGAAGCATATATGAAATAAATATAATGTATCCAATTCCAGTCACTCTTCTGAGCTCCAGTCCCACATCACAAACTACCTTTGGCTAATCTCAAACAAAATACAGGATACACATCTTACATCTCCAAAAATGAAATCATCATCTTTTCCCAAAAACACTCCCCCTCACAAACTAACAATCCCCTTCCCAGTTGCATCCAGGCCTCCAATTCTGACATCACCCCTCAACTCCTCACCCCAAATACAGAAACTATTGCCAAGTCTTGTTTCTACCCTCACAACACCTCTCATGTCCATCTCCTCTCCTCTCCACTCAAACAGCTACCACCCTGATCAGAAGCCTTTATTAATACAATTGATTAATTAATTAATACAACTAGTCTCCCTGCCTCAAGGTTCTCCCCACTCCAATCCATCAGGCACTTGGCTGTCAGTGATTTTTCTAAAGTGTAGGTCTGACACTTCACCCTTCCAAACACCCAATGACCCCCTGTGACCTCCAGTATCAACTCCAGAATCTTCTGTTAGGCATTTAAAGTTTTTTATAACCAAGGAGCCCTCCCTACCCTTCCAGTCTGCTGTTCAAACAGCACTGGCCTATTTGCCATTCTTCAAACAGGCAAGTCTGTCTCCATCTCTGAGCCTCTGCACTGGCGATCCCCCACATCTGGAATGCTCTCCTCCTCCACCTCAGCCTCTCAGCTTCTTTCCAGACTCAGCTCAAATCCTACTGTGTGCAGGCTTTTCTAAGTCTCTTCTAAAGTGCCTTCCATCCACCCTGCGTATTTCTTATGTACAACCATCTCTTTATATGTCCTCTCTTCCGCCAGAATGTGAGTTCTTTAAACACAGGGTTTAGCATATGCCTGAAATACACTGAAATTAGGGATTCTAAGAAATGGAGATGAAGTAGGAGTACATTTTTGTACAAGGGGCAATCTGTGGAAAGGAATGGAGATTTTAGACATAAGGAAAATTTAGAAGATGAGTTTAGCTGGACTGTAAAATTCTTGGATAATTAATGTATAATAAGGCTGTGCGGTCAGACCTGTGCTTTAAGAATATCACTCTGGAAGCTGAGTGGAGGACGGATTAGAATGCAGACACTTGAGGCAAGGAAGAGAATTAAGAAGCTTTAGTGAGGGAGAAAGGTGTTAAGGGCTCAGGGCAGTGGCTATGTGAATACAGAGAAGGGAAGAGTTTTGGTGGATGTGGGATTGGCAAATCTCAGCCCATGACTGAAGGAGCATGAGGAGTCAGAGGAAAGAGTTCCATTTGCCTTTGAACTTCTCTTGCTCCCTGAGGGCAGTGGCCATGTCTGGACTCTTCCCTGGAGGCTAAAGATAGCCATGTTCCCTACAGATAGGGCACTGCAAGTCTTTGTTTGATAATCTGATCCCAAGTCTTTTCTGAGTCAATCCAGGAAGCTGGCACTCAGTAAGGTACCTTTGGAAAGAGAGGGCAGGGTCTCTGCATGAGAGGGAAAAGGTTAGACTTTCTAAAAATACATCCTTGCTGAGGTGGACTTGAGGCCCTTTCTATTGTTCCAGAGACTCCGGCCTGAGAATGATCTCCCAATCTTCCCCTCTCTTTCCAGACCTTTCCAATCCCTAAGATAAGACCTGCTTGCCTTCCCTTGGGGAAAAATAGAAAGGGGCAGCTGAGCTTAGGGGAAACAAGGGGAGAACCAGGAAGGGATGGCGGTGGGGAGCTACAAGCCTCCCAGACATTGAACTTTACTCACAAATTTTAAGAAAACATTTCCAAGTTCGTGCTGAGACTGAGGCTCAGGTTGTAAACAAAACTCCAAGGCATTCAGGAATTCCTTATGAACCTCCAGGATATCTTCAATGTTGGAAAAGAGAATCTGAGGGGAGATAGAAAGTTCATATTAGTTGGGGTCAAAAGAGGGGAGATCCAAATCCAAATAAATCCCCAAATATTTCCTGAGCCTCCTGCCCAAGATCAAAGGTACTAAGCAATAGAGTCATTTCTAATTCCAGGCCAAGGACAGAGCGAGAGTCAGTGTGAATTTGAGCAAGACATGGCATCTCTGGAGAACTAGTTTTCTCCTTTTTTAAAAAAAATAAGAAGGATGAACTAAGAAAAAAAGATTACACAAGTCTTTGGTTCTGGTCCTCATGGACCTAACTCTCTGGGTAAGGGGAAAAAAACAACCCAAATACCTATAAAATGCAACATTACATCAGAAATGCAATGATGGGAAAGAGAATCATCTGCAGTGGACTTTAGAAGATAGATAAGGGACAACATCAAAAAGAGGAGGAGAATGAGGAGCAATGTGAGCAAAGGTATGCAAGAGTATGAGCACAATGTCTATGGTGGGTGGTGTGTAGAATGATGTGGTTTGGTTAAAGTGTGAAGGTTCAAGCAGGGCAATAGTAGGAGGTTAATCTGGAAAAGTAAGAGGTGTCTCACTTGATACCATGCTGGTCAAATTGGGGAGGATCTGAATTCTAGACTGAAGAGTTCAAATTTTATACTGTAAGCAACGAGGAGCAACTAGTGTTTATTAGAGAAATACATGAGTAGATGATGCATAGGAAAGATTCCAGCAGCAGTAGAAAACATGAATTAAAAGGGAGAAAAGAAGCAGGAAGGCCTACAAAAGGTTATTACAAGAGGACAAGAAGAAATAGGAGAGCCTGTTTTAAGGTACTGAGTGTGAGAATAGAGACAAGATGAGAGAAGCAAGAGATGGATGGTGGGATAATTAACTGAATATATGAGAGGTAAGGGAGATGAAAGGGTTAATGATGGCACCAAGGTTGCCAAACATGGGAGACAGAGTAGACAATGGTGTCAAAGACAGAAATGCGGAGGAAGGGGTTTAGAGGGAATGGATTCCCAATCCCTTTCTTGATAACTGCCTCCTCTGACCCATCATTTCAGGTGTGTCCTAGCTATGATTCTCTTTATTCCCTTAATCTCTAGCCACCTTCTTGGTAATCTCACTATCCATCCCCCTTCCCTCCCCTTTCGGGTTCTGGAATCTTCATCAGAGCAGCTCAGCCATTGTTCCTGGAAGGCCTATACAAATCATCTCCTTAATGGATCAGTTTCCTGACCTCTCTCCCTGGCCAACATTGGGCCCAGGAAAGTAAGCTTCTTGAAGGCTTAACACAGCACATGTTAAATACTTTCATTTGTTCCTTAGGCAATATGTTCAGAACAGAAGCCAGAGCTAGAATTGCAGATCTAGGAATCCTGCACTGAAGTGGCCATTGAAGGCAAGGGGGCAAATGAGATTTCCAGGAAAAGGAAGAAGGGTGTTAGGGAGAGAGATACAAGAGACAGAGAGAAAAACAGAAAGTCGAAGACACAGAAAGAGAGAAAAAGAGACAGAGAGAGAGAAAGAGACCAAGGACAGAGCCCTGGGTAACAGGCACATTAAAAGGCTGGGAGGATGAAGAACCAGGAGAAGAGACATACAGGAGGGTATAGTGGAATCTGAAGGACAGAGTTTCTGGTAGGAGGGGATGGACTTGCATCCCCCTTACTCTCTCTCCTCCACAGCCACCACCCTAGTCAACCCCCTCCAACAACCCCCTAATCAGTTCTCCCTTCCTCCATTGTCACCCCATAACAAACAGACTTATACCAGATGAATTGTCCTTATCCACAGATCTGGTCATGTCAATCCTCTCTACTTAAAACCCTTAAAGTTTCTTACTATTTTATAAAGTAAGTTCAAACCCCTCAGGCCTGCATTTCATGCCCTGGCACAATCTAGCTCTTCTTTAGTCCTATCTCCCCGTCCTCTCCCTCTATGTCCATATAACCACCTCTAACACATTGCCTATGCTTTGCTACCCACAGAACCTTGCTCACTTTATTCCCTAGGCCTGGAATGTCCACCTCATTCCAAGCCAGCTTTTAAAACATTGACAGTATTACTTCATTCTTAAAGTCTTCCTGCCCCCAACCTTAAATTAGCAATAACCATTCCTCCCTGAAATCTCACCTAGTACTTTGTAGAGAGCCAGAGTAATATAGTAGAAAGTATCATATTTAGTTTCTACTATTTACAAGTTGGCATTTAAACTTTATGAACCTTAGTTTCCTCAAAACAAATTTAAGAGTGTTAAAAACTGGGGGCAGCTAGGTGGCGAAGTGGATAAAGCACTGGCCCTGGATTCAAGAGGACCTAAGTTCATACCTGGCCTCAGACACTTGACACTTACTAGCTGTGTGACCGTGGGCAAGTCACTTAACCCTCACTGCTGCACAAAAATTTTTTTTAATTAAAATTAAATTAAAAGATTTTTTAAAAAAAAATTTAATGTTAAAAAATTGTCTTTACATGTAATTGAAAAAAATATTTTTAAAAAAGACAAACCTCAGTTTCCTCATCTGTAAAATAAAAATACCATTTGTGCTATCTCATACTAAGATTTTTAAGGAAAGAACTTGAACATATCTCATAGTTCCCCCTACTATACTGTGAGGGCAATGACTGGGCTAAACTCTGAGTCTCCCCTAGCACATTTGCTGACAGAAAGATTTATGTGAAGTGATGCAAATTTAAGTAAGCAGCATCCAGAGAACAACATATAAATGCTTAAACAATGGGATAGGAAAAGGGAGAAAGGAGGGAGGAGAAGAAGGAAAAAGGAAAGGGAGAGAAAAAGGAAAGAGGAAGAAACTCAATGCCATGTAATGACAACCAAACTTGGGCCCCAAAGAAGAGAGAAAATGTACCTCCCTGCCTTCTTGGCACAAGTGAGGGACTATGGATATGGAACATGGCACATTTGGTCAAGAGTTAATAGATGTACTAACTCGTTCCACAGGATAGCTTACCCACCCACCCACACCCCACCCCATTCCCACCTTTCTTTTTAACAAAAAGATGGCTCTCTGGAGAGGGGAGAAATTTATTTGGACATCAGGGTGATATAAGAACAAGAGAGTAAAAAAAATTTAATTAAAAAAATTATTTAAATGCTGATAAATGTCAGTGAACTGGAATGATCCACTCCTGAGGAAAGAGCTCAGGGCTAAAGCTCAGAATTAATGCAAGCCAGGAGTCAGGCAGGAGCTCGGGGAAAACCCTTTGGCTCCCCTCATCTAGCCCAGGGATGGATACGTCTCCAATCCCCAAGGAGGCAGGGGCAAAATCCAAGCTGCCTTCTGTCCACACGGAGGGATTATTGATTCCTTCCAGAAACTCCACAGGTCAAAGCCCCTGAGAACCAGCTGAGGCCTGGATATTCATCTGTCTTTTCACTCATGTGCACGCAAGCACACACTCAGGAGGAGGCTGGAGAGATAAGCCAGACCAGAATCTGACCCCACATGAAGTGATGGCAGCGGAGGCTGCATCTTCTAGGGATTTTTTTGTTTGTCTGGGAATTGGAGGGAGAAACCTTGGCATAAAAGAGGAGAGACACTTAGGGGACTTAAGCTGGAATGACTAGCAATTAATGCACAGGCTCAGACTCAGAGAGGAGACAGGATGGACCTCAGTGATTATCTACACCAGAGGTGTCAACCACATGGCCCTCAGACTGCATGAGGCCACAAAAGTGTGGCTCAAACATTAAAATGCAACTGGATGATGTTTAACAAAATAAATAAAAACACAAGACAACATAGATCGTGTTAATATGTGGTTTTCTAAGTCAGTGTGAGCCTCCAAGGATCCTTCTGTATGGCTGAGTGGCCCCCTGTTCTATTATAGTTTGACACCTCTGATCTAGGCTAACCTCATTTCACAGTTATGGAAACCAAGAAGTGACTGGCCCAACTAGCAAAGAGCAGGATCAGGATTGGAAACCAGGTTTTCTAACAACAAAGCCTGTGTTCTTCCTTTGTTTACTTGAGGCACCAAAGATGGGAGAATACAACTAAACTCTGGTTCAGACAAGACCAAGGAGTACCACAAAGTTGTGGGGAAATAAGGAAGGAGGAATCCTCTAAGACTGATATAGGTGTCCACAAGATAAGGTGTTAAGCATAAGGTAGAAGAGCTCCTTCAGGTGGGAAAGGGACCTCGGTTCATCCCTGGCTCACTCCTCAAGAGGAAACAGGCTAAAAGCATTCCCACCTCCCTCTGATGCCCCTGCACCCACTATTCTCAATGTCCAGGACCCAGGCGTACAAACCTTGACATTCTCCTCAGTAATGCACTTGTCTGCTGAGTCTGCCACATTCTGCCGGATGCGATGCAAAAAAGCCTAAGGAAGAAGAGAACAAAAGCAAAAGCACAGTTTAGCGTTCAAATGCTCACACTTGCCTAACTTGGTTGCTCTTTCTAGGCAAGAGTAAGTGGGCATGGGCCAACAACATGGGCCACAGGACTGGGCCATGCTGCAGGGACTGATTGAAAGGAAGTCTTCTCACCCTGGGGTCTGTACAGTCAGTATTAATTTAAAGTGTTCCAGTATCCTTTCCCATCCCTGAATCTGCAGAATGTCCCAGGGTTCCCTTAGTTTCCTTGACAGGACCCAAAGAAATTAACCACTTCTCACCCCAAATAACCACCAAATGAATGCACTGAGGTGTACTTAAGCTCACTGCTTAAGTCATTACAAAGGGACTGAGCCTAAGAAAGCTTATCCTTCAGAGTCCTAGTGAATCTTTCAGCTAGATCATAGGGAGGTAATTTATTTCTCCTCTGGGACACCTCCAGACCCCTGCCCTCTGGCTGGGAGGGAGCCAGCTGTTCCTAATCCTACCCCAAGGGAGCCAGGAAGGGCTGAGGTAGAAAGAAAGATAACTTGATGAATGGGACCCCAACAGAGAAACACTACTTCCAAGGCCAGGTAAGGCACCCCACGACTCTGGCTCAGAAAAATGCTTGCTCCTGTAGTATCTGGAAGGTTAAGAGGGATGAGCTGGGTAATGCAGTGATAAGGGAGAAGGGACAATGAAAGGGGGAGGGAGAGGAAAAGCATTTATTAAGTACCTACTATGTACCAGACTAAATTTTTTTTAAATCATAAGAGTATTTTATTATTTTCCAGTTACAAGTAAAGATAGTTTAACATTTGTTTTCACTGGATTTTTAGTTCCAAATTTTTATTCCATCCTCCTTACCCTCCCCCCTCCCTGCCCCAAGACAGAAAGCAATCTGATATAGGTTATATATGTATGATCGCATTATACATATTTCTGCACTAGTGATATTGTGAAAGAAGAATAAGAACACAAGGGGGAAAAACCTCAAAAAAGAAAAAAAAACAGTCAAAAAGTAGAAGCAGTATGGTTCAATCTGCATTCAGAACCCACAGCTCTTTTTTCTGGATGTGGAGAACATTTTCTATCTTGAGTTCTTTGAAACTGTTTTGGATCATTGCACTGCTGAGAAGAGCCAAGTCTACCTGCTCAACTGACTCTGCATCAGTTCATGTAAGTCCTTCCAGGTTTCTCTGCAATCTTCTTGCTCATCATTTCTTACAGCACAATAGTATTCCATTACATTCATATATACCACAACTTGTTTAGCCATTTCCCAATTAATGGGCACTCCCTTGATTTCTAATTCTTTGCCACCACAAAGAGAGCTGCTATAAATATTTTTGTACATGTGAAGCAGACTAAATGTTTTACAAATATCTCATTTGATCCTCACTCACAACAACCCTGGGAGCTAAGTACTAGTCCCACCTCCATTTTACAGGCAGAGGTTAAGTGATTTGACAGGGGTCACACAGTCTTAATGACTCCAGGTACAGAGCACTAGTCATTGCCTGAAAGGAGGGACTTTGGAGAATGGGAAGAGGAGTTTGTCTTAGGATGACTATAAAAGAAGCATGCTGTAGGAGAAATATCAGTTAACTGGGAGATGGAAACCTGGATTCCAAACTTTCACTTGCCACTAATTAGCTGAGTAACCTTGGGAAAGTGGCTGTCCCTTTCTGGGCTCCAACTTTACAATGAGGACTAAATTGTCCTTTCTAGCTGTAAAAAGCCTTATAATCTTATTTGGGAGATAACAGGAATAATTATGTTTTATAATTCCTATGTGTGGGATGGAGGAGAAAGAGGGAAAAGGTGGGGAGAAGAGATGGGATGGGAGTGAGGGGGGAAGGGTGGAGAGAGAAGGGGGTGCAGAGGACACTGAATTTGGAATCAAGATGACCTGATTTGAAATCCAGGTTCATCCACTTCCTAGCTGTGACCCAGGCCAAATCACCTAACCAACCAGATTTGAATCCGGGCTCTGCTATATTCTGTGTCCTAAGGCAAGTCACTTAAACTCTGGCCTCAGTTCCTCCTCTCTAAAATGAAGGGATTGGATTAGACGGTGTCTCTGGTCCTTTCAGGCTCTAGAGCTAAGAGCTGATGTCTTATCTGCCACTTTCTTCCATTGTAAAAGGGAGATAATACTTGCACTGTGCACCTAACAGAGTTGTTGCAAAAGCAGATGAAATAATATATGCAAAGCCCTTGGTAAGCCAGCAAGCAGAGTATAAATGTCAGCTATCATTATTAATATTATTTTAATTGATGGGCACAATCAGCAGCTTCAAAGCTGCTGACTAAAATTTACCGGCATTTTAGTCACCATGCGTGTCATATCTATTAATAGCAACAGGCCCGTAGCAAGATGTGCAGATCGCATTAGCTGGCACAGTCAATTCCATCAGAGAGCTGAGCCCATGTGTTAATTTAAAAACCAGCTTCTCTCCTGACGCCTGTCTGGGGAGATCATTGCGTGTCAGAGGGAGGAAGGGAGACAAAGAGAGACTTTCCCTGAAAGAGAACAGCAGGAGAAAGAGGAGAGTGAGGAGGGAGAGGAGGGAGAGATGGGAGAGGAGGGAGGGAGGGAGGGAAGGAGGGAGGGAGGGAGGGAGAGAATTTCCCAGACAAGTTGTCAAATCTGTTCCAATGTCCTCGCAGGTTTTTCTATGGCTATCAAGGAGAGCCCCTCAGCTGTCACTGCTGTCACACTTATTAAGAGATGGGTTTGGGGGCTCTGAATTCCTGGCAAATGATTTTCAGAGCCATGAGATTGGCTCCCAGGTAATGGAAATGGTAAAGGCATCAGCTCCCTTCAGAATTCCTCCAAATAAATCCCCTGGACAAAACTGAAGTTAGGAAAAAGGAATCACTCCTAGCTTCCCCCACCCCCGTCCCCTTCTTGCTGGATAAATGTAGCAATTTCTCAATTAAACACCTATTTTGTAGCAGCTACTGTACACATGGTGTCCAGGGCTCTGCCCTTCAGCTAAAGGCTACATTCGCAAGTGCAAGCCTGGTCAATGTTAAGATTAATCAAGGTATCAAAGTGCTTAGGGAAGAGAACAGAAGAACTGGGAAGTTAAAATCTTGAGTTCTGGTCCCATCTCTTTCCCAGTTTGCTATGTGACCCTGAGGAATCTGGTCCTCAATTTCCACTGGAAAGGTGGCTACAATGGGAAAAGGGTGTTATACAAAAATAATTCTGAAATCCTTTCAAATGCTAAGTTCTAAGGTCCCTCACAGCTCTAACATTCTATGTCCTAATGAGAAAGTAGGAAGCACTGACTGTCCTAGCTCCGCTGTGCAACACTGGGCAAGTCACTTAACTTCTCTGGGCCTCTCTATAAAATGCAGGTGTTTGGCCTTAATAATCTCCAAGGTCCGTTTCAGATCTAAATCCTATGATGCCATGATGCCACCCATTCCATACGAATTCCTTTCAACTCTAACATTCTACATTTTGAACAATGTCTTCCATTGCTAAAATTCTCTGCAGCACGTTCTTCAGTCTCTTAATAGTCTTGTGACCTGAGACCCTTTTTAGTGCTCAAATGCTACGTTCTGGTTTTTTGGTCTTTCTATGGTCTGAGGTGCCAAGAGCTCTTCCAATTCTCCATTCTATTTCTCCTCCAGCTCTGAAATTCTATGTGCTAAGAAGGTACCTTTTAAATCTACTATATTATATTCTAAGGATTATTCCTTCTCCATCACCAGCTTAAAATTCTAAGGCTCCAAAACAATCGTGTGAGTGAGTGATGCCAGTGCTGATGGGGACCTTTAGGATTGAAAGTTTTGGGGGGGAAAGGAGAAGAGTATTAAGGGAACTGGCCAAATTTAAACTGTTTGTCAACACTAAAGCAAAGCTGGCTGAGGGGCACAAAGGGACAGGAAGTTGTGTAACCCACTTGCTGTCCTAGATTCTGGTTTCCTGTCCCCATTTTCTGAAATTGGTTGTGGGGCTTTGCACATCCCAGGGCTCTTGCCTGCCCCTTCCAAGGCAATTGTGAGGAGACAATGGGTAGTCCGGGCTGCCAGCTGTGGGCCCTGCAGGAAGAGGCAGCCAGAGTCACCTCCAAGCATTCTATGTTAGCCAGCACCAGATTGCTTTTTTCTATAGGTCTATATCAGCTGTGGCCCACACCCTGCAGTGTAAGTTAATAGGAAAGTGCTCAGCCCCACTCCAACTCCAACACCTGGTGCTGATGCTCCTGAACAAGGCTAGACAGCCTGGGACCCGGCTACCACCACAACGGTGGCTCTCACCTCTGCCAAACCTCCTGACTTCACATAAGGAGTAACTGAGGCCCAGAAGGAGGAAAAGACTTTCCCAAGGTCACAAAACCATTCTCTGTTCCCTTCCCTCTGCTCATGCCTTTATGTTTCCCCATGAAGTCTTCTCTGCCCTCACCCCTCCTGAAAAGTGATCTCTCCCTCATTTGATTTCATAGTTTTTGCAATCTAAACTGTATTGTATTTATCCACCTACCAAGCAGTAAGCTGCTGACAGGAAGTCAGTAAGGCTCATTTATCTTTATCAATCTCCCTTAGCACTGTACTCATCAAATCAACAAGCACTTATTAAAGGGCCTACTACAGCCAGGTGAGACCCTTGGCAGACAAAAGTGTATCGTATCAATAAGCAGTGTTCCCAGTGCTAAAAATACAAAGCGAGACAAAAACAGCTCCTGCCCACAAGAAGCTTTCTTTTTCATGGGGTGGAAAGCATGTAAATAAATGAGCAAATGGAAGTAGCCTTAGAGGACAAGGAGATTCCCAAAGAAGGTCAGGGAGTATCTCAGTAACTTACATTTCTGTAGCATCTTAAGGCTAACCAAGTACAATCTGGACCCTACAGAAGCAGGCAGAGCCAAGATTCAACATGTCTTCTGGATCCAAGCCTAATGGATTTTGCATGATACCACACTACAGCACCACTCCCACCACATACACCCCAGAATGCTACCCAGAATATCCATATGGTGCAACACCTTCTCTCCCTGGTGATTCCTTCCCAGACTCATCCTCCAAACCTAGCCACTGTGCTGCTCCCGACTCCTCCTTTTCTGTTCCCTTACGTTGTCTTCCCTCTTGTCTTAGAAAACAAGCTATCTGAGGGAAGAGACTGTCTTTTTTGTTTAGCACAGTGCCTGGTACACAGTAAGGGCTTCATAAATGCTTGCTGACTGAGGCCAACCCACCAAGCTCTCCTTACCTCTCTATAACCCAAGCCCTCCATTAAAGCTCATCTCAAAACCCACCTTATCCAATCTAAATGCCAGGATCGGCACTAGGGATACAATTAATAAAAAAGACAGTCCCTGCCCTCCATGATCTTCTATACCTTCTATTGCTGTTTAGTTGTGAACAACATGTTTCAGTCATGTTGTATCCAACTGGAAAATCCCAATTTGGGGTTTTCTTTTGTATGTATTTTTGTGGTTTAAGTCATGTCTGACTATTCATAACCCCATTTAGGATTTTCTTGGCAAAGATACTGGAGCGATTTGTCATTTCCTCATTTTCCAGATGAGGAAACTGGGGCAAATAGGGTTAAGTGACTTGCCCAGGGTCACACAGCTAGTAAGTGTCTGAAGTCATTTTTGAACTCAAGAAGATGAGTCTTCCTGACTCTGAGCCTTGCACTCTATTAATTGTGCCACCTACATACAGAAGTCCTAACTGAAGGAAGGAAGTTGAGGGACTTTATAAGATTGCATATATAATGGAAACCCAGGTATTTACTCCAAATCCAGTGCTCTTTCCACTGTACACCACAGTCTCCTCTCTATCTAGAAGAGTGTCTGAGGCTGCCACCACCACTACCACCACACACATACACATACCCTCCCTTCCATTCTAGGCTCTCTCACTTCTAAGTTCATTTGATCACGAACAAATCACCTCACTTGTCTTCAGTTTCTCCCTCTGTCAAATGGGCACAATAATACAACCTCACCTGTTTATTGTGCTCATTGTAGGTACTGAGGCTAATTGTAAAACCTGTTTAAAGTGTGTAAAGTACTTTATGATCAATTCCATAAATATTTATACAATTGTCTATTCTGTGCCAGGTACACTAAAGTATACAAAGATGAAAGTGGATCTAGTTCCTGCCCCCAAGGACAAGAAGAGCCAGCCTACTAAAGGAACCCAACTTGCACAGATACAAGTATAATGCGAGACAATGAAAGTGCCTACTCCAAGGTTGGTGTGAGAATCAAATATACTATTTTTGATGAGGTTTTCAAACTTTAAAGCACAATATGATACCTGCAACATTAGAAACACTTAAGCCAGGAGAGGACACCTTCATCTGGAAAGATTAGAGAAGATAGTACCTGAGCTGAACAGGAAAAAAAAAAAAGCAAAACCAGGCAAAGATGATGTGAGTACATTCCAGGCACATGGGACAAATTTATAAACCAATGATCTTAATTATAATTCCTGGAAAAACTTTAGAATTTATTTTTAAAGGGACAGGTATAGAAACGGAAATGGAGATGATCAGAAAAGGTCAGGCCAGACTAACCTCATTTCCTTTTCTGGCAGGAAAACATTACAGATACAGTAGATATTTACCTAGATTTCAGCAAAAACTATGACAGTCTCTCGTGCCATGCTCCTGACAAGCTAGAGACCTCACTAAAGAGCAGTCCTTAATGGATCAACATCAACCTGGAAAGAGCTCAATAGGGGACTGCCCCTTACCCTAGGTTTAAAATTTTTACCAGGGACTTGGATAAAGGCATGCTTATGAATCTGCAGAAAACACGAAGCTGGAAGGAATACCTGACAACAGTCAAAATCCAAAAGTACATCTATCCACAAAGATGGGCAGCTAAGTGGCACAATGCATAGAGTGCCAGGCCTGGAAAACCTGAGTTCAAATCCAATTTCAGACACTTTACTAGACTAAAACATGTTCATGACTGAACAAAAACAAGATTAAGATGAGGGGCTGAAGCTAATAAAGTTCTGCACTTGAAACTGGAAAAAAAATCAATTTTGCAAGTACAAGGTCAGGGAGGCATAACTAGACAGATGTGTTTTGTTGTTTGGTTGGGGTTCCCCCCCCCCAGGAGGATCTATAGGTTTTAATGGACCACAAGTATGGTATGGCAACCAAAAAAAAAAAAAAAAGCTAATGTGGTCTCATAGATCTGATCTTTTATATAAAGAGTACTATGACCAGAACACGGAAAATGGGGCCTTCATCAGACTACACCTAGCATATTTAATTATGTTCATTTCTGGGCACCACATTTTAGGAAAAGCAGCATAAAGATAGAAAAAGTGAAAGGCAACTAGCATCTAGAGAAGACTGGATGCCATGACAGTTGGCTGAAAATAATAGGGATGCCAAGCCTAGAGAAGACTTAGAGGAGACATCAAGCATTTGAAGGACATTGTGTTGACAGCACAATTCTCCCCAGCCTCTGAAAGCAGAATTAAAAGCAATATGTGTAGAGGCAGCATTAGACTTTCTCTCAAAGGGGACCGCCATCTCCTCACTCTCCTTCCCCACCCATGTCCAAACAATTACCTCCAGTACATCTGAGGAAGAGAGGTGCTAGTAGATGAGGGGATATGGAGGGGAGGAACATGAAGAGTCTTCAACAGAAAGTGGAATTTGAGTCTTGAAGGAAGCCAAAGAAAACAGGAACATTAAATAGGCAGGTGTCACTGGATCGGAGGGTACGTGGCTTCATAAAAGACTGGGGGAGGGAGGGAGGGAAGAGGAGAACTTTGAACCAGGGGACTTTTTGTAATTTATGCTAGGCATGATGGGGAGCTATTGGAGTTTACTGAGTAGAGGTGTGATATAGTAAGACTGAGTAAACTAATGTCTGACTGGGGGGGGGGGGGATGGGCTGGAATGGGGAGAGACTAAAGGCAGGCAGATCCACCAGAAGGCTACTGCAATAGAGGATACCGTCTTAGAAACCTGATCCTTATAGAATATCTGATAAGTGATGGGTTGAGTCATTAAAATCCAAAGTCACTCAAAAGAAAAGATACACCAAACTTGCAGGACAAAAAGAATGGGACAAAAAGCTTAGTACTACAGGATGTTTGACCTACCAGGGTCCTTAGAGTATATAGTGTCAAAAGGATGGAATACAGTGCCAGGCACTGTGCTAAGCACTTATAAATATTATCCCATTTGACCCAACTCTGGAAGGTAAATATTTATTAGCCCCATTTTATAGTTGAAGAAACTGAGGCAAGAGTCATGCAGCTAAGTGACACTGGATTTGAATTCAAGTCTTCTTGACTCCAGATTCATGGCTCTATTCACTTAGCTGCCTTTTCTAAAGCTACAAGAAACGTAGAACAAAGAATGTCAGCACTAGAAAGGCCTTTGGAATGGGGATGGAGTCTAGAACAAAGAATGACTGAGCTAGGAAGTGACTTACTTACAGATCATGAAACTAAGTCTCACTCAAGGTTAGACTCAGAACTAGACTCAGGTTTCGTATGACCTGTTCCAGTGGTCTTTTAGCTGTATGTGATAATTTATTAGCAGTGTGATATAGTGGAAGGAACAACAGACGGGAAATCAAAACCCCTGAGCTTTAGTCACAGTTTCATCACTAACTCACTGAACAACCTTGGGCATCTCAAGACTTCAGTTTTCTCTTCTCTCAAATGGAGATGATAAATCAACACCTGCTCTGTACTCAGAGGCAGCTGCTGGCACAGCAGATACTTGGAGTCAGGAAGACTTCAGTTCAAATCCAGTCTCTGACAGATGGTATTAACTATTTGATGCTGGGCAAATAACTTAACCTCTGTAACTGTCTCATTTCCCTCAACTGTAAAATGGGAATAATTATATTACCTTCCAGAATTATTGTGAGGATAAAACATGTAAGATTCTTAGTACACAATAGTCGCTTAATAAATGCTTATTTCCTTCCCTTCTTTCTCCCACCTCTCAAGGCTGTTGAGAGAATCCAAGAAGAGAATGTTTACTGGGGCAATTAGGTGACGCAGTGGATTATAAAGCACAGGCCCTAAGTTCAAATCTGGTCTCGGACACTTGACACTCACTAGCTGTGTGACCTTGGGCAAGTCACTTAAACCTCATTGGAGAGAGAGAGAGAGAGAGAGAGAGAGAGAGAGAGAGAGAGAGAGAGAGAGAGGAGAAAGAAAGAAAGAAAGAAAGAAAGAAAGAAAGAAAGAAAGAAAGAAAGAAAGAAAGAAAGAAAGAAAGAATGAATTTTAATAAAGTACCGTGAAAACTATACAGTTGACCATTCATGAGTCAAATACTGAGAGGCAACATGATACAGTGGAAAGAGACAGATCTGAAGTCAAGGGAGCTGGGTTTGAACCATAGCCCTGTCACATTGTATCTGTGTGAGCCTGCTCTAATCCCTTCATTTCTCTGCTTCTCTAGTTGTGGTGGGTAAAGGGAGGGAGATGCACCTAAGACAGCCACAAGAGTCCTTCCAGCTCCGGGGTTATGATCTCATGACCCATCAAACATACCAGCAGTGGGCCAATGCCATGCCTCTGCACTGCTGTCACCCCAACAAGGCTGAGCCAAAGTGAAGACAGGTGACCGGCTAGGGATAATTTCAAGGACCACAGTGGCAGTGCTTAGATCAGACCCAGCCCTGAGGTCCCTTTTACCAGCTCCAGCATTTTAAGTTCTAAGGTACCTTTCAGCACTGACATTCTGAGTTCTAAGGTTCTTCCAGCCCCAACAGTCTGTGCTCTAAGGTTCCTTCCAGTTCAGACAATCTATGAGTCTCTGGGTCTCCACAATGTTTTCACTGAAGCCAGCTCAACATCTGAAAACCCTTCCCCAAGTAAGAACAAAAGCAAGGCTGTCTGGCCAGCTCGCCCACCAGTGAACTGGTTACCGAGTGACCTTTAAAGGTCAGTCTTGCGCATTCTTTCAGGGTATAGGTCTCCTATTTCTCAAACCGTGTATCTCTGCCTCTGGAACCAAGACCCCCACACTCAAATTTCCTCAAGCCAAGTTTGGGGAGAGAAAAATGACTTGAGAAGATCCCATCTCTCATCCCAGGCCTTAGCTGAGCTGGTGAGACGTGTGTTTTGGGCTGATGTGGGGCAGGGGGAAGAGACCTGGTGTTGTTTTACAGACAGTGTAGGAGAGCTGGGCCTTCCCCAAGGAGGGGCTGAGAGAAGAGTCTGGTCTATCTTTATCAAGTGACATCAAATGCTGTCCACAGGTGAATCAGTTGTTCCCCTCCTCCACTTCTTTCTGCCCTCCTCTGCCTCCCTTTCTGTTCAAGGTTGGATGAGCTCTGGGGATCCAGGGCTTGGTTCCTCAAACCACCAGGGCAATGCCAACAGAAACAACTGACAAATTCGAATGGGAGCAAGACATGGCTAGGTCACATAACCACAGAGACTCCCATGCATGTACATGTACACATACACACACACACACACACACACACACACACACACACACGCCATGCTCCTGGAGTCTGAAGGGGATGTTGGCAGGATGTTACAAATCATTCACCCAAGTTCAAGGAGAACTCACTAGTCAATGTAATCCCCAGAGGGAATTTCCATTTCCCTCCTATCCGAAGGTAAATCTTGGGTACTTTCTTCCTAGACTTTGAAAAGTGAAGGGAAAAACTGAGGTGGGGAGGGAAGGAGGAAGGAAGGGAGATGAGGAGAGAGGGCCTTCCAGATATCTCTAAGGTCTCTTCCAGTTCTAACACTCTGGTGTTCTGACCCTCCCAGCTCTGATACACACTCTGCATACTTCGATATACTGGAGGGCTCCTTCTCCCTCTGACTTTCTATCAGGATAAATTCTTTGCCACAGGGTGGAGTCAGGGGACTCTATGACTCAGCCAACCAGTCATTCAGTCACTGCTCTGAGGAAAGTAAGGAGGAACTGAAGGCCAGGGGGAAAGCCAGGGCTGTGTTCTTGATAATGCCAGTCACGACCAAGCAGACAGCAGGTCACCAAGCCACAGGCCACCCACCTCTAAGCTGAAAGGGAATCATGGCTGCGAGAGACTGGGAGCCCAGACAAAGCAAATAACTAGTTAGGAAAATTTCTGCATCTGTAGGGGAAGGCTCCAGGTGGGCCTGCTTCCTCCTTATTTACTCTGCCAACCACAGCATCCTTGAGGAATAAATAGGCCTGCTCCACACAGAAATATTCTCTCTGTTCCACAGCCCCATGTCCTCAGTCCCGGGCCTTACCTCCAGGCCTGCTCTCACCCCCTGGTCAATCTACCATGCTGAATCTTCCTAGCTCAAAGCTATCCAACTTGACTGGGGTTGCAGAATTCTGTTCTTGCTAGCAATTCAAATGCAAGCATTTCTTGGGAACTCAGAAACAGAAGGGACTTTGGAGCCCCTCATTCTGGGAAAGTGAGACAAGAGAAGGGAACTTGCCAAAGGTCACACAGAGAGCTTGATGTTTTTCAAAACTCATTCCTAGAGTCATAGGATTTCAGAGATAAAAATTACCTTAGAAATTGACGATGCAGCTGAGGAAACTGCAGATCAAAGAGGTTTAAATGACTTTTTTTTTCTGTTGGATTCTTTCTTCTACTCTGGTCTAAGTCCTTCTCCACCCCTACTCTTCATGCACTGCCCTTTACAAATTAGTTTCAGAATGGCTAAAGTACCAGCCAAGTTCTCTTTGGGGTAGGATCCCATTAGTCAGCCACAGAGGAAAATCTCCTCTCTCCTAATACAAATGTGACTTCAATATACCACAAAACCCTGTATCCCCAATGGGTTGTCCCCTTTCTATACTCCTAACACAACTCTCTACTTCTCTCATTTCATTACTTCCTGAAGGTGACTCAGTTTTGCCCCCACACCCATCCCAACAAAGCCAAAAATGGCTCACAACATGTTACTTAAATATAAGCTGTTTGAAGGCAGGGATCCTACTTCATACCTAAAGTTTCTATCTCCCCTAGCACCTGGGACAGTACTGTCTTCACAACACAATGATAGAGTATGTTTATTGTCAGCACTGAAAGGGCCTTATACACTTTCTTTCATTTTTTTTTCCTTTTAATCAAGTTTGCTTGTAGAAAATGACAAATATGGTAATGTTTTACGTAATCATACATGTATAAACCCATATCTGACTATTTGCCACCTCAGAAAGGGGGAGAGAAGGGAGGGAACGAGATAAAAATTGGTGCCCAAAACTATAAATAAAAGTTTTATTGGAAGGAAGGAGGGAAGGAAGGAAAGGAAGGAAAGGAAGGAAGAAAGAGGCCTTAGAGATCATCTATCTGGTCTGATACACTTTTGAGGAAACAAGCCCAAGAAGAGAACACATTCCTGACAAGTTCAGCAAGATAGTAGGAAAATACAGACCAAAAACTCTTCTGACTTCTATTCCAATATTCCTTTCTACTTTTTATCAGTCACCTGACAGTTGTTGTTGTTACTGTTGTTCAGTCATTCAGTAGTTACACAGAATTTTACAGATACAATGACAAAGAATTTTATATATTATCTTATATGATCCTCCCAGAAGCAGGTGAAGTGAACAGGATATAATTATCTTATTTTCCCCCCTTTAAGGATAAAGAAACTGATGTGGAGATGAAGGGACTTGTCCAAAATTACACAACCAAGTCCATGCTCTTTTCAATGTACCCCACTGCCAATTTGAGCATGCCATCCTTACAATGACAATGTTTTATAGCCCTATATAGGTAGGCCGGTGGTGCAATTTCTCTCCAAATCTGTAGCCACTAACTAGCTGTGTGATCCTGCGCAAGTCACTTAACTTGTGCCTGCCCCAGTTTCCTCATCTGTAAAAGGGGGCACAGTGAATAGAGTACTAGGCCTGGAGTCTGAAAGACTTGAGTTCAAATCCAGCCTCAGGCACTTAATAGTTGTGTGACCTTGAACAAAATCCCTCAACTCTTCATCTGTAAGATTCAGTACCCAGAACATAATAAACACTATATAAATGTTAATTGTTGTTAGCACAGTACTTGGCACATAGTTGGTGCTTCATAAATGCCTGTTATCCATCTAGAGAGCAAGATCAAACATTTTCATTTAAGAGCCAGAAATAAGCCGAGGCTCAGGGAGGACCCAGTCTGAGATAGAGAAGACCTGCCTGCACAGTGTTTTTTAGGGCCAGTTCAAATCTTATCTCCTTTAATTAGGCTTCCCTGATCCTAGAGTCAGCCTGGTATACTTGAAAGATCATTAAATTTGGAACTACTACTCAGTTCTCTCTGAGTACCAGCTTCTTCTTCTGGAAAATGACCTCAAAGTTTCCTTCCAACTCCAAATCACAGGATCTTACATTACAAGCAAGTTAGCTGTCCTTGAAAGACAGCTTTCTTTTTCTTGGTCTAGTCTTAGGGCAGCTAGATGGTGCAGTGGACAGAGCACTAGGCCTGGAGTCAAGAAGACCCGGGCTCAAATCTGGCCTCAGACACATACTAGCTGTGTGACCCTAGGCAAGTCACTTAACGCTGTTTGCCATGATCTATTTAAACAAGCTATTAATGTTGAGAAAAATTGGTCAGGTATAAAATTGAGATCAGTGCAGACTATAATCATTTCCTGAGGACGTTTACCTGATTACAAATCAATTATACCAACAAAAAAAAGTCTAGAAAACACCCCAGCCATCAAACCACTGCCAAGCAGAGAATAACACCAATTTAGGATATAAATTCATTTCTAAAAACTTACAGAAGAGAATGGAAAATTATGGGCAGTACTGCCTCATAAAATGGAAAGGAGTAGGAGGAAAAAGAACTTTGTAGAAACTTTAGTCCCATTTCTAAGCTGTATATCTCATGGACATTTACGGGTGAAACAAGAAAAAAAAGATAAACTGATTTTAAAAAAAAACAGAAAAGTGTTAAGGCTTCTATTTAAAACAACAACACTCATCATTGGCCTCTAACATGGCCAGCTCCCATGGGGGAAACAGAAAGGATGCGCATGAAAAAAAGCTAAGAAGATTGGCTAGACTTCACCAAGTATATGGAGGAGCTTCATGTGAGCGTCAACACATTTTTGAGGATGCTAAAGGATTAATTCAAGATGGTAGAAAAGGGGAAAGGTTACTAAATGTCAGGGTGGGAGGGGATCACAGACCTTAGTATTGCTGCAAAAAAAAAAAGGCAAGGGAGAAAATATCAGTAACTACTTATCCACAGGCCTACTTTCCCATTTCAGTCTTTATGAGGATAATCTACAAAAAACTAACTCTTTGCAATCACAAAACTGACCGAAAGATATGTAGAAAATATAAGCTCCCATCTTTCATTTTTTCCTCACATAAAAATGCATTTGATTTGGTAGAGCAAAACTCCACTTCCAACCAGGTGTCTCTGTCTCCTATGCATACATTAAAAATCATATAAAATATCTTTAAATAAGTAACAGAGTAACTCAGATCAACTCAACAACCCTCTAAATATTCTTATCAAGTAGAGCATAAAACACTATAAAAGTACTTATCACTGTCCTGGAGAATGTCCAACTCAGAATCAAGATGTTGAAGAGGGATTCCCTACAAATGGGGAAGTCCTCCAGATGCTCCTGGTTGTGCTAATTTCTCAAGCCCCAGAATATCACAGAGCCTCCTAAATGAAATCACTTCAGGGCTCATCCTACCAATTCACACAGAGGCCATCATATGCATTTGGATGGATAACTCATAGAACTACCTTCTCAGTACACCTCTCAGGGAATTACCAGACCAAGAATTGAACAGGAAAAGGAGAGTCATGGGAACTACCTTGGGGAAACTACACATTGTTGTGTGTGTTTTTTTTTAATTCCTTTTTTTTTTTTGGTCAATTTCATTTCTTTCTTTCTTTTTGCGGGGCAATGGGGGTTAAGTGACTTGCCCAGGGTCACCCAGCTAGTAAGTATCAAGTGTCTGAGGCTGGATTTGAACTCAGGTCCTCCTGAATCCAGGGATGGTGCTTTATCCACTCCACCACCTAGCTGTCCCCTGGTCAACTTCATTTCTGAATATATTTCCTCTGCCCAACTCAGCCTTTCAGTTGTGACACAGATATAAAAAGAAAAACAAAACAACTCGGGGAAAAACAACCACTTTTGAAGCAACAGAACACGTACAAAAAGATGGACAAGATTTCACAGCCATAGTGGAATGGCCTCTGTGATGAATGTATTTTCTCAACTCTTCTCCAAGTCCAGTTTGGGTCATTGATGATTTCACTGCCCAGGAGAAGCAGTAGCAAGTTATCAAAAGACAGAAGGAAGTTGCTGGGCAGAACTGAGGTACCAAATTTTACACATAAGGAAAATGGGGATCAGGTCACACAGTTGGTAAATATCAGAAGTCAGGCTTCTCCGGACCTCGAGGTCAGAAACCATGGGACTAATCCCTCCATTCAACATCAGTACTTCTAAAGACACAAAGTTTTGGGGAAAGGACACTGAGGACCAGCAAATCAAAGTATTCTAGAACTAAAAAGTACCTCAAACACTTGCAAGACTTCTATTAATGGGGAGGTGTGGTGCTGAGGCGGAGATTCAATCTGACAGTTCACTCAAACAAGGAAACAATTACCTCACCCGGACCAGAACCTAAGGATTCTGTTCCCAGTGTACCACGCTGCTTCCCACAAGGCTGGGTGACAGACAGAACAAGAGGGGGAAGATTGGAGATCAACATGAGGTGCCCTCCTCATCGCCCTCCAATGCAGGAAATGAAGCAAAAACCATTTATAAACAAGTTATTGTGAGCATGGCTGTTGCAACCACTGAGGGGACAGGAGGGAAAGAGAATATGAGGGTGAATAATCCCCTCCTAGGAATATTCTAAATCCCTTCATTCCTTCTACCTTAATGTCCCCCTCTAGAATCCCAAAAGTAGATAGTAAGAGGTAAGCTCCTCCTTGAGAACAGGATCTATGTCCTTTTTCATCTCTGTATGCCCCCTCCCCCCACTCAGCACACAGGTCTTGCCTAGAATACCATTAATAACTGCTTAATAGGGGCAGCTAGGTGGCTTAGTGGATAGAGCACCGGCCCTGCAGTCAGGAGGACCTGAGTTCAGATCCAGCCTCAAACACTTAACACTTACTAGCTATGTGACCCTGGGAAAGTCACTTAACCCCAATTGCCTTACCAAAAAATAAATAATAAAAAATAATAACTGCTTAATAAAAACCATGATTGGCTCTCCTTTTTCTCCCCCACAAAAGGTGGCTATGGCTTCACAACAGCTCAAGACCCACCCAGGACTGCTATCTTTCCATAGATTCCTAATGTATGTACTCCACAATTTACTAAGAGATGACTGATCCTGAACAGACTTTATCTACAAAATTATCAGTCTGGAATCGACAATCCCAACATTCTCATCTTGTTATGTAGAAGAACTTCACTGGTGAAATGTATGAGGTAACCAACCCCAAACGCAGTCTTTGCACTTGCTCCAGTCTTTGTACTCCATATAAACTCTGTTTTCAGCACTTGCTATGGCAGTATCACAAGTTATCCCTCTGTCCCAATTAAAAACCTTAATTTTGTTATATTAATTCTTTTCATTAAATTTCAGGTTGACAGAATGTAAGAGCTGAAAGGGGCATTAAGAGATACTAGAGGGGCAGCTAGGTGGCTCAGTGAGTGGGTAAAGCACCAACCCTGGAATCAGAAGGACCTGAGCTCAAATCCAGCCTCAGACACTTGACATGCTCTAGCTGTGTGACCCTGGGCAAGTTACTTAACCCTCACTGGAGAGAGGAAGGGGGGGGGGGGGGGAGAGAGGAGAGAGAGAGAATGTGTCACATATTGGGGGGGGGGCTATGGGGGTTAAGTGACTTGCCCAGGGTCACACAGCTTGTAAGTGTCAAGTGTCTGAGGCCAGATTTGAACTCAGGTACTCCTGAATACAGGGCCAGTGCTTTATCCACTGCGCCATGTAGCCCCCCCCCCCCCAGTGTCACATATTAAGCTACTGTCAAAGCCTACAGAACTAGAACTCGGGTATCTTAACCTATACTGCTGCCTACTGCTCCACCACCAGACCCATGCTCCACTAAATATAATACCAGTGGCCCCATCTTCTTCCTACAAACTGCCCCCTTCTTCAATCCCCAAAAGGAGAGGGAAAAGGAAAGGGTGGTTCATGAATTGAGCATGGTGGAGTCTGGAGATGTCCCCTAACACCGAAACCCATGCTTTCTTTCCTGCCTGTGTTCATTCCTGAAATATCACAAGCCCTAGCTCCCAGGCCAGGGTTTGGGCTGGGTTTTGGGAAAATCAGAAAGGAAACTCCAGTGGGATCCCAGAGTGGAGCTGCACTATTTTTACATACTCTCCCACTTGTGTATTGTTTGAAGGCCACAGAGCACACTCCCCAGCTGCCCAACAGGGATTACTCACCCACCAACCCAGAAACAATTGTTTGGGGGAAAAGGAGAAAAAAAAAAACCTCTCCCACTTAAGAAAAACAAAAACAACTTGGAAGTCATTGTCTTCAGAAGCCAAGTGTCAGCTTCCATTGTTCCTGACTCACATTCCACTCATTGTCTGCCTGCTATCTGCCAAGGGGACCCCAGTCCAGCCAACCCGCAGGCCCAGCCCTTTCCTTGCTCCTTACCTCCCACAGCCAAGAAACTACTTTGTTCAGTTTTTGATTTCTTTAAATGGGTTCAGAATATGTTCATCCTATTGGAAATACCAGCCAAAGCAGGCCTGCTTAAGGAAGCTAAGGCTTCCCTGGGTTTTTAGTCTTGTCTCCGTGGCCTTAAGTCAGTCATTTCCAATTCTCTTAGCCCTATTCTTCAGTGTAAAATGATGAGACTTACCTGGGGTCCACAAAATTTTTTTTTTAAATAGTTAGATGACTATTTCAATACCACTGGTTTCCTTTGTAATCTTATATATTTTAGTTTCTGCATTTCAAGACCATTATTCTGAGATAGGGACCATAGGACTCACTGAGCCCAGAGTCCATGACCCTGAAAAGGTTAAGAATTCCTGAAGCTGCTGGAAATAGCTGCGTTCTTCTCTCCTACCACCTTAGACTAAATGATCTCTCAAGTCCCTTCCAGTTATAAATCCTGATGTTATCCTATCCACTGGCCCTTCAAGATCTACCTTCTAAGTAAGATTTCTTCAGTTCTGCCACTCTAAATTTTCTCTTTTGCCCCAAATCTCTTCCCCATCTTCTTCCTCACTTCAATCTTTCTGCCTTTGGTTTCACCATCCAGCCTTGCTCCCAAAGTCGGAAACTCTGGGTTCAGCTTTGACTCCCCCTTCTCTCTCATAGCCAATCAATTATCAAATGCGTCGCTCATACAATTACATCTGCCCCTTTCTCAATGTACTCACTGTCACCACCCACATGCTTCTGGTTCTAAAGATCACCAGAAAAGAAACAACTGGTACAATCCAAGAGCAGCATTGATTAAATGTCTTCTAGTTGCAAGGTACTCCCTGTGCAAGCTCTAAGGATTTAAAAAAAAAATCATCCCCTGCCTTCAAGTAACTTACATCCTACTGAGGGAACACAACATGCAAATCTGAAAGCACAGACGTGGTGATTTGAAAAGAAAGAATATTAACAAGTAGGATCGTCAGGAAAGGTTTCTCCTTTTTGTCTTTACAACCCTGCCTATAGTTTTGTTTTTTATCTTTTTATCAAATGGCTATAGCTTTGACACCTACAGGAGCAGCTGCCAAGGTACATCTCTAGAGCGGTTGCTTCCCAGGATTGAAAGGCTCAAGCATTGACATTCCCGAGGCTCTTGGGTTCAGGGTCCTGGGATGTCTCCATCAGGTTCTGAGGGAAGATGGTGGTTAAGGCAGTGCTAGTGACCTGCCCTGCCCTGATGCCCTTCCCAAGATTCCTGTGCTTAACAACTGATAATGCCAGTTAGTCAGCAGTTGTTGCTAGTGGTGATGAAGAAGGTGGGACCCTTCTCCACAATAAATTTATTGTGTATTTATGTAATAAAAACTTGTTGATTCTTCTCCAGGTCAACCCGAACCCACCAACAAAAACACCCTATATACTTGCTAATATCTTGGTCTATATAGCCATGTCCTCTCTTTCTTACCAAATATTTGTTAAGGCCTTGACACAGTATTTGGCACATAGGTGCTTAACTAACACTTGTTCCCTTCCCCTTCCCTTTCTTCTCCCCTCTCTTACCCCGTTCCCATCATTATTTGATTTTGTTAAGATAACCTTCCTGAGTCTGTTTCCCTACTTGTAGAATGGCAGAAAGGTCCCATCCCACCTCCGTATTTGCCCTTCTCTGGTCCTAAATCCTTTAAGCCTTAAGCCTTAACCTCAGATGCAACCTCCTCTGTGAAGCTCTCTTAGATTCCTCCTCAATAATGATGTTCTCTCTGAACCTTTTAATTTTGTTCTGACCCTGTCTAATACACATATCATATAATACTGTGTGACTAATCTCCCCACTATGTACCACAGGATCATCTGCTCCAAAAGACAGGAATTCTATCTTATCTCAACTTTTCCTTCTTCCACGATCTTTTACACAGAGTTCCCTGTATACAAAAAAAGTGGGTAAAGATTTGAGAAAATCTTCATGTACTTTTGGGTTTCAAGTAGCCTGAACTAACCTTTCCCATCTCCCAACACTATAGAAGTACAATGTTGTTCATTAGTACCTTCCCTTGATATGAAAATCACAACCCCAGCCAGAGAATCCATCTCAGGTCACTGACAGCGAAGCCAAGAAAATTAATGGACACTAAGAGCCCATTTCTACCTCCTCTCTCTCCTCCAGTGAGGAAAGGCAATGTAATAGAAGGGAGGTGGGGAGATCTACTTGGAATTTTTGAACCTTGTAGCTTAGGAGCAGGTATTTGGGGAAAGTGACTGAGGAATGCCTGGGACAGAATTCAAAATCAAGAAAGAGAAAGGTTTTTGGTTAAGGAGGAAGTGAGTAAACATTAGATGATGCTGAGATTGAAAAGAGCTTCAAGGTTTATAGAAGCAAATACTATCAAAGTGCATTTTTTCACTGGATTTTAACAACAGCCCAGAAAGGTGGACAGAGTGGAGACTGGCCTGCTTTCTACAGATGACATCACTAAGTTTCAGGGCCACAGGTTTGCCCTCAAGGTCATATAGGCAGGTAAATGACAAAACCAGGTCTGCTTCCTCCCAAACCACAGTGTTCTTTTGACGACAATAGGTTACAATGGGGAGGTTTGGGATTCAACGTTCAAAAATCAAGCATGTCTCACAGCTGGGAAGGATCAAGGGATCAAAGCCTGAAAGCTGGAAGGGACCTTGGGGGGCGGGTAATCTAGTTCAACCTTTTTGCACTGTACTTTAATGACAACAAGTATGAAAATGAACAAGCTAATTAATTTTTTCCTGTAAATAAATTTACTTAATCACATTTGCTTCTGCCAACACCCTGTTTTCTTAAGTTACATTTTAATTTTTTCCACTAATGATGAATATTTTGGGCAGAGATGGCTAGGTGGCACAGTGGATATATAATGCATGGGGTCAGAAAGATCTGGGTTCAAATAAGGCCTCAGGCATTTACTAGCTGTGTAACCCTGGACAAATCACTTAATCCTGTTTGCCTCAGTTTCCTCATCTGTAAAATGAGCAGCAGTATCTTTTCCAAGAAAACTCCAAGCAAGGTCACAACTGAAACAACTGAAACAACAGCATCTACTTGCCCCAGTCCAATTAACTTCTCTGAATCTGTTTCCCTGTCAAAGCTCTGAACCCCACTCATATCTAAGAGTATTCTTTGTACTACACTATGCAAAAGGTGAGCCATAGACTCTCAGTACTGAAAGGAGGCTGGAACTCTCAGAAGTTGAGTCATAAATGCTCACAATCCCGCAGTCCCCTTAGTCCTTCCTTCCTCTTTCCCTGCTGTGCCTTTTCATTAATCCTAGTCCACACCACACACACACACACACACACACACACACACACACACACACACACACACACGACAGCTACTGAAGGGGATGTTATCCCCATTTTACAGATTATGAAACTGAGGTCTGAGAAATCATTTACTCCAAGTCCACAAGCCAAGAAACATTTACTAAGTGAGGAAAGACCGTAGGCAAAGCATAGTGCTGCAGGGGGGGGAAGCGGGAATATGAAATTTAAATAAGCCATTTTCCCTTTACATTCTAAAGAGGAGAAAACATAAACACAAAGACCAATGTACAATATTACATAATAAAGGCATTACAGAAATAAAGAAAACTTAGGTAAGGCTCCAAGAAGAAGCTGTAACCCAACTGGGAAAGGCTTCCTAAGGAGGTAGCATTTGAGTTGGGAACTCAAAATCTGAGCAGTGAAAGCATTCTAGGCATAGGCATAGGGTACAGTTAAAGCGAAGGCAAAGGGGTGGGAGAATACAGTCTGCTGGAGTTAGAAAGAATGGGAAGGAGGAAAGAACAGTCTGGTTTGTTTGTCAGGGCTGAAAAGTCAGGGTGATTAAGTCAATGGCCAATCCAGAGCTCAAAAAACCAGTTCAAACCCCAGCTGAGCTATTTAATAGCCTTGTGGCCTTGCAAAGCTGAGGACCTTTTCCTCTGTTCCCCTGACATGTAAAATGAGGGCAATGTACCAGATGATGGTTGAGGTCCAGATCAGCCTAAATCCTAAGATGGTTGGGTTTTGTGATTTCAAGATCAGTGTTCTGTCCACTATTCCAACCTAAACTTTCATCAAGGAGATCCTTACCTACTTTCTCACTCCTTCCTCAGGGCTGTGCCTATTTGAGGAAGGGCCCTCCAGGTTCACCCCATTTAGAAAGAACCACAATCTTCATGTGGCTTTTTCCCCTTAGACCTTCCTGGGCTGATCAGATTGAATTCTCAGGGCAGGAGTGGGTGGGGGGAAATGATTAAAGTGCAACTCTGCACAACAGACTTCCCACAGCTGAAAGGAATATGTGCTTTCTTCTGAGGCTCTGCAGTCTTCCTTCCAAGGGTCCTGGAAACATCTGTGCCCGACCAGGAACGCCTTCAGGCACGGCTGACACAATCACTATGTCAGACAATTGGGGGGGGGGGTCCACACACAAAAGTGACAGGGGCTTGATCCAAGTAGGCTTGAATAGGGAGGCAGCAGAGGACCAGTTATTCAGGATCTTTATCTTACACCCAAAGGTCAGGCTTTGTTTGAAGGCTAGTAGTTGGTGCAGAAGTAAGAGGTAGAATGGGGGAGGGATGGGGAGGGCCCTTCTAGTCATTTTGCTTCATCATTCTCTCCCACAAACCCCACTTAGATCTTTTAAAATTAGTTTTATTTATTTCATTAAATATTTCCCAATTACATATAAATATTTAACAGTCTTTTAAAAAAAAAATCTGAGTTCTAAATTCTCTCCCTCCCCCCTCCTTGAGAAGGCAAGCAATGTGATTTTGATTCTACATGTGAGGTCATGCAAAACAAATTTCCACACTAGGATTAGCCATAGTGCAAAAGAAAACACAAAATAAAATAATAAAAATAAAGAATGCAAGAAGGTCTGTCAGTATTAGGACAACTATCAGCATAAATGACCACATCAATAAACACTAACAACAAACAAAACTCACATGATTATTGTCAGTAGATCCACACCACTAATTATCGTATCACCAGTGGGACTCAGAGCTGGTTGAATGACCAGCTTCAAAGAAGAACTCTTAATGGGTCAATGTTAGTGCAACAGGAGAACTCCAGGGTGTTTTTATCAATGACTTGGATAAAGGCACAGAAAGTATTCTCAGCAAGTTTGCATATGATACCAAGCTGAGGAAGATGAGAGTCGTCAGTCCAAAAGGTTCTGCTAAAGTATGGGGCTGAATCCAGTAAGATCAAACAGGAATAACTGTTAAACATCTAACATCTGCATCCCCTCCCCCCCAAAAAAACCCCAATATTCAGCTTTGCAAGTTAAGAAGGGAAAGGCATAGAGTTAACGTGAGTTAAGTCCCAACTAAAATCCCACCTTCATCTGTGGAAGCCTGGCCCTATCTTAATTCCAGTGCTTCCCCTCTGTTGATTCTTTCCCTGTTTATCTTGTAGTTATCTACTTATCTGCTTTGTCTATTATCTCCCCCATTAGAATGTAAGCTTCTTAAGGGGAAGAACTGTCTTTTGACTTTGTATCCCCAATATTTAGCAGAGCGCCTGACACAGTACATGTGAGATGTAGTATTCAAAAGAGCTAACTAAAGTCAAAAGACCTTGGGAGGCCTTAAGAAAGGCATCACTTCTAGAAATAAATACCTCTGGATTATGGTGATTGGCTCTGGGAGTCATGAAGCATTCTGATAAGCTGGAAAGTGTCCGAGAGGAGGGTTAAAAAACTGGTAAGGGTCCTTGATGCCATGACATACATAGAGAAACTAGGTATGCTTGACCCAGACAAGAGAAGACTCCTGGGACAGGATAACCATCTCCAAGTATTTGATGGGGTATTACATGGAGGAGGGGATTAGACTGGTTCTGTTTGACCCTCTGGGGCAGAAAGGAGGGGCAGAGAGAGCCATAAAGAAGTAATTTCAGGCCTCTGTCAGGAAAAACCTTCTCAAGTGGAATGCTCTAAGATGAGATGGGTTCCCGCTGCAGAGCCGGAACAATGTCTTGTCAGGTGTGTTAAATTAGGAATTCCATAGGTCTGGAGTTAAGTGAAGTCTCTTCCAGCTCTCATGTGCTAAGACCCTGTGCTCAAGTTAGTGAGACGGGGCTTTTCCTGGAGGAGTTAGGACTGAGCTTTGAGGGACAAGTAAGATCTGAAGAGGCAGAAAGACAGCAGTGGACATCCCAGAGCAGAGGACTCTTAGCCGACCAGTTCCAAAGCACACAGCACAGGCCTGCTTGTGGTCTGATGCCCAGACTCCTCTTTGTCTTCCTCTTGGCTCTGGTCCTCCTCCTCCTCCCTCCCCCCACCCAAGATCACCAGACCTGAAATGATGTGTGTGTTGCTGTCAACAATCCTTTCCTTGGCTTTCTGACTTCCTTTTCAGTTGTCACCAGGGGAAGCTCCCCTGAAAGAATGAGGAACTGGGTCATTTGTTCTGAGGAAGAACAGTCAGCCAGGCCCTAAACTAGATTCAGGATTACAGGGCGGGCAGGCAGGCAGGTTGTGGACTCAAGCCCTAAGCTGCACCAATTGCTGATATCGTGAGCTGGCACAAGCTCCCCCCAGCACACCTATGTCTGTGGCATGAGAGTGTAGGCATCTTGCACCACAAACACGACTGGGGCAATACCCAGAGAGACAAAGGTACACAGTCATTCTACTGAACATATGATGCTGCCTTCTTATGTCCTCAAGTGACACCTGAGAGTCAGCATGACAGAGTGAAGGTGAGGAAACCCGAATTCAAATCCTACCTCAGTCACTCCCTAGCTGTGAGATCAAAGGCAAATGACAGAATCTCAGTTTCTTTATCATATTTCACCATCCACAGGTTGGTGAAAAAGAAAGACTTTGCAAAGTATTATATATCTATGATTTAACTGTTGTTGTTACTATTGTACTTTTTATTGAACTTTGCTCCTACACTCAGCCATTTCTTCAGATCCTCAGTTTTCCAATCTATAAAATGGGGATACTTGTACTACCTAACACTTATGCCTCATGGGACTGTCAAAGAGGAAAATTACCTGTAAACCTTAAAACCCTGTAGAAAATGGAATACCTCCATTCCCATTCTTATCTCCACTCCCAATACAACACCTGGGAACTCTATGCTAAACAATTTACCACAGGCTACTTATTATTAGCAGGGTGACTTTGGGCAAGTAATTTCACTTCCCTAAGACCCTCACTAGAAATGTAAAAAAAAGCTGGACTGCAAGATCTCTAAGGTTTTTCACAAGCTCTAACATTTTGTGTCCCTGAATCACTGACAATCTTTTTTCAAAGGCATCAGAGCATCTGTAGAAGAGAGGTTACCCATTCACATTCCCAAGCCTACTCAACCTTCCCTTTTTCTTCTTACAAATCTTGGCCCAGCCCTAAAGTCAAGCTCTCTGTACTTCCCTCCCTCCTCTGAGGCCCCAATGGTTTAGCAGAGAAAGTCTTGTGTGTATATCCCTGATGTTGGAGAATGTCTTGTCTCTTTGGCAACGTCTCCCCCACAGAAATGCGAACCCACCTCATAGAAGCACTGAGGGAGGGAGTTATTCTGGGCTTCGGGGGTGGCCTGTACTCATTCCCCAGCCCAGTGGCCACCTGCCCCGTGGGAAAGCGTTAAGTGACTGACTGTACCTTCGCCAGAGAGAGAATCAGGGAGAAGGGTGTGTGTGGGTGGTCTGCCATATTCTGGAGGGAACTATCTCCTCATCAATCTGCTCACTATTAAAATTATCCCCTCAGTGGTCAGGGATCTGGGGGTTTGATCCCTAAAATCATAGGATTATAATATTAGAGCTGAAAGTGACTTCAAAGATCATCACCTCACCAGATCCACCCTTTTCATTCTACAGGTGAGGAAACTTCAGGGAGGTTCAGTGATTTGCCCAATCACACAGCTACTAAGTATATGAGACAGAATTTGAATCTAGGTCTTGCCGCCTCCAAGTCCATCATTTAAACCCCCTACACTACCCTGCCTTTTTGTAATAGTCTCAAAGGGGCAATAAACAACGTGTTCCTTGACTGTTTTTTGCTTCCTGGAATTCAGCCTCCTTCTCCTAGTCTCAGAACAGGCCAGGAGCATCAGCTCCTGACACCCACCTCCTAACTAAAGTTATGGCGAAAGTCTAGCCATCTGCAACATATCTTTGTGGTCCAGAGTGGCCCCTTGGTGTTTGAGGGGGACTGAGGGGTTGAGAGGGATAGCAGTGGCAATTAGGGGGACATTTTGGACACTGACCATTGGGCAACCTATTCATCAAGGCTTCTGGTGGAACTATCCATATTATAGTGTCCTAATCAAAAACTATGAGGCAGCTAGGTGTCACAGTGAATAAAGTCTAAAGACAAGAAGTTCTGAATTCAAATCAGGCCTCAGATACTTACTAGTTATGTGACAAGTCACTTTACCCTGTTTGCCTCAGTTTCCTCATCTGTAAAATGAACTGGAGAAGGAAATGGCAAACCACTCCAGTATCTTTGCCAAGAAACCCCCCAAATGGGGTCAATGAGAGTTAGAGAGGACTGAAAAACCAGAACATCAGGGGCACAAGATGAGTGGCAGAGACATATAGAGTGTCCACCTTTGCCCTGTTCCCTTCCATCCTGAAGCCCTAGCCCTGTGCCCTGTCTTGACCACACAAATGTGAGGGCCCTCCTGGCCACATATCCTATGGTTTCCTAGGCCAGTGACAACTTTCAGGTAATTTAAACCATATCTGCTAGCCTTCTGATTGGCAGCAATGAGGTAATTCAATTCAACAAACATTTATTAGGCATTTATTAACTCCTGAGAGATCTGGGTTCTAGTCCATACTCTGCCACCTTTCTATAAAACTCAGTTTCCCCAACTAAGATCCCTTCCAATGCTAGATCTATGACCCAATGACTAGTCTCTGATGAAATGTTCAGGAGGAGGAAGAACTCTTGTTTTTTTGTTTCCCCTTCCTGAGTCATGCCCAGCATCAGTGATGTTGACACTTTCTCCATTTCCCACCAACTGTGTGATGTGGGGTAACCAAAGATGTTTCAACTCCTCCCCTGGGAAAGATTTCCACGGGGCTGCCTCAGGGAACCTGAGGTCCTCTTTTGCCCACCCCCTCAAAAAGCACAGGGGGCCTCCCTCGTTCAAAGTCATGTGATAGAAAGGATTATTAACCGGGGTGGGACTGATTACTCAGGTGTCAAAGGGGGCCCCTTTCTGGCATCCTGACACCAGCCTAGCAACAGGCACTTGAATGCCAGGACAGCACCATGGCAACCCACTGGGCCACCCCAAGAAGCTGTAAGCTGAAGAAGGGAAAGGGGGAAGGGGGAAATATGGGAAGAAAGAAGACAGTTCTCTTATATGGTGCTTTCCTATCAACAAAACTAAAAGTGCATGATTAGCCCATTTTACAAGTGGGTAAACTGAGGTCCAAAGCGGGGAGTAACTTACAGTCAAAAAGCCAAGTTCCAGAGTCAGGGCCTGAATCAAAGTATCTGAATACAAATCCCACACTCATATTACTATTTAAAAAGCTCCCTCAATTAAATCAAATTTATAAGAATCCAAGTCATTCCCCAATTGAGAAGTGGTCAAAGGATATGAACAGGCAGTTTTCTGATGAAGAAACCAAAGCTATCTATTCCCATATGAAAAAATGCTCTAAATCTCTAATGATTAGAGAGATGCAAATTAAAACAACTCTGAGGTACCACCTGACACCTATCAGATTGGCTAAAATGACAAAAAAGGAAGATAATAAATGTTGGAGAGGCTGTGGGAAAACTGGAACACTAATGCATTGTTGGTGGAGCTGTGAGCTGATCCAACCATTCTGGAGAGCAATTTGGAATTATGCCCAAAGGGCGATAAAGCTGTGCATACCCTTTGACCCAGCAATCCCACTTTTAGGTCTTTTGCCCAAAGAAATCATGGAAGGGGGAAAGGGACCCACATGTACAAAAATATTTATAGCTGCTCTTTACGTGGTAGCAAGGAATTGGAAGTTGAGGGGGTGCCCATCCATTGGGGAATGGCTGGACAAGTTGTGGTATATGAATACAATGGAATACTATTGTGCTGTAAGAAATGATGAGCAGGAAGAGTTCAGAGAAACCTGGAGGGTCTTACGTGAGCTGATGATGAGTGAGATGAGCAGAACCAGAAGAACATTGTACACAGTATCATCAACATTGAGTGTTGACCTACTGTGATGGACTATATTCTTCTCACCAATGCAATGGTACAGAAGAGTTCCAGGGAACTCATGATAGAAGAGGATCTCCAAATCCAAGAAAAAAAAAGAAAGAAAGAAAGAACTGTGGAGTATAGATGCTGATTGAACCATATTATTTCTTTTGTTTTGGGTGCTGTTGGTTTTTTTTCTCTCTATTTTGAGGTTTTGCATCACTGCTCTGATTCTTTCTCTTGTAACAGGATTAATGCAGAAATAGGATTAATGTTATTATGTGTGTATATATATATATCTATATGTATATGTATAGAGATATATAGATATAACCTATATCAGATTGCCTGCTGTCTAGGGGAGGGGGGGAGGGAGGGGTGGGAGGGAGAAAAATCTGAAATTGTAAAGCATGTATAAACAAAAGTTGAGAACTATCTTTACATGTAATGGAAAAAATAAAATACCTCATACATTAAAAAGCTCCCTCAATTTCCAACCAACAAGTCAAGATACATCTGTTTCTTCTCTTCCTACCCTCATCCACCAAAGCTCCAACCTCACTGAGATGCAAGGAAGGCCAAGGAGGTACAAATGAACCCTAGAGACTCTCATCCTGCAGACTGCCAAATCACATCCCCCCACAAACTCAAAACAAAACCCTGAACTAGGGAAAGCGTATAAACTTGCTGTGTAACCTTGGGCAAGTGACTTAACTCTTCCGGGCCTCAATTTCAACTTCTGTAAAATTAAGCAGTTAGTCATCTACTGACCTTCCATTTTCCTTCCCTTTTTTTGTTTTTGTTTTGCAGGGCAATGAGGGTTAAGTGGCTTGCCCAGGGTCACACAGCTAGTGTCAAGTGTCTGAGGCCACACTTGAACTCAGGTCCTCCTGAATCCAGGGCCGGTGATTTATCCA
Source organism: Dromiciops gliroides (assembly GCF_019393635.1). Lineage (NCBI taxonomy): Eukaryota > Metazoa > Chordata > Mammalia > Microbiotheria > Microbiotheriidae > Dromiciops > Dromiciops gliroides. The sequence goes on along the minus strand of NC_057862.1, from coordinate 460,849,648 downwards.
CTGCACCACCTAGCTGCCCCCTCCTTCCCTTTTTAGTACTACAGTCCCTCACGATTCATATGTTCCACATTCTATGATTCAAACAGGTGTTACCCTCATCCCAACATGGGCTTTTACAACAGCCTGGCTGTTAGGAAATCTAGATTGAGGAAACCTAGGCTAATTCCTGAGGATGCTGTCCCCATGTCCCAAAAGGACTCCGAAAAATCTGGACCAACTGGATGAGGCAGATCTAGCTCACATTCCCATCCATCAAAGGAACAGGAACAAGCCAACATGATGCCCTGGAAAGAACACATACTTCTGGGTCTTTACCCCTTCTATGTCACTAAACCCAATAGCCATTCCATTGATAAATAGCTCTAAGAAGAAATTAAGCCAAGTGAGTGGCCTGACCTTTAGTTCAGGGTCTTATTTTCTAATTTGTCAAATAAGGATAATACCAGCCCTATCTCATGGAGCTGGAAGGTTCTTTAGAGAGGTCATCTCATTTAGCACAATCTCTTCATTTCATCCATTTCCAGTGCAGCAGAACTAGGATTCAAATCAAGGTCCTCTGACTCAAGCAACTCATTTTTTTTCCACTTTACCAAACCTTTATTTTTTTTTCAAATTACATGTAAAGACAGTTTTCAACACTCACTTGTGTAAGATTTTGAATTCCAAATTTGTCTTCCTCCCTCTCTTCCCTCCCCACTCCCTAAGCCAGCTAGCAATCTGATATAGGTTATACATTACAATCATGTTAAACATGTTTCCACATCAGTCATGTTGTAAGAGAAGAGTTGGGACAAAAGGAAAAAACCACAAGAAAGAAGAAATGACAACAAAAAGAAAATGGCATGCTTCAATCTGCATTCAGACTCCATAGTTCTTTTTCTGGATATGGAGAGCATTTTCCTTCATGAATCTTTTGGCATTGTCTTGGATTATTGTATTGCTGAGAAGAGCTAAGTATCACAGCTGATCATCTCACAATGTTGCTGTTACTGTGTACAATGTTTTCTTGGTTCTGCTCACTTTACTCAGTATCAAATCCAGGTTTTTCTGAAATCTGCCTGTTCATCATTTCTTACAACACAATTGTATTCCATTACATTTATACATCACAACTTGTTCAGCCATTCTCCAATTGATGGGAATCCCCTCAATTTCCAATTCTTTGCCACCACAAAAAGAGCAGCCATAAATATTTTTGTACATGTATGTCATTTTTCCTTTTTTATGATCTCTCTGGGATATAGACCTAGTAGTGGTATTGCTAGGTCAAAGGGTATGCACAGTTTTATATCATTTTGGGCATGGTTCCAAATTGGTCTCCAGAATGGTTGGATAAGTTCAAAGCTCCACCAACAGTCCATAACTTCTCCAACATTTATCATTTTCATTTTTTGTTATATTACCCAATTGGATAGGCGTGAGGTAGTACCTCAGAGTAGTTTAATTTGCATTTCTCTAATCAGTTGTGATTGAGACCATTTTTTCATATAGCTTTAATTTTGTCATCTGAAAACTGCTTCTTCATATTCCATTGACCATTTCTCAACTGCGGAATAACTTGTATTCTTATATATTTTATTCATATTTTAGATATGAGGTCTTTACCAGAGACATTGGCTATGAAAATTATTTTCCAGCTTTCTGCTTTCCTTCTAATCTTGTTTGCATTGGTTTTGTTTGTGCAAAAACTTTTTAATTTGATGTAATCAAAATGATTCATTTTGCATTTCATAATATTTTCTATCTCATCTTTGGTCATAAATTTTTCCCCTCTCCATAGACCTGACAAGTAAACTATTCCTTCCTTTTCTAATTTGCCCATGGTATCACCCTTTACGTCTATATCATGTACCCATTCTGACTTTACTTTTGTGTACAATGTAAGTTGTTGGTCTATGCCTAGTTTCTGCCATACTATTTTCCAGTTTTCCCAATAGTTTTTGCCAAACAGTGAGCTCTTATCACAGAGGCTAGAATCTTTGGGTATATCAAACACAAGATTGCTATATTCGTTTACTGCTGTGTTTTGTCAAGCAACTCATTTCACTATACTACTCTGGAATACATACTACTATACTATTTATACTGTACTATGCCGGAGTACTCTGGAGGCAGCTAGGTGGTACAATGGATAGAATGCTGAGTCTGGAATCAGTGAGACCTGAGTTCAAATCCAGCCTCAGATATTTACTAGCTGTGTGACCCTGGGAAAGTCACTTAACCCCAATTTGCCTCAGTTACTCAACAATAAAACTAAGAATTTGAGACAACTGAACAACATAACATAGAAAACAGTGGTCGCCCAGTTTATAGATGATGCTCAGAATTGCCCTAGCTCACAAAGCAAGTTATTCAAATAACAAGCTGCAAATCAGGGTGGCATAATGAAGAGTGTTAGAGCTAAGAGTCAAGAAGACCTGAGTTCAAATCTCACCTTTAATACTTATCAGCTGTGTGACTTTCTGAGCTTCAATGATCCCTCTGTTAAAATTGGGGTAATAGGGGGCAGCTAGGTGGCACAGTGCATAGAGCACCAGCCCTGGATTCAGGAGGACCTGGGTTCAAATCCAGCCTCAGACACTTAACACTCACTAGCTGTGTGACCCTGGGCAAGTCACTTAACCCCAATTGCCTCACCAAAAAAAATTTTTTTAATTGGGGAAATAATAACTAAATATAATAACATATTAATATATATTAATGCATTATTATATAATAATATAATGTGTTCTCTTATAATGTATAATAAAATATATTAAAACTAAGTATTGAATTTAATGGAACATATTGTACCATAAGAAATTATGAATGTGATATGAACTGTTGAAAAGAGAACTATCAGAACCATATACATTGATTACAACAATGGAAATGGAAAGAAAAATCAAAACTGAATGCTTGCTAAATTGAGAATGTGCCTCCCTCTGTCACTTCTTTATAGAACTGTGGGTGGTGAGGGGAATGAGGAGAAAAGGGGAGACCCCTGTGGGTATGGAACACTGAAGATGTTGTCAGACTTAATTGATGTGTTGGCTACTTTTACTGAACTGGATTTTTTTAAATACTGTTATGAGGGATGGTTCTTATGTGGAAAAAAAGAGGAAGGAGGTATATTGGGAAATAAAGGTGATGCAAAAAATTAAAAATAAATAAACAAATAATGTTATTATTACAGTAACACTCTCAGAAGACCATTGTGAGGTTCAAATGAGATAATATATAATATTTAATTTTAAACACTATATATGTCATTAATTATTAATGTTCTTTCCACTTTATCACACTGCTTCTCATTATCATTATGATAATGGCTGTGATAGTACTTTGAAAAACATAAAAGCCCAAGTTTGGGGAGGAGCAGCTTCCATTACCCACCTATTTCCCCTGCCCAATACTAAAAGTTTCCTGGATGTAAAAGAACTCTATTTCTACACCTCAGTACTGCCTAGGTCAGAATGCTTTTTTCTCCTAAATCCTACTGGTTAGACAGGCTTCTGTTAATACCATATAGACTTGTGTGTTCAAGGAACCTCTAAAGTCATCCCTTCCAACTCCTACTTTCTGCTGCATATATTTTCTACAATATCTCCCCCCCCACCACCAAAAAATGAGCCTCTCTCTACTTGGGTATTCTTTTTCAAATACTGGTGAGACTAAATGGCTGCTTTCGGCCCCTTCCAACTCTGAAATTCTGTGACTCTATAAATACTTCCAGTGATGGGGAACTCATCATCTCTCCCCTCATCCCCACCCCATGGTAGTTCATTCCATTAATAAATAGCTCTAATAATCAATCTACCCTCCAGAATCATAACAAGTTGGATTTAGGTACGAAGACATCAATACAATGCAAAGAACATACTTGTTATGGAGTCAAGAGGACCTGGGTTCCAATCCTGCCTCTGTACTTAATTGACTGACCTTGACAAGTCATTTAAACTCCCTGGGCGTGTTTCTTCATCTGTAAAATGAGAGGTTTTGACTATACTGGCCTCTGTAATCCCTTCTAGGTGTAGGATCTACAATCCTGTGTCTCTCCTGAATGTCTTTTCCATTGGTGGTGCCCTCACCATCTTGTTCCCCTCTTCTGGATGTACCCCTGCTTTTGAATATGGAAGGGGGTTGACACAGAGTGGGTATGATAGAGCAAAGAGAAGTGGGACTATCACCCTCTCGCTGTGCACCCCAAACTTCTAATAGCATCTAGGAGTGTCTTCATGACTGGAAAGAACCACAGGGTAAGCAGATAAGATAGACCACAAGAAAAACTAATGCCAGTCCTTAGGACAAGACAGTGCTGCCCATGTGACCAGATTCCCTCCACTCCACCAGAATGGGCCCCACTCATTGTCAGAGCCCTGAGGTCCTGGAGCCCGGCATGTCCAGACTTCCACGGACTGGAACACAAATCAATCCAATCCCTTGCCCCGGCATAGGAGAAAAGGCCAACACATACAAAGCAGGCGCTGGGAAAGGGCCTGCTGGCGACAGCTGTTCCCCAAGGGGTGAAAGGGGCTAATACTTTTTATAAAGCCTCTGAGCACATGAGGCCAGAAAGAGGGGAAGGGCCCCTGAAATCCGGACAGTGCCTCTCCTCCCCACTTCTGCTCAATCCTTCCTAGGAAAGATCACTAAGAATAGCACTGCCTCCATCAACAGCCAGCTGATCTTAGCAGCACGCCTGAGGTTAACCCTAACCACATGGCCACACAACCCCTCCCCATTCCCACACTGCTAGAGCCAGAAACCCAGCCAGCCACAGTTTCAAGGATCCTTATAATTTAGGGTTGGCTTTTTTGTTTGTTTGGGGTTGAGGAGTTGTTTGTTTGTATGTATGTTTGGGGGGATGCTCCACCTTTCATTTAATCACCCCATGGTCTGTCATGGCATTAAATCAATGTGTGCATGTGTGTGGTCCAAACACTGAGGCAGAGACAGCTAGAGTAGGGAAGCAAGAGGCATGGGAAATGATCTAGACCAGACTGTCCCTCCAGCTTCAGTGTGACCCTTTGGGGATTCCAGAGCCTGTCTGCCTATCCATAAGAGTTGATGAGGGTCTTAAATGAAATAATAGGTATCACTCAAAGAAACCCTGAAAAAAGGTGAAATACCTCACCAATAAGGATCACTGGAGATGGTGGTGGTTATACACCTACAGAGTGGCTGCCCTAGAGGTCCAGAGACTGCACCTGGGCCTGGCTCTGCCACTAACTTGACATGATCAGAATGGAGTAGTACTCCACTTCCTGAACCACTCCAGCTCAGGAGAACCTGAGTTCAAACTCTGCCTCTGACACCCGCTAGATGCAGGACCTGGATGAATCAATCAACCTTCCAAGGAATTTCTTTACTCAAAAAGCTCCACACACACATAAAATCATAGATCCAAGTCAAAAAAAATGCTCTGAACCCCCTTAATCATGGCCTGAGACTCAGTTTCCTCAACTAGAAAATGAGGGGCCTAATCAGAAGACCTCTGAGGTCTCTTATAGCTCTAAATGACCTTAATCCAACCCCTATTTTACACATAATACTGTTAGCATTTATATAGGGCTAACCAGATAACAGGGCAGTTAGGAGGCCTGGTGGATCAAGTGTGGGAGGCTGGAGTCAGGAAGCCATCTTCCTAGGTTCAAATCTTCCCTCAGACACTTACTAGCTGTGTGACCCTCAGCAAGTCACTTCATCCTGTTTGCCTCAGTTTTCTCATCTGTCAAATGAGCTGGAGAAGGAAATGGCAAACCACTCCAGTATCTTTGCCAAGAAAGCCCTAAATGGGGTCACAAAGAGTCGGACATGACTGAAAAACTCAACAAGAAGACAAGTCAAGATCAGATAGCACAGACAGACAGAACACTGATTTGGAGATCCTGTCTCTGCAATAATAATAATAATAATATCAATAACATTAATAAACAGCTAACACTTATGTAGCACTTTACATTTTATCTCACTTTATTCTCCCCAAAATCCAGCTTAATAAGTGTTATTATTATCCCCATTTTCCAGATGAGGTTAAAGTGACTTGCCTAGGGTCACACAGTATATGAGTGACTGAGAGGCAGGGCCCTCAATTAGGTCCTTGTGACTCTAAAGGCAACATTCTATCCACTACACCTAACTACACATAAGCTGACTCTACCCAAATTATTACACAGCTAGTGAGAGTCAGAACTTTTGACTCCAAGTCAGAATATGGAAGCTATTATTTATTGGTTATTTTTTAATCCAGTGCAATCCACAAGCCAACTCCCACTGACTCCAGCCTCAGACATGAAGCCTTCAGCATCCTTCCCACTGGGCAGCAGACTGGGCCATCTGTTCCTGCTTCCCCTCCCCACCAGCAGCACCCCCAAACCCTTTCAGAGTTGAGGGTTTCTGGCAGATCAATCAGTGAAGCTGATTCCTCCAAAGCTGAAGAAAGAGCAGAGGCTGCCAGCTCAAGGAAAAGACCAGAAGGGAAGCAGCTGTCAGTGAGGTCTGTTAACAGCAGAACCAACAGTTTCTCATATTTGGATTTCTAGGAAACCCAGCCTCCCTCCCTCCTTCCTTCCATCCCTCTCTCCTGAGGACCCACCCGCTCTTCCCTTTCCTCCACAGCCCCAAGCTTTGTGTCTGCCTAGGATTCTGGGTTCCCTATCACCATGTGACCATCCTTCCCAGGCCCTCTGCTAAGAGATTTCCCTGTGTCTATTTGAAGTAATTCCCCTCAAGGATGCAGCTGTGCACAAGGAAGCAGCCCACAGGTACTGGCTGCTACACTCCTAGAAGGGAATGGGGCACAAGAGCATTTCCTACAATAGCATGCCATTTCAATCCAAGTATAGATGGGTCTCATTCTCCACAACAGTAAAGCAAAGTAGTAAAAAAACAAAACAAACAAACAAACAAAAACACTGGAATTGGTTCAAATCCTAGCTCTAACACTTTCTCTAACATTTAGCTGAACCTCATCTGTTAAATATGTTAAATGACTGTGATACTTGTACGTATACTACCCAAAACACAGAGGTGTTTTGTGAATGCTACCGCATGCCCTACAAAAATGGAAGATGATTCCTAACTGACCCCCGAATATGAGGTTCCTTTAGCCTGCTAAGTGCTAGGTTATCTGGGATGTCATCTGGCATATGTACAAATCAGCTTCACTTTATGGTAAGAGCCACTCTCATTCATATGGGCTTTTACTACCACAAAATACACCTAACAACAATCTCATTTGAACTTCATAAAACCCCTGTGGGTTTAGAAGTATGCCCATTTGGGTAACAAGGAAAGCATTGACATTCATTTAACACCTGACACCTTACAAATCCCATTACACAAAGACTTATTTTATCCTCCAAACAACCCTGGGAGGAAGCTTGAGCAAATATTATCCTTACTTTACAAACAGGAAACTGAGGTTCACCCAGGCATAGTGATCAGCCCAAGGTTAGAAAGTATCAGAGAGAAAAAAACCAAACCCAAATCTTTTGACTCCATATTCATGGGATGTTTTTCATTAAGCAGCTGCTGTCCCTTAGCAGCCTCAAACACTCCCTTACTGGATAAGCTCTCAGTTTCCTTATTTGTAAAATGGGAATAATAGTAGCATCTACTTTATACCATACCTGGCACAAAGAAGGCATATTGCCTTTCTCTTTCCTTCCCCTTTCCCTAGGTCCTTACCTCAAAGGATTGTTGAAGATAAAATGAGATAATAGGTATAAAGTGATTTGTCAAGGGGTGTATAAATGCTAGCTTTCACTACCATAATTAACACAAAGAAGGGAGCTAAAAGGGAGAGAAGGAAGGTATCAAAGTCCCAAAAATCAGAAGCACAGACCAGAGGGGAATGAAGGTTGCATGGGCCTGGGTCCCTCTCAAGAAGTGAAAATCCAATTCCAGTCGTCCTAGGCCAAACCCAACCTTCTGGAGATCCTCTGTGCCTGAAACTGGACAAGACCTCTCACAAGTTCTCCAGGTCCAGAGCCTGGGTGTCCCTGTAACATCTACCAAGATTCTGCAACAGCAAAATGTTCTTCTAAGTAATACATCTTCCTCCTCCTCCTCCTCCCTGCGATGATGTCTTTCAAGAGAATCTGTGATTACTGTAGTATATGTTGTTCCCCAGAGTCAAATCCAGGTCCAGTGCAAGGGCCAAGCCCACCCCGAGAGCACCTCTGCCCCAGAGAGACACCCACAGTTTAACTTCTCTGAAGAGGGTTTGGCCCAGAGCTGAACTGGGTTCCAATGTTTCTGGTGCCAAGAGATCCTAAATACTGCCCATTAAGGGTTTTGAAAGACCCAGCTCTTTCAGGGAAGACACAGGCCCCAAAAATCAATGAATGAGGGGCTGGCTTAGATAATATCTAAGGTCTCTTCTGGTTATAAATCCCATAATACTCTCTGTCAACCAGCCCACCTTCTCCCACTGACCCCAAGCCTAACCACCCCTGGGTTTTTGTTTTTTTTTTTTAAATAAAACATTCTAGCAGCCATCCCAGACAGCTGCCCCTCTTCTGAAACTCCTCAGGGGGTTGTGCTTGATATGAATCACCCTTCTCCCTCCACCAGCCATCACCAGTTTCTTCCCTCCACTCCCACTCCAATAAATCAGTCCCTGTCCCTCCCATTAGAGCAACCTAAACCAAGAAATGCCTTTGATTTAAAGGGAGTTCCCATAGACAGGAACCCAACACAATTCCTTCATTTACCACCAGCACTATTAACTACCTTGTATTGACATGTTAATTTTTTCTCTCCCTTTAGAGAAGCCACAGGAATAGTGTGTTGAGTTAGGGTTAGGGTTACAGTGGAAAGAGGGAAAGGCCACTAGGCTTGAAACTTGGAGATCCACTGTCTGCCACACATAGGAGACTATGTGACCTCATCCCTGGCTTCTTCCAGCCTCGGTTTTCTTCATGGGAAAACTGGAATAAGCTGATCTCTAAAGTCCCTTCCCAGCTCCTGAGTTTCCCATGTTCTACCGGTGTGACCTTAGACTTCCCTTCTCTGAGCCTCAGCATTTTTAGGTTAGGAAATGAACAATTTAACCAAATGGTCTCTAAGGTTCCTTTTCAGATCTAATATTCTGTGATACTATCACCAAAAGATGATCTGGAAGGTGTCATCATCTAATCCAACTCATACCCAACTAGCAATTCCCATTGCAATATACCTGACAAGAAGTCATCTACCCAAAGCTTTTGATTATCCCAGCTCTTATCAGCGGCCCCTAGACAGCTGATGCCCCACCCCCCCAATGCTCCTGGCTCAGCCCTCTGGAGCCAAATATAGCAAATCTGATCCACAGGATGGTCCTTCAAATACTTCAAAGAAAGCTGATTGATTCAATCAATCAATAAACATGTATTAAGTGCCTCTACGTTATTATATTCCAGGCACTGTGTAATTGCCAGAGTTTTCTCTTCTCCAGGCTAAGTTCCTTCAACCAGGATGTTGCCCTCCTCCAAATATTCTCCAGCTTCTCAGTGTCTTTCTTAAACGTTGGAACCCAGAATCAAACATAGTAGGTACTATATACGCTGCCTGACTAGGTTCTGAAAAGTGATGCAGGTTAGGATTCGAACCCAGATCCTCTGCCTTTGAAATCAGTGCTCCCTCCTTACCTATGCTCTGCCACTTATTTTGCTATCAGTATGATTTCAATTTCACCATTTGCCCTACCCACTCCACTCTATGCTGCCACAATCACAAAGGAAAGCAATCCAGTGCAGTGTAGAGGGCAGCGGGCAGGTTAGGATCCCCGATTTGTTTCTTTCTAAAAGTGTAATCAGCTAAACTCTCTTAGGTTGGACTGGGAACCTCAGCTCCAAATCTAGGCTGCTCTCATCCTGTTATTACCTAGATGCGACACCATCTAATCCAAGGCCTGACCTGATCTCAGGGAACTTGTTTTGTTTTGTTTTTAAATATTCAAAGAACTTTATTGCAATATAAACCAGGAGAGAGAGAGATGAGAAGGGAGAGTATCCCATAAGCATGGAGAGCAGTCAGTGAAAATGCCTGAAGTCAGGAAATGGAATAGCCAAGAAGCCAGGGAGTGGGCTTTATGGCTCCTTGGTTGAAGAACACGTGATGGGGGCACTAGTTTATGAAGGGCTTTCCAGGAGATTGGAAAAGTCACAGGGAGGGAGAGGGATAAGTTATGAAGGGCTCTGAATGCCAAACAGAGGATGTTCTATTGGATCCTGGAGGTGATAGGGAGCCACTGGAGGTTACCGAGTATGAGGGTTAGTTAACATGACCGGACCTGGTGGAAGCAGACCAAGCAGCAGGCTCTGCGTTGCACTCCCATATTATTTATGTTTGGTTTTGGTTATCTAACCCTATCTGCCTCCTAGTCTGCACAGTTGTTGAAACTGAGGCTCACTTAGCCAAGGTCACACAGGAAAAGAGTGATATGATAGAGTTTACTAAAATGAGATGAATATATGCATATACATGTACCTATATATCCCATTCATAGTCATGTATTCTATTCGTAACAGCTAACATTTATATAAACTGTATCTAAAATGTTTATATAAACATTTACATCCAGATGTTATACACACACACACACATACACACACAGAGAAAAGCACTTAGCCAATATCATTTGATCCTGTTGAGGGATTGATACTATCCCCATTTTACTACATATATAGATAGATAAATAGATATAGATATAGAAAGAGAGAGAGAGAAGACAGATCTATACACACACATATATGAAGATATATGTATAAAGCACTTTTGTAACTGGAAGTTATATAAATGGAAAGTAGACAAACAATGGCTTCATTGATAATGTCTAACCATTAAAACCAGTCTAGCAATATAAGCAGTTATGCTCCTGCTCTTCTGCATCCAGACAGGAGGTAGATAAGAGAGGTACTGTTACAAATGAGAAGACTAAGGCTTAAAGGGGGGAAATGAAGCACCAAAGCTCACACAACTGAGTCTTAGAACTTAAGGCACTTACCAACCTCCTAACTTTTTCTATCCATGATAACATTTATGTAACACCTTACAGTCTGCTTTACACATTATCTCATTTGATCCTCCAAAAACCTTGCTGAGGAGCTGGAGTTATCCCCACTTTACAGATGAGGAAACTAAGGCTAAAGAAGCTGAAACATGTACACAGTCCCCCAAAGCTAGCAAGTATCAGAACCCTGGTTTTCCTGACTCATCTACTTACACTCTTGGCTGGCCCATCCCACTCTACTCCCTGGGGCTGCAGGATGCTGAAAGGGGGAGGGTCATGAAAGGAGGAAAGAAGGGAAAGAGACCTGCTGACAGAACCAAAAAGCCATAAGGAGGGCAAGAGGTCAGGGAGACTGATCAGAGCTTCCCATCTACTAACCACTTGACCCTTCTGCCATCGCAAGTCGAACTGACCTCCCAGAAGCCTTGTCCAGCTGAGCCCCAGCTGTTCAGGGGCTGATGGATCTGGTGCCAAAGGAAGCTGTTTGCTGATACTGTGGGCTTTCTGGCTCCTTGGATATGCCCCCTCCCCCGCTCCTCCTCCAGGTCCATTAACAGCTGGAGAAACCCCTCAGCAGTGGATGGAAATTGCAAAAGCTAGAGACCTGAGGTGATCGGTGCTGAGCTTCCCTGGACTGAGATGGCGGCCCATTCTTCCACACAAGACTGGAGTATTGTAATTCAAGTAATGATGCCCTAATTTATCTATGATGAATCCTAATTCAGAGCTATATCAAAGGCAGAGTGAGTAGAGGTTTTCCCTGTGGTGATTCCCAGTCCCGCCCTATTCCTGAGGATCCAAGTCTGTTGGGGTACCACCCAATGCCTACCTTCTCAAAGTGCCACTTCCCTAACCCTCTAGTACCATCACCTTTTTTTTTTTGTGAGGCAATTGGGGTTAAGTGACTTGCCCAGGGTCACACAGCTAGTAAGTGTTAAGTGTCTGAGGTCGGATTTGAACTCGAGTACTCCTGAATCCAGGGCCAGTGCTCTATCTACTGTGCCATCTAGCTGCCCCCCATCACCTTCTACAAGGTGGGGAATCAGGAGCCATCAGATATACCAGAGGGACACAGGCCAGACTTTGTCAGATTGGCTGCCCCTCTCCTAACTCAACTACACTTGATTTCACACCTAACTTTTACTACATGCACTGGTATAGAATCCAGATTTATCCAAATGCATATTATAATTAAAATAAGCCTCCTGATTCCAAATCCTATGCTCCTTCCTGAATGATCAGACTTATATGTCAGCATCCCACCAATCAGTTTTCCTCTGGGTTTAGGAAATTCTTTTTGCCCAAATTAATGTTGGAGATTAAGTAACTGTTCACCCTTCCCTGCTAGAGGAATGATAAGAAATGTTTAAATCCGTACCCAAGCTCCTTCAGACAGCAGGATTTAAGACCAATCCCAGGCATTCTGACCACACTGTCTAGAGCCATATACTTTCTGCTCTTTTTTTTTTGGTGGGCAATGGGGGTTAAGTGACTTGCCCAGAGTCACACAGCTAGTAAGTGTCAAGTTTCTGAGGTCAGATTTGAACTCAGGTACTCCTGAATCCAGGGCCGGTGCTTTATCCACTGTGCCACTTAGCTGGCCCAAGCCATGTACTTTCTAGAGCTTCGAGATTCATACTTAGTAACTTCTAGAAGTCGCATGCACAGAACTGTGCATGCCACATACCCACCAGTCCCAGGATTAAAGAGGATGAGGTGGCAGGAGAGGCCTACTTCCAAGATACTCAATATCCTGCCTAATCTGATCCTGAGCCCTTTGGGCCCAAGAGCATCCCCAAGAAAAATGCATGCATCTACCTGCAAAGAATGAACCTTTGCAAGGCAGAAAGTCATACCTGAAAAGGTAATACAGGAGGGCTCTTCCTCTGACAGAAATAAAACCAAACTACAGTGAAAAAGCAGGTCTGTGTAGATTCTAGCTCAACCATCTACATAGAGGAAACCTTGGAAAGTCACTTAAGCCCTCATTTTACAACAATAACACATTTATATAGCATTTATAGAGGGCTTTATTATGGTTTACAAAGCACTTTACTCACAACAAGCCCAAGAAGTAATGTAAATTAACCCCATCATATCACAGATGAGGAAACTCAGGGACTGAAGAAATTAATGAACTTGTCAAGAACTACTAAATGGTTGTTTCTTCGAGACCACATTTAGGGTTTTCTTGACAAAGATACTGGAGTGTTTTGCCATTGCCAGCTCATTTTACAGATGAAGAAACCAAGGCAAATAGGGTTAAGTAACTTGCCCAGGGTCACACAGCTATTTAGTGTCTAAGGCTGGATTTGAACTCAGTTCTTTCTGACTCCAGGCCTGGCATTGTATTCACTGTGCCATCAAGCTGCCCAAATCCAACTCATGCCCAAATAGTAATCTCTATTATAATATACCTCCCCAAATCTTGAAGACTTCTAAATAGGTGATACTCACTACCTCCCAGGCCATCCCATTCTCTCTATCCACTGTGCCACCTGGCTGCTTCTGGATGACCAACAGACCTGCATGATAACACTTGCACTGTACTAGCTTCCTCCCAGAGCCGAGTTGATGGATGAAAGCTACACAAATGTCAACTATTATTTCAGGGAATAGTGTTAATATGTGTAAATATACGCTTCTGCTACTCGCACCCAATGCATCCCAGCCATCCATGGATCTGTGAGCAGACCATGCATATTCATATGTGCACACATTAACACCACTGCCGGGAGAGAAACCTGCACTGGTGCCCAAAAGGACTCTAGCTTACCTTAGTGGTGAGAACTCGTTCTGCTTGCTGCCAGATGCTCTGCAATAGCATTCAGTTTGTACAGGCCCTAATAGGAGCATAGATAGAAAGAGAAGGAGTTCTATCTAACCCTCGACCCACCCTCTGGCAGTCCACTGCAGCACTGGGAATCAGAAGACCCGGCTTTTAGTTCCATTTTTCCCACTACTTTGATATGTGATTTTAAGTAAGTCTCTGACTCGCTACACCTCATGAAAATGAATCAAAGGAGAGGAAATTAGATAATAGCATTATTTACCATTTTCTTTTTAAAATTTGTTTCCAATATTCTTTCTTTAAGCTTTGGTTTTTGTTTTTAGTTTCAAATTCTCTCCCCTCCACACCCTTCACCATCCACTGAAAAGATTAAAAACTCACTTTTATATATGCTTTTCCCCACAACCTGTGTTGTTATTCCCACATCGCAAAAGAGGAAACTGAGGCCCAGAGGGATTCCATGGGAGTGGAGAAACTGAATTCAAATTTCCTGTTTCCTAGCCCAGAACTCTATCCACTATGCAGCTCTGACAACTATGATTTTAAATAGATATAGATATTAATAAATAATTACCTCTCTATGGGAACTGGCTTCCTTCCAAACAGGAGGGAAGAAACTCTTAGGGCCACTCCAAATCCAACCCTTTCAGATTGCTGTCTTAAAGATCTAGGCTTGCGTGACTTTCCAGGTCATCAAAGCCTGAATGTCTCTCACAAGTGCCTTCTAATGAACACCAAGGTTTTGCTCGTTGTGCTTCTAATAAATGCAGGTAACTCCCCATTTGCTATTAAGACCTTTTGCAAAGCTCTGTTGTCATTTCAATTAAATCTGTAGGCTGCCCTTTCCTCAGGAGTAGATCCCTGAACAGAAAGGAGGAAAGGGGGGAAGGAGAGAGGAGGAAACGTATTGTACAAGGAAGGGGGACAGAAATCAAATGTAAAGGGAGACAAAGAAAGGAAGGGGAAGGAGGAGAGAGAAGGAACAATACCAATCGATGTTCCATAGGAAGGTGGCCTTGGAGTCAGGAAGATGGAAGCTCAAACCCTGCTACTCAGTGACTCTCAAACCTATTTCCTGTAAAAGGGAAATGCTAAAAGCAGAGTTCTTGAAAGAATCTAATGCAATAACGTGGGGAAAGCACTTTGCAAACCTTAAAACCCTGTATCAATGCGGTTAGCTTGTATCTTCATAAGGTGATCTCTGAGATGCCCCTCCAGCTTTTCAGTTCTGTGGTTCTCTATTTCATAAAACTCCCAAACTTCCAACAGGGACCTTGTGGTTCTACAGCGGCAGGAAGGGGAGAGGGTGGGAGGATAGAGAAGGAGGAAAAAGGTGAGAGAAGAAAAACACAGACGCTAGCTTAAGGCCCTAAAGGAACCTACAGCAGGAGGTACCAGTCTTGTCCACTAACAACCAGAACAACTTTCTCTAGGAAGTGGGAGATGAGATTCAAGGGGGCCTCTGATACCCGTAGCTACTGTTCCCTCCAGACAGGCTGGAGCCCAATTTGAGTTGTATCTGGCAAGAGAGAAGGTGAGGCAGAAGGCCAGGACTACTGGAGATTTCACTTCCAACCCATCAGCCCAGGGTTACCATGGACACAGAGACAATGGGAGGAACTGAGAGACCGCCCCCAAACCTAATGCTCATCCCATGGCAAAAAGGACAATTTCCTCTAAGTGACCTCTAAACAATCCTTGCCTCTAACAGACATTGTCTGTCTGTCTGTCTGTCTGTCTGTCTCTCTCTCTCTCTCTCTCTCCCCCCATCCCCAACCAAGAGGCAGGTCTTTAAAAGATCATTTCAATCTCTATCTACCAAGGAAACTGGAGTATTATTGTGTCAAAAACTCTGAGTACTAGTTCTGCCACTAACTAGTCCTGCCCTTCCCTGGGAATCAGTTTTCACACCTGTAAGATAAAGAGTGTTAGATTAGATAACCTCTCAGTTCCTTCCAGTTCTATGATGCTGATTCAATAATCAGCAGAGCCAGAGATGCTATGCAGAAGCATCAGGGCTGGGAAAAGTCAAGTGTCCCCCTTCATTCCTTGAGGCTTCCCCAACTGGGGAGTCAAGAAATTGCTTCTCCTGAGTATGATTCTAATCGAGATGATGTCTAAAGCCCAACCAAACCTAAATTCTAGGCATTGGAGGCACCGTGCCTTAGCAGACAGAGGTATCCATCCCTTTAACATTCCCAAACACTAATGTACAAAGAACTTCATTGGGATGACAAGCCGAAGGGGACACAATAAGGATCAGATCTCCAGGACTCCTCCACTATAAAATGTAATGAGTTTGAATAATGAAACAATCAAAACTGAATACTATGAAATTATAATTACCAAGCTTCACCCCAAAGAAGCCCTCAAACCCTTAGAGAGATGAAAAAGAGACCTTCCCCTCCCCAGAGGTGGGGGACTATGGATGTGGAACACTAAATATGTTGGTTAGATTTGCCAAAATTCCCGCCCCTCCCCCCCCCACCATTTTTACTCTTTAATAGTTCTTCCAGGAGGGGAAGGAGTCATTAGGAAAATGTTAGGAAATAGAAGTGAGATAAAAATCACAAGATATCAACAAAAGTGGTTTTTTTTAATGTGGAGGTTGGACTAAAATGATCCCTAAGAGTTGGTCCAGCTCAGACATCTTATACAGATCTACATCTTATGTTCTAAGGTCCCTTCCGGCTCCATTCTAAAGTTCCTTCCAGTTCTATGACTCCAATAAGATAAAGATTTTCTAAAATAAATTCCAGCAAATCCTAGTTCCCAGGTTCCTTGCTGGGGCCCTGTGAGGGTGGTACTTAGCAGGAACCCCCCCCCCCAACTCCTTAGAAAAGGGCTTGAAACAGAATCAAGCAAGCCTTTGAGGCTGGGTCCAGCAGTGAGGCACAAAGGGGCCAAAGGAGGGAGGCCCCAGTTCCTCCCCCATCCTGGACTCAGAGGCAGCAAAGCCCAGGAAACTGAGGACGCATTCATGACTTGGGCCCTGGCCATTTCCCCAGGGGTTTCAGCCGGCATCCTCTACCCCGGAGCCTTGAACAATATCTCCTTTTAGCTCCTCTCTTGTCTCCCACTTCCGCATTTAATTGTAAGTTCATGGGTATTAAGTGGTCTGTACAGCTGAACTAGCTCCCTTTTCCCAGAAAGAGGCAAACAGCTCTGTCTCTGTTCACTCCCCCTCTGTGCTCGTTCTCTCTCAATCTTCCCTGAGCAGAGAAAGAAAAGAAATCTCTTGTTGCTTTCCTTTAAGCAAGTCCTTTAGTTCTCACCCAGCAAAAAGCCAATCTGCCCCCAGGTCTGGCTAGGGCTGAGAGGGGGTGTGGAAGGCGCTAATAATAGCTTCCATTTACATAGCCCACTTTGTTTTCTTATCCATCATCTCATTTAATCCTCTGTAAAACAAAGTAAAGTATTATTGGTCCCATTCTACAGATGAGGACACTGAGGAGCTAAGAGTTTATGGTCATGCGGCTGTGGGTTACAAACCTAGGAGTGGAAACTTCAGTTGGTTTTCAATGCCATCATTTCAGACATGTCAGACTCTTCGAGACCCCCATTTGGGGTTTTCTGGGCAAAGATACTAGAATGGTTTGTCATTTCCTTCTCCAGCTCATTTGATGGGTAAGGAAACTAAGGCAAAAACATGGTTGAGTGATTTACCCTAGATCACACAGGTATTTTAGTAAGTCTCTGAGGTCAAATAACTCAGGTCTTCCTGACTCCAGGCCAGGAGCTCTATCCACCGAACCATAATCTGGACATACCTTACCAAACCTTACCAAAACGGCCTCCCCTTTCAAAGGCTCTCACTAGTGAACTCTTAAGATTGTAGGGTAAGGGGCAGCTAGGTGGTGCAGTGGATAGAGCACCGGCCCTGGATTCAGGAGGACCTGAGTTCAAATCCGGCCTCAGACACTTAACAATTACTAGCTGTGTGACCCTGGGCAAGTCACTTAATCTCAATTGCCTCACCAAAAAAAAAAAGAAAGAAAGAAAAAGAAAAAAGATTGTAGGGTAAGGTGCTTTAAAAAAGTTTATTGAATTGAAACTGAATTATAAGATGTGCTAGTCAGCTTTAACAAGCAGCTGACTGTTAAATTTTCAGTGTGAGCATATATACCTCGGAAATTGGCAAAGGCCAGAGAAATCAGGCCTTGGTTGTTTTGTTGATTTTCAAACTTAAGAAAATGATGGAGAACATGTCAATAATGCAGATAAAACCATTCCCCACCTTCTTTGGAGGGCCACTTGTTAAACATTTCCCAGCACCTTATTTTACATGAGAAGGAACTGAGACCAAGAGTGGGTCAGGGACACAGATATGCAAGTATATAGATGCAAGTTATGGAATACCACTCTCTGAAGAATAAAAGTTGGGGACCCCCCCAAAGGACAAAGACTAATGAATTAGAGAGAACTTCAAAGAAGCAATAGTGGAAAGAGAGCACAGGCTCATAGACCTAAAGCTGAAAGTTATCAAAGAGGTCATCTAGTTCAATTCTCTCATTTAAAAGATGGGAAACTAAGGTCCAAGTGACTTTCCCAAGACCACAAAGATTCTAAGTGTCAAAAGGCGGGGTTAAACTCCAGTCCTCTGATTCCAGAGACAGTGTAGTCTGAACTCAGCCAGGATTGAAATGAAATAGGAGATATTTGGATTCTAGTTCTAGAGCTGTCTACTTCATACCCCCAGTTCCCTTCCTCCTCCCCATTTCTATCCACATCTTTTTTTTTTTTTTGCAGGGTAATAAGGGTTAAGCCACTTGCACAGGGTCACAAAGCTAGTAAATGTCATGTCTGAGGCCAGATTTGAACTCAGGTCCTCCTGAATCCAGGGCCGGTGCTTTATCCACTGTTCCACTTAGCTGTCCCCACCACATCCTAATCGTTTTCCAAAGCATCATTCAGCAGAAGTAGAACTGAACTAGAATCAGCTGACAGGTTAAAATTCCAACTCTACCATTTACCACCTGTAAGATCTTGAACAAGTTATTTAACCTCTCTGAGCCTCAGTTCCCTCATCTGTAAAATAAAGAAGTTGGAGTAGATTATTCCTAAGATCCCTTTTGGCTCGTAAGTCTATGATTCTCTCCAGGTGTCCTCAGCTGCACTGGTCCTTTCCCTTCCTCAGTAGCCTACAGCACTTACCTGTGTTTTTGTTGTTCAACTGTTCAGTCCTGTCTTCATGACCCCATGGACCATGGCACTCCAGGCCTTTCTATCCTCCACTGTATCCTAAAAGTCTGCCCAAGATCAGCTTCACTGCTTCCATGACACTATCCATCTCATCCTCTACCTTCCCCTTCTCCTTTTGCCTTCAATCTTTTTTTTTTTTTTAAGTAAGGCAGTTGGGGTTAAGTGACTTGCCCAGGGTCACACAGCTAGTAAGTGTTAAGTGTCTGAGGCTGGATTTGAACTCAGGTAGTCCTGAATCTAGGGCCAGTGCTCTATCCACTGCGCCACCTAGCTGCCCCTGACTTCAATTTTTCCCAACATCCAACGAGTTCCGTCCTTCTTATTGTGTAGCCAAAGTATTTGAGCTTCGGCTTCAGTATTTCTCCTGTACTTGAGTCTCTGATTAGATTCAATTTTATGCCTGATTCCATTCTACCTTGTGCTTTTCTCAGTCCTGGAGAGTATTCTGCCATTAATTGTCATGAACACTTCTCTAGGTCTAGCTTCCCCACCTTTCTAATGTCCCTTCCAATTCTAACACTTAGTTTCACGTCACTGCAATCCTGACATTCTAATCCTACATTCTGAGGTCCCTTCCAGTTCTGAAACTCTGGGTTCTAACACTCAACATTCTAAGCTGTTCCAATGCTAACATTCTAGGTTTCATTAGATTCTACTTGTTCCATGCATATAAATCCTGCCTTCTCTCAAAAGATCTCAGATCTTCCAGGGCAAGTAATCACATCTAGAATGTCTTCTCTTTTGTACTCCTACACACATGTAGCTCAGCGCTAAGGAAAAGTCTAGAGAAATTGCCCAAAGATGGGCGGCGTCTATTAATAATAAGCTTTGAACTTTGTAGGTCAAAGGCGAGCTGAAAAGAATTGGTTTCCCCCTAGATCTCCTTATCAGCAAGCCCTTGGAGCCTACATTTCCTCCTTCTGGCATCTCTCATCATTCTTCTCTATTTTAATCTCCCTATACAACAAACCCAGACCCCTTCTGTACAGTGGGGGCTCTGAAAAGACTGAAAAGACCTTGCTAGAACCACAGGCTCAGTAGAGCAGAATTGAGCTTTGATGTGGTGAATAATGGAGTCCTTCTGGCTTGGAGGGAGTGAGGAAAAGCAAAGGAAGAGAAGAGAAGGAGAAAAGGATTGATATAGAGGGTGACAGTGCCATGATACTTTTCCCCCTATGGCTTCAACAGGTACTATCTTTCTTTCTTTCTCCCCCTTATTCCCGTCCCATCTATGCCCCTGACATGACTTCTCAGATTACCACACCTCATCTTCTGTCTCACCCTGGAAACTCTCTCAGCATCTTGGGCAGCCTCCTCACCCAGGAACATGCAGTTTCTCGTGTCTTTCCCACCTTGGGATAACCCTCTCCACCAACCGAGCCCCCTTCTCTCACTGGTTAGGTCCTCCTAGAGCCGCCAATTTGTGGTTGGAGCTCTGCTGACTTTCTGTACTTCAAAACCATGCCTATGGGCTGGGTACCTTCATATCCCCCGCACACACTTCCCTCATAAAAATATAAGCTCACTGAGGGCAGGGACCTGTCTCTTTTTTTGTTGTTTGTATTTGTATCCCCAGCAAGTAGTACAGTGCCTGGCACAAGTACTTAATATAGGTTTGTTTTCCTTCCTTCCTCTCCCTTAGTGGGAAAATATCTGGACTCGATTATCAGGAGGCATGTGGATTCAAATCCTGATTTTAACACTTAATAGTTATGAGACCCTAAATAAAATACCTCTCTCTGAAATGCAGTTTCCTGACTGGTAAAAGTAGGGATAAGGGGGCAGCTAGATGGTGCAGTGGATAGAGCACCGGCCCTGGATTCCGGAGTACCTGAGTTCAAATCCGGCCTCAGACACTTAACACTTACTAGTTGTGTGACCCTGGGCAAGTCACTTAACCCCAATTGCCTTACTTAAAAAAAAAAAAAGTAGGGATAAGAATCCCTGTGTATGTGTCTAAACAATTATTTAAGAAAGACAATAATTTCTGTGATTCCTACCAGAATATGGACTAGTAGCCATAGATAGACACAAGTCAGCCACATGGAAATAGACTTAGAATGTAGAAACTGTCCTTAAGTCTTTCTCCAGGCCTCTTTGGAGTTTATATGAGATGATAGGGTCTGATAATTTCTCTGAGAACTCTCCTAATGTGCCAATTCTTAAACTGTGGGTCAAGACCCCACATGGGTAACTGAATGTGTAGGATGTGAAAAATTTGTCAGGAAATGTTTGATCTGTATACCTATTTTATATACCTATATATCCAGGGTCACCCTGTTCTAGAGAACTGGCTACCAGAAAACAATGCTTCCAGATGGAGAGTTCCCTGACACACACACACACTCTTTGGAATCCAAAGGTGCTCTCCAAAGTTCCCCTCCTCCAAGATCTCTCCCACCTCTGATCTCCTACATCACTGACTGGTTGGCACTTTTCAATTTGTCAGTTTTTTCCTCACATGGGTCTTCCTTATCTCCCAGACTGGAATATAAATTCCTGACCAGGAACCACTGTTTCATTCATTCCATTTGTAGCCCCAGCACTGAACCTGGCACACACTGTAGGGCACTCCATCCCCTGACTCAGTGACCCTTGCACCCCCTATGAATGAAGCCTTACACACAGCAGGCAATCACTAAGTTTTTGTGGCCCGAGTCTTTCCTCAGTCCTCTCATTTCCCCTTCATCAGGCTCTACTCAATAAATATCACAAGTTTGAACTCCCCTGGAAGCTTAGGAAGGGAAGGGAGGCAGAGAAGGGAGATTGGTGGATCATTTTTTGTTTTGTTTTGTTTTGTTTTGTTTTGGTTAATAAATTCCTGGTTCCTTATCAGGCTCCATCTCAGTCTGAAAAGCCCTCCTGTTTCCTGCCTAATCTCATCTCTAACCCTTTGGCAGTCTAAGCAGGACAGCTTTGCACTAACTTGTTGAATGGGATTATTTACTTTAAAAAAAAAAAAAGCTGTACGTAATATAGATTCACAGCATCAAATTTAATCCTCTTTTTCTGTTCTCCACATATGGAAATACTCATGTTTGCTGGTGTCTGTCAAGTTGAAAATAACAAAAAATTTAAATTAAGAAACACAAAGAATTGGTAGTCTTCCTCAGCTCCCTGTTCTCAACCATCTCCCTGCCACCCAATCACTGTACTAAACACAGAGGAATACAAAGAAAGGGGGTGGGGGAGACTAGCTCCTGCCTTCAAGAAGCTCACATTCTAATGAGGGATTCAACATTTAACTAGAGACAAGGGAGATTGGAGGCCATCTCAGAATGGAGAATATCAGCAGCTGGGGAGACCGGGAAAAGTCCCCTAGAAAAGGTGAAATAAGAGCTCAGCCTGGGAAATTAAAAGGCAAAGTAGACAAAGGAAACCATTCCAGGCACAGGGGACAACCAATGCCACCTCAGTTGATTCCTGGCTGTCGGAAAACCTCACCCCAGGAGGGCTCAAATCTATTTTCTAATCATTAGCACATCCACAAAAGTTGTGCCTTCTCTGAAGCCCCAGAGGAAAGCGAATATTTCAGTGATAGCCGTGTGAACTGGTTCTGCAGTGCTCTATAAATCCCCTGAGCTCATGGTTCCCCAGCATCTTATCCCAAGAACTCCTACCCACAATTTCCAATGGAAGACAATTGTCTATTACAGTAACCAGAGTTTCCCTAATAGGCTATAAGGGCAGGGACCCATTACTTACCTAAATTGTCTGTTGCCCTAGTAGTACATGCAAACAAAATAGACCCTCAATATTTGTTAAATGAATAAATGAATAACTGGCATCCTTTGGAGGAAGAGTCTGAGAACTTTTTAAAAATACAGATTCTGATTTAAGCATTTCATCATAATAGGCTTCCTTTGTCATCTTATGTATTTTAGTTTATACATTTAAAAACATCATTCTGTGGCAAGGAATTGGAAATTGAGGGGATGCCCATCAATTGGGGAATGGCTGAACAAGTTGTGGAATATGAATGGAATGGAATACTATTGTGCTGTAAGAAACGATGAGCAGGCAGATTTCAGAGAAGCCTGGAAAGACTTACATGAACTGATGCTGAGTGAGATGAGCAGAACCAGAAAAACATTGTACACAGTATCAACAACATTGTATGTTGGTCAACTGTGATAGACTTGACTCTTCTTAGCAATACAATGGTCCAATATAGCTCCAAAGGACTCATGATGGAAAATGCTCTCCATATCCAGAAAAAAAGAACTGTGGAATCTAGATGCAGATTGGACCATACTGTTTCTACTTTTTTTGTTTTTCCTTTTTGAGGTTTTTCCCTTTTGTTCTGATTCTTCTTTCACAGCATGACTAATGCAGAAATACATTTAATGTAATAGTACATATATAACCTATATCAGATTGCTTGCTGTCTTGGGGAGGGGAGAGGAAGAGGAGGGAGAAAAATTTAGAACTAGAAATCTTATAAAAACAAATGCTGAAAACTATCTATACATGTAAGTAGAAAATAAATAATAAATAAATAAAAACATCATTCTGAGGGGTCCATAGCCTTCATCAGACAGCCAATGGGTCCATGACAAACAAAAATTAACAGCCCCCATTTTAAGGGCCCCCATTTTAGAAATGTCCATACTCCATTTCCAAAGGAAGTTCCCTCACCTGAAGCACTTCAGAGATGATATTCAGAGATAGTATCGTCTAATAAAGCAGGAGGCACAGAATCAAAATTCTTCACAACATGGCATCCTTTTCATTCCTATGGGCACCACCTGAGTCTAAGGGCTTATTATCTAATGGTGCTCAAACATAAAACCTTTTTACAGAAGCAGAAGCCTTGGCTTTAAAGGAAACTTTGACAAGACTCTTGTTGAACAATCTTTTCTAACAATTCCTTTTCATTGCCTGCTCTCTAACAGATCTCCACTGACAGCTTCCTCCTCCAGGAGAGCATAAGTTTGGGGAAGACCAACCAAGCCCAGCTTTGAGTTCAGGCCCAGAAATTGATTCTATCATCCAAGGATCAGCCAAGTTAAGTCTGGAGAAGCTTTTCACCAAAATGGTGGCAATCGGCCAATGAAATTTTGGGGCCACAGAAACTCACAAAGACCTTCTACTAAGCAGATGGGGACAACAATCTACAGTAATGGAGGGTCTGCCCACACCAACAAAATCAGGGACCCCTGTAACTGAAGTATTGTAATGGTACAAAAAGCCTCCTGTATTTTCATTTATTTTATTCTGAATGAACAATGTGACAAATGAACAAATGTTACCTGGTGAGAAGGATGCAACTCAGAAAAATTGTAACCTAGCCATATATTTTCATCCTGTGTGATTCTTGGCCCTGATTTATTTCTCAAAGATCCTCTGTAGATGATCTACAGATATGCTGTAGGATGTCCTCTTGCATGAACAGACCACCTCTTTTCTAAATATATATTTCCTGGATATCCCATACCCCACTATACTATACTATAAAACAGAAGGGTCAAACATGCAACTGTAAACCACCCTAGCGTGGCCCCAACCAGATTGAAAATAATTGGGAAATATTTACAGAAATCCCAATAAAACATATTTGTGGTTTTCTAAGTCAATATGCAGCAGCAGGGATCTATTTCTATTTGAGTTTGACACCACTACTATAACAGATTTGCAGCCATCTCCATCCACTGTCCTTTGGAGTCACCCACAATTTGGATTCACTAACAATAGTAGCAGTACAAAGTTACAAGCATACAGCATCACAGGGAGGACATTAGTACTAAAAAAGATGGGGGGGGAGGGTCTTAGGAAGAAATTTGGGATCACTGAAAGAACTAGACAATCTCCCAAATGCAATGTAGCCTAATTTCTACCAATCTGGACCCAACTCATTATCCATCTTCATTGTGTGTCAGATATACAAACTGGCCATCCAAATACATACAGGTCAAATTTGGAAAATGGGAATTTTTCATTCATTTGCTTTTTTTCCTATACAGACTGTTAGGTCAATGTCTGAGTAATCATGGATCTTGCACTAAGAAGGACGTGAGGCAATCAAGCAGTCATCAGCAAATAAGGGTACATGGAGATCCTCATCATCTATAGCAAGAGTCCATAGGCTTTTTCTTTTTTATTTTTTTTTGGGGGGTGGGAAAATGAGGGGTAAGTGACTTGCCCAGGGTCACACAACTAATAAGTGTCAAGGGTCTGAGGCTGCATTTGAACTCAGGTCCTCCTGAATCCAGGGCCGGTGCTATATCCACTGTGCCACGTAGCTGCCCCCGTCCACAGGCTTTTAAATCTATAATTGGCTTCCTTTGTAATCATATGTATTTTGTTTTATGCACTTAATATTATTCTCAATGGGGTCCCAGAGGCTTCAGGACACTGTCACAAGGATTCATGACACAGAAAAGGTTAAGAACTCCTAGAGGGAATTCCTTTTCTATTTTAACCCTACTTAGGTTGTCCTTTGTAACAGTAGCAACAAACATACCTCTGTTTTATGCCTTGCTTTCTGTATAAAACTCTAGTCATTAAGCAGATTTGTCTCTGATTGCATCTATCAAAGAATTTTACATAATGTTAACATATGTATGAAAGAACTTCCCTAATGTAAAATATTCTTTCAAGTACAGACACAGATTTATAATTAATGAGAACCCCACAAACAACTTTTTGGGATATTAATAGTGACTTTTCCCATTCTTTTCATATTTTCTCCTCCTGCAGCTACCTTGATATTTCAAAACACTTGTGCCACTTACAACATGGATTTCCTCTCTTCTTTGTCCAACACAACTTCTCTTCCCTCTTCTGTCTTAATTGCAATTTCTACTTCCTTGCCTAACAAAGTCTAAAGGTTAGGAATCCAAATTTGGGGGTTCCATTGTCAAGGAACAGATTTGTATAGAAATTTGGACAAATCTATTCCATTCTCTATTGTTCTCTCATCAGTTCCACCTGTAAAAGCCCTTGAGATGCTATGGTTTGTTAGATCTCTCTCATCCTCCATTTCCGGATGCTTTATGAGGCAATGCCACTTCAATAAATCAATAATCAACAAATGAGCATTTATTAAGCACTTACTATGTATCCCTTCTAAATATCTCTTCCCTGTAAGAGCTTACCTTCTAATGGGTGACATAACATCTATAAATCAGAACATGTAAGATAAATACATAGTAGATGGATAGTAACCTTGGATTAATCCTCCTGGGTAAAGTAACCATTGAGCTGAGTTTTAAAAGGAGCTAAAGAGTCTACATTTCAGAAGTTGGAAGGGAAAGCATTCCCAATTAGGCTATCAAACTACAAGCACTCCAAGGGCAGAAACCATATACAAAAATGTCTATGGAGCTTCAAGATTTACAAAGTACTTTCCTTAAACAATTTATATCATGATAACAGTAGGGGAAAGACAAACAACTTAAGATTTAGGAAATCTGATCAGCTTAATAACTAATCACAATTCTAGGAGCCTCATAATGAAACACACTACCCATCTCCTGATAGAAGCAAAGAACTCTTTAGAATGAGAAATATACTTTTTTGGACAGAAACAAAGCAGAAATTTTTTGCTTGACTACATGTATGTAAGAAGAGGGAAAGTTGGAAGGCAGAATTTTGCTGATTGAAAAATATTTTTTCAAGTATTTTCCTCACAAAACTTCTAAGTGCAAGTACTAACATCTCCATTTGTAAAATGGGGAAACTGCTAAACGTTGAAGCTCACTTGGGTTTGCTGGCAATGCTCTTTCCATGATACCACAAACAACACCCAGCATCTAACTTTGCATATACCTAGTGCTGGACAAATTGATCAATCAAGGTCGAATTTTTGCTGAAGGAGAAACTGAGACAAAGTGGTTTCCAGCAACTATACCTTCAACACCTCATTAGATCTCTGATCTCATTGATCTCAATTATTTCATGGTACTCCATGACTCCAAATGGTACACAATATATCCACAAATTTTTGTTCCTAAGTCTTGTAGTCTCCTCCAATATATCCATTACCTACATCCTGAAAGGCCTTCTAAAGATCTCTTGATGTTGAATGGATAATAATGGAGAGGGTAGGTTGTCTATCAATCCTTTCTCAGGTTCTGTATGCAATGCAACTCTCTGAGGACACCTTTTATACCACCACTGCTGCACAATTCATCATTTGTATATGTTTCCAACTACTCATGCCTACCATGTGCTTTCCCCATTGCTCTCTGGGTAACCCCCAACTGTAATTCTTCAGAGACTGATATTCTATAACTTCCAGCCACACAGCATCATCAGAAGAACACTGATGTTAAAAAGATGGGCCTTTTTCAGGGAGAAGACTGGAGTCATTAGAAGTACGGAACAATTTTCCAAAAACAGTCGTCTGTTCTCCTCTTGCCCCTCCTCCCATTTCAATCCTGAGCCCAACACATTGACCAGAAGCAGCGTCTGTCCAAGATATGGATACTGACAGACTGACCCCAAGTCATCTATCCAACTGCATGTCATGGTCCAGTTACCAGGTATGTTTCATCTACTGGGCTTTTCCAGAGTAGATAGCCAGGCCAAACACTTTTAAGTTGTCATGGCTCTCGTTTAAGAGGCTCTACGATGTGCTGAAGCATAAACAGGAGAATCTGGAGTAACTCCCTTCCTACATATTCCTTTAATCTGGATTCTGAGCTAGACAACTACCATAACAGTGGCAAACACCTTTGGCAACCATCTGTCCCCATGTTGTTATGTTTCACTTTGAATTATAATCAGAAGGTCGAAGAGCGTTAGTGTTACTATTATATCATTCAAGAAATCTCATGTCATTAACATACACATGGAAGAGAGACTGTGTTGGATGGAAAGCCTTTAAGGCAGTGTTTTGCTTTATAACAATTTTTTTTTCCCTAGCCAACAACAGTTAGGACAGTTGGTTTTATATATCATATATGTTTTTATATACACACATACACACATATATGTTTATCTTTATCTTTTCCACCTTTCAGTCTAATATGTGACTATGAGAAGTAATCTGTTGTCTGCTTGGTTAGCAACTTACTTCCATTGTATGGGTGTAGAATGTTGTATGTTTTGTCAGAAATCACCCCTATGTTGATTAACTTTGTTTAACTGATAAGGAATGTCTTTTTGGTTAGGAGTGGGAGGATAAATGTAGTATATCCAGAATGACTCCAATATTAAAAAAGGAGAAATGTCTTTTTAAAAATTCTTTTTTAAAAAGAAGAAATTGTTATGAAGATTGGAAAATGTGCCTATCTCTATTTGGATAACTATATTACTCAAAAAAAATGTATGTCATCATAGGTACTTTTCCTTATATTTGTTATGCAAATATTAGTAATTAATACCTAACTAACATTTCTCTAGCTATTTTCATAAAGATCTCTAAGAAAAATGGGGAAAATCAATTATTTGCTCACTGGTTCTCTTCTCATGCTTTTATTAAGGATACCCTCAATGTGAGTGTAGATTGTTCTCAAAGATTTTGTTCTTGTAGAAAATAGGTATATCTAAATGTGTAATTACTGACATTCTCTACATTTTTTTTCAGTAATAAGGTCTGTTACTTTGGCAATCTCCCCTTTCACATATCTTGAGCCTCTAACTCTCAATGACCACAAAACTGTTTTTTTCCAGCACAAACCTACTTCACACATACTGTTTAGTCCAGCCATTCCTCCCACCGTCCCCTTTCCTACTTTTCACTTCCCATAGTCTTCTGTTATGATAATTCTATGATATTAATATCCAAACAGTTACATCATCACTAATGGTGAGAAAAGTTTGTTAAACATTGACAGATTTTGTGTACTTCTATCTACTCATTGTGCTCCCAGTTTCATTCCACTTTTACCCTTTTTAAAATAAATTTTATTACCATCTTTTACTAGTATATTTATATTTATAGTGATAGCAATAGCAATAGTGATAGAGATAGAGACAGAGATTAATTTCCACTGTAATCTTCCCCCTCCCTTTCAAAGAGAAAAAAAAAAGAAGTACAGGAAAACTAACCAGTATTCCACACCCAAAGATCACACTTCTGCAAAGAAAGGAGGTAGGCAAAGAAAAGAGAAGGGAATTACTTCTTGGGGACCAAGCTTGGGTCCTTACAATTCTACAACACTGAGTTTTAACTTTGAGCTTGTTACTGTTCTTTCTATTTGCATTGTCATAGTCACTGTAAATACTGCTTCTTGGTTCTGATTATTTCACTTTGCATCAATTCATATCTTTTCGTTCTCCTCTATATTCATCAGTTTCATTGTTTCTTACAGCCCAGTAATATTCCATTACATTCACACACCACAGTTTGGTCAGCTATTCCCCAACTGATGGGAATAAACTTTGTTTTTAGTTCTCTGCTACTATAGTAATATTCCATGACATTCATTTAACCACAGCTTGGTTAGCTGTTTCCCTACTTGACTGGCATCTACTTTGTTTTCAGTTCTGCTACTACAAAAAGTATTATGAAATTATGGTATATATGGGGCCTTTCTTTTTTCATTAACCTACTTGGGATATATGCCTAGAAATGGAACCTTTGGGCCAAAAAAATGGGCAAATTAATCTTTCTTTTTTCTCCACATAATTCCAAATTATTTTCCAGAAAAATTGGAAAAATTCACAGCTCCACCAATAAGGTATTAGTTTGCCCATTTCTTCCTATTAATTATTAACTATTCCCATCTTTTGTTATCTCTGCCAACTTACTAAATATGAGCTTTGTCATTTTATTTATTAGTGCTAGGGAGCACTGTCACATGACCATTCTTTTGAAACTGTTCATATCCTGTGATTACTTATCTATTAGTCTTCTATATTTCTGTTAGTGGTCTCTTTATCTTGGTTATCAAACCTTTATCAAATATTTTTTCAGTAGATTTTTCTTATTTTAGTTGCATTAATTTTGTTCATGCAAAAAAGTCCATGACCCCCCCCTCCAAAAAAAGCTAATACCTGTCCAAAGACTGTGTTATCATCTGCCCCCCCTTTAAAGATTATTTCAATTAATAGTCTAGATCTTTTGTTCCTCCAAACGAATTTTGTCTAGCTCTGTTATATATCCCTTTGGTACTTTGATTAGCACAACTTTATCCAATACTGGATCACTGAATTCAATTATTTCTTATTTTTCTTTATCTGGTCTACCCCAGTGACCTAGTTATTTTTAACCAGTACCAAATAGTCTTGTGACATAGAATGAAACCTAAAAGTACTTCTTCCCATTAATTCTTACTTTTTTTCATTGTTTTCCTTTATATTTTTTATAGTTTTTCATAGTTGTCCTTAATATTCTAGTGATTTTTTTTCTTCCTAGAAATGGACTTAATATTCTAACTCTGTAAACGATCATCTTAGTGGCTTGATATGTATGCTAAATACGTAAACTAATTTCAAGAATATTGTTATTTTTATTATATTGGCACATCCAGTCATGAGAAATGAATATTCCTAAACTTATTTATAATATTTATTTCCTTAAGGAGTATTTTGTAATGGTATCCTTAAAGGCATGTAATGTACTGTAGTAGATTTGTTCCCAGATATCTATGTATTTTCTAGCTATTATAAATGGGGTTTCCCTTTCTAATATGACCTCCTGAATTCTGTTATTGCTATACAGAAATGCTAGTGATTTTTGTAGGTCTATTTTATAACCCACTAAACATCACAGATATTCTAGAATTTTCTAACACATCAATCATATCAACAGCAAATAAGGTCAGCTCTGTCTGTTCCTTAACTTTAGGCTTTTAATTTCTTTCTCATTTTCTTGCAGGATTTCTAGAACTATGTGAAGTAACTGAAAGTAAAGGGGCATCTTTATTTTGTTCCTATATTTATTAAGAAAGTTTCTAGTATTTATTCATTGTATATGATGCTAGCTTTGAGTTTTAGATATTTTTTATCTTATTAAAAATGCCTGTGCTTTGTAGGGTTTTTAGCACAATTGACAGTTGTGCTTTGTCAATGGCTTTTTCTTCATCTATCAATATACAGTTTTAGATTTTTTAATATGATTGTTTTCCTAATATTAACCATATCCTCACATCTTTTGATTAGAATAAACAATTTCTGTAAGATATGTTTTTCTCTTGCCAAGATTTTAAAATTAATTGATATTGGCCTACAAATTTGGTAGTGAATGTTTAACATAGGTAATAATTTGTCTATGAAATTTTAAACTAATTCTCCTATAATTCACATTTTAGGTAGTTTTCAATTAAAAACCAGTTTTGTTTTTAACTTAAGTAGTCCTGGGCAGCTAGGTGGCACAGTGGATAAAGAACCAGCCCTGGATTCAGGAAGTCCTGAGTTCAAATCCAGCCTCAGACCCTTGACACTAGCTGTGTGACTTTGGGCAAGTCACTTAACCTTCATTGCCCCACAAGAAAAAAAAAAAACATAATTTAAGTAGTTCCTTTAGTTGGTGCAATTTCCTTTTTAAAATTGGATTAAGTCCTCTATATGGCATTTTGTTACTTTCAGTGTTATATTTTTATAATTACTTTTCTATCTCTTTTGAATTTTGTCTTGGCATATAACTGTAAAACAGGTTCTGATAATTTTTATTTCTTATGATTTCAACTTGTTTATTTTCATTTTGTTTCCCCCCCCTTTTATTTTTTTACTCTGGTTGGCTAGAGATCTGTCAATTCTGGCAGTCTTTTCAAACAATTAGCTTTTGGATTTTTTTTTTGGTAATTTTTTAATTTTAAATTTCTAATTTTTAAATTGTCCTCTTTTGTGCTTAACTTAGGTTTATATTACTACATTCTCAATTTATTAAAATCCTCTTTTTCTATTTTACTTATATTAATATATGTGACATGTTTGCTTTTGCTACATACTAGAAATTTTGGCATATTGTCTGCTATTGTCTTTCAGTTATTAACTATTTCTATAACTTACTCTCTGACCCCTTCCAATTTCATTCTTCAATGCCTGGAAATGACCTGGCTTAATTGAGTCTCTTGCTAAGCTTTCAGTAAAATTATTTCTCTCCACTATTTTATAAAGAGATAATGTTGGATAGAGCACCGGCCCTGGAGTCAGGAGTACCTGAGTTCAAATCCGGTCTCAGACACTTAACACACACTTAACTAGCTGTGTGACCCTGGGCAAGTCACTTAACCCCAATTGCCTCACTAAAAAAAAAAAAAGAGATAATGTTTATAATTGTATACCATATCATCTTCCTCTGAAAGGTTTTATAAAGGAGTTTATATTTTTTACTAGTCTGGCCCTTGGTTGTCTTCTCTTTGTTTGGCAAGATTAAAGGTTTTGGGGGGCAGCTAGGTGGCACAGTGGATAAAACACTGGCCCTGGATTCAGGAGGACCTGAGTTCAAATCCGACCTCAGACACTTGACACTTACAAGCTGTGTGACCCTGGGCAAGTCACTTAACCCTCACTGCCCAGTCTTAAAAAAAAAAATAAAGATTAAAGGTTTTGCTGGCTATAGAAGTTTTGAGGCTCTTCTTATATGTTGTCCTCATTTTGGCATCTGTTTTATTATCAATGTTCATTACCCATTTTCCTTTTTTGGTATCAATAGTTATTTATCTCTGTTCTGATCTGATACTAATATTTAACTTTGTTCTAAAAAGCCAATGGTCTGACTACACAGACATCTGATTTGGAAATAATTCCCACAAGAGTAACTTGATGTTGCTTGTCTGTTAGGCTAGAATCAACTTCATTTATGATAATACTTGGTACTTGCCATGTTCAATCAATCAAAAAGCATTAAGTGCCTATCATATGTCAGGTACTGTGTTAAATCCTGGGGATACAAAAACAAAAATGACACAGTGCCTGCCCTCAAGGAGCTTACATTCTATTGGAAGAAGCAACCTGTACACAAATAATTGTGTAAAGTAAATATAAGGTTGATTTCACAGGTAGGCAGGCACTAGTATCTAGAAGGAATACAAAGAAGCCTCATATAGTAGATGGCATCAGAATTGAGTTTTGATAGAAACCTAGGATTTCTGGTAGGTGGTTAGGTGAGAGTACATTCCAGGTACAAGGAACAGATTGTAAAAAAGCAAAGAGAGAGAACAGGATGCCTTGTATGAGAATACAGAGAAAACCAGGTTAAATGGATCGCAGAGTGAGGTTATGAAGGACATTTTAAATGTCAGAGGAGTCTGTACTTGATCCTAGAGACAAGAGAGAGTCACTGGAACTTATTAAACAAAGTAACGACATAATCAGACCTGCTGTCCCTGCCTTAAGAATATCATTTTTGCTGCTGAGTGGAGGGTAGATTGGGGTATGAGTGGGAGAGAGGCCTAAAGAAGACCAATTAGGCATGCTAGGGTTAGCAGGGAAAATAGGAAGGGAGGGAAGCAATGTAAATTGAAGAGCACTCAAGATATAAAGTATATGAGATGACCAAACACCCCATGAAATACTTCTTGTTGCTTTTTTGGATACACAATAAAACCAATTCCTCCAATCCCTTTATTTGCTTCTCTAAAGAGAGACCCATGAACCATCCTTCCACTTTTTGTCTTCTGGTTTCATTTAGAGTCAAAGTCAAAAATGACATGACCCCCGCAGGGCAGCTAGGTGGCACAATAGATAAAGCACCGGCCCTGGATTCAGGACTCCCTGAGTTCAAATCCGGCCTCAGACACTTGACATTTAACTAGCTGTGTGACCCTGGGCCAGTCACATAACCCTCACTGCCCTGCAAAAAAAAAAAAAAAAAAAAAGACATGACCCAGGAGTATGTCAGCTTTCAATCCCTGGACAAGACCCTCACACTGGAGTGCACCAACAGCTAAGCTAACATTTAACGATAGGCTAAGGATTGTCTAATTCTTAGCACCCACTGCCCCCAGCCCTGAAAACTGTAAGGCAGTGACAGGACTGAGCAAGAGCCATCTTGTATTTTTCTTTTTTTCATGAATTTCCATGTTGAAAATAATCACCAAGAAGGCAACTTACTGTCATGAAGTGCTCCCCATTTTGCAACACAGTGTTTATAAGACTTCACTCCGTGGTAGAACTTTCCAAAACTAATGTTCTGGGCCACAGAGTTCCAGGGGGTTGTGAGCTCCTCCCCCTGACCAAATGAGCACTGGTCTACTCTGGCCTTGAGTTAGGTAACTATGAAATGGGGACCTTAAATCTGAAAGTCTGCGGACAGGTGAATAAGGAGAAAGACTTCAGTTAACTCTGCAGAAGGCAAACGCGGGCATAGTCAACAGGGCAGTTACTTCAAAGAGAGTCACCACCCAAGGAAAGTTTGAGTCAATTGCCTAACCCAGAAGGCCTCTCTTCTCTCTTCAAGCCTCCAGCAGATACCTCATTAAGCCTTAGTGAGCCCAATGTGGAGGCAGCAACTAAGAACTGGAATGGGGTCACTCAGGAAAGAAAAAACAAAGTCCTTACGACTTCTCCGAGGATCAACAAACATTTAGTTTTGCCTCTCCTGACTGGCAGCTCCCTAAAAAAGCAGAGAACACAACGGTCCCCCTACACTTTAGTATCTTATCCAGCTATGCATAAAACTTAGAAGCGTAAGCAGTTGGGAAGTCCAGATTGTGGAAGGTCTCAAATGCCTAGACAGCCTGAGTCTGGCATCAGGGATACCTGATGGGATAACATCAGGGGGTTTTACAAAGAAATTTCAGAGTCACCAAGACCAAAATAAACAGCAATGTCTGGAGTATCCTTGAGGACTAGGGACCCAAAATCTCTGACTCCTGCCATTTGGAAATCCAGAGAACAATAAGGAGCAGGTAAGCAGGTTCAAATCATATATACCTCCCCCTAAGTCTGGAAATAAGATCTCACTGATGCCAAGAACTGGCATATGCTGAGAAGAGGGGGAGCAGAGGGAAGATGGGGGAACCAGACCTGATAGATTTCAGAAGCAGATTCTCCCTAAGCAGCACCATCTGCACCCCATTTGGAAGGTGGGCCATGAAGGAGGGAGATGCTTGAGCACAAAACAGCATATTTATACCATGTGGGAAAACCAGCAAAGGAAGACGCACAGAGAGAAATAATAGCTCACATTTTAAAAGTCTTCCTCACAACAGAGGTAAGGACAATATTAATCTCCCTATGTGACATACAAGGCACAAAACATCAAAATAGAGACCTCAGAGATTCAGAGGAAAGTGAAGTCCTGGAGAAGTTAAGAGTTGTCCAAGGGTACAGTTGGGACTTGAACCTTGGTCTTTTGACTGAAATTTCCAGTACTGGTAGCCTACACCCTACCCTACTGCAAAAACCTTAAAGTTACAGAGAAGCCATAGCTGACCCCTACCTCTACCCCAACAGCAATTTCTCAGGAAATATTTAGGAGGCTGGACATGGTAGCTTTCAAAACCTGTCATGATACCGGGGGAGGCTGAGAGGTTAGTGGACTGCTTCTGACCTGTCCTAAGGCTAAAGCCAATCACAGATCAGGTATCCACACTAGGTCTGAGAACCAGTAAGGCCAGCCCCAAGGAGTAGAGCTGCCAACAGGCATTAAGTGATATAGTGGGTAGAGTGTCAGGTCTGGAGTCAGGAAGACCTGAGTTCATATCCAACCTTAGACACTTACTAGCTGTGGGACTCTGGGCAAGTCACTTAACCACTATTTGCCTCAGTTTTCTTAACTGTAAAAGGAGGATAATAGTAGCACCTAATTCCCAGGGTTGTTTTGAGGATCAAAAAAGATAATTGTGAAGCAAAAAATAATAATGATAATTGTGAAGCATGCAGCATAGTGCCTGGCACATTGTAAGTTCCATATAAATGTTAGGTAAAGCTAACTCTCCCCACAAAAAACAAAAAACAAAAAACACCTCATGTTGCCTAAGGAGGGGCAAACAGACCCAGGTTGTAAAACTATAGAAGGTTAAAGCTCCCAAAGCCAATCAGAATTGGAAGCAGCTACTGACTAGGGAGACTGTGTCTAAAAAAAAAGAAAATAATATACTAATGGAGAGACAGAGAGAGAAACTTCAGCATTAACACAGACTAGAACTTGAAAACTTCCTTCCAAAGAGAAGTCAGACAGAAGTTATTTTCAACAATAGTTTAGCTCTTCATTTAAACCACATTAATTGAGATGCGTTGCCCACTTGAAACTCCCAAGCTGCACATACATGGTCCCTTAGGGAGCAAAGAAACTAATTCCTTTCCTAAAATGTCAGAGCTATCGTCTGTTCTTTAGTCCAATTTGCAAGCAAGATGACGGGAATCTGGCCCCAAGTGTACCATGTACCATGACAACTGAAGCCCCTCTGTTTCCCAGGATCCCCAGAGTTCAAGAATGGAAGGAACCTTAAAGACCATCCACCCCAACCATCTGACTTTACAGAGTGTACAAAGAGAAAACACGATCTGCTCAAAAGTCAATGGGGGGGGGGGGCAGCTAGGTTGCGCAGTGGATAAAGCACTGTATTCAGGAGTACCTGAGTTCAAATCCGGCCTCAGACACTTGACACTTACTAGCTGTGTGACCCTGGGCAAGTCACTTAACCCCCATTGCCCCTCCCCCAAAAAAAAGTTAATGGCAGGTCCAGGACTTGAATCCCAAATCTTCTGCCTCCAGTGCCAGCGCCTTTTTCCACTATACCACAGGGGCTAGGTACTATCTCACCAAGTGAGGCTCACATTCTAAGAAACCTCCAGCTGAAAACACAAATTCATTCATTCAAAAGTTATTAGGTATTATTATTTGCAAGAGCCTTTCCTAGGTTCTGGGGGGGCAGGGTGTCAAACAGATGACTAAGACAGTCTACTCCCAAGAAGTTTGCTGTCCAGAAGGGGAGACAAAATATACACAGATAATGACAAGAAGAGACAAAATGTGCTCACTGTCAGTAGAGAGGTACAAACAAAGTGACAGGGCATCAAAGGTGTCTCTGCACTTCAACTAGGACTTGTGCATCATTTAAACATTTCAAAAGCCCTATGATATAATTTCAATAAGCATCTACTCTATAAAAGGCATCCTGTTAGGTAACAAGGATATATATATATGTTCTTAAGGAGCCACTAGGAAATAAGAAGAAAAACAACCCAAATATTCATAATTTCCAAACCACATGAAATGAAAAGTTCTCTCTTAAGCCAATTAAAACCATGTGGGAACAAAGAGGTACATGTCATCACCTCTATTATCCTGTCTGCTGCTAGAGGGAAAAACCTCTACCAAGGAGGAAGTAAGGTCATCTGCAGCTGGCTGCCAGTAAAGTTGTTCAAGGAAGGAAATAAGCATTTATTAAGCACCTATTATGTGTGAAACACTATGCTAAGTACTTTACAGATATTGTCTCATTTGATCCTCAAAGTAATAGTGAGTGTCAGGTATTATTATCCCCATGTTATATATGAAAACTGAGGTTAAGTGACTTGCCCAGGATCACACAGCTAGGAACTATGAGGCTAAATCTAAACTCACATCTTCTGATTCCAGGTCCAGCTCTTTATCCACTGTGTCACTTACCTGCTTCTATGTTCAACCTACAAAGAACTAGATCTAACCAGAACCCCAGGTTTGAAAATAGAGCCAGGGAAAATTTCTAAGATCAGTGGCAAAGGCAGCAATTACTACTCTTCCTTTCTGATTATGAGAATGAGGGAAAGCTCACTGGCCTGGGAGTTGAGATTCTAATCCTATCTCTGCCACTAACCGATTTAATGATTTGGAAGTATATTATCCCAGCTTCTTAAGGCATGAAAAGGTATACATTGATCATCTCCCCTCTAACATTTAATGTTCTAAGTTCTTTCCCACTTGTCATATCCTATGTTCTATGTTCAAGGGGCCTTTAAGGGCTCTTACTCACTGTTAAAGGGTCTCTTGCACAACTCTAATATTCTTTTTTTTTTTTTAAACAGGGCAATGGGGTTAAGTGACTTGCCCAGGGTCACACAGCTAGTAAGTGTCAAGTGTTTGAAGCTGGATTTGAACTCAGGTCCTCCTGAATCCAGGGCAAGTGCTTTACCCACTGCGCCATCTAGCCGCCCCTCTAATATTCTTAAATATAAAAAATAGCTCACATTTATAGAGCACTTTAAAGTTTATAAAACACTTTCTTTTCAACATTCCTTTGGGAACAGCTGGTCTAGGTATCATTATCCCCATTTTCCAAAGGAAGAAATAGCTCACTTGCTCAGGGCAGGATTTCAGCCCAGGTCTCCTTACTCTAGCCAGCAAACATGATGCTCTCTCTCTGTCCCTACAGCCTTTCTCCAGCTCTAGCATTTTTCATGCTCAGCTCTTCATCTCCCAGGTCTGTCATTCTAGGTTGGGCACTGTCAGGTTACTTCCAACTCTGACACTATATGACTCGAAGGCACTGTGACTACATGGAAAGAAAAAAGCAACTGAGGAATTTTAGTGTCTGTGGCAGCTGGTGCTAAGTAGCAACAAAGACTTAACACACGGAGGAAAAGCTGGGGAGCTAGGAGTCAGCAGTGGCCAGGCAGAGCTGTGAACAGTATCTTGGCCACAAGCCATCTCCTTGACTGACAGATGAAGGATCCTGGTACGAGGATAAATAATGGAGTGAGATACTGTTGGGGAGAAGCAGCATGGGTCTCCCTTGGCCATCCCATCTTCCTCCCCTCTCCATTTCACTCTCCCTTATTTTGTCTTCTTTATCATCAATCCCACCACGACCACACCCACCCCATGTCCCCTTCTGTTCCAAGCCTGTTCTTTGCTTTTCATCCAGAAATCTCCAAGCCAACAAACTACAAGCATTTGGACCTTGTCCCAATAGCCCCCTTCTTGGCTGCCATGACCCCCAAACTCATATTCATTCTCTCTCTCTCTCTCTCTCTCTCTCTCTCTCTCTCTCTCTCTCTCTCTCTCTCGTGCACATACACACCCACACACACACACACACACACACACACACAAAGATACATACATACACACAAACTCACACATACTTGTGTCCTCCCTAAAAAATATTTATTTCACATAAAGATATTAAAAACAATATGCCATAATCCAGGGTACAGTAATGTTGTAAAAGAAAAACTCAGGGATTGCAAAGCTTAACCCAAAAGAATCAACCGGGACAGCATAGTGTAATGGATAGTCAACTAGACCTGGAATCAAGAGCTGGGTTCAAATCCTACTTCAGACACTTACTGGTTGTTCAGCCCTGGGTATGACATTAAATTTGTCTGGGCCTCAGTTTCATCATTTGTAAATGAGGTTGGACTTGATGGGCTCTTAAGGTCCTTTCCTACCATGATAGCCTTCTAGAGAACAATTTCAAGCATCAATAGGAGACAGACTTTAATACAGCACCATCCTATGATCTCTCTCACATCATACCCTTTCCTTCCAAGGACGTGAGACAACAACTACATATGTAGCTTCTCAACAGCTAGGTGTTAGGGCAACAACTGTACTGAGGCAGATCCATAGGAGAAATTGTGACAGACCCTAGGGCACTTCTCCCCATCTGTGCCACTGACTTGATGGGTGGCCCTCAGCAAATTACTTCATCTCTGTCTGTCAGCTTCCTTTGCTCTAAGATACAAGAACTAGCTTTGCCTAGGAATTGTTTCTGTGCCAGGGACTCCTCAGAATAATGCTTTGAAATTTCAAAATAATGGTTTTTAAATCTCAGGAAAATGGTTTTAAATGGTTTTAAATAAAATAAAATGCATAGGATTATAAAGGAAGACAGTAATTCTTCAGTGGAAGAGAGATGGGGAGGGACAGGAAATAAATGCTTGTTGACTGAAAAAATATATATTTTTAAAAGAAATTATCAAAATATTTTTTACAAAAAGATCTCAGACCCCAAGAACCCAAGACTAGACATCTCTAAGGTCATCCTCATGTCTACCACTCTATCTTCTATGCTCCTAAGCCCCATCCAGCTCTGAGATCCTATGTTCTATGAGATATCCTATGTCAGAGCTCTGATAATGGAATGAGAAGAGAGACACACGTGATTACTGTCGTCAAGTATCTGAAAGGCTATGGTGTGGAACAGGAATTCAATTTGCTCTGACTGGCTCCAGAGAGCACAACTAAGAACGAGAGGGAGAAACTGCAGAGGCACATTTATATTCAACATAGGAAACAACTTCCTAGCAGTTAAGAGTTGCCCCAAAATGGATTAGCCCGACTCTGAGGGTCCTAGGCTCTTTCCATGCAGGTTTTCAAGGGGAGGCTGGATGACCATTAACTTGTCCAGAGTGCCCTGTTAGGACTCAACTAGATGACCTCTGAAGTTTCTTGTAGGATCATAGATGAAAGCTGGAAGGGACCTGAGAAGTCAACCAGTCTAACCCCATCCCCATCTTCATTTTACAAATGAGGAAACTGAGTCCAATAGGGGTGAAATGACTTGCCCAAGGTCTCAAGTCACAGTCATACTAGCAGCAAGTAGCAGAGTAAAGGATTTGCATCCAGGTTGTATTGTTTCAGCATCATGCAGATTCTGGGAGTCTATGTTCTATGGTCCCTTCTATACTTTCATTTTGTTCTAAGGTCTCTAGTAAGGTTAACATCCTATACTGTCTGACTGACAGTTACTGTTAAGAGGCAGCATGGTGCGGTAGAAAAGACAAATATTTTCTAACGCAGTGATGTAGATCCAAATCCCAGCTCTGCTACTGGTTACCTGTGTGTCCTTTGCTCATCTGTAAAATGAGGGGATTACATTAGTTTAGCAGTTCCCAACCAGTAGGCAGTGGACATTGGGGGAGGGGGGATCAGGAAAGCAGGAAGAATTGCAACTGCGAAGTTGCTACTGTGAGCCTACATAGGATCACAAATTCTCATGTGTATGTGTATGTATATGTAAATGTGTGTATACATGTATATGTGTGTATGTATTTTCATCTTTATTCAGCAACCATACATTCTAAGATTAAATAATTACACATTATACCCATATGGATTACTACTCTTCAAATGTATATAAATGTTAGGACTAATAAACCACAAATTAAATGCATTCTTGAATTCATAGCACGTGTCAATATGTATCCTCTCCATCAACAAACAGCAACAGTACAACATAACACGACTTTTTATATTAAAAAAGGGGTTCTTGTCATGCTAAGTGACTGCAATATCATCTGTGCCCTTTGCCCCAGAGATCCCACTGCTAGGTACAGACAACAAGAAAGTCAAAGATAGAAACAGAGGTCCCATAGGCACCAAAATACTTAGAACAGCGCCTTTTGTAGTAGTAATAAACTGGAAACAAAGTGGATGTCTACCAGCTGGGGATAGGCTGAAACAAATTATGGCCCATAAATATAAGGTACATTACTGTACTGAATACAAAAAATAAAGAAAAGCATGAACTAAGGTATAGTCAAGTAATCAGAACCATATAAACAATATACACCAGGATTAGAACAGTGTAAATTTTTAAAAACATCTGAACACTCAATAATTATAATGACCAAGTTTGGTCCCAAAGAAGAGTTTGGTTACAATAAAAATGCACCTCTGTCTTTCCTTTGCAGAGATGGTAGACTATGGGCACAGAACATTGTTTTCTCTCATATTCTTTGTCACAAGGGGGATGACACTCTGAGTAGATAGAGGAGGGGGGAGGAATAAAAATGTGGAAATGAAGGTGATGCAAAAGCAAATTTTTAAAAATTTAAAGGGAATCCTTATACTTGAAAAGGGTGGGAACCCTGAGGGAACTTAAATGGATCCCTAAGAGCTCTTCTAGCCTTAAATCTACAGCATAGTGTGATTTTACGTTCTAAAGTCTCTTCCAGATCTGACTTACATTCTACAGCCCTAAATATGACAGATTCTGCTAGTCTGCAAGCTTTGGGGGGACTGTCACCAAGACTATTCACCCTATCATTTTCTAATGAGAGAATGACTGATGTAGGCCTGATGGAGAAGATCAGTCCCCCCCCTTTCCTCCCTTAACTCTCCCACCCAGCTGACCCAGTACCGGACTCACTGCTGAAATAAATTTCATACTAGGCCTTGGGACAGAGAAGCCTTTGTTATTAGGAAGTGAGCAACAGTCACTCCTGTTCACTCAATCTTTGGGGGAAACCCTGAAATCCTTATCTAGAAGGGAATCAAGTCTCCTCAAAGGCAGGGTCAATGGAGAGATGGGGAGGGGGCCTCCATGGCTTTGGAAATTTTGATATTTTGATTAACTGATTCCTTTATAAGGCTATGTTTTATTTTATGCATTTAAAAATTATTCTGAGAAGTTACCCATAGGCTTCGCCAGAAGGGGAGTCCATGACACAAAAATGGGTTACATTCTCTAAGGGTACAAATATTCCATTTTGTCTCTTCTGCCCAAAATAAAATTACCCTTAACCCAGAGAGACAAGTATCCATCCAGCCCAAAGAGCTCCAGAAAAGAAAACTCCTTCAAACAGGCAACATCCCCACTTAATTTACTGAGTAGCTACTGTGAACAAAGCCCTGGGCTAGGTGTTGTAAAAGAAGCAAAGAAAGTGTAAGAGAGGCTTCCCCCTCCTGAAAGAACCCACGATCTAGGAGATGGATTTTGTTTTTCCTACATCCTTTCCCTTCCTCCTACTCCTGATTCAATTGTGTACTTAAAAGACTGGATCACCACAGGAAAAGGAGTAACCTGATCCCCAGGTGCCTTGGTCCCCAAGAGCTTAGGACTATCTATGCTTTTATCCTGAAAGAAAACATTTTCCTTTTGGGATGTAGTAGAACAAAACACATTGGGCTTAGGCTTAGACCCAGCCCATACTTGGCAATTTGTATTTATATTATATAACCACTGAAGAAGGTGGTGGGTTGGCTTCCATGGGAGAAGGTAGCAAGAAGAGGGAGACAGGAAAACCATGCTGATGAACACAAGGAAATCAAACTGGGGAGAGCAGGG
Organism: Dromiciops gliroides; assembly: GCF_019393635.1. Lineage (NCBI taxonomy): Eukaryota > Metazoa > Chordata > Mammalia > Microbiotheria > Microbiotheriidae > Dromiciops > Dromiciops gliroides. Next base: position 460,806,843 of record NC_057862.1, on the reverse strand, counting down.
GCTAGCAAAGCAGCTAAGAGCTCAGATCCCAGACTCCACCAAATCTTCCGTAAGAGTTTACTGTCTTGTGTGGTCAGGGAGACAGGACAGGTAACAGCATTAGAGAATTATTATAAGATGATGATCTGAGTATTAGATGGCAGAGGCCATTTCTGACTCTGAAATTTATGTTCCAAGGTCTCACTCCAATCTTTCTACATTCAATTCTCAATTCTATACTCTAACATTCTTCCTAGCTCGGACATCCTGTTGTTAATGTCCCTTCCAGGTCCCACATTCTATGTTCAAGGTTCAAGGGTCTCTTCCAGCTCTGACAATCTTGGTTCTAAGGTCCCTTCCAGTTCTAACAACCTATGTTCTATGTTCTAAGATCCCTTTCCTGCAGACATTCTAGGTTCTAGGATCTCTTCCAGTTCTGACAGTCTATGATCTAAGGTCCTTTCTAGTTTTACATTCTAAGGTCCCTCCAAAATCTGGCATTCTATGTTGAAAGGTCCTTTCTGGGGCTGCTAGGTGGTACAGTAGATAAAGCACTGGCCCTGGATTCAGGAGGACCTGAGTTCAAATTCTGCTTCAGACACTTGACACTTACTAGCTGTGTGACCCTGGGCAAGTCACTCAACTCTCACTGCCCCACAAAAAAAAAGATGTGATAAAAGGTCCTTTCTGACTCAAATCTTCTCTAATTCTACCTAAAAATACTATTAAAGTGCAATAGAGGGGCAGATAGGTGGCGCAGTGGATAGAGCACTAGCCCTGGAGTCAGGAGGACCTGAGTTCAAATCCAGCCTCAGACACTTAACACTTACTAGCTGTGTGACCCTGGGCAAGTCACTTAACCCCAATTGCCTCACTTTAAAAAAAAAGTGCAATAGAAAGACAAAGCAGTATTGTCTTGGGTAACTGAAAGTTTCCAGGAGCAGGTATGGAAGGACTTGAAGATTAAAAGGATTTCAACAACAGAAAAAAAAAAAAGAGAGGGGAGGACGTACCTGAATGGGAGAAGTGTCGGTGCAATGAGTACTTCTGGGTGCCAAAAATGGCTTATGAGTCTGGTTTGGTACAATGAAGCCCTCAAATCTGAGATGAAAACAGAGTGAAGTGTCCCTGCCTTTCCAACTTCCCTTCAAGACTTACTGACCAAAGGGGTTGGCAGAAGAGTCTGACAGATAGCCTCTGTTTGAGGTAAGCAACCCAAAGATAAGTGCAGAGGTGATAAAGTGACCAGCTCAGACCTGAGCTGAACCAGGTCCTGTGAATTTTTGGGTGGCAGTCTCAGCCAAGCACTGGGAGGGATCTTTAAGGGCATCTAGTCCAAACTCTCTCATCTGATGGATGAGAACTGACACACAGGCTAGGGAAGCCCCACTACATAGTAAGATCTGCTAACAATTAGCAGACCCAGGGCTCAAACACAGGAGGACCTCTGACTCCCAAACCTTTTGTCCCTAAACCATGGAGTGACCTAGAGGAAGTTAGTAAGATTTGGGAAATAGAGCAGACAAATATGGGAAATTCCAGTTCAGCAGCTGATGTTGCAAAACCAAAATGGGCTTCCCACCATAGTCCTCCTCTGCCCCACTTAAAAAGGAACTCAGACGAACTAACTCAGACTCCTCCTTCTCCTCCTCACTGTCAGAGCCTAAATTCGCCTCCCCCTCCCCCAATACCACCACCACTGCCACCTCAAATAGAGAAAAGGGGAGCAAACAAAGCTACCTTCACTCCCCTGTCCCCATCGATATTACACTTTGGGGCAGCCATACAAGCCTTATTCTGCCCTAAGGTCACAGAATGAGCCTTCTCCCAGACACCGGATCCTCCAGCCTCCAACCCCTGATTTCTCAGGAAAATATGACACCACTGGCAACCTAGGGAGAGAAAGGAACCAATAGGAAGGGGCCACTGGGACTAGCTCTATGGCAAAAGGTTAATTCCAATAACTTGGAGGTGATTTAAGCCTCATCTCTTTTTTTTTTTTCCGGGGAAAATGAGGGTTAATACAGCTTGTAAGTGTCAAGTGTCTGTGGCCACTCAGGTCCTCCTGAATCCAGGGCTAGTGCTTTATCCACTGCACCACCTAGCTGTCCCCTAAGCCTCATCTCTTACCAACCTGAACTAGTGAAGTGGAAAAGAGCACTGAATTTTCAATGAGGAGCCTCAATAGACCTCAGTGTAAGTGTGATCATAGGCAAGTCACATCCCCTATATATAAGTCTTAAGTCTATTTCCTCATCTGTAAAATGACTGTGGTTGACTAGCTATGCCTAAGGTCCCTAACGTTCCATGAGGCTTAGCCAGAGACTCCAGACTGACTTCATGCCAGTGGGTTCAAACCCTGGAGTAATAAATGGGTTCTAGTTCTACGTCCTAATTCACCCCTTCCCTTTAATAACCCTAAATTTCCTCATCTATAAAATGGGGCAAGGAGAATTAGGCAACGCAGTCACTTGGGCTTCTTTTCAGTTTAAATCCTACAAACCTCCTCCATACCCTTACCTGTGTTCCTCCCTCACTCTCTTCCACTTAGTAGCATAAGGGAGATTTCTCACACTGGAAATAGAACTGAGTCTTAGGCCCTCTCCATGGGGGTCCTTACTGCCTAACACTAAAGAGTATCTCCATTTATTCATTCGACAAAGATTTATTAAGCACCTTCTGTACCTACTGTGGGGGGAAAGGATGGTGCTAGGTGCTGGTGGGAGGTAGGCAGTGAGGGGAGAAGAGAGTGGATTACAGGCCAAAGAAAACTTTAGACATCATCTAGTCCCCACATGAGGAAGCTGGAGTCCTGCAGAGTTGAAGCAGTTGCTCAAAGTCACACAGCCAGTAAGATTTTTCTGACTACAAATCTAGTATTCTCCCTACCGCAATTCACTTCCTCAATATGAGACTAAGATCATCTCCTCACCCTCAAGGAATATTCCAATACTAGATCACTTCAACCCTGCAACATTCATACTCCTTTCCCAGGTCCTAAGATATTTGTGAACTGCTCCCTAAGCCCTCTCAGATTCAGACACGATCCTAACACCCACACTAGCCTCATTCCCTGTTGCTCCCCTTCCCATTTCAAGGTCTGCATTAAGAAGGGGACAAGACCTGCGACATGCCGCTGGGCCCTGATCCCAGCTGTCTCAGTTAAAGAGAAAACACCATCCCGTGACCTACACTTTATGACTCTGTTGCTAGTTCCCCATCAAAGCAAACAGGAAGGGCTTCCCCAATCTTGCTCCCCACCCCCATCCCTAGCCCACAACATCTGGCAACATCTGTTGACAAATGGTTCCTGAAATGTGGCGACAGACAGATGCAGGTAACAGCAGGAGGCCCATGGAGAAAATTTGGGCCGAACCTCCACCCCGCCCCTTCCACAATCTACCTAAGGAGAGACCCTCTGGGTTTCCTCATTAGCAATGCAACCCCTTGGCCTGGGACCTCATTAATAGGCTCTGGGAGATTTCTGGGAGCTGAGCTCAGAGGAATAGAGACGAAAAAAGACCAGTGTTAATCCTAGAAACTCAACAGGGAGCAGATATACCTAGCAGCCACCAAAAGTGAACTAAATTAGTTTTGTCTAACCTAGGGCTGCTAATCAGATATTGGTCATCACTGGCTGTGGAACAACTCCCTGGGGGTTAGGTAGACCAGGGTTTTTCAAATTAAATTCTGAAGAAGAGTCCTCTTGGTAGAGTTCAGTTTTAAGGTTATTGGGTTTGTTTGGGTGGGGTTTGGAGGGCGAGGTCAGAATGGAAGGAAATTATTTTTCATCTTCATTTGCATGTAGGTCTTGTCACTGTCTCCACTACCTTTCTTTTTCTTGGTCTGGTTCTAGGGCACTTAGGTGGGGCAGTGGACAGAGCACCAAGCTTGGAGTCAAGATCCGAGTTCAAATATGACCCTCAGGTACTATTAGCTGTGTGACCCTGGGCAAGTCACTTAACCCAGTTGGCCTCAGTTTCCTCATCTGTAAAATGAAAATAGCAAATCACTCCAATATCTTTGCTAAGAAAACCCCAAATTAGGTCATGAAGAGTTGGATACAACTGAAAGGACCAAACCACAAAACATTTACCTAAACAACAAACATACAAAATAAAACCCCAAGAGTCGGACTCAACTGAAAAACAACTGAACAACAATTCCTAGTCACCCAGCATAGTTGCCTTAGTAAATGCCTCTTCAATTGAATTGAATTGAATTGACTGAAAGAGAAAAAAAAACACAACTGAACAAAGTTCAATGACCTCAAATAAGCCTGTCTAGACTAGACAAGTGTTACGGTCCTTAACAGCTTAGGACATTCTATAGCGTTAACATTCTATCTTCAACCAATATCACTGAGAAGGATCCTGTGCTAGGTGATACTGTTTGAACTCTAAGGCCCCTTCCAGCTCCCATCATTCCATAATCCAGTTTGAACATTTTATAACCTTATCTTCCCCCTACATAAGTGTTTCTGTTCTCTAGTACCATCAAAGACCACAGGAAGTACAATTGTTTTGCTTGATCAAAGTTTGACTCTTTTTCTTCTTTTATTTTCCCCCTAAATCTAAAGATTCCCTGACTTTAACAAGTTTAAAAACCGAACCAAAAATATACAACAGGCCTAACCTCTGCTGTTAATTCCTGGTTACCAAAACCATAGGTCAGATATTATTATTAACTGCATGAATGTGTACGGCTCTTTATAGTTTACAAAATTCTTCCAAAACTTTATCTCATTTGATTATTACTATCATTCCTGGATATCCTCAGTGATCTGACCATGTTTGCTTGGCTAGTAGTAAGTAGTATGTTCGGGCCTTGAATCCAGGGGGATTCACTTGAATGCCATGCTGCATCAGCCAAGGTAAGTGAGGTGGCTAACAGGAATCAGAATTAGGGGGTTACATATTCTATTTAATCCTGACTAGGTAGCTCAGTTTTCCCATGTAACCCTAACGAGTCAAAACTTCCCTGAGCCCATTTCTTCATCTCTGAGCTTGTGTCTTGTGTGCTGGACTGTTAGCTCCAGGAGAACAGGGACCCTCTTTTACCCAAAGTGTGCATCATCCCCAGCAAAGAGCACAGACCTCTGCACCCAGGAGTCCTTCCAAAACAGGGCCCAGAAACTAAAAGACCTATGACCCCCCTCAAAGCTTTGTTTCCACCCTACAACTTCTATGCCCTACCCTCACACAGGAAGGGAGGACCAAAGTAAAAGTAAACAAACCCTTCTTCAGGCCTGTGGGTGGCACACCTCATCCCCCTCCCCGACCCAACCACAACCTAAAAGGCCTAGCTTTCCTTGGGCCCCACCCATGTGAAGTCCCTCCTCCTCCAGGAAGTCTCCCCAGATAACAAAACACTGAGCACTCCCTCCTTTCCTGTGGTCCACAACACTTCAAAGGGCATTCGTTGGGAGCCTATTATAGAGTGTCTGGTCAAAAAGACAGGAGTTGTAGACCCAGCTTGGGCACTCGACAACTGAGTGCCTCAACCTCAGCGAGCTTTATCTAGGGATAATACCCTACCTCTATCACTGGGGTGTTATGAGGAAAAACACTCCCTAAACTGTAAAGTTTCACAGAAATATTTCCAAATCAGTTTCACGTATGCCATCTCAAAAACCGGAGACAGGTATCCTGTTTTATGGATGAGAACACAGACTCAGAGAAACTGAAGAAATTCATCCAAAGGAAATTCTCCAAGTGTGGTCCAGGGACCTCTAGGGGTCCTCAAGACCTTTAAGGGATCCTGGGAATCAAAGTTATTTTTATAATAATACTAAGATGTTCTTATTTCTAACAGGGCAAATAGCAATAGATATGATCTAACCCTCGGAGGGAGAGGTTTTTAATATTGTTATTAAAAGTAATCATTTTTAAAAGTGTAAAGAAACCCAACCATTTGTCACTGGTGTAGCAAAGTCAGGACTTGGGCACCCTGAATTTCTTTTTTCTTTTTCTTATCATCATGAACTAGAGCTGCTCACATCTATAAAGTATTACTATCCCCCCCCCCCGCTTTTTTTTTGGCGGGCAATGAGAGTTAAGTGACTTGTCCAGGGTCACACAGCTAGTAAGCGTCAAGTGTCTGAGGTCAGATTTGAACTCAGCTCCTCCTGAATCCAGGGCCAGGGCTTTATCCACTGTGCCAACTAGCTGCCCCCACTATCCCCATTTTACAGACAGACCTGAAGTAGAATGCAATGGGGAGTGTTGGATGTGTGATCAGAGGAGCTACACTCGAATCCCAATCCTGCCACTTAGTAGCTATGTGACCTTGAACATGCCCCTTAAACCTCTCAGGACCTCAGTTTGCTCATCTATAAAATGGGGAGGAAGGGAACTGGACAAAATGACCTCTGAAGAGCCTTTCCTCTCTACACCTATGGTGATATGTATGACGTGGCTCGTTTTCCAGTCATTCAGGGGTTCAAATTCCAGGTCCCAAGCTCTCATCCCATTCCATTCCAAAGCCTCTGTGGCTCCTCAGAGGTCTGCCTGAGGAAGGTTATGGCTCAGCCCTAGTCAGAGACAAGGGCACAGATGGGCTTTTCCACTCTGTACTGTCACTCTTGTGACTTGTTTTGACAGAAGCCCAGTTGGTACAAACAGGAATGGGCAGGAGAGAAGCTCTACCGTTCCCACCAGGACAGCTATAAGATCCTCCTCCCATATATCCTGGGTCCAGTGACTACCAACCTCCTCTGCTTTCTGGCACTCTAAGCCACCCTCCCCAAGGTACAGTTCAAGGGATCATCTGTCAAAAGCAGACTCCACCCTGAAACATCCCTAGGGAAACACAGATTAAGTATGTCACCACAATATAAGAGAGGGGTCAGGAACATCATAATCGAATGCACATGTCTGCTTAAGTCTTTCTAGAGCAAAGGCAGAAAAGAAAATTAAACCAAACTGGTTGAGGGCTTCCCTCCTCCCCTTCACAGCCTTGGAAACCTTCAGATACTCCTAGTATGGCCTAGCCCACAGAGGACCAAGAAGCCCAACACCATCCCCTGTGCAAGCCTAGATTCCAATCAAGTGACATATTTGTAAAAGTGCTTAGCCCAGAGCCCAGAACATAGCAGGCACTTAATAAATGCTTATTTCCTGCTCTCCCCTCCCCCTTCCTCAAACTCCACACCTACCAGACTCACCTAGCAATGCTTTTGTGGCCTCAAAGGCAGGATTAAAAGTCAATGAAGAGGCAGTTCTTGTAAGGAGAAAAAACCTTGGGACCAGCAGTTCTAGTGCAATGAGAGTAAGATATTTACTAGCTGTGTGACCTTGAGCAACTCACCTAACCTGTGTCTCAGTCCCTCTTCTAAAAAAGTAAAGGATTTGGACTCCTTGGCTTCAAAGGTCTATGATCCTATATATTTGTATTGAGAGGGAAGGATATTGGAAAGAAGAGAGTAATTACCACAGTTCAGGGCATAGTACTTGAGGATATCAGAGAACTTTCTACCTAATCACCTGTGAAATAGATTTTGGTTCTTGTTGTTCAGTCCCTTCTGCCCCCCACTATCTCCTGAAGTCTGCCCAAGCTTCCATGACACTATCTACTCCATCTCATCCTCTGCCGTCCCTTTTCCTTCTGCCTTCACTCTTTTCCAACATCAGTCATCAAAACAGACAGTAGGTTATTATCCACAGTCTGCAGGAGGAAACCAGGGCCTACAGATGTAGAGCAAATGACCCAAAGTTGCACAGGTAAATAAGTGGGAGACCCTTATTTAGAATTAAGAAACTTGTCTCCTCTCAAATTCAAGCTTCTTACTTGCTCCACAATCCTTGCCCTTCCTGAGCTTTCTTTCAGTACTAAGTTTTTGGTTCTCCCAGGTTCCAGTCCAAGTGCAGATAGGCCCTTGCACTCTAACAGGACAGGTAATGATTGAAAGAACTCGGCCCACGCCCACACCTCTCTCCTCCTCTCTTCTTCATCCTCACTGCACAGTCTCATACATCAAATTTAAAAGAAAACACACCACAGGCCTTCTGCAACTGGATGAGGTGTGGAGGGAGACTTGGGGGTTGTTAGAAAACCTTCAAGTGGAAGAGTGCGCTAGAAAAGGATGTGTATTATCTTTGAGCAGGGATACAAACCCTTCCAGAGTCTTCTCTGTAGAAAGAGCCTTACAGAAGACAGCTACCTTCAAAGTCAGGAACAGGATGACTCTGGATTGAGGATGTTATCAAAGGAACATGGGCATGGGGCAGGAAGCTGCTGGTCTAGATAATCTCTAAGGTCCCACCAGTTTTAAAGATTCACAAGATTCTGAGATAATGAGCTGGAAGGAACCTCAGAGGTCCCTGGGTCTCACTCCCTCACTTAAGAAGTGAAGGAAAAACAAATTGAGAATGGTTACTAAACTTGACCAAGGTCACACAGCTAACCTGGGTCTCCTGACTCATTCCACTACAGCACACAGAAAGTGTGACTTTGACTTCAAAGTCAAGTCAACAATCATTTATTAAGTGCTTACTATGTGCTGGGCTCTGAGGTAAATGCAAGGGATACAAAAAAGGGGCAAAAACAGTCAAGGAACTAACAATCTAATGGGGGAGAAAAGATGCAAACAATTATGTACAAGACATATACACATAACATATATACACAGTTATGTACAGATATACACATATTAAATGATATGCATACACATACAGAGTGTAGGATAAATTGGAAATATTTTCAGACAGAGGGCACTAGCATTAAGGGAGACAAGCAAAGACTTTTTGCAGGATTTTAGCTTCAGCTCGAAGGAAGGCACTAGCACTGAAACTGACAGAAAGACTTCTTAAAGGGGAATTTCAACATGATGAAGTAGAATCAGTGAAACTTGCAATAAAAAACGATCTCTGTCATCATTGGGTCTATGACCCTGGCTGGAGAAGTTGATTAAATCTCTAAGTCGGCTTTCCTCCTCAGTAAATGAGAATACAATACTCCATGACTTTTAAAGGACCTTCTGACTCCTACAAACAAATGGGTTCAATAGCACACCCTTGAAATCGATGTTAAGGGCTTTACCAATAGCCCTTCCTGAGTAGAAATAGAATAATCAACTTTTTAAAAAATGAATGACAACTCTAAAGAGCCTTCATCCCTTCCCTTCCCTTTCCTCTCAAATCTTCTTTAATCACCAAAAATAAAAGCTTCTAAAATCCTCACAAAAGGCAGGAGTTAAGTCCCATATTAGAAGCTGGCACTTTTCAAAGAGAACCAATGATATCTTAGGGTCAGGGGACAGCGTAAATAGTAAACTGGCAGATGATGGGATAAGCCTTGACTTGCAAGTGAATTGGAATTTTAGTGAGGCAGAGTCAGGTTCTCTCTTCCAGAGTCCAATATTAAGACAAAAAGTCCGGGATGCAGAGGAAAGTCTTCAAGTGCTTGGGGTAAGCATTCCCCTAACTCACCAAGAGGTCTGAGGCTGGTCAGTTACCCCTAACCCATCTGCCTGGACTGTTGACCATGATTCAACAGCTTCTTTAAGCCACAAGTGAGAGCTGGTTGATAGGTGGGCACCAAAGGTGTGAAAAGGACTCAGCAAAACTCCAACTGGAAAAACATCTTCATGGACCTGTGGCCTCCATCCAAAGCCTAACCTTTCCCATTCTTCCCTCTGCCAAACTGTTAAAGAAATGGGCCCGTTTTGATGACACTATCTTCTGTGGGGCATTGGGCAAGCTCTTTCAGTTCTCTAAGGCTTATAATTACTCCTTCTAAGGTCCCTTTCAGTTCTTGCATAGAAAATACTAAGAGTTTTTTCAATTTCAACATTCTGGGATTTCATGATTTCTCGCATACCCATATCTGTGAACCTCTACTTGCAAAACAAAAACAAAACCCTTCCCCTTTCCTACTTCCATTCAAAAGAAATTTTTTAATTATTATTTTTAGAGGGTACCAACGAAAGCATGGAGAAGGAATTCTCCAGTCCTGGCTTTTTTTTAAACCAATTGACAAATTTTCTTCATGATTCTTCAATAACTGGTTGGGCAGAAGCAGCCAGGTATAACAGTAAAGGCACTAAATTTAGTGAGGGTACCTGACTCTGCTATGGTGAACCCATTAGTAAACCTCTCTAGACATCAATTTTTTAATCTTCTGTAAAATGAGTGGGTTAGATTGGCTCCTAATGGACTGTAACTGATAGTCCGGGATTTTAAAAGATAAGGCTGGGTCTTTAACTTTCCAGAACTTTTAAAGCCTGTTCTTATGGTTATTCTCAAGCATGGATCTATCTGTTCTATTGTTATTCAAATAATTATAAAATGTCAGAATTCAATTCCAAACAATTCAAATAACATTTATTTAGCACCTACTAAATGAACGTCTGGGGACTTAAAAATAACATAGTTCCTGCCTTCAAGGAACTTTTATTCTACTGAGCTTTGTTTGTTTCAAAGAGGAGCAATGACATTAAGGAGTGATGTCTTGAATTTAAGTGATGCAGAGTCTCTTCACTCTCTTCCAGAGAGGCTCTACTGAGCTAGATATAATTCAAATGCTTATACAGGGAGCAGAAGGATCAGGCCACCATAGATACAAAGGAAAATCTGAGAAAGAAAAGAATACCTTTAAAACACAAAGATACACACATGTCCCTGTCAATGGGCTAGAAAAAGGAAGAGAAATTTTAGGTGGCTGCCAGTTGTTATCTCTCATTCTCAAAGAAGACAGTGACATCAGGGTGATGTCATGACTTGCACTGAATTGGATTTAAGTGAGAGAGGACTAAGATAGCTACCAGTACCAAGACTAAGGCAGACAAAACTCAGTCTTTATGCACAGGGCTTTCATACGCTCACACAAAACCTATCAAATTCAAACAAATGTGCCCAGGCCTTCCACACTCAGCTCAAATCTCACTTGCTCACTGAAGTTTTGCTTGATTTAATCAGCCCCATTAAGAATATGATTCATTATCTTGCATTTCTACAGACCTGGATGTTTTTGGGGGAGGCCTTCAAAGCAACCTAAGTCAAGTCAGGAGAAGCTATGTGGTGCAGTGGATAGAGCACTGTCCCTAGAGTCAGGAGGACCTGACTTCAAATCCAACATCTTGACACTAACTGGCTGTGTGACCCTGGACAAAGTCACTTAACCCAGATTGCCTCAAACAAACGAGTCAAGTCAACAAGTATCAATTAAGCACCTACTGTGTTATGTGACAGGCAGAGAATAATCTCCACAAGATCCAAAGTCTTCCTAGTCCACTTTAGAGCCCAGGGCTCTTCCCACTGCCCCACAAGTAAGCCAGTTACAGTACCACCTGCTGTTCTGAAATTCACTATAATTCAGCTTCATATTGTCAATGACCTCTTCCTGTATTTATTCCAGCTTGCTAACAGCAAGGACCATGTCTCACATTTCTCTGTCCCTAATGAGGAACCAAACACAGGGCCCCCATAAAAGTGGGTGTTCAAATAAATCTCTGATCAATACCTTTAAAAAAAATAGTTAATAGTAGTTGGAAGAAACCAGCTCAGCTCTTTAATCCCTGCCAAGCCATTAAAGGTAGGGATTACCCATACAGACAGAAGGCAAATCCCACAAGCAGCCACTGGCAATTATAAAGACCAGGAAGCCACTGGGGTAGAGACAAAGGAATAGAATTCACTTGGGGTGGATCAGAGTCAGTGCTGGCCATACCATAAAGCTACAGTAATTAGTAGGACTGATAACAAAGCCCCCTGTTAAGGAAGACAAAGAGCAGGTTGGTTTAAGGGACCTATCCTGCTAACATGAGAAGGTAAGCAAATCTCTCTGGCTAACAACTACTGGGAACTTGTTCTGGATGCAGTCTGACACCTGCATGGGGGGCTGACAAACTCTGAGCTCAGAGATGGCAGACTGAGAGAACTCAGGATTGAGGACCAGGATTTAAAGGGCTGGAAAAAGAAGGCTTCCCTTCCTTTATATTTTATATGGGGGAAAACATCATTTATTTTCCTTTCTTCCATCAAATTTGTGGAGGGAATATTTACATGGATAGGATGATCATGAGCCAACCGAAGTATCATTTTTAATAAAAACTGTGCCTTATCCCCAACATACAAAATCAACTTACATTTGCCTTAGTAACACATTCTATAATTTGAAAGTATGAAATAGGGATTCACTTTCTTAATTATGCTTTGCTTGGACTAATTTAACAAGCATGACAGAATTCACACCATGTTATGGGTCTCAGTTTATTCATCTATAAAATGGAAATAATAACACCCACAAAAACCAAATTACAAAATTACATTAATGATCACATGCTTCTCCTCTGAAAAGACCAATCTTTTTAATACCAATATTCTTGGGATGGTGTGTCTAAAATGACATCCTAAAATGTCTGAAGAATTAAAGGTGAGGATCTTTGCCCAAAGGGCAATGGAGAGAGAGGCAAGGTTGGATTAAGCCAAATGTAACAGATCATCACAAATAACAAAAGGCTATAAAATATTTCATCAAAGAAATGTATCAGAAAAGGAAGAGGGACTAGTCATTTGGGGAGAGGACAGACAGCCCCTGATATCCTAAGTGGAGGAAGAAAACTTCCTTTTATCCCACCCCAGATCCTTGGCTAGATCCCTCTGGCAGACTTCTGGGAGGAAGTAGACAGGAAAGGTAGGTAGGGATATGAATCGTTGGAGGAAAGGTCCAGGGCAACAAGACCATAGCTCCATCTGGCATGTTTGTTCCTTGGACAGTAACCTACTTCACTGGGTGATTCCCAAGCACTTAGCAGTGTCTGGCACATAGTAAGCACTCAATAAATGTTGACTATCGGGCTCAAATGAGATAATGTCTAAAGTGCTCCTCCACTTTAAAAGTATTATACAAATGCCAAGTAAGTTATTCTTATTACTATTACTACTACCATATAATTAATAGAAAGTAAGCAAGTTCTGTGAGGGCAAGGACTTTGTATCTGCATCCCTACTGCCTGGTATGCATGTAGTAAAAGTGCGTTGTAAATGCTTGCTGACTGAATTTAGAAGGAAAGGTTGAATGGTAGAGAAGGAAAACTGGACAGGGAGGGTGGAAAACTGTGTTGTAGAAGGGCTCTGCCACTAACTTACTAAATGGCCTTGTGTAAATCACTTAACCACTCTAAGCTTCAGTTTCCCCATCTATGATAACTAGCTTTAGGATTTGCAAAGTGCATTACATGTTCTCATTGATCCTCACAAATGACCCTGTGAGGTAGGTACTGTTAGCCCCATTTTACAGGTGAAAATGGGCTAATTGAGGTAAAGTGACTTGTCCAAGGTCACAGGGCTAGCAAGTGTCTGGGAAAGGACTTGAATTCAGGTCTAAGTACCACAAACCACTTCTCCCCACCTGAGGGAAGAGGGCTAAGACTAGATGATCCCTTCCAAATTCTCCCTATTCTTTCTTCACAAGAGACACAACATATTAAAATATAATGAGCCTTGGACCAGGAGTCAAGAAGCTAAGGTTGGAGTCTCAATATTGCTTACTATTTGACCTTAGCTAAGTCCCTCCTCTGAGCCTTTCCTGATCTATAAAATGAAAGGACTGCCTAACTGATCTCTTAAGGTAGGTCCCTTCCAAAACTACCCTGGGATTTAAAATTCACCATTAATGAGAAACTTGGCTGAATTTTGTATTCAGAAACAGCCAACTTTAAATTGAGAAGAGTTTTTGTTGTTGTTTCAGGAGAGAAGGAGATGCCAACTCCCATGCTCTCCTGGCCTTTAATTGAGCCCATGCCTCTCAGAAGTTGGTGGCTCCTAGCATTCATTGGTCAAGAACTGAAAAATAAAAACAGGTCCAAGGATGGAAGGCTGTTTGCTTGCCAGATGGCCAATACCAGGGTTTGAAAAGCTGCTGCTCCTCCTTCCCCCACCCCCAAGCAGCAAGGGTCTGTCTCCTCATTCTGGACTGGCTCAGACCTAAGCCTCCAGGGTTCAAGACTGTCTTGTGCTTTTCCCCAGGAAAATCATCCTTCCAAATTGCAACTGCAGCTCCCTACTTCTGGACCCAACTAAGAGGTCGGTAGATATTAAGGGCAAGACCCATCCCCTACCCCTTCTAAGCCCATCATTAAAACAGACTAAGGCTTCCTGGGAGGTAAAGGGGGAAGTAAAGTAGCAAAGGTCCCTGCTGGGGAAACAGTGCAAACATTAAAGTCAGGAAGACTGGAGATTAAACTCCAAAAGCCTTCATCCAGGCATTTACTGTCAGCTTGTCTGTCTCATGCATAAACACATACTTCCTCGGGGTGCTAAACAAGTACCCTCTTGTGATCTCTTAAACTCCGGAGTCCGGCTCTGCAGCTAAGACATACAGAAACAGAATTCACAATGGAAGGTTCCCTGTCTAAGGCTGCCATCAGAGTGAATGAGATTCAGAGCCAGGTGACCCGGTTTACCAGTTCCAGGATCACCACTAACTAGCTCTGTGGTCTTGGACTAGTTACTTTCCTCACTCCCCACTCCCCTCACACTCACCCCTCAGTTTCTCCATCTGTAAGATGAAAGGGGTAAACTGAATTATCGTTCCAAACAAGAAGTTACCGAGAAAATTTGCAGAGGTGGCTTGGCCTCTCGGATGTAACTAATTTCTTAAATAATTCAATAGAAGAGAGGAGAGAAAAGACAAAAAGGCAGAGAATCCTGGAAAATACTCAGCAAAGGTCTCGATCTTTTTTGCTAGTTCCGCTAAGAAAGTCTGATCCTCCCTCCTCTCTCCTATCCGCCCCCCCCCCCAAGGACTTCTACCATGACCCTAAGGTAAAAAAAATGCAAACCAGAAGGTCCCAAAACCTGAGGAAAGGCTTGCCCCTCGCCTGCCCCTTAAGGTGCTCCCGGCCTTTTACTACTAAGTCAACGGCCAGACACTACAATGGCACAGACTGGGGGGAAGAAGGGGGATGGCTCCGACTGGGAATTAGCAACCCCCCCGGGCTCCAGGTTCCTAAAGGAAGCAATGCTCTCCTCTAGATAAAGTCTATGCCCCATGCTTGGGTTGCCCTACAGCCACCAGGGTGAGTCCATGTGGTCCCAGGGGACCCTGTGCTTCAGCTCCTCCTCCCCCTAACTCTCCCGGTTCTGGCTCCCCGATTTTCTGCGATGATCTCCCAGGCCCCTCTGCACCCCTCGTTGTGTTTCTCACCCCGTGCCCGACCCAGCCCAATCTACGGTCCAATGACCCTCTCCACCACCACGACCGAACCTCGGTCAGCAGCCCAGATTCAGCTCTGCCTCGGGTCTTTGCCACTGCCCAGTCCCTTGTCCAGTTCCGTGACTTCCAAACTGGACCGGCCGAGATCCTCCGCCAAACCGCTGTTTGCCCCGTCCGTCCCCATACGCGCTTGTGTGTATGCGCGCACACACACGCACACACACACACACACACACACACACACACACACACACACACACACACACACATATCCATCGCCCTTCCCCAGCCCTCACCCGCCCTGCCCAACCCGGGTACTGACCGACTGCAAGAAGCGTAAGGTGCCCACGTAGTCCCGCTCGGTGCCCAGAATCTCGTTGAGAACGCAGAGCCGGAGCCGCAACTGGCGCTCCGAGTCCCGAGCAGCGGCGGAGGCGGAGGCGGCGGCGGGGCCAGCGCTGGCCACAGTGGGGCCAGGGCCGGGGCCGGGGATGGCCGCGGGGCCGGGGACCGGCGGCTCCGTGGGGGCAGCGCTGCTCCCGCATGCGGGGGACTCCATGCTCGATCAAGGGGCTGATGGTCCTGGGGAGGGCAGGGGGCGAAGGAGAAGTCAGGAGTTCTGCTGCCCCATCCCGGACGCGGCGCTCCGGCTGGCTGGGCTAGCGGCTACTCCAGTGCATGGTGCGGCGGCGGCGGAGGCGCGAGCAAGACTAGGGGGCGGGCGGCCCGAGCCGGGGGAGGAGGAGCAGAAGGGTAGAGGAGGAGGAGGTAGAAGAGGAGGAGGCGGCAGCAGCCCAGGAGAGGGACTGGCCCTCGGGGCTCCCAGACAGCTCGGCCCCCACAGCGGCCAAGGGAGCGTCTGCCAAGCGCCACACCGACTTCCAGCCGTAGAATCAATCAATCTCTCTCGCACTCTTTCTGTCACTCACTCACACACACACACACACACACACACACACACACACACACACACACACACACACACACACACACACTCTCTCGCAGTCTCAGTCTTCGGCGGCTTGATCACCGAGGCACCCGGTGCTTACCAATCTACGATTTTCCTTTGGTTCTTGGTAAATGGTAATTATTTAATGGTGTAAACTCTTGGAAGCTCCAGGCCAGGACGGCAACCTTGGCTGGCGGGGCGAGCCACCCCCGAAAAATACAGAATACGAAGTTAGAATTTTGCGGGAAGCCCGAGTCTCAGCTGTGGACGCCCACGTGAGAAGCGCTTGATGGAGACAGGGAACTCGGGTAACTGCACACGCGCCCACGGGGGCAGCAGAAGGCACTCCACCCTCCCCCAGGCCCAGCACCGCACTGGATGTGGTGATGCAAATCCTCCCATCCGCCCCTAGCCCCCGCCCCTGCTATTCAGCCTGGGACGCAGCTCTCCGCACCCCCCCCCAGCCCCCAGCCCCCCAGCCCACGGACACGAGCGCGCGCGCGCCCACACACACACACACACACACACACACACACACACACACACACACACACACACACACTCACCGCCCCCCAAGCCCTTGGACAAAAACACCACACGCACCTCCACCGCCAGGGAGGCCACTCTCCGCCCCGAACCGCGTACACACACACACACACACACACACACACACACACACACACACACACACACGCGCGCGCGCGCGCGAGCTCTTTCTTTAGAGACCGAAGCCAACGCAATCCTGTCTGTGGGGCTTAGACTAAACGGCTTCTGTCGGCGGTGATTTAGTCATTGGGACTGCTCAAGTCCCACTCTACCCTATCCAAGACCACCATGGGCTTATTTTTTTTTTCCGGAGCAGTGAGGGTTAAGTGACTTGCCCAGGGTCACATAGCTAGTTAAGTGTCAAGTGTCTGCGGTCGGATTTGAACTCAGGTCCTCCTGAATCCAGAGCCGGTGCTTTATCCACTGTGCCACCTAGCTGCCCTACCACCACCACCATGGGTTTATGGCAGGAACTAAATCTGAATCTGCAATCCGAGGCTGGGACTTTACTTTCTCACTGTGCTATCATTGTGACCTTGGACAAATCATTTTGGTTTCTCTGAGCCTCAGTTTGCTCATATCGAAAATAAAGGGATTTAGCTAGATGGCCTTAAATCTTGTTTTCCTCAGTTCCATGTACTACTACTCCCTTCTACTCTCAATTCAAACTTTGTAAATAAATACCCATTTTCATTAGGTCCTTATCCTCTGCTGAATTTTTTCATCTTTTCTCCCCACAAGTCAGTCAGAATTTCTTTTCTTTTCTTTTCTTTCTTTTTTTTTTCAGAGCAGTGAGGATTAAGTGACTTGCCCAGGGTCACACAGCTACTAAGTGTCAAGTGTCTAAGGGCGGATTTGAACTCAGGTCCTCCTGAATACAAGGCTGGTATTTTGTCCACTGCGCCACCTAGCTGCCCCTCAGATAAACTTTAAGATCAGTTTGACAGCTGAGTGAAAAATGGACTGGAGTGGGGAGACACTTGAGGCAGGGAAACTAATGAACAGGGAATTGCAATGGTCCAGGCATGAGGTGATGAGAACATGGACCATGGCAGTGTCAGAGAAGAGAACAGGGGCTTATTGGAGAGATGTTGAGATGGACTTGAGAACTGATTGGGTCTGGGAGTTAAGAGAAAGTGAAGACTTGAGGATCACAATTGGGTTTCCAGCCTGGGTGACTGGTAGGATAGTGGTGCCCTTGACTGTAATAGGGAAGTTAGGAAGATGGGAGGTTTTTTGGGGGGGGAAGGAGAGATAATGAGTTCATCTTGGGACATGTTGAGGTCAAGATGGCAATGGTAATTCTTTGAGATATCTAATAGGCAACTGGAGATGGAAGACAGAACGTTGGAAGAGAGGTTAGGTTTGGACAAGTAGATCTAAAAAATATCTACATAGAAATGATAATTAATGGAATATTATTCTGCTATAAGAAATGGCAAGCAGGGCAATTTCAGAAAGGCCTGGAAAGATTTCTATGAACTGATGTGTAGCGAAGCGAGCAGAACCAGGAGGATGCTGTGTATTGTTTGATGAAGAACTATGAATGACTCAACTATGCTGGGCAATTCGACAATCCAAGACAACCCCAAAGGACTAATGATGAAACATGCTATCCACCTCCAAAGAAAGAACTGATATTGGTTGAACACAGACTGAAGCATGCTATTTTTCACTTTCTTTTTTCATTTTTTCTTTCATTCAAGTTTTCTTATACAAAATGACTAATATGGTAATGTTTTAACATAATTGCACATGTATAACCCACATCTGATTGCTTACTGCCTCAGAGAGGGAAAGAGAGATAAAATTTGGAACTCAAAACTTTAAATAAAAATGTATTTTTAAAAAGAAAAGAAATGGGGGCAGCTAGGTGGCGCAGTGAATAAAGCACTGGCCCTGGATTCAGGAGGACCTGAGTTCAAATCCGACCGCAGACACTTGACACTTACCAGCTGTGTGACCCTGGGCAAGTCACTTAACTCCCATTGACCCGCAAAAAAAGAAAAGAAAAAAGAAAAGAAATGATCACTGAAACCATGGTAGGTGATGAGGTCCCCAAGTGAGATAGAATAGAAGAAGAGGACCCAAAACAGAGTCTTGGAGAACCCTCAAGGTTAGCAGATGTGATTTCAATGAAGATCAAAGAAGACTGAAAAGGATTGGTCACACAAGTAGGAGGAACAGGAGAGAGCATCTTCATGAAAACCTAGAGGGAAGACAATATGAAGGAGAAGAGAATGATTGGCACTGTCCAAAGCTATAGAAAAGTAAAGATGTAAGCTTTCTCAGTAAAAACTGTGAAAGGTTCTGAGATAAAGAAAAGTGTGTGCCTCTTCTTGCCCCATAGTGATTTTTAAAAATGTGCTTTCCTTAAGAAAACATTAAGGGCAGCTAGGTGGCACAGTGGATAAAGCACTGGCCTTGGATTCAGGAGGACCTGAGTTCAAATCTGCCCTTAGACACTTGACACTTACTAGCTGTGTGGCCCTGGGCAAGTCACTTAACCCTCATTGCCCCGCTCCCAAAAAAGAAAAGAAAAAGAAAACACTAAGAT
Organism: Dromiciops gliroides; assembly: GCF_019393635.1. Lineage (NCBI taxonomy): Eukaryota > Metazoa > Chordata > Mammalia > Microbiotheria > Microbiotheriidae > Dromiciops > Dromiciops gliroides. Next base: position 460,787,656 of record NC_057862.1, on the reverse strand, counting down.
CAAGTTTGGGTTGGTTGGTTGGTTTTTGTCCCAAATGGGGATTTCGTCAATGTAAAATGCTCCCTGTATGGAGACCTCCTTCATGGATGCAGATTAACAATTTAGTCTGAAAGTTGCCTGTGTCGATTCCCAGTTCAGTGCTCACAGAGCTGACATTCTAGGTTCTAGGTTCTTTCTAGAGCTAAGATTGTGTGGTTTACATTCTAAGGGACCTCCCAGCTCGTGAGTCTGTGACTTGCTACCCAGAAGAATCAGGCTAGGTTCTTCCCGATTCCCTATTTCACACAAGTGCCTCAAAAAGCACACCTACAGACACACCAGGTAGCATTCATTTGGGCTCTGCTATGTGGCTTGGAATCATGGCATTGGCCCCAACCTGTTGTGTTGGGGAGGGAGGGAAACCCTACAGATGGGATCTAATACTTTCCCTGTTGGATGGGGAATACTCTCTTAGTCTGTACAGCTACTGCAAATTAGCATTGCTCCCTCTGTTACCTCAGCTCCAGTAGTTCCAGTAAGAATAATAAGTCACAGAGAGGTTGTGATTGGCTTGAGATCACAACTATTTAGTGATATGGTCATTGCTAGGACCCAGCTCTCCAGACTAAAGGCTCTGGGCTCTTGTCACTGGAGTAATCAATGGGGACTCCTTAAACACTGGGTCTGGCTGCTACCCAGGAGTTATTGCCAGCAGTTAGCTGCGAACTAACCCAAACATGACTAAGCAAAGTCAGAGGCTGGAAGAGATTGTTTTCTCCTCTGTGACCTTAGTCTTCCCCCACCAGCCCCAGCCATTCCCTGCCTCCTTTTCACCAGGATTGAGTGGGGAGGCAGGTCTCAGATGGTATGCTTCAGTAAGAGATCTGAGGCATTTTCTGCCAGGAAACCTTCAGCCAAAAAGAACAGAGGAAAAGAAACCATCATTTCACACACACACACACACACACACACACACACACACACACACACACACACACACACACACACACACACACACACACACACAAGGAAATTCTCAGCTGTCTTAAATTGCCCGGACAGTTTTAGAGTTTCCGTAGCCTGCCGAGTGTTCAGCAAAGAACGGGAAGTTCCCATTTGATGACTATTGCTCAAGTTTCTGAATTGTGAGGAGCACTGGTGATAAAAGCGTAAGGGAGGGTTATTGGTTAGAGACCCCAAGCAGGGTCCTCCTCCCTTCACAATTCAACCTTAGCACAACCTCAAGAGGAAGGTTAAATAGAGCCCAGCTTCTTAAACTGTGGGTCATGACCCCATATTGGGTCTCAAGACTGAATGTGGGGGGTTACAAAAAATTTGGCAGCAGTAAAAGGTTATGTATACCTATTTTATATACCTACATACCCAGTGGTTGCATAAAAATTTCTCTGGTGAAAAGGGGTCTCAAGTGGAAAAAGTTTAAGAAGCCCTGAAATAGAGTGTGGTGAGGTGGGGTGAGGGGAGGAGAACAGCACAGGTTTTGAATCAAAGGACCTGGATTCTCTCCCATCCTCCCTCTGATGCTTACTTAGATGACCTTGGACAAGTCACTTAATTTCCCTTGGCCTTATTTTCCTCACTTGTAAAATGAGGGGGTTGGACTACCTGGCCTCTAAGGTCCCTTCTAACTCTAGATCTACCAACCTATGATCCAAAGACAGGAGGCTCTGGATATAACATACCACCTCCAGAAAGCCTTCTTCTGAAGCCCTGAAACCCAATTAAGAACAAGCAAAAACAATGTGAAGGAACTCAACAGTGGAAGGAGAGGGAATAGAGTTCCAGGATTTCCTAGCCCCACCTGTGGGCAAACAAGTTAACAAGTAAGATTCCCAAAGTAGATGTCCATTTCTAGCTCAAAAAATCAACATTCTGATATGGGCCAGGTGGGGAGGATGCTGATTATACTCTCCAGAGTTTAAAAAAAAATAAAAAGAATTAAGACACCCCTCCCCCCCCCAAAAAAAGCACAAGACAGAACTCTGGTAAGAGTTTCACTAAGAGGAAAATGGTTCCCCTCCTTACAGTTCTTGATTTAGTTAAGGTCCCTTGTCTGCCAAATCCCCAGTCTGAAAACAGTTTTGCTCTCTCAAATCTAGGGCTCCTATTCAAGGTCTGATTAGATGACAATACAGATCAGATTAAGTCAGTTTCCAACCTAGGCCTATACAAATAAGTGGTCAAAAAGAAAAAGAAAGAAACCCCCCTTTTTTTTTTTGCATGGGGCAATGAGGATTAAGTGACTTGCCCAGGATCACACGACTAGCAAGTGTCCATTGTCTGAGTCTGGATTTGAACTTGGGTCCTTCTGGATCCAGGGCTCATGGTTTATCATACGTGTTAAGTGTCTGAGGCAGGATTTGAACTCAGGTCCTCCTGAATCCAGGGCCGGTGCTGTATCCACTGTGCCACCTAGCTGCCCTGCCTCACCCATTTTGTTTTTGTTTTTGTTTTGTTTTGTTTTTAGTGAGGCAATTGGTGTTAAATGACTTGCCCATAGTCACACAGCTAGTTAAGTGTCAAGTGTCTGAGGCCAGATTTGAACTCAGGTCCTCCTGACTCCAGGGCCGGTGCTCTATCCACTGTGCCATCTAGCTGCCCCTGCCTCACCCATTCTTAACCTAGCTTGGATTCTGTGTAGTTTCAAAGAAGGTTTAAAAAAAAATAAAAGGACATAGAATATCAGAGCTAGAAGGAAACTGAAATTATCAATACCTGGCCCCCTCATTCTGCTGATGAGGACTGTGAAATAGGGGAACGGACTGGTCCAATGTTTCAAAGTTACTAAGTGACTGAGGTAGGACTTGAACCCAGATTCTTTTTCCACTTCTAGGAAGAAAAGGAGGGAGGGGAGAGAGAAAGATTTGCAAGTAGGCAGAACAGGCCTGCACCTACTGACATTCTGATTATTCTGGGTTGGGAAGGCCCTTCAATTTTCTCCTCCCAAGTGCTGTAAATTCTGCCATTCTGATTCTCTTACCAGTATGTGTTAAGCCTTCCTTCCTCACTTCAGTTCCTCTTTTAAAATGCAAATGATCCTGGGAGCGAGAATTACTAACTTGCATTTATGTAGCACTTTAAAATAAAATATACAAACTACTTTTACTAGCATAGGGATAAGGACCAAACCTGTGATTTCTTTAAAGAACTCCCAGGTGAGGAAATTCCCTCCACCAAAGCAGGCCAGCATCTTCTCTTCAAATGCAAGTCTCTAATACGTCAGAGAGTTGCCTAAAGCACTTAAAGGTTAAGTGACTAGCCCAGGGTCACACCGAAGTATGTATATTAAGCACCTATTATGTGACTGGAACCGAGAATACAAAAAGAGGCAAAAGACAGTCCCTGCCCTCAAGGAGTTTACTCTCTAATGGGAGAAACAATGTACAAACAAATATACAAAGCAAGCTACAAACTGGAAAAATAAGAATTAACGGAAGGCACTAGGATTAAACTGGAGACTGGGAAAGACTTCCAATAAAAGATGGGATTTTTAGTTGGGACTTAAAGGAAGTTGGGATGGTCAGTGGGTAGAGCCCAAGTGAAAGAACACTCTAGGGCTGGGGAAGTCAGAGAGAAGGCCTGGAGCTGTGAGGTGGAATGTCTTTGTGGAACAGCCAGGAGGCCGGTGTCACTGGATGGAGAAGGCAGGGAGTAAGGTGGAGGGGGCTAGGATATGAAGAGCTTTGAATAGCAAACAGAGTTGTTTGTATTTGCTCCTGGAGGGAGGGGGGTGTGATGAGGAAGAAGAGGTAGCATGGTCAGACCTGAATTTTAGTGGCTGAGTGGAGGGTGGATTGGAGATCCATGGGTGAAATTTGAAGCAAGCGGACCCACCAGCAATCTACAGCAATAGTCCAGCCATGAAGAGTGGCACCAGTGTGGAAGAAGATAAGGGAGTGTTTTGGGGAGATGTTGCAGAGGTGGAATCCACTGGCTTTGGCAAAAGCTCAGAATGGGGTGGGGAACTTGGGGGGTAAGAGATAGTGAGGAAGGGGACAGCTGGGTGGCTCAGTGGATAAAGCACCAGCCCGGAATTCAGGAAAACCTGAGTTCAAATCCAGCCTCAGACACTTGACACTAGCTTGTGCAACCCTGAGTAAGTCACTTAACCCTTTTTGCCAGATAGAAAGAGAGAGAGGGAGGGAGGGAGAAAGGGAGGGAGGGAGAAAGGGAAGGGAAGGGAAGGGAAGGGAAGGGGAAGGGAAGGGGAAGGGAAGGGGAAGGGGAAAGAAAGAAGTAGTGAAGAATCAAGGATGACTCCTAGGTTTTCAACCTGAGAGTCTGGGAAGATGGTGTTACCCTCTACAGTAATAGCGAAGGTGAGGGGGGCATGGTGGAGAGAGTTTGAGATCCTTGAAGGCGGGGACAGTGCTGGCACGTGGTAGGTATTTAGTAAATGTTTATTAACTGACTAACCATCTGGGGCCTCACTGGCAGTCCAAGAAAGATTGTGGACCCCTTCTTAGAATAACATTTTTAAATGCATTAAATACATAGGATTACAAAGAAAACCAATTACATGGAATTAAAGTTATCATTTTTTTTTTTAATTCACAGACCTCAGGTTAAGAACCCCAGATACGGAGCAACTTTTTTATTTTACATCAAAAGAAACAGTTCCAGGCAGCTAGATGGCGCAGTGGATAGAGCACCGGCCCTGGAGTCAGGAGTACCTGAGTTCAAATCTGGCCTCAGACCCTTAACACTTACTAGCTGTGTGACCCTGGGCAAGTCACTTAACCCTAATTGCCTCACTTAAAAAAAAAGAAAAGAAAAGAAAAGAAAAGAAAGAAACAGTTCCAGAGAAGGAAAATGACCTGTCTTTCAGTATTAATAATACTCCTTTCCTCCCAGACATTACCCTAGCAGCAACCTTCTTTAGAAAGCAGAAGCAGAAATAGAGGCAGCCTCTGCAGATGACACATTCACTCAGCTTCCTGCCCCTCTAAGACAGAGAGGCACACACCAAATCCTGTCCCTAGATTTGCTAGGGTTCAAGTGGCTTAGCAGACTCCTGGTCTCCCTACCCAAGACTCCTTCCCTCCCCCTTTTCTCTTCCCTCCCCCTTTTGTCCCATCCAAAGCTGAAGAAATTAAATTAGAGCTTACTAAATGCTTCTTGACTATTTGAATATTCCAAGTAGGGTACTGTTCCACTATCTTCAAAGGCCTAATATCATCTCATCACCTTATAATAAAATCAAGCCTGATTAAGCACTTACTACTTGCTAGACACTGCGCCAAACCTCACCCTGTTTCTTTCCTTGTTTTTCCAATTGAATTTTGAAAAAAAAATGGGCCTCTTAAGCAACTCCTAGGTGCATATAAGTTTACTGGTGGGTTACATGTGTAAATATACTGAATAGGGGGAGGAGGGTGGAGAAGATTTTTCAGCCTAACCCCAGCCCTGCCACTGTACTGCAACTTAGTTTTCTCATCTGTAAAATGGGTTTTGGTGAGGATCAAACAACATAAGGAATGTTAAAGAGCAGTTCTAACTTACTGGTACTACCTGGCACTGGGGGCAGGTATAACTGACTAAACCCAGCTCCAGGAGGGTTCTCCTAACCACCAGAAGCTTTCTGTTCACCTTGGAAACCAGTCAAAAACATGAGTCTTTTACTAGTAATTGATTGGTAGGCAACCCTGGGAAGTTTCAGCTTCCAAATTTCAAAAACTAAAAGGGACTGAAGGCAGCTGTGGGGGTACTAAGTCTCAAAAGCAAACTGTGTTCCAGTGACTAATCTGTCTTTCACCCTGATATTTTTTATTCATTTCAGCAGGAATTTATATGAGTCACACAGCTCTTGTTTGAGCATTTTTTAAAAATACATCATTGTGTTTATATCTCTAGGATGCAGCCCTGCAAGGCCTGGATGTAGTTGGCAGAGGTTTAATGTCTTCAGCATCAACAAAAATCTGTCAAGTCTCCCATCCCAAGATTCATTTCTTAGCATCATCTCTCCACTTCCACTATCATTTTTCTTTACTATGCATCCAATTGGATATGATAACCTTCGGAGTAATATAAACAAACATATTTCATACACGTATGCACACATGTACTTTCTGCCAAAAAGTAAAAAAAACTTAGTCATTCATTTTACACGGAAGAAAACGAAATTGGAATGACTTTATCCAGGTTCCAGTCAATCAGCTCACCAATTAATGAGCCTTAATTAGGAGCCTCCTCAGTGTGCCAAGCAGCTTTGCTAAGGTGCTAAGGGGACAAATACAAAAGCAAAGACCTTACCTTCTGCTGGCATTTAACATATTCACAGCATAAATGAATAACAGAACAAGGACTCTGGGTCTCCTGATTCTCAGGCCAATCGCTGTTCTTTTTCCACATGCCTACCCAACTGACCCCTCCTGAACTGTCACTCTCCAATTTTTCCATGTTGTTCCCCAAACTTATCTTGTTTCAGGGATTCTTCCCTGAATGATGTTACCTGGTCCCACTTGAATATAAGTTCTTTCAGGAGACAGATAAAGAATCTTCACTTTGGGTATTGTTTCCTCTTGTAAGTTTATCATGTAAGTACATTCTCTTTTGATCTAGGAACTGGCTTTTCCATTGCTCTGATAATCCTCTTCCATTCTCTTTCTAGAACAAAGCAGACTCTCATTCATTCATTCATCCATCCACTAAACAAATGTTTATTAAGAATCTTCTTCCCCAGTGTATGTGTATATGGAAAGAGCTTATTCTGTCTGCCCTCATGGACCTTACAATCCAGTAGAGTATAAAATACCAACACCAACAAACAGTATTACTTAGCATGTGATAAATACATTAAAGAGTTACAAAACAAAATCATGTAGGAGGACTAAGAAGAGAGAGATGATAAGGGAAGGGCTCATGGAAGGTATGGCATATGGGCTTTTTTGATTGATTGATTGATTGATTGATTTTTTAATCTATTTTGTGGGGCAATGAGGGTTAAGTGACTTGCCCAGGGTCATGCAGCTAGTAAGTGTCAAGTGTCTGAGGCTGAATTTGAATTCAGGACCTCCTGAATCCAGGGCTGGTGCTTCATCCACTGTGCCACCTAGCTGCCTCCTGGCATATGGGCTTTAAAGGACAGGGAGGAATTCAACAGGTGCAGGCAGGAGGGAGGGCACTCCAGGTGTGGGGAACAGCCAAAACAAAGGCGTGATGGCATCTTGTGTTTTAGAGGAGTCTTCTAGATTGTCTGGAGCATAGAGAGTAGTAATCATAATTATCATCATTTTTATCAACAAGAAGTTATGTATTAAACACCTGGTATGTGCCAGACACTATGCTAAGGGCTGGGGATTCAAAGAAAGACTGAAGAAAAAGAAAACCCCAACCCACAGTCCCTGACTTCAAGGAGTTTACAGTCTGATGGGGGAGACAACATGTACAGTTATGTACATACAAGATAAACACAGTGTAAATGGGAGGTAATCTCCGAGGGGAGACACTAGCAGATGGGGGATAGGGAAAAGATACTTGAAGAAAGTCAGATTTGAGCTGAGTCTCACAGAAAGCCAGGGAGGCTGGATGGAAGGGAGCATTTCAGGCTTGGGGGACAGCCAGTAAAAAGATCCAGAGTCAAGAGATGGAGTCCCTTGTTTGAGGAATATCAAGAATGCCACTGTTCCTGGATCGTGTAGTATGTGGAGGGGAGACTGGAAAGGCAGGTAGGAACCAGGTTGTGAAGGAAGGGCCTTAAAAACCAAAGTTGATTAGCCACACTCAGCGATACAATGATGGAAGACAATACTGAAGAACTTATGATGAAAAATGCTATCGACCTCCAGTAAAAGAATTGAAGTCTGAATGCAGATGGAAGCATACTGGGTTTTTTGCTTTATTTTTCTTGGGTTTGGGAGTTAGGGTTTTTTGGTCTGTTTTCTTTCATAACATAACTAATACAGAAATATGTTTTGCATGACTGCAGATATATAACCATTATCAAATTGCTTGCCTTCTCAATGAGGGAGGAGGGGAAGAGGGAGACAAATCAGAACTTAGATTTTTTTAAATGAATGTTAAAACTTGTTTTTGCATGTAATTGGGGGAAAATAAAATATTAAATTAAAAAACCAAAATCATGTGAGACAAGGCTGAAAGGCTAGAGTGGTGCCAAATTAATTGGCAGAGGAGTTTGAAGGTTCCTTTCTAGGCAAATATAGAGCAAATATATCAAAGACTATTCTGGCAGCTGTGTGAATCAATCAATAGATTTATCTTCAACAAGCATGTATTAAACACCTACTATATTCAAGGCATTCTGCTAGGTGTTGGGGATGAAAATTTAAAAATCAGACATTTCAGCTGGACAGTGGAGAGCGTGAAAGGGAGTAGTGTATAATGCTGGAAAGATAGCTTGAGGCACAGTTGTTAAGGGTTTGAAATGACAAAAGGGCTAGCTTTGATTCAGATTTAATTGTGAGTCAATAAGGAGCCGCTGGTGTTTAGTGACACGGTCAGAGCTGCACTTTTTTGTTGTTGTTCAGTCATGTCCAACTCTTCATTATCCCATCTGGGGTATTCTTGGCAAAGATACTGAAGTCTTTTGGCATTGCCTTTTCCCAGCTCATTTTACAAATGAGGAAACTGAGGCAAACTTGGTTAAGTGACTTGCCCAGGGTCACAAAGATAGGAAGTGTATGAGATCATATTTGAACTCAGGAAGATGAGTCTTCCTGACACCAGACCTAGAGCCCTACCCATTTCACCATCTAGCTTACTCAGCTGCATTTGAGAATAATGGAAGTGAGATCTGTGAGGAGACCATTATGCTAGTCCAGAGGACAAATATAAGGACCTGAACTGAGGTGATGATTGTTGTTGTTCACCCTTTGTTCTTTTTTTGTTTGTTTGTTTGCAGGACAATGAGGGTTAAGTGACTTGCCCAGGGTCACACAGTTAGTTAAGTGTCAAGTGTCTGAGGCTGGATTTGAACTCAGGTCCTCCTGAATCCAAGGCCAGTGCTTTATCCACTGCACCACCTAGCTGCCCCCCACCCTTTGTTCTTTATTTTTGTTTGTTTGTTTGTTTTTGTGGGGCAATGAGGGTTAAGTGACCTGCCCAGGGTCACACAGCTAGTAACTGTCAAGCATTGAGGCTGAATTTGAACTCAGGTTCTCCTGAAACCAGAGCTGGAGCTTTATCCACTGCACCACCTAGCTGCCCCTCACCCTTTGTTCTTGAAGAGGACCAATAATACCATGAGGAAGATGTCTAGACTGTTGGTGAATTGGACTGAAGTGAGGGCAGAGTTTAGCAAAGTCATCAGCCTCACAAATTGGAATTGAAAGGAAGATCATAATCACAGAATTGGATTATACAGTTATCCCTCCACATGAGAGGGGTGTGGTTAGGGTGTACAGCTCCCCTGCAATCTGGAAAATCCACCTAAAATGTTTTGGCCCCAGGGCAGCTAGGTGGCCCAACGGATAGAGCACCAGCCCTGGAGTTAGGAGGACCTGAGCTCAAATCCAGCCTCAGACACTTGACACTTACTGGCTCTGTGACCCTGCGAAAGTCACTTAACCCCGATTGCCTCACACACACAAAAAAAAATTGGCCCTCCACAAAATTTCAGAGATGACGTCTGAATGTTTTATTTTTCTTTTGGGGGGGGTGTTATAGTACCTTAATTTAGGTCAAACATTTGGTCATAGGTTCTCTGCTGTTTGCTGGCATTCAAGTATCATATGCAGCTTCTACAAAACTCCCCCCAAATTCCCATTTAATTTCTTATGCTGCCCGTCTATATATGAAACTGTGATGAGGGGAAATCCGTGATGGAGAAGGGAGAACTCAAGGGAATTTAGGGGATCACTCATTTCTCTTAGTTTGCTCTTTGAAATTTGCCATGCTAAACATAAGAGAGAAGGATGGGAATCACAGCGTGCTTGCTTCTAGCCCAACACCCCAACAACACACTGAACTAGCCTTAAATCAACCATTCCACATGGGTGTGCTGGTAAATATTTAACAACAGGCTCTCCAGAAGGAAAAGAAAAAAAATTAATGTGTTCTTGACACACTTTAAAATTTAAACTTGGGGCAGCTAGGTGGCACAGTGGATAGAGCACCGGCCCTGGAGTCAGGAGTACCTGAGTTGAAATCCGGCGTCAGACACTTAACACTTACTAGCTGTGTGACCCTGGGCAAGTCACTTAACCCCAATTGCCTCACCAAAAAAAAAAAGACAAAAAAAATTTAAACTTCATTGTTAACATGTCTTTATCACTTTCTTCAATCTAGTCAATCAACAAAACAATCAGCCAACCCCTGATTTGTACATTTCTGAGATAAAAATACACCGAAAATTTAATAATTGGTTCTCCCAAGCCATTTGGAGCTGGTTCCAGGATACTCCTAATTAGAACTGGATAGAGGGGCAGCTAGGTGGCACAATGGATAAAGCACTGGCCCTGGATTCAGGAGGACCTGAGTTCAGATTTGACCTCAAGACACTTGACACTAGCTGTGTGACCCTGGGCAAGTCACTTAACCCTCATTGCCCTGCAAAAAAAAAAAAAAAAAAAAAAGAACTGCATAGAACCTTAGCAATTAAAGCATTCATCCCTAATTTCAAGGGTAGAGAAATTGAGGGATTTGGACAAAGTTATATAGCAAGTTAGTCATTGAGCAAGGCCTTAAACTAGTGTTCCAGATAGCCTTCCCATCTGTTTTCAACTAAAGGAGAGATCTCTGGGAATTCCCAATCTATCCCTAAAACATCCCAGGTGAGGTCCTGTTTGTTGCACATCAAGAGTCTCAGTTTCTCTGAAAGATACTCTCATATTGGTCCAAATAGTAGGTCACTCTAGTCCTTAAATCTGGTTGGAATGAATCCTGAATATGGCCTATAATTGTTCTTCTTTGTTCAAAGTACAGGAAATCTCATTTTTGAGTCGAAGCCTATGTTGGGAATAGCCTGTATTTATACCAATACTGTAATTAAGCAGCAACTGGCAAACCATCAGGCAGAAACAAAAGTGGACTTCTGGGTAGGCATACCCAACTTGTCCTCTTCTTAAAGCGCACCATGAACATTCCCAGAAAGCAGTTTCCAAGGCTCTGGCTATTCTTCCCTTTCCCTTTCTCTGTCCCCTGAAAACTGTCCAAACAACAGGTGACACCACAGGCCACAGAGCAAATGCTTCTTGGAGAAGCCTGTGGGGACATAACCCCCATGAAGCCCACACAATCGTGTTTTCTTCTAGGTTAACCACTGAGGGGGGCTGAAGGAAAGAGCCTGAGTTTTCTCTTCCCTAAATGTCAATTACATGTGAATGAACATACTATTTTTAAGGTTGTAGCTTAGCTCAGGTTCCTTTTTTTAATAATAGAACTGAGGCACTGATCAGAGTTTTCTTACTCACTAAAAGAAAATGATAGAATTTTAGAATCATAGATCTGGAAGAGACTTTTCCATGTGGAAAGTCAGAACTGAAAGGGGTTTTTAGAACAAAGAACCATGGCAAAGAACCCAGGGCTGGAAGGGAACATAGAACATAGAATTTTAGAGCTGGAAGAGCCATTGGAACATAAAATGTCAGAGCTAGAAGAAACTTTAGAAAGTAGGATTTTTGAATTGGAAGAGATGTCAGGACTTTAGAACATAGTACAATGACTGTCAGAACTGCTAGATGGCATAGTGAATAGAGCACACTGGACCTGAAGTCAGGAAAACCCAAATTCAAATCCTGCCTCAGACACTAGCTTGTGTGACTGTGGGCAAGTCACTTAACCTCTGTCTACCTCAGTTTCTTCAACTGTATATAACCCAGGGCTCAAAGGTAATATAAGATGGGGATGATAATAATAGCAGTTATCTCCCAGAGTTCTTTTGTGAGGATAAAATGAGATAATATTTGCAAAATACTTTTCAAACCTTAAGATTTAACATTGTTAGAGTTGGATAGGGCTTTAGAACACAAAACACAATATTGGAAGTAGGACAAGCCTTAAAATAGGGCTTTTTAAAGGTGAGGTCCATGAATGTTAGATGGCTAAATAGACAACTATTTCAGTATGACTGATTTTCTTTTATAACCCTATATATATGTTTTCTTATTTAAAAACATTCTTCTGAAAAGGGGTCCATGGGCTTCCACAGAATGTCAAAAGACAATGAACAAAATGTATAATGAACTTGTGCTTAAAAACATAACACATCAGAACTAGAAATAACCCTAGAATGTTAGAACTAGAAATCACCTTAGAATGTAGAATATTAGATTTGGGAGCTACTTTAGAACATAGGACTCAGAGTGTTAGAGATGGAAGAGAGCTTAGAGATTCCCTAATCTGGGAATTCCTATCATTTTTTGTGTCATGGTCTGGTAAAATTATAGATACCTCCTCAAAAGAATGTTTTTAAATGTACAAAATAAGATTAAAAGGATTATAAAGGAAATTAATTTTATAATGAATTATAGTTATCAAAATATTTTTAAAACAAGTTCATAGACCTTAAGTTAAAAGCCCTGATTAATATAATGCCTTAATTTTACAAATATGAAGTCAGTGATAGAGATGGTACTTCATCTGACTCAGTTCATTGCTCTTTCCACAAAACCATGCTTTGATTTAGTGGTGGTAGTAGTGGTAGTAACAGTGGTAGTAGTGATAGTGGTGGTGGTGGTAGTAGTCAAAGAAGAAGAAGTAGTAGTAGAAGTAGTAGTAGTAGTAGTAGTAGAAGAAGAAGAAGAATATACTGTAAAATCAAATTTTACAATTACTTTTTTAAAAAATCATCTTCCACAATCTGCCAAATTGCCCCCCATTAAACTTCAACTTCTAGAATAAAATACATATTCTCTTGTTTTCCATTTAGAGTTCTTCACAATAGATCTACAGCCTATATTTCCAGGCTGATTGTGTTACCTTCCCCCATGCAGACACATGCATGCTATATTCTAGCCAAACTGGCCTACTTCCTGGCCTTTGTATATTCCATTTCATACTTCTTCTGAACCTTTGCACAGGCTGTCCCTCATCCCTAGAATGTTCTCCCTTCTCACCTTTGCCTTTTGGAATACCCAGGCTGGAAAAAGAGAAGGGCAGATCCCCTTCCATTATCAGTAATGAGATTGTGCCCATTAGAGGCCACTATACTTTCATCTTGGTCTAGATAAAAAAGAACCCCAAAAGTAAAGTAAACACGAGGGGGAGATACTAGTTAGAGCATAGGATTAGGAATCAAAGAAACCTTACATATTATTTAGGCCAGAGGTATCAGACCCACTGAGATAGACCCATGAGGCTTGAAAAACTACAGAGTGCAGGACAGCTGGATGGTGAAGTAGATAGAGCATGGCCCTGAGTCAGGAGGAGCTGAGTTTGAATATAGCCTCAGACACTTACTAGCTGTCTGACCCTGGGCAAGTCACTTAACCCCCCTGCCTTAAGAAAAAGAATAGAAAAAACTATAGAGTGGGATCAAAATCAGATTAAAATGTAATTGGGAAATATTTGACAAAAATCAATAAAAAGACAACACCACATAGATAATGCTGATTTGTGGTTTTCTAAGTCAATGTGCAGCCCAAAGGAATTCCTTTCTATTTGAGTTTGACAGCACATATCTAGGCCAATGCTTTCAATTTACAGATGGAGAAACTAAGACCTAGAGTGGTTATGACTTGCCCAGAGTTGCTGAGCTGGGATTTGAAACCAACAAGCCCTCTGAGATTTAAGCTTATCGGCCCTCTGTAAATTCACTGGATGCCTCTGGGATACCTCTAGCAGCATCCTGGGATGACCGACTTTTTTGTTTGCCACATGGTTTTAATTTCTACTGCTAGGTCTCTATATTTTGAAAACTTCCTATTCTTTGTAATTCGGAGATTATGGATGTTTGGTATGACAACATCTATTAAAAACATTTTTTCTTAAATATTGATAGATCAATGTTAGGGCCAGCAGTTGTGAGTAACAATTCTGTTAATGGTAATCTAAATTCAAGGAGAGTTTAATTGCTGCGGGATGTGTTTTATGATAAATTGTTGTTATATTTTCTTCCAGATTTCAGTCCATGATCCTATACTCATCAGACTCCAGGGGTGTATGATGAATATGCTCACACAGCCACCAATCAAAGAAGTTCTTCCATGTTCAAAGCTCCTTCCCTTCTCTCCAGTTGCTTCTAGTAGAGGAGCTCAGCACCGTTATCTTTGAGGCGGTAATTTGCAGACGCTCCCTGGACCAATTCCCCTATCTGTAGCGCTCCTAAAGTTCCATTGTGTTGCTTCGAGACCGAAACAATGTGAGTGGCCCAGTTGCTCCCAGTGCAAAAATTTAAGAGGTTCACACGGAGACCCAGGCAGATACTGTGCAACCCTAGTTAGAGACTCAGATCCTTTTGGAGACCAGGGAGGGAAGGGAAAGCCTTGCACTGAAGGTTTCTATCTGCGCGGTGGGTCCTCAAAGGCAGCTGCAGCTGCTCCATTCTGGGAGTGAAGGAGGCAAATCAGTCTTTTAAAAACCCCCTAAGAGTTTAGCTCCACACCAGTAAAATCAGTGAGAGAATCGGGTGGGAGCGAGCAGAGAGATGGGGATGAAAAACGCCTCCCAGTTACGTAGTGTAGAGAGAAGGAGCATTGAATCCGCAGTCCGAAAACCTGGACTGAAGGCTTGGCCAGGCTGTCTGCTGCTTCTGTACCCTAAACAACCCACTTAACCTTTCTGAGCTTCTGTTTCCTCACCTGCAAAATCATGGCAGTGGGGGGACTGCAAGGGGGAGGGGGAGGAGGAAAGAGTCACAGAGAGGACGGATGCATTAGATGAATTCCAAGGACCCCGTGACCTTCAAAGAAGAGAGTTAAGTCTTTGGAACTCCCCAAAGACTCTCACCACAATGACCGGAGACCATTCTCTCAGTTCCTTCTCAGCCTCTTTAGGAGACTACCAAGTGCACAAATCCCATTTTATAAGATAAAGAATGAAAAATGCTCGGGAATCGGGCTTAGGGGGATGGCGCGTGCTTTTAAAAGAAAAGGAGGCCTGACTCTTCCTGGGGGGCAGGGGAGGGGGAGGAGTTTGGCAGTGCCAGTTTTGCTGAGGTTGGGGGGGGGAGGGGGAAGAAAGCAGTTCTTCCCGGAGGGGAGGGGTAAAGCATCTCGAGGAGGTGCCCTCCAGCTGTGTGCTATGACAAAAGTACTCCTGGAGAGGTTCTGGATTTGATTCATCTAGATGTTTCAACCAGTCAGTCACCTAGCATTTATTAAGCACCTACTGTGTACCAGGCATTGTGCTAAGCTTCTAGGAGTACAAAGAAAGGCAAAAAGCAATCCCTGTTCTCAAGGAATTCATAGTATAATGGGGGAGACAACCTACAAGATAAATGGAGGGTAATCTTAGAAGGCACTGAAGCCTAAGGAAAACTAGGAAAGGCTTCTTCCAGAAGCTCAGACATACCTGAGACATGAACGAAGCCAGGGAAACCTGGAGGTGGCGATGAGAAGGGAGAGAGCTCCAGACATAGAGGACAGTCAGAAAAAATGCTCCCAGGCTGGGGAGATCATAGAGTGCATTGTTGGAGAAACAATAAGAAGGCAAGGCCAGTGTAGTTAGATTGCAGTGTATGCTGAGGGGAATAAAACATAAGAAGTCTGGAAGAGGGATGGAGGAAAGGGAAGAGAAGTATAAAGCAATATTATCAAAGCTGTTTCCTTCCCATATGTATTGGCTGATGCCTGTCCTCAAGGAGCTTACTAGCAGATTGATTAGGGGAAGATAAAAGGCAAACTTTTTTTAAAAAGTAAGTAACTGGGGGAGGGGGGCAGCTAGGTGGCGCAGTGGATAAAGCACCAGCCCTGGATTCAGGAGGGCCTGAGTTCAAATCCAGGCTCAGATACTTGACACTAGCTGTGTGATCCTGGGCAAGTCACTTAACCCCCATTGCAACAACAACAAAAAAAGGTAAGTAACTGAACAGAAGCAAAATAACAATACTGGAGAGACAGGACTGTGGAGGAAGTGTAGTGGAAAGACTGAGAGTCAGAACTTGGAACCTAATTTTAGATATGCCATTAACTTGCCTCATGGCCTTGGTCTATGTCTTTCTCCTCTCTGAGTCTCCATTCTTTCTTCAATAAAGTAAGAAAATTGAACCAAATTATGTAGTTCCTGTGTTCTTCATCCCTTTCCAGTTTTGATATTTGACCTCCCATCCAGTCCTTCCAAAAAAATTTATTAAGTGACTACTGTGTGCAGAGGACTGCACTGGACCTTGGCCCAACTCGGCCAGCTCTCTTTTTTGCCTCTCCCAGGGAGAAGGGCCTGTAAGCTAACTTTGCCCTAAGCCATCCTTTCATTTAGCTTCAATTTTCTATCTGTCTTTTGGTTTCACTTAGAGGGAAAGTGTCAAGATTAATGCAATTCAATTCTCTATGCAGTGGTTAGCCATTGGATAACAATCTTCCATTTAGAGTTCAGAAAGTCATGTTCATATTTATAGTATGCCCACAAACCTAGCACCCTCTGCACCCTTTTCTAGGGTCATAAAGGGCCATTTTGAATTTTTCTTTGTTTTATGAGTTGCCCCCCCCCCCAAGAATTCATCACCAATTGACCAACCTACTGGTATGATCCTCTCCATACAACCATACTTGAGTTGGTTCTTGGTAAGCTGGGATTGCATTCTAAGCCTCTATAGTGTGGTAGAGACTTCTGTCATTTATACTCTGCCAATAAAGATTTTGAAGACCTTTGCAACATGGGAGAACTACAAAGGACTTTGAAGAAGCCACAAAGATAGGAGTATTTCTGAAATGCTCAGACTACATCCTCCTTTGCCCCCACAACTCACAAGGCTATCACAGCTTTCTGGAACCCAGGATCACCTCCAAATCCTGCTCAGCTAGCCATCAGAATAGGAAAGAGCTTGTGGATGTTGGCAGCGCATGGCAGTGAGAGAATACAAAGCTTAGATAAGACATAGTCCATAATTCTTGGAGATTGCAGTTAAATAGGGGAATAAGACCAAAATGCAGATAATTTTGACACACTGTGTTCTACATTGTAAGTTCCCCATCCCATTCTGACCTTCAACATTCTCCAGAGGAAGCCTGTTATAGTACAAGGAACATCTAATTTGTCATTTACTACCTATGGCCTTGGACAAGTTAATTTAATCTATTTTTCCCTCAGTTTCCTCTTCTGTAAAACAAGCAGAAGGTGGGAGGCAGACACACACAGGAAGGACTGACCTTGATGTTTTCTAAGGTTCTATCTAGCACTGATATTTTGTATTCTTTGTCAAGTGGTATAGATTCCATCCACAGGGACCATAACTTACAAATGAGGAAATTGAGACCAAAAAGGTTTAAGTGACTTCACCCAGATAGTAAGTAGCAGAGCCTAGATTTGAACCCAGATTTTGTGACTCCAAACTCAGTGCTCTTTTCACTAGAGTGTTTGGCTGGATCCCAGTCATCTTCTCTGAGTCTCCAAAGACTCTATGCTCCATGTGAGAAAAAAAAGTGTTCCAAATCACTAATAAAAAGAGAAATAGAAATTAAAACAGTTTTGAAGTCAAAATAAGAACTACAGTCAAAAAGTCACTAAATTATCCCTATTCTTTAACCCAAAGAGATCACTTCCAGGCATATACCCCAAAGAGACAAAAGATAGAAGAAAGGGATGCACACATTCATAAGTATGCATGATAGCATTTTTGTTGTAGCAACAAACTAGAAACCAAGGGGATTTCCATCAGTTGGGGGGTAGTTAAAGAAATTTTTGTATAATAATAATAATAACTAGCATTTATATGATGCAATCTATGTGCCAGGCACTGTGCTAAGTGTTTTACAAACATCTCATTTGAGCCTCACAAAAATCCTGGGAGATAGGTCTTATAGTTATCCCCATTTTACAGATGAGGAAACTGAGGCAAACAGGTCAAGTGATTTGCCCAAAGACACACAGCTAGTAAATGTTCAAGGCAAGGCTTTGAACTTGTTACAATATGAATATATGAGTAGATAGGTTAAAAAGGGCTTTGAAAGCGAAACAGAGGACTTTCTATTTGATCCTGGGGGTGACAGGGAACCGCTGGAATTTACTGAGTAAGGAGGTGACATGGTCAGGCCTACAATTTGGAAAGAGAGGCGATAGACTAGCCATTCATTTTCAGTCGATGAATGGATTTTGGGGGGCGTGACTAGGCTTATTTGTGAAAAGGAAAAGGGGCTTTGTTTTGTTTTGTTTTTTAAGAAAGTTGCAACTGTGGAATGATAGCTTATACCGAGAATAGCTCAGGGAAAGACGGAGAAAGTCGGTGATAGTGATGCCAAAAAAAAAAAAAAGAGAAAAGAAAGAAAAGAGGGTCTTTGAAGGATTTTTAATGCACAGAAACAGAAGAAAGTTCAGGGGCAGACAGACAAGCTGCATAGCTTTAAAATTAATGTGCTAAATTTATTTAATACTAAAAAATAAAGAACTATACAGCATAGAGGTTCACAACTTTATATTCAACACTTTTTCTATTCTTTATACATAGGAAGGTTTGTGTTTAGTGGCATTTGTCAAGTTAAGAATAACAGAAATTAAAACTTTAAATTAACTTGATGCTCTCCTTGCCAATTTGCACAGCACAAGGTGAAACCCAATGCCTTGACCTTTGAATTCAGGCAATGACTTTCTGCAACCTCTGGCAGCTTCTAATCCCCAATTCCCCTCCCACCCTGTAAAGCAGAGCCACCTCTGAGTCACACACACACACACACACACACACACACACACACGCATGGGGATGGGCATGTGACCTGGTGTGTGTGGGGGGTGAGGGGGGACCTGGACTAAAGGCAGAGGCTGCTACAGATGAGATGGGAAACCTGGGCCTATCCAATCAGGAAATCAGGATACTGTCCAATCCTCTCATGTTACAGAATCAGGGAATCAAACTAGAAGAGATCTCTGAAGCTACCTGGTCTAGTCCTCACATTTTTAACATGAGGAAACTGAGGCCCAGGAGGTCAAATGCCTTGCCTGTGGCTGTGTAGGAGTAATTGTCAAAGGCAGAATTTGAATCCAGGCTCTCTGACTTCAAATATGTTACTCTTTCCATTGGGTGACAATAGGGAGGATTGGGATGTGATTTAACTAAAGTCACAGGGTCAATAGCAGTACCAAGTCTCCCGAATCCCACCTCTTTCCCGTCTAGTGTTCTTTCCAATACTACAGGTAGAAGAGTTTAGGACTCGGCTGACTGTCCCATCTAGCCCTGGGCAGGTATCATATCTTTAGAAAAAAAAAGTTTTCCTAAAGTCACTTGAAATACAGGCATCATTGCAAACTAGTGTGGAGAAACAGTATGGTGGAACAGAAAAAAAAAATAACTGTATTGTGTTCAGATCCTGACTCTGTATAATTAAGTCAATCAGCATTTATTAAGTACTTACTATGTGCCAGTCACTAGGGATAAAAAGAGAAGCTAAAGGGGGCAACTAGGTGGAAACAGTGCATAAAGCACCGGCCCTGGATTCAGGAGGACCTGAGTTCAAATCCGGCCTCAGACACTTGACACACTTACTAGCTGCGTGACCCTGAATAAGTCACTTAACCCTCAATGCCCTGCAAAACAAACAAACAAACAAAAAACAAAAGAGAAGCTAAAGACAGTTTCTGTTCTGAAGGAACTGACCAGTCTAATGGGGGAGACAATTATCAACTACGTACAATCAATATGCAGGATAAAGTAGAAATAATCTCAGAAGGTTCCTGGGAAGGTTATTTTACCTCTCTGAGACTCAGTTTCCTCATCTATAAAATGAGCATAATCATATTCATTCCACCTCCTTCATAGGTTTATTGTAAACTTTAACACACCATAGAAATATGAGCTGCTGTCATTTATTGTTATTTCCTTCCTGTCTTGTAACCTGATTCTACCAATAGCTAGAAGACACGGGTTTTGGGTCTTCTCCCAGGAAGAGACCAAACATCTATTTTTAGCACCTTGCCTGTATTATTGATTCTAAGACATATAACCTAAATAAATATCTTTGTTTTTACCCCTATTTTTCTCTTAATCTTTAAAACACAGGTCTGCTCACATACCTCCCCCAGTCCCCCGGCCCCCCACTCACACTCACACTGGCTTCCTACTGCCTCCAGGATCAAATAGAAACTGCTATGTTTGGCTTTCAAAGCCCTTTATAACCTAACCTCCTCCTACCTTTCCAGTTTTCTTTCATCCTGCTTTCCATCATGTACTATTTGGTTCAGTGATACTGGCCAGCCTCCTTGCAATTCCATGAACAAGACAGAGGGTCCCACAGCTAGTAAGCGTCAGAGGTCAGATTTGAACCCAGGAGGATAAGTCTTCCTGACTCTAGGCCCAGTACTCTATCCACTTGGACACCTAGCTTCCCAGAGTAAGACAGAAGTAGAGAAGAAAGTTTAAAAATCTCTACAGAGATCAAAACCAAAATAATTTTTAAAAAACCTAAAAATCACCTCCACTTCTGATGACAGAAGACATGAAATAATTCTACATTTAAAAAAATTATTTTCATAGAAGTCATGGAGTCCTGCCTCCTCACCTTTCCCCCACTCTTCCCTATATCAAAAAATCTCTTCCTCCACCTGTTGATAACCTGCCTGTCACCCAAGACCCAACTCTAATGCTGCCACCTCCATGAAACCTTTCCTGATCCCTCCAGCTCAAAATGGTCTTTCTTTACTCAGATCGCAAAGGGCTCTTTACTTTTATCTTTACTTGTGTTACTGGGCACCTACCTAGATGGTGCAGTACATAGAGTTCTAGATCTAAAGTCAGAAAGACAATTTCAAATCCAGCCTCAGACACTTGCTCTGTGACTCTGGTTAAGTCATTTAACCTCCAACTGCCTCTGTTTTCTTATCTGTAAAATGGGGATTAAAATAACACATACTCCCCCCAAGGTTATTGTAAGGATCAAAAGAAATAATAATTATGCCTGGCACATATTAAGCTATAAATAAATGTTAGCTGTTATTGTTCTGTCATCTTCCTATTGCTCTCTATGATCATGTTACTTCTATATTCAAAACCTTTAGTACTTCCTCTTTCCCCTTGTGAGATTAAAATTGGATATTAGATCATAAATCTCCCCTACTTAACCTTTCCCTTAATTTATCTCCCAGACTAGTAAATGGAAGAAGCTTCTGGTTTTCTAGATAGAGCCTTTATTGTATGGTAGTCACAAGGTGACATTGATTAGAAGGATAGGAAAGTAGAAATACAATACAAATCGTCTTAAATCTAGGCTTAGTCTATATTCTGTATAAAACTCACCAAAACCCAAGGCCACTTTTGGGGAGAGAGACCGAGTCAAGCGCATGCTGTTAACCGAGAGCCGGGCCGAGTCAAACTCCAGTCCGCCTCTGTCTG
Source organism: Dromiciops gliroides (assembly GCF_019393635.1). Classification (NCBI taxonomy): domain Eukaryota; kingdom Metazoa; phylum Chordata; class Mammalia; order Microbiotheria; family Microbiotheriidae; genus Dromiciops; species Dromiciops gliroides. The sequence continues at coordinate 460,766,289 of NC_057862.1, read as the reverse complement.
TGCAGCGCAGTCAGAGACCAGCGGAGCAGGAAAAAGCCCCTACTTCGTGAGGGCATTGCACCGTTAGAGGGTTACCTAGGACCAAATCAGAGGCTTTTTCTACCAAAAGGGCTGTGGCTGCCACTGCCCTAAGGCAAGGTGGCGCTCCAGCCGCTACAGGGTCCAGCTGAGTTGAATAGTAGGCTATAGGGCGTTGGTTAGGCCCCAGTGATTGAGTCAGAACTCCAGAAGCCACCCTGCTTTGTTCATGCACAAAGAGAGTGAAAGGCTTACTATAATCTGGTAGTCCTAGAGCAGGTGCTGATAACAAGGCCCGTTTTAATTCTTTTATGGCTGAGAGATGCTGGGGATCCAACTGTAAAATGTCTGGAACAGAACTTTTTGTAAGAGCTATGAGAGGTTTAGTAATTTCACCAAAAGAGGGTATCCATTGTCTACAGTACCCGACTGCTCCCAGAATGGCTCTCACCCTTTACTAAATAAAGTATAATTTCCTTATGCTGATGTTCAGGGCCCTCCAAAATCTGTCCAGCCTTGTCTTCCAAAAGTTCCCTTCATGCATACTATAGCTTCCCCGATCCTAGACTATGTTTCCTACAATGCTTTGGGGCTACATATGTCCTAGGCAGATAGGTGCCACCAGTGGCTAAAGCACTGGGCTTAGAATTAGGAAGATTCATATTTATGAGTTCAAATTCAGCCTCAGACACTTACTAGCTGAGTGACTCTAGGCAAGTCACTTAACCCTGATTGCCTCAGTTTCCTCATCTGTAAAATGAGCTGGAGAAGGAAATGGAAAACCACTTCAGGATCTTTGGCAAGAAAATCCCAAATGGGGTCACAAAGAGTAGGACATGGGTGGGGGGCAGCTAGATGGTGCAGTGGATAAAGCACTGGCCTTGGATTCAGGAGGACCTGAGTTCAAATCCAGCCTCAGACACTTGACACTTAACTAGCTGTGTGACCCTGGGCAAGTCACTTAACCCTCATTGCCCTGCAAAAAAAAACAAAAACAAAAACAAAACAAAGAGTACGACATGCCTGAAAAATAACAAAACAAAAACAAAACAAAGAGTACGACATGCCTGAAAAATAACTGAACAAGAACAATTTCCTGAAGGATTTCCCAGTGTGTACAGCAGGAGATTTCTATGGACATGGGAATTTTTCAAGGTGAAGGACAGAGAAATGCCTGATGTAAGACTAGACATGGCCTGCCATCCTGCCCAGGGAAGGAACTATTTGCTCCACTAGTAGAGGGGCAGCAGCATGAGCAGGAGGATGAGACCAGTTACTGTAGCCCTTTAGGTGACCAAAAAGTCTAGGTGCCAGCATTGTGTGTGACTAAAACCTTCCCTCTCATAGTGCTAAGATCTGGGACATTGATGACCCGAGAGTGAGTCTCTACCATCCTTTGACCTGGAGCTCAGTCCAGAGATAGCAGCTGGGAGTGAGAATGAGGACAATGGGTTTTCCCACTTGAGGCATTAGATCAAAGACTGAATGAAAGTCTTAGTTTATGATGCACATGTACGGATTGGGAAGAGCCTGCCCATGTTAATGTTACTGTTTCATTTTTGCATTTTGTAGCCCTGAGACCTAGCACAGTGTCTGGAACAGATTAGAAACTTAATGCTTGCTGACTGATTACTACTTTGATTAAATGATTGGTAGAAACATAGAGCAGGTAGAATCCCTAGAGCAGGATTCTTTGTCTGAAGTCTATGAATCTATTACTTTTTAAATATTTTGATAACTGTATTTCAGTATAATTCTTTTCCCCTATAATCCTATGCATCTTATTTTATACATTTTTTTTGGCAGGGCAATGGGGGTTAAATGACTTGCCCAGGGTCACACAGCTAGTAAGTGTCAAGTGTCTGAGGCTGGATTTGAACTCAGGTACTCCTGAATCCAGGGCCGGTGCTTTATCCACTGCGCCACCTATCCACCCCTATTTTATACATTTTTAAAAATTCCTTTAAAAAGCTTCATAGGCTTCACCAGACTGCCAAAGGTGATTCAAGAAAGCTTAAGAAGGCCTCTCCCAGACAGAGGAAGAATCTCATGCCACCTACTCAGGTGGAAAGCGAACTAAGGAGTGATCGGCAACCAGCTGCTGTGATCTCCTAAAAGACAGGAACCTGCAGGGTGGCTGATACTCACAGTGCCCCTTGTTGGGTGGTGTACACTACATAGCCAAACTAGGTGACTCACCAACCCCCCTTCTCATCCTGCCTTCTTCCCATCTCCCTTTTGTAACTCACATTATCCTCCTCTCTGGAAAGGACTTATTCCCACATCTCCTCTATTGAAGCATCTGTCTTCCTTCAAAGCTCAACTCAAGTGCTTTTCATTGTCGTTCATTCATTCAGTTATGTCCAACTCTTCATGACGCCATGAGCCATAGCAAACCAGGCCCTTTTATCCACCACTATCTCTGGGGAGTCTGCCCAAGCTCAGTTTCATTGCTTCCATGACACCATCGATCCATCTCATCCTCTGACATCCCCTTCTCTTTTTGCCTTCAGTCTTTCCCAACATCCAGTAAGTCCCATCTTCTCATTATGTGGCCAAAGCATTTGAGCTTCAGCTTCAGTATTTGACCTTCCAATGAATAGTCAGAATTAATTTCTTTAACTATTGACTGATCTGACCTCCTTCCTGTCCAAGGGTCTCTCAAAAGTCTTCTCCAGCCCCACAATTCAAAGCATAAACTCTGCAGTGCTCAGCTTTTCTTATAGTTTCAACTCTCACAGCCATACATTGGTACTGGAAAAACCATAGCTCTGACTGTATGGACCTTTGTTAGCAAGGTGATATCTCTGCTCTTGGTGTGCTGTCCAGATTTGGCATAGGCTTCCTTCCAAGGAGAAAGCCTCTTTTAATTTCATGGCAGCTATTGCCATCTGCAGCCATCTTCAAGCCCAAAAATATAAAACTGCTTCCATAAGGCATTCCCTGAGCACCACCAGGGATGTGCTAGGTAAATGTTTAACAACCAAATTGTTGGGGGTTAGGGAGTTATGGGCACAACACACTTTTGTTTGTTTGTTTTTTGTGGTTTTTTTGTGAGGCAATTGGGGTTAAATGACTTGCCCAGGGTCACACAGCTAGTAAGTGGCAAGTGTCTAAGGCCGCATTTGAACTCAGGTCCTCTGAATCCAGGGCTGGTGCTCTATCCACTGCACCACCTAGCTGCCCCACAACACACTTTTATTCTGAATTAGTAATATTTTTCTCTATAACTTTGTTAAAATCGAGACAATCAACAGAACAATAAATCAAGTCCTGATTTGGTGTGATTTGCCTATTTCTGAGGCACAAATTCCCCCACACATACTATCACCCCCTAAGAAATATACCATCATCCTTTCCCAGGTATAAGTAACATCTCCCTGTTCAGATTCCTAAAAGTATTTTGTTACTCTCCTTTTCATGTATTTCATTCTCTCTAGCATCATAATTATTTCTATACATGTCCAATGTCTTCCACTCCATCATTAAATTGTAAGATCCTTGAAGGCAGGGCCTGGGTCAGTCATATCTATGTTTGTATACCTAGTGCTGAGTCTAGGGCTCTCTGTACTAGTAAAGAATTAAGAAATATCTGTTGAATTAAATGGAATTTCTGAAATCATGCTCTATTATGTTATATATATTATATTCAATTATATATAATATACAAAATATTATATATTGCATTATAGCTCTTTCTATTTGTATACTATAACACTTTTTTTTTTTTTAGTGAGGCAATTGGGGTTAAGTGACTTGCCCAGGGTCACACAGCTAGTAAGTGTTAAGTGTCTGAGGCTGGATTTGAACTCAGGTATTCCTGACTCCAGGGCCGGTGCTCTATCCACTGCGCCACCCAGCTGCCCCTATACCACTTATTAGAATATGAGATTCATAAGCAAAGAGACCAAGTATCATTTATACTGATATCTCTCTCAGTCATATCTCACTTGCCTTCACATATTAGGCATTTAATGAATGTCTGCTAAATTTGGATGGATTAATCCTGTTTGGGGTAGGAAGATGTCACATCATTTTTAGAGATCCCTTCCAACCATTGGTCTCTGGTAGTCTCTAGCACAACTTCAGCCATAGTAAGTGATGATATGATACATATGGCGTTAAAAAGCAGCAAATTACGTTAAAATACTTGGCTTATGGTCCCAGCTCTAGCCTTATCTTGCTTCATAGCCTTGGGTAAGTCACTTACCCTCTCTAAGCCTTATTTTTCTCATCTATTATTTAGAGAAAATAATAATTTCCCTCCCTTCCAGGCCTATTAAGAGGCTCAGAGATAATGGATAGAAAAATGCCTTCAAAAGTATAAAGTACTTCACTTTATAATAAGTGATTATTTTTATTAATGGAGTTCCTGGGTGGGTAGCATGGTTAATTGCACATCTAGAGGAGGTATCTCTTTACGTCCCTGATATAATCTAGATTGTCAGAACATATCGAACTGGAAAGAACCTCAGAAAACAAAACACAGCATGTCAGAGCCAGAAAGAACCTAACCCCCCTCCAAAAAAATGTTAGAATAAGAAGGCACCTTAGGACATAGAATTTACACTTGACAGACCTTAATATAAAGAATAAAATATTAGAGTGGGGCCTTAGACAATATCTAATCCAACACCTCATTTTATAATTTTTTTTTTTTTGCAGGCAACGGAGGTAAAGTGACTTGCCCACGGTCACACAGCTAGTAAGTGTCAAGTGTCTGAGGCCGGATTTGAACTCAGGTACTCCTGAATCCAGGGCCGGTGCTTAACCACTGCGCCATCTAGCTGCCCCCCCAACACCTCATTTTACACATAAGACAACTAGGTGGCATAGGACCTGGAGTCAGGAAGACTCATCTTCCCGAGTTCAAATCCAGTCTCAGACCTTTACTAGCTGTAAAGTGACCCTGGACAAGTCATTTAACCCTGTTTGCCTCAGTTGCCTAATCTGTAAAATGAGCTAGAGAAGGTAATGGTAAACCACTCAGTATCTCTGCCAAGAAAACCCAAATGGAGTCACAAAGAGCTGGATAGACTGAAAAATGACTAAACAACAACATTTTATAGATGAGTGAACTGCGGGCTAAGGAAGTGAAGCAATTTTCCCAAGGTGAGTGAGTCAGTGATACAGTGGTGACTATGGCCCAGGTTTCCTGAATCCCAGTGCAACGAGCTTATACAGCTTTAAAAAAAATTAACTAACTCCCCCCCCTCCCCACAAGGTAATCTGAAGGAACTAGCTCAGCATTCTTGGATACGCACCCAGTTGAAGTTGTTACTTCCCCCGCACAGGGAGATAGGCTGTTTTAGGAGGAGAAGTAACCCATTTGAAAAAGCTGATAAGCAATTAAGACTAAATTCTGCAAATCAGATGTGTTAAATGAAAAGTTTCTTGGGTTCATTGCCATCTCCTTGCTCCCCGTATCGCAGTCATACATTTGTATAGCACTTTATACATTCCAAACCATTTTCAAATGCATTATCTAATTTGCTCTATCCGTGGCTGCTTAGTACAGTGCCTGGAATTTAGTAAGAGCTTGTTGATTGACTCACTAATGCCCCTACAAAATCCCAGGAATAAACAGGACATTGATTATGGTCCTTATTTGACAAATGAAGAAAACCCAAGCCTTAAAACGGGATGACAACAGCAGCTGTGTAACCCTAAGCAAGTCACTTCTCTCCACACAGGCCTTAGTTTCTTCATTTATTAAATGAATGGCTCGGACCTACATAAATTTAATTTCTTGAGGGTAGAAACTGTCTCACTTTTATATTTGTATTCTCAGCACCAAGCACTGGTCCTGAAACATAATTTGGCATTTAATAAACTGAATCCTTGATGACCGATTATCTAAGTTGAGACATTCTATATTCAAAGTTCCCTTTGAGCTCTAACGGTGTCTGTGTTCTGTATTCAACAATTCAGCTCTGCAGAAAACACCCGTTGGTGTGCTAAGTGAGGGACTAGGCACTAAGGGGGAGGGGGGAGGCAGGATGGGAGGAAGACAGGACAAAGTTTAGATAAGACTGATTCCTGCCTTCAAGGAGCCATCAGGCAAATGAGGAGATAGGACAAATATACAATAAGTAACTATTTTAAGAAAAGCAGCAATTTTATCCCTGGTGAGAAAATTTTTATTTTAAGTCACTTTGTAACTGAAGATCCCTTTCAGTTTTGACAATCTATGTTTTACTGAAGGTGGGGATGGGCTGGGGAAAATTGGTTAAATTTTCAATGTGAGCATTTTATAACTCAAATCAGCAAATACTACAAATTAGGGCTTGATTTTCTTGTTTCGTCTATTATTGAGGCTCAAGAAAGAGATGGAGAAAATGCTAAGAATACAAATTAAACTTAAAAGTGGTGAGGGAGAGAAGAGGTAATTTTGGAGAGTCCAAAATTACCAGCACACCCCTGACTGAAGGTCACACAGAGTTAAAGCCTAGACTAGAACCCAGAGTTTGGGGCTCTGGAACCAGAACCATTTATATTACTACCACAGGCCACCTTTCTCCCTTCCCTAACTGTGCTGGCTCCTTACTGACAGATCAGCCTTTGTATCTGAGAACTTTGTTTGTTGTTCAATTATTCCAGTTGTGTGCAACTTTCTGTGACTCCATCTGGGTTTTCTTGGCAAAGATACTGGAGTCGTTTGCTGTTTCCTTCTCCAGCTCATTTTGCAACTGAGGAAAACTGAGGCAAACAGGGTTAGTGACTTGCCAGGGTCCCACAGCTAGTAAGTATCTGAGTCCAAATTTGAACTCAGGAAGATGGGGGGTCTTCCTGACTCTGGGCAGGCACTCTATTCCCTAGCGCCCCCATCAAAGATTAGAGAAAGGTTTATAGAATAGAGGAATAGAGAGGAAGACCTGAGTTTGTAGATTGACCAATCTTAACCCTGAGTGGTGAAGCGGCTGGCCAAATTCTCACTTGAAAAGGCATTGGGGGAGGAATATTTTGGCCAAGTCAGGTGACTCCAAAGCTTTCCTTTCCCACAAACTCACTCAGCAACAACTTTCTTTCACACACAGGCAAGATCTTCACCTCTAGTTCTCAAGTTCACACTCTCTAGGAGACTTTCCCCGGCAGCTGCATCTACATTCATCCCCAGCATCAGCAGGAATGACAGGGAATTAAACAAACCAAATAATAAAGTCTTCTGGTTGCTGCAGAGCAGAGAGACTCTACTGAAGAAGCTGCAAGTTCCAGATGAGGTCTGCCAAGGCTGAATCTGGAGAGTTAGCATATTATTCCCATCCAACACAGCAAGGAACCTAAGAGTTAGCCACATCTGAGTCAGAGGACTTGGGTTCAAATCCTGCCTCTGACATTGCTACCTGTAGGGTGATGTTAGGTAATTCCCCTTTCTTGTCCTCAGTCCCCTTCTTAACTCTGACTCAGAGTCCTACTCTTCCTTTAAGATACAGCTCAGACACCATTTTCTGCTCGAAACTTTGCCTGATCCTCCCAACTGCTGGTGCCCTCTTTCCCTAGTGACCTTGCATTTGACTACTTTGTACATATTTGTATTTATTCACATTACATTTATGTTTGTATAGGCATGAACTTTTCTGCTTTGAAAGTAGGGTTTGGGGGGCAGCTAGGTGGCGCAGTGGATAAAAGCACCGGCCCTGGATTCAGGAGTACCTGAGTTCAAATCCGACCTCAAGATACTTGACACTTACTAGCTGTGTGACCCTGGGCAAGTCACTTAACCCCCATTGCCACGAAAAAAAAAAAAAAAGAAAGTAGGGTTTGATTCATTCTTTGTACTTTCAACTCCAGCACCTGGCCAAGTGCCTGCCAAATAGTAGGTGCTTAATGCATGTTGATGGATTGGTAAATCTACAATCCACACAAAAATATTAGCGCTGCAAAATGCTAGAAGAAGAGGGAAGAGGAGGAGGAGGAGAAGAAGAGAAAAAGAAGAAGGAAGGAAGGAAGGAAGGAAGGAAGGAAGGAAGGGAAGGAAGGACAGGAAGGAAGGAAGGAAGGAAGGAAGAGGAAGAAGAAGAAGGAAGAAGAAGAGGAAGAAGAAGAAGCTATTTCTATAGTTCTTTAAGGCTTTCAAATCACTTTACAAGTCTCATCTCATTTAAACCTCCTAACTACCTTGGGAGGTAGGTGCTGTTGTTATCCTTATTTTATAGATGAGGACACTGAGGCTAAGAGAGGTTAAGTGACTAGCCCAGGGTTACAGAGCTAGTATCTGAGGCAGGATTCAAACTCAGGTCTTCCCAACTCCAAGTTCAGCATTCTATCCACTGGGATACCTAGAATGTCAGAGTTAGGGAATGCCTTAGAACATAGAGCACTGCACATAGAGTGCTGGACCTAGACAGGATATTAGAACATAGATTGTCGAGTGCGCGGTCCGGACCCAGCCAGGGACACTGCTTCCAGCGCATGTCAGAGTCTTCAGCACCAGCAGCTTCTGAGGCTCCGATCACGGATTGGTGAGGGGTTTCGGCAGTAGGCCGGGGTGAAGTGGAAGCAGTATCTACTGGAGTTGGGGCAAAGCGCCCTGGGTCTGAACCAGTGGGGCTGAATCGAGTGGTGGTGCCCAGTGGGGGAGGGGTAAAAGCACACCAAGCTTCGACCATAGAGAATCAGATGTTCAATCAGACTTCTGTTTCCAGGTCAAGAGAAAGCGGCTATGATTAATCACAAGCCAGGCAGGCTGAGAAGAAGCCCAATCACCCCCTGGGCCACGCTGTAGCATGAACAGTGTGTCCTGGAAGCAGTGCTACACTTTAAGGAGTAAAAAGCAAGAAATAGTAGCAGGATGAGAAGGCAGAGAAAGCAGAAGACCATCGAAAACTTCTTTGGGGGAAAAGGTAGACCACAATACATCCTCAGAAGAGGAAGATAATAATAGGGTCAAAGCTCCAACATCCAAAGCTTCCCAATAAAATATGAACTGGTCTCAGGCCATGGAAGCTCTCAAAAGGGACTTTGAATGAAAGTAGGAGAGATAGAACGAAGATGTAGAGAAAGAGAGGAAGGAATGGAAAGAGAAATGAGAGCAATGCAGGAGAGTCATGAGGAAAAAGTCAACAGTTTGAAAAGCCAAATGGAAAGGGAGATTAAAAAACTGTCTGCTGAAAATAATTGCCTAAGAATTAGGATTGAATGGAAGCTAGTGACCTTATGAGAAACCAAGACACAGTAAAGCAAATCCAAATGAATGAAAAAATAGAGGGCAATGTGAAATATCTCCTTGGAAAAACAGCTGACCTAGAAAATAAATTCTAGGAGAGATAATTTGAAAATCACTGGACTACCTGAAAACCATGACCAAAACAAGAGCTTAGACACCATCCTCCAAGAGACTGTGAGGGAAAATTGCCTGGATATTCTAGAAGCAGAAGCTAAAATAGAAATTGAAAGAATCCACAGATCACCTCCTGAAAGAGATCCCAAAAGGAAAACCTCCAGGAATATTATAGCCAAATTCCAGAACTCCCCGGGTCAAGGAGAAAATATTGCAAGCAGCTAGAAAAAAGGAATTTAAATACTGTGGAGCTCCAATAAGGATAAAGCAAGATCTAGCAGCTTCTACATTAAAGGGACCAGAGGGCATGGAATATGATATTCCAGAGGGCAAAGGAACTGGAACTACAGCCAAAAATCATGTACCCAGCAAAACTAAGCATCATCTTTCAGAGGCAAACATGGAATTTTCAAGGAGAAAGAAGACTTTCAGGCATTTGTTATGAAAAGACCTGAACTGAATAGAAAATTTGACTTTCAAATACAAGACCCTGGAGAAGCATAAAAAGATCAACAAGAAAAAGACTTAATGAGGGATGTTAAAAGATCAAACAATTTATATTCCTACATGGGAAGATAATACTTCAAACTCATAAGAACTATCTCAGTAAGGATTTAACAGAGGACACAGGTCTGAACTGAATACAAAGGGATGTTATGTTTTGTTCTTTGTGGGGTGTCTTATTTCTGGGGCCAGATTTGGGCTTGGGGCCTCCTGGGTCCAGGGCTGGTGCATTGTCCACTGTGCCACCTAACTAACCCATAATGACATCCTTAAAATAGGGTTGAGGTGTAGGAGAAATAGACTGGGGGGAGGGGGAAGGGGAGAGATGGTCTGGGGAGAGGTTGTTCACATGAAGGAAACAAGAAAAAAGCTATGGAGGGGAGGGGAAGAGGGGGAAGGAATTGGGGAGTGAGTGAACCTTAATATCATCAGAATTGACTCAAAGAAGGACTAATTTACATACTCAAGTGGGTATAGTAATATATTTTTGCCCTGAGGGAGGGGAGGGAGATTAAGGGGTGGGGGGAGAGGGGGAAGGAGGGAAGGCAGATTCGGGGAGGGAGTAGTAAAAAGCAAATACTTTCACGGAAAGGTAAATGATGTTTGGCATAACAGCACATAGTATGACATATTGAATTGCTTGATTTCATAGGAGGGTTGATGAGAGAGGGAGAAGAAAATTATGGAACATAGAATTCGCTCAAAGACCTTAAACTCATCAGAGTTGGCTCATGGAGGGAATAACATTCACACCCAGTTGGGAGGAGTAATCTATTTAACCCTACAGCAAAGTATGAGGGGAAGAGGATAAGGAAGGAAGGGTGAAAAAAAAAGGGAGTGCAGAGTAGGGGAGGGGACGATCAGAAGTAAAACACTTTTGAGGAGGAATAGTTTAAAAGAAGATAGAAATAGAGTAAATATCATGGGAAGGGAATAAGATGAAGGAAATAGTTATGATGATTGAATATAATGGCAAAAACCATATGGTACCTACTTTGCTGGGCTAATATGAAGAAAATTCTTTGTCAAGTTTAAGGTACTTTATTTAGGTTATGATGAACAGGATACTATCAGAAAAACCTGGAAAGACCTACATGAACTGAAGCAGAGTGAAAGTACTGTATACAAAATAACAGTAATAGTGTAAGATGATCAGCTGGGAAGCATGTGGTTATTTTCAGCAAGGCAATGGTCCAATATAACCTGAAGGACTTATGAAAATGCAACCCATCTACAGAGAAAGAAGTGATAGTATCTGAAAATAGATGGAAACACATTTTTTTTTTTTGGTGAGACAATTGGGGTTAGGTGGCTTGCCCCGGGTCACGCGGGCTGGTGGGTATTGGGTGTCTGGGACCGGATTTGGGCTCAGGTGCTCCTGGTTCCAGGGCTGGTGCTCTGTACACTGCGCCAACCTAACTGCCCCTGGAACACATTAAAAAAAAAAAAAATTTTTTTCGCTCTTTGACAATTCCTCAGTCTGAAGTTTGGGGAGTTTTTTGACTGTTTTTCTCTCACAACCTAGCTAATGTGGGAATGTTTTTCCATGACTACTCATGTATAACTTATTTTGAAATGCTTGAGTTCTAGTGGGTCGGGGGTGGGAATGGAGGAGGAAGAAGTTGGAACACAATTTTTTTAAAAATTGATGTAAAATTTGTTTTTACATATATTTTAGAAAATAAAATTCTATCAATAAAAAAAATAATTAAAAAAAAAAAAGAACATAGATTGTCAGTCCTAGGGGTCCATATGTGGTATAGTGAATAGAGTACTGGCCTGGAAGACTTGAATTTAAATCCTGCTTCAGACACTTACAATTTGTGTAATTCTAGGGAGGTCGCTGAACCTCTCTCAGCCTCAGTTTTTCCTCATCTGTAAAATGGCGATAATAACAGCACCTACCTCCCAAGGTTGCTGTAAAGATCAAATGAGATGATATTTTAAAATGCTTAGCCCAGTGACTGGCATATGGTAGACCCTTGTTTCCTCCCTCCCTCCCTTCCTTCCTTAGAGAAGTCTAATCCAAACCCATCATTTTGTTGAAGAGGAAATTGAGATCTAGTGAGGGGAAGAGACTTGCCCTCAGTATCATGAGATGAAGAGGCTGGAAAACCAGGTCTAGAACCCAGGCTCTGTTTCATAGAATCTACGATTTAGATGCAGAATGGGCCGTAGAGGTCACCTAGCCCAATCCCATCATTTTACAAAGAAGAAAACAAAGGGCCAGGCCAAATTATTTCCCCAGAGTCACACAAGTGCTAAGAGACAGAGCCAAGATTTAAAAGCAGGTACAGACTTCTTTCTACTACATCCCCAGTACTTTTTAGGTTTGGCAGTTCCTTAGAGGGGGGAAAACAACAGATACCTACACTGGGTTTTTTGGGGTTTTTGGTTTTTTTGTTTGTTTGTTTTTTGCAGGGCAATGAGGGTTAAGTGACTTGCCAGGTCACACAGCTCGTAAGTGTCAAGTGTCTGAGGCTGGATTTGAACCAGGTCCTCCTGAATCCAAGGCCAGTGCTTTATCCAATGCGCCACCTAGCTGCCCAGATACCTACACTCTGACAAGTCTTCATTCTGAAGATTGCCTTCCATGCAAAATCAGGACCTCCAAGCCTTCTCTGCTTGGAATGATATGGAGGAAAATCATGGTTTTTTCAAGGGGGAAAAAGATGAAGGCCTTGAAACTGATTGGCTGGCACCTCTGCTTCAGGGAGTTGCCTGTATAACTACTCCCTGACCCTCCCGATGAGCCTGAGGGAAAAAATGAGCTTACAAATTCAATACCTTCCCCTTACCACAACATGCACAGATTGATTAAGTTTACTCCATAAGGGTTAGAAATAACTATGTAAACTCAAAACCCCGACTCTGGAAGATCAAGGAAGGAGATGGAAGTCCCTAATCTCTGCTGTCCTTTCTTGGTTTCCTGTCCCTAGCATTCTCATATGGTGGGATCAGAGTCATATCCAACTCGCCACTTACTTCTTGGGGGTGTAAGGGCTAAAATTCTAGCTAGTCTATCTAAAATATCTAATGAGCTGGTCGCCAATAAATTATAAGCGTTAAGCAAGAGTTAGACTTTTTAAGCATTTATTAAGGAGAATAAGAATTTGTGGAGAGAGAAAGAGGTCTAGATTCAGCTATCTATCTCGGGGAGCTAAATTCTCCTGCTCCGCTCTCCATTGAGAGTCCTGGCAAAAGAGAATGAGCCACACCTCCTTCATCCCACAAGCCTCCTGTGAAACTGGGAAACATCCCAACCACATGCACACACATCTCCAAGCTAATTGGCTGGTAGCCATGATTGACAGTACCCACGAGTAACCGTCCACTTCTGACACCAAGGACCTGATCGCATGGCTTGCCCTCAGATGCCTTCTCCTCATGGCGGAGCTTTCCTACAGTAACTCTCCAGCAGGTGGCATCATTCCAATCGCTACAGGGACAGTGTGACAATCACTTGGGGACAAAGTTTCTCCACTGTAAAATCATAGGGTTGGACTAATTGATGTCCAAGGTCCCTTCCATTCTGACTGATATGCTTTCTGGTCTCCATTCTAAGGACCCGTTCGACTCTATAGTGCTCTAATTCCTCATGGAGGGGTACCATGATATCCTGGTTAGAGAGCAACCTCAAAGCCAGGAAACTGGGGTCAGGTCCTGTCTTTGTATCATACTTGATTGTGTGACTCTTGGCAGGCTATTTAACCCTCTTCCTTGCTCTAGGCAATTCTCCAAAACTTGAAGTTGCAGAGAATGCCAAGCCTTGTTAGAGAGGCTTCCTCACCTGGAATTTATATAGAAATGAAATCACAGGGCCAGTTCTTATACCAAGGATTCCTCATTGCAGGATTCCCAACCAGTGAGCTGGAATTGCATTCTTTCAACTATATAGGTCAGATCCTGTCCTCTGCTGTTTAAATACCTTTAGTGGCTTACCATTGCCTGAAGGAGAACATACGAACTGCTAACCTGGCATCAGAGCCCATTTAGAAAGTGGCAAGAGTGACACATGTGCAGAATGCTTCTGACAGTGTCTCCCTAGGTGGAGAAACTAGGAAGCTTCCTTCTGAGGAAGTTGTAAGGATTGCCTATAGAAGTGCCTTGTAGAAATGTTGCAATATGTTAGACATTCTGTAACCCGTTCCTGTCTGTTACCCAGGTGCTTAGGAGAAGCCTTTTTCAATTGGCTATGTAAGCGAGACTGAGAATGCCTTCAAAATGCATTAACAGAGAGATCCCTAGCCATTTTTGCTCTTTCTCTGCAGTCTTGGTGAATTTTAGATTTCCTCTCAGATGCTATCTATTTATTGTTTCATTGAAAAAAAAAAAGGTGGAAAAAAAAGAAAAAAGAAAAACAAAGGTGAGAGACCATTCTATAAAGGGAGAGAGAAGTCTTTTATCTTCTCCCCTCCAAGGCCCTATGACCCTGTAAATATAAATCTGCTATTTATTCTTTCATTCTAGGTGAAGGAAGAGTGATGTCTCTGTCTCACTACCTAGGTTTGATAGCCAGCTCAGCATCAATACGCATAGGAACAAGGATGACCTTTGAGAGTGTGACCTTCTGGACCCAGCCTAGTGTTAGATTATATTATATTGGATTGGATTAGATTAAACATTTATTAAGTGCTGACTTAAGTACCAGTTGCTGGGCTAAGCATTCAGAATATAAATATAGCACAAAAGGAAGTCCCTACCCTCAATGGGTTTATGTTCTAGTAAGGGAAGACAGTGCTAAAAGGAGTCTATGAAAGGTGGGAAAGTCATTTCTGATTCTTTGTGACCTCATTTGGGGTTTTCTTGGCAAAGATAAAGGAATGCTTTGCCATTTCCTTCTGAGACAAACAGGGTTAGGTAACTCACCCAGAGTCACACAGCTGGTTAACTGTCTGAAGCCAGACTTGAACTCAGAAAGAGTTCCAGGCCCAGTACTCTATCCACTGCACCACCGAGCTGCCCAAGGCCAGAGCATACTTGCTACAAACAAAACTGCTCCCCTTTACCTCCTCTCTGATGGAGGCAGACTAGAGTGGATCATGTTCTATCTAGTGTCCTCCTCATACTGTACATTACACTAAGCAAGTTGCCTGTTCCATGTATTCTCTACATCTCTACCTGTTGAAATCTTTCCCTTTCTTTAAGCTCAGTTCTGGGGCACCTTCTTCATGAAACCTTCCTTGAATTCCTCAGTTTCAGCCTCTTTCATGCCCCTTATCACATTCTAATTTATATCTTAATTATCTGCTTATCCTTGTTTTGATTGTTAACACCTTAAAGTTATTATTCTCACTTAGCATAGCCTTCATAAATGGCTGTTAAATTGAATGAATTCAAAATCCATAAAATTAGAATTAGAAGGGACTTTATGATTTTACATATCAGGAAACTGAGGCCCAGGGATGTTGAATGATCTGCACCAAGGTCAAACAGGTATTAAGATGCAGCATTAAGATTCCAAACCAAGGTTCTGATGCCACAAACTGTTGCTGTTTTTCTAATTAACCACAGCTGCTCTGAATTGAATTGATGGTAGATCAGTTAGGTGGTAGCTCTCCAAGATGATGACTGTCACCATGGATGCTCCTCTAGTAGTCTTTGCTCCCCAATGTGCTGAGCACAAGGTTTGGAACATAGTAGGCAACTTAATAAATGCCTGTTGACTTAACTTGTCTTGTCCCAGGATTTAGAGAATCATGGATCTCAGAACTCCAAGGAACCTCTGAGGTCATCCAGTCCAACTCATTACTGACCAGAAGTCCCCTCTACACAACAATCTCAATGATCAGAGTTATAAATCAGAATCTTGGGGTCTGGGGTAAATTCATGGGGAAGATGAGGAGAAAGGAGGTTGTATAAAACAGTGTAAGTAGTTCTAGGAACAGGAGCCGATGATGATGGTGGTGGTAGTGATGTCAATGACACAGTGGATAGAACACCTGCCCTGGATTCAGGAAGAGATGAGTTCCAATTTGGCCTCAGATACAAATTAGCTGTATGACCCTAGACAAGTCACTTAACCCTGTTTGCTTCTGTTTCCTCATCATAAATTGAGCTGGAGAAGGAATGGCAAACCACTCCAGTATCTTTGCCAAGAAAATCCCATAGGGGTCATGAAAAGTTAGACACACTGAAACAACTAATCACAAAGCATTTATATAGTCCTTTAAGGTTTTTCAAAGTACTTCATCTCATTTAATCTTCACAACAAAGTAAGTGTTTGAGTTAGGATTTGAACTCAGGTCTTCCTGACTGATGCAAGTCCAACACTTTATCCTCCATGCTACTTAGTGGGGAATTAGAAGGGTCTGTGCTGTGGTCCAGTCAGACAGGACTGAACAACATGAAACTTACATGCTAAATGCCTCCAAGAGAGTGTGGTACTTTTGGTGGGTGACAGTAAGAAAAGGGGTCCTGGGAGAAGGGAAATCACTTTAACAGGACCCTATATATATTATATTAGTTTTTCTGTTGAAATATACTACAAAAGGGAATATTTTAAAAAAATAAAATTCCTTATATTAAATTAGGTGGCAGTTTGGAAGGAGGCTCAAGGTATTTGTTTTCGCTTAGGGAACTTGAATCTGGGGAAGAACTGGAGGTAAGGCATAGATAGGGATGGTGGTCACCAAGTGAGGAAGCTCACTCCTACCTCTCCACTCTAATGTTGCAGGTCTAGAGCAAAGCTCTGGTTCAGACATTTTCAGTCATGTCTGACTCTTCATGACCCCATATGGGTTTTCTTGGCAAAGATCCTGAAGTGGTTTGCCATTCCTTATCCAGCTCATTTTACAGAAGAAGAAATTGAGGCAAACAGGGTTAAGTGACTTGCCCGGGGTCACTCAGCTAGTATGCATCTGAAATCACATTTGAACTCAGGTCTTCCTGACTCCAAACCCAGCACTTTATCCACCACCCCACCTAGTTGTCAGTGAGCTAGCCATGCCCAGTAGCTATCCATCCTCCACTGGAACAACTTTAATTGTTAGGAAGCTCTACCTTATTATAAGCTGAAGTCTGCCTCTGCAACTTCCTCCACTGGTCCTAGTTCTACCCTCCATTTGGGATCAGGCAAAACAAGTCTGATATCTTTTCCCCAGCCTTTCGTAAGCTTGAAAGATGCTATCATAGTCCTCTAAGGGTTCTTATGGGTCATCTCCCTCCCAATGGGGAGAAAAGTCCCCAACAGTCCTATCTCCCAGTTCCCATCAGATACTTTCCTGTCAGCACCACCAACTTTCCATCTCGGGCTTCAGGGGAAAAGAAATAGGGCGTTCCCCAGAAAAGAGTGAAGGCCTCCTGGATGTGTGGTGAAAGAAACTGAAAGAAAACTTGGAACTAGAAAAAAGGCAAGTTACCCTCATGGGTTGAGCCCCAAACCAAACACAGATGTGAATTAGGGGCTGAACTATTATAGTTTTGTGTTGGAGATTTGGGGAGCAGGGGCTGGGTTAAGAGGTGCTTTTAGAGAGGGGAAGCTACCTGGTGAACAAATTGGAAATGGAACTTGCACCAAAGTATATATTAGAACTGAGTGGAGAACAAAACAGACCTTCTAGACATTCGAAGTGGAACCTAAAGGCACAGAGCCTATTTGAAGCCAAGTCCCTGACTTACAGCAGTAGGATCATGGGATCCCAAAGTGTGATAGTCATAGGACAGTGAAACACCTCTTACTATGTCAATTGAAGCTATGGAGATGCCTTGCTCTTTTCCAGATTACAATTTACAAAGCACTCCTCCTCAGAAGAACAAATACATGAAGCAGATGAGGTTATCAGATAACAGGGATCGTAGATTTAGGACAGGAGGGACCTTGGAGGTCATCTAATCCAACTCCCTCATTTTATAAATAAGAAAATTTCGGTACACAAAAAGTGAAATTATTTAAGGTCCTGCACATTTCTATAGTACTTTAAAGTTGATAAATTGATTTTCTCTCAGCAAATTAGAAGAGTACAACAGTACCATGAAATCTATGAGATCAGATGAGAAATAAAAATTTCCAGCTAGGGGTGATCAAGGTCAGCTTTAAACAGGGGAGGTAGCATTTGAGATAGGCCCTGGAAGGAGGGATAGGATGGAAATAGATGGAAACGGGGGTCAAGGAGGGCAGTCAAGATGTTATGATAATAAGGGGCATGTAGGTGGTGCATTAGATAAAGCACCAGCCCTGGATTCAGGAAGACCTGAGTTCAAATCCAGTCTCAGACACTTGACACTTACTAGCTGCGTGACCCTGGGCAAGTCACTTAACCATTCATTGCCCCCCCCCACAAAAAGATGTAATAATAATAATAATAACTTACACTTCTATTGCTCCTCAAGACTTACAAAAGGCTTTCCTCACAACAGCCCTTAAGATAAATATCCCCATTTTACAGAGAAAAGAAAATGAAGATCATAGAGGGAAGGTGATTTGTCCAAGGTGATATTGTTAACCAAGCCTCAAACCAGATCTTATGCCTAGCCTAGATTCTCTCCACTGTCCCACTCTCTTTCAAAAAGCAAGCTATAGATGTAGGGAACCAGGGGTGTAGATTATTGTACACACTGTTAGACCAGCTGATGTGTGGTGGCTTGTCTAAACTACTTTTTAATTTTCCTTGTTTTATTCATTTTTACAAGGGTGGTCCTTCTGGGATAGGAGAGAGAATATGTAATATGGAAATAAAGGAGATGTAAAACAAGATTTTAATGAAAATTTTCAAAAAAGAGAGCATGATAGAGATTGCTGCTACATCTATGAAGACCCTTCCCCTCATCATCAACTATCCCAAATTCCCTGCTATCTTCACTCTTAAATTTTGAGACTAATACATATAGGAGAAGAGGGAGGAGATTTTCTGCAGACACACCTTTACACAGAATTCTCTGTAACTCATCACTTTCCACTACCTTAGTCATCTCTAGAAGCCTGAGAAATAATTTCATTGAAATTCGTTATTACCACTGTTACCACTATTTGATTCCATTCAATGAACTTTTATTATACAAGCAGAACATTCCAGCCCATGGCATAGAGAGCAATATAACAGGCATGATCTCTGACTCAAACCTCAGGAACCCTGGGTTCACAAGTTTCAGTTCTACCAATGACTTACTGTATGACCTTGGACAAGTTGTTTTCCACTCTGGGCCACAGTTTTTTCAGCTATCAGTCAATCAACAAACATTATTAATAGCCTACACTGTGCCAGGCAATGTGCTAAGCTCTGGGGAATACTAAAAGAGAAAAAGACAATGTCTGCCCTCAAAGAGCTTACAATCGAATGGGGGAAACAATTGTACAAATAAATAATATACAAAGCAAGCTACAAACAGGATAAATAGGAAAGAACTGACCAGTATTCTTTCAGCTTTAACATTTCTGTGTTTCTAAGGTTCCTTCCCCCCCCTCTAATTTCATGATCTGTGTTCCCAGGACTCCTTCTAGTTCTGACATTCTATATTCTTTTTTATCATAAAAGTATTTTATTATTTCCAGTTACATGTAGAGAAAGTTTTCAACATTTGTTTTTATAAGATTTCTAGTTCCAAAATTTTTTCTCCCTCCCGCCCCTCCCTCCCCCTCCCCTTTCTCCCCTCCCCAAGACAGCAAGCAATCTGATATAGGTTATATAATATACAATCACATTAACGTATTTCTGCATTAGTCAAGCTGTGAAAAAGAATCAGAGCAAAAGTGAAAAACCTCAAAAAGAAAAACAAAAAAAGTAAAATAGTATGGTTCAATCTGCATCTAGATTCCACAGTTCTTTTTTTTCTGGATTTGAAGAGCATTTTCCATCATGAATCCTTTGGAACTGTCTTGGCCATTGTATTGCTGAGAAGAATCAAGTCTATCACAGTTGATCAACACACAGTATTGTTGATACTGTGTTACTATGTTCTCCTGGTTCTGCTTATTTCACTCAGCATCAGTTCATGTAAGTCCTTCCAGGTTTCTCTGAAATCTGCCTGCTCATCGTTTCTTACAGCACAATAGTATTCCATTACATTCATATACCACAAACTTGTTCAGGCATTCCCAATTGATGGGCTTCCCCTTAATTTCCAGTTCCTTGCCACCACAAAAAGAGCAGCTATAATTATTTTTGTACACTGACATTCTATATTTCTTTTTTGGACATTCTATATTCTTAAAGCTTTCCCTGTTCCAACAGTCTGTATTCATATTCTTTTGTTTGTTTGTTTTATTTTTTTGTTTGTGGGCAATGAGGGTTAAGTGGACTTGCCCAAGGTCACACAGCTAGTGCCAAGTGTCTGAGTTCAGATTTGAACTCAGGTCCTCCGGAATTCAGGGCCAGTGCTTTATCCACTGCTCCACCTAGCTGCCCCTGTATTCCATATTCTTAAGGTAACTTTTAACTCTAAAATTAATTTTTCTTAGTTCTAATGCACCTTCTACCTCTAACATTCACTGACTCTTCACTGAAGAAAAAAAATCACTGAGCTTTGGGTGGGGGAAAGCCTTTTGTTGGCAGCGTTGATTAGTGGGAAGAACCTTGGCCCTGGTGTTCATAGATTGTCCGCACCAAATCCTAACTCTTACACTTACTAGCTGTGTGAACTTTGTCGAGTTCCCCATTTCTCTTGGTTATAGTTTCTCTGTCTATTTTTCATTACCCACTTTACTGGATTGTTGTGCCGAAAGTGCTACCTGTGTCCCGTTATTCTTTTCTGCAGATCTTCAGAAGGGGGCGGGAGGAGCCCCTGTTGGGAGTCTGGGAAGGAACATAGGGGTAAGAGCTGGGCAAAACTCCCTCATCTGGCAGATTCAGGGCAGGAATCAGATCCCCCTTTATTTTAAGCCTTGAAATCCCTGCTGACAAATGTTCTGCGGAGGAGCATACTCACCCAGGGCAGGCAGCCCAGGTTGCCAGGATATGAGACTTAGCCTGAGGAGGAGGCTTGCCACCCATTACTTTGTAACCCCTAACTTTGTAAGGCTTTTAATGGGTAATCTACTTGTATAGGTCATTTGGAAAATGAGCCCAAGCGGGTTACTGGGTTTTAATCCATTTCCTCAGCTCCCAGGTCCAGGCCAAGGGAGCTGAGGAAGAAGGATAGGACAGAAGTCCAGCCCAAGTCCGAAGACAATGAATGATCTTTGCTGCCTTGGACACAGTGTATCGAAGGATGAATGGAATGTGTTCTGAGCTCCCTTCCCCGGAGTTCCGTGAAAATAGCGGCATTAATTAACAGTTCCTCTGTGCATAAGCTGAGCAGAGACAAGGCCAAGCAGCTTTTAACAACTCCCCACTTGGCTTTTAAATAACATCGGATTTAAGAAGGAAAAGAAAGAAACAGAACCTCCTCCTGCAAACCCCTCCCCCTCCCCCTTCCTCAGCCACCTCATCACCTTAGACAACAAACCGTTACAGCTGCTCAGAGAGAAATCAGAGAATGTCAAAGCTCCAGGACACCTACGATTAAAATCTCTCTGAATGTTAGAAGCAGGGAACATAGAGCCCAGAGCAGAGGTTCTTAACCAAGGTGAGGAGGGAAAAAATTAGATCTTTATTTCCAATAACACCTGACTGAAATGTAGCATTTCTTCCAATTATTTAAAAAAAACCCATCATTCTGAGAAGGGATCCACAGGTCTCACCAGATTGCCAAGGCGTCCAGGACATACAGAAGATTAAGAGCAGGGAATGTTAGGACATGGGATAATAACAACTGTACTAAACACTTCACAATTATTCTATTTGATTCTCACAGCAACCCTGGGAGTCAAATGCTGTTATAATTTGACAGCTGGGGAAACTGAGATAGAGTTTAAGTGACTTTCCCAAGAACAGAGAGCTAGTGTTTGAGGACGTATTTGAACTCAGGTCTTCTTGACTCCAGGTCGAGGGCTCTATCCACTGTGTCAGCTGTAAGAAGGAGCTAAATGATATCTTAGTACACAGAATGTTAAAAGGAAGAAGGAACTTAGATGGTAGATCTTCAGCAAGAGAGAACTTCCAGGGGCAGCTAGGTGGCACAGTGGATAGAGCACCGGCCCTGGAGTCAGGAGGACCTGAGTTCAAATCCAGCTTTCAGACATTTAACACTTACTAGCTGTGTGACCCTGGGCAAGTCACTTAACCCCAATTGCCTCACTAAAAAAAAAAAGAGAGAGAGAGGACTTCCAAGGTCATTGTGTTTAACCCCTTCACTATATAGATGAAAAATCTGAGGCTTAGAGAAATTAAGTGACTCACCCAAGGTCACACAGAGAGTTTGTGGCTGAACTACCTTCTGACCATCTCTTTCCCTTGCATTAGGTTATGAATCTTAGGGTTAGGAGGATTTTCAGACCATGGCACCCCAGTGTTCCTTCCTGCAGTTATCAAGGCATCCCCCCTCCCTCCATGCCTTAGGATGAGCACTCAGAATTTCCCTGAAGTCATTTTAGGACCCTTTTCTAAGACAGAGATCTGATTAACACACTATGCTCATTCCGATGAAGACACTCAAGAGAGTTGGTCCGGGGGCCATCTAGGGCTGTCCAGCCAGGATTTGCCTCCTTTGGAAGGAAGCACCTGAATGCTTCTCCTCTGGCAAAGACCTGTGATCCAAGGAAGGTGGAGAGCATGGCTGTCTGAGCCGGCTTTCAGAGTGTCCTCATCTGTAAAATGAGAGGGTTGGATTTAGATGGGCTCTGAGGTCCCTTTCAGGTCTAGATCTATGATTCTAGGTATTTATTAATAACCTACCATCCATACTATGTGCAGAACCACCTGAAAAGTTCTATGAAGGCTAAAAAGAAGAAAAAGACAAAGACCCTATTCAAAAGCCTCTCATTCTATGTGGAGAGATAAGACACAAACACATGGAAAATTAAACAATGCAAGATTTTTTTTTCGTGGGGCAATGAGGGTCAAGTGACTTGCCCAGGGTCACACAGCTAGTAAGTGTCAAGTGTCTGAGGTCGGATTTGAACTCAGGTCTTCCTGAATCCAGAGCCTGTGCTTTATCCACTGCACCACCTAGCTGCCCCAATGCAAGATTTTAAAATAACAGTTCTCAGGAACAACGGAAGAGTGTCCCCAGGTAGCTCATGACAGGTATGAAGCCTGGCGCAGTAGAAAGAACCTCTGGATATGGAGGTCAGAAAAGCCAGCTTTAAATCCCAGCTCTGACACTTAATAATGGGGTAACCTTGGGTAAGTCATTTAACCTCTTGAAGCCCCATTTCCTCTGTAAAATTGTGATAATACCTTCATTATCTGACCACTAGGGGGGTCTTCTAAGAAAAGTCCTTTTTAAAACCTTAAAGTGCTAAAGAATAGAAGTTGTTATCTGTAAAATGAAGGCCATTAGATTAAATGTTCTCTAAAGTCCCTTTAGCCTTCTAATGTCCTACATATCTATATTAAATTACCAAATGAATGATAATCATAATAATAGCAACAATCATAATCTCATATTTCTCTAAAGCTTTGCAATTTACAAAAATCCTTCCCTTACAACAACTTCAGTTCTTATCTCCATTTTGCAGATAAGAAAACTGAGTTCCAGAGATTGACAGTAAGCCTGTATCAGAGACAGTAAGTGCAGTGGAATTCACTGCTCCTAGAGGCAATGCTGTGTCTTGAAGGACATAAGTAAGATAAGCAGTTCTCAAAGTGTGGTCCTTGACACCCTTTCAGGGGGTCCATGAGGGCAAAACTATTTTCATAAAAATACTAAAAAGCTTTCATGTCTACTATGGTAAATGTGGATAGACATAGCCCATATAAACAAAATCTCTTTGCAGGCTGGGGTAGGGAATCCAACAATGAAGACTGTGAAGGGGTTCTGAAACCATAAAGTTTGAGAAATGCTGAACAAAGTGAAATCTTTGTAGAAGGTGAAATTGAATGTTAGAGAGGGGAAGTGAGGGCAAGGGCATTTCAGGAAAAGGTAGGGTACTACTGCAGGAGAGGGAATTGTGTGAATAAATGTTCCTTGGAGGGAAAGTATAATGTGTGTTTGGGAGTCACAAAAGAAATAAGTATGGCTGGAACATAGCATATGCTAAGGGAATAGCAGAGAATCAATCCCAAAAGGAAGGGAAGGCTTCGAATGTGACTCTAATTTGGACTTTTTCCTGGTGGCCATGAGGAGCCACAGAACATTAGTGACCAGAGGAGAAACACACTTGGGAAGATCAGTCTGGCAGCGTGTGCAGAAAGCCTGGTAAAGGGTTAGCCAGGAGACCAGGAGGGCAGTTAGAGAACCATTTTAGCACTCTACATTTAAGCTGCTAGGCTGTCCTGACTTCAGTGCAACGACTTCCCATCCAGAGCTGGATGGTGCTGAGCTCTCTCTGTCCTATGTCTTCCATGGAGTCTTCTTGTATAACTTAAGCTGATTTCTGAGGGATGGATGGGCTTTGGAAAGGGAGGAGTGCCAGGGATGAGGAGGAGGACAGAAGAGGGGAGGAATACCGGAGTGGGGAATATTCTGACTTATTAGCCAACTGGTGATCCTCCAAGCAGCTAATAATCTCACATTGTTATAGCATACTCCTTAGAACAACCCTATGTGGTAGGATTATTCTTTCAGTTTGACAGATGAGCGTGCTGAAGTGAAATAAGTCGTCCAGGGTCATAAGGTAGTATGTGGCAGAATTGGGCTTCAAGCCCAGGTGTCGTGACTCCAAATCCAGCAGTCTTTTCAATACACTAATAGTTTGAGTGGAGGCCTAGCAGGAACAGATGGCTTGTAATAATTGTTTGAGTCATCTCCCTGAGCGCCATGGACCTCAAGGGGCTACAGGAATATGAATCCACTTAAACTCTCTCCCTCCCTAACGCCCCAGAAACACCTGTGGCTTTTTAGAGTAAGGAAGTGTGCAAAAAAAAAAAAAAAAAAAGACCCTGACTCATGAGACAGGAAACCTGGACTCAGATCCCAGGTCTGTCGCTAACTCGATAGTGCCTCAGTTTCTTCTTCCATAAAACAATGAAATTAGACTGATTAGATGATCTCTAAGTTCTTTTCCAGTTCTAACCGTCTAGGAGCCTGTCGATTTGGAGAGAAGGAAGAAGCAGATGGCAGTATGGGTAACTGTATCCTTTCATCCCGGTCACAAAGCCCTTTTCCCAGATGGCACCAGCCCAAGCTGAGAGGAAAAATCAGCAAATCGAACTAGGCCAAAGATTCAGGTCTTAAGTGGTCAGTAAAGATATATTTTCTCCCCTCCCCAACTCATGGAACAACATGGGCCATGAGATCAGGACTAAAAAAAGGTCACCCAATAGAATGATACCAAGGTGATGTGAAGGAGGCAGTAGATAACAACACCGCCATCTTGAGTAACAGCAATCTCAACCTTGTATTAAAAGAAATGAAATTTCTGCCATCTCCTTCCCCCTCCCCCTACCCCACCCTTTCATATTTTCAAAGAAGTATCTCAGTGTAGTGAAAAGGACACTGGAGTTAGTCATGTGACCTGAATTGAATCTTGGCTCTAACTCTTGTTGACTGTGACCCTTCTCTTTCTTGGCTTCAGTTTCTTATTTGTACAGTACAACAGAACAATTATTTAAGTACCTAAAATGAGGGTGATAATATGTGCACTACTTTCTTAGAACGGATATTAGGAAAGTGTTTTTTAAACTCTAAAGGTCAATTGAAATCATAGGTCCAGGGCAGCTAGGTGGCACAGTGGATAAAGCACTGGCCCTTGATTCAGGAGGACCTGAGTTCAAATCCAGCCTCAAACACTTGACACTAGCTGTGTGACCCTGGGCAAGTCACTTAATCCTCCTTGCCCTGAAAAAAAAAACATAGGTCTTTTAGAGCCAGAAGAGACCTTAGAGAGGTTATGGCATTTACAGAGAGGAAAACTGAAATGCATGGAGATTTAATAACCTGCCCATGATTATACAATTATTAAGTGACAGAAGAAGCATTAAGTGCATTAGAAAACACCAGATTTTTTTATTCCAAATGTAATGTTCTTTGCCTTATACCATGCTGCCTCCCATACATTACTGTTGTTGTTATTATTATGGGAACAGCATTTCTGCTACTAGCAGGAATGTAGAGCAAAAGCAGAATGTAGAGCAAAGGTTCTAGGGTAGTGAGTGGTAGGTAGCCAGCTCCAATGGTTCCCCATGGCCCTTTAGGTCTGGTTTTAATTTGATCTGCATGGAACCAGGGGCCCTATGGGAATTCAAAAGAGCATTGTCATTTCAGCTCCATACAGCTCCTTTGCAGTTTTGCTAAATGGAGCCCCCTGGAAGTTTTGAAAGTTTACAGTGTATATGATAAAAGATGAAAGGAATTTTTTGATCCCAGGTTAGAAAAGAAACTCAGGTCAGGGAACTCAAGGGCAATAGGAAAAAACAAAATCTTCAAACCAGCTGGCTGGGGTCTGCATCACAAAAGAACTAAGTGTAACACTTTTGATACACTAAAACAACTCCCCCTAATCAAATACACACACACACACACACACACACACACACACACACACACACACACACACACACACTCTAATCCAGCAGATGGCATCATTGAGCAGTCAAAGGCCAGCAAATATAGCAGAGGACCCCAGCAGCAGCAATAGAGATGTTTACAAGAGTGGAGATGCCCAGTAGTGGCCACAGAGTAGCAACTTAATAAACAACTAGTACAATGACATCATCTAAAGACATTAAGGGTAGTACAGGTTCAGAGGCATTAATTATTCACCCCAAACATACATAGGCCCCATGTAAGGTATTTTGTGGGTATTCCCTGGCTATACATGGTACATACACTTATGTGACTCCATGTGTATTTTTTGGTCATGTATGTTTCCTTCTCTCCCTTGTTGCTATGGTAACCTGTAGGAGAGTTTAACTTAAGTCTTTTGTCTTGACATAGTGTGTCTTCTGGCTAATCTGGTAAAAGTAATAATTGGTAGAGACTCATGAGCTTTTTTTGGTCTAATAATATTTTATGTTGTAAAGACAATTTAAACCATTCTTTTAAAAAAATTTTGAGTTCCAAATTTTCTTCCTCCCTCCCTCACCTGCCCCCTCCTTAATACAGTAAGCAATTTGATATAGATTATATATGTGTAATCATGTAAAACATATTTCCATATTAGTCATGTTGTAGAAGAAGAAACTGACCAAAAGAAAAAACATATGAAAAAATAAAGATAGTGAAAAATAGCATGCTCCGATCTATATTCAGACTAATCAGTTCTTTCTCTGGAGATAGAAAGCATTTTCCATCATGAGTCCTTTAGAACTGTCTTGGATCATTGTCTTGTTGGGAATGAGCTTTGTTTTTGAGCAAATGTTCACTGAGGAGGTGACTTAAACCTGGGGTACTTGACTGGGGGCCTATGTAGAACAAATACCATGGGAGAGTCTTTCCTATCATCTAGTGGAAAGAATACCGGACTTGAAATCAGAAGCCCTAGGCTTCAATCCAAATTCTATCTTGATATTGTTTAACTTTCAACAAAGTCATTTCTCCCCTGTGGACCTCAGTAGACCTCCTGGGTAAAATGGGGATAAAAATCTCTGCCTTGGCCCTCACAGAGGTACTGTAAGAATTGTGTAGGAGAACAGAAGAAAAGCCCTGACAACTGGCCTGCCTCCCAGTGGAGGTGGTGTCCTAGCCACTAGATGCTCTGGGCTTGACAATGTTTGATGGCCTGCCTTGATTTCTTCTGCTTTTGGCTCTTGTCTGGAATCTTGCACAACCCCTGGGCCAGTAATAGCACACATTCAAATTCCCCTGCACCAGGCAGTGTTGTGAAACCCCAGGGGTGCTACTTTTACCGAGGAAAAGTTCCATTGAGTTTGGGCCAAGAGTGAATGTAATCCCTCAGAAGTGCTTACTAAACACTACCCTGTGTGTGTGTGTGTACTGCAGGCACCATTATCATCTATGGCTTTTATCTAGCCCTTTTCTTTCCAGGAAGAGCTCAAAGGCATTGCCCTGACAGCATCCATTCTCCCATTCCTCCCAAATAGATAGCGGAGATAATGCCCTCATGGAGCAGATGGGTAGTGAGCCAAAAGCGCAAAAGGAGTTTGGCCCAAGATTACATGTGAAGTCTAGTGCTGATTTGGGAATAGATCCCGGCATCCTTAATCTTGTTTTTCATTCAGCCTTGCAAACAAGTTAAAAGACAAGTTTCTAACTTACATAGTTTTCCGTAGTATCTGAACCATACATAATCTTCCCTCATATTCTGCTCCATGTCCTAGAATCTTAAGCATCTGAGAATCACAACATATCTAAGCTGCAAGAGACCTTAATAGTAACAAACTGTGAGACTTATTGACTTAGAAAACATTATCTATGTTGTATTGTATTTTTAATTTATTTTGTTAAACATTTCCCAGTTACATTTTAATCTAGTTGGAGTGGGGCTACGAATTTGACACCTCTGCCTCAGAACATGGAATATAAACTATGGGAGAAAACTCAGAACATGGAATGTTAGCAATGGGAGGGACCTAAGAACATGGAATACCAGTGATGGGAGGGACTTCAGTACATGGAATATTAGAGCTAGGAAGTATAAATGTAGACTGTCAGAAGTAGGAGGAATCTGTTAGAGCAGGAAAGAATCTTAGTGATCATCCAGTCTAATGCCCTCATTTTACAGATGAAGAAACTGAGGGGGTTCTCAAGGTTACATGGCTGATAAGCAGCTGAACCAGAGACTCAAACTCAGAACTTCGGACTCTTAAGTGCAATGTAATTTCCTCAAGTCTAAACAACTCATATTCTGCTGCTGCTGCTGATTTGGGGGGAGGTCTGGTTACTTGGGTTCACAGTGATTTGTCCTTCACTGAGTAACTCTAGTGTCTGGCCTCTTGGCCAGCAGAGCTGCAGGAGATTAGCAGAGTTGGGCATGGTCATGTCAGGCATGAAAACAGCTCCTGTGACACAGGGCTCACCAATCCTACCCGCCTGCCTGTCTCCCAGCTTTGACAGCTTCATATACCTGCTTCCTATATAGTTGGATGGCTCCATGTAGGAGAGTTTGGCTTCAATTCCCCAGACAAGACTTTGGGATTCTCCCTTGTAAAGTTAGAAAACCTTACACTCAGCTCCAGGTTCTTTTTCCCTGAAGTTCTTCCCAGTGTGACTATGACTTCAGCAAGATTCTGCCACAGTGAAAGCTCTCAGCAGCTTCTGACACTCCCTTCTCTACTTTCCACACACCCCCACCTCTCAATTCACAGCAAATAGCCTGAGTCACATTATGTAGTAGTAATAGTAGTCCTAATAGTAATTTTTTTTTTTTAGTGAGGCAATTGGGATTAAGTGACTTGCCCAGGGTCACACAGCTAGTAAGTGTTAAGTGTCTGAGGCTGGATTTGAACTCAGGTACTCCTGAATCCAGGGCCGGTGCTCTGTCCACTGCACCACCTAGCTGCCCCCCTAATAGTAATTTTTTTTTTTTTTAGTGAGGCAATTGGGGTTAAGTGACTTGCCCAGGGTCACACAGCTAGTAAGTATTAAGTGTCTGAGGTCGGATTTGAACTCAGGTACTCCTGAATCCAGGGCCGGTGCTCTATCCACTGCGCCATCTAGCTGCCCCCCCCCTAATAGTAATTTTAATAGTAGTGGTAGTGGTGGTGGTGGTGGTGGTGGGGATGGTGACAAAAATTTCTATAGTGTTTTAAGATTTACAAAGCGCTTTCTTCCCAACATTCCCATGGTATAGATAGTACAAGTATTATTATGTCCATTTTACAAATAAGGAAACTCACAAATGTTAAGTCAATTTTCCCATAGTCACACAACTAATATGCGTCTGAAAGTAATTTAAACCTAAGCCTTTCCACTCCCAAAACAAAGCTCTTTCACTGTCCCCCAGGATTATACATTCGTATGCTTAAAAATTTTTTTATTATAATTTATACTATGATAGTATAAGGGGGCTAAAATTCTAGCTATACTATCTAAAATCTAATGAGTGGTCGCCAATAAATTATAAGCTTTAGCAAGAGTATTTAAGTGTTTAAGTATTTATTAAAGAGTATTAGGATGAGAGAGAAAGGTAAAAATCTAACTATTTCTAAGAGATGGGGTCATCATCATCCAACCCACCATAGCGAGGTCAGTAACAAAAAAGACCCAACACTCCCTCCTTCCTCCCAGAAGCCTCCTGTGAAACTGGGAACATTTCCCACACATAGCTCCAAGCTAATTGGTTGGTAGCTTTGATAGACAGTACCCATGAGCAAACGTTACTTCCTGACGCCAAGGACCTGACCACATGGCTTGCCCTCAAACGCCTTCTCCTCATGGCGGAGCTTTCCTACAGTAATGCCCCAGCAGGTGGCATCATTCCAATCGTCATTATGAGACATAGTACCCCCATCCCCAACTTTTAAAAATGTAATTATTCTCACAAAGGGCTATAGAACTGTGTATATACCCTTTGATCCAGCAATACCACTGCTAGGTTTATATCCCAAAGACATCCCCAAAAGAGAAAAAGACCTATTTGTACAAAAATATTTATAGCAGCTCTTTTTGTGGTAGCTAAGAATTGGACATCAAATTGGGGAATGGCTAAACAAGTTGTAGTGTATGATGGTGGTGGAATATTATTGTGCTATAAGAAATGACAAGCAGGATGACTTCAGAAAGGCCTGAAAAGACTTGTGTGAACTGATGTATAGTGAAGTGAGCAGAACCAAGAGAACATTGTACATAGTGACAGCATTGTTGTTCTACTAACTGATATTGATGGAACAGACTGAAGCATGCTATTTTTCACTTCCATTTTTTTCTTTTCTTCAAGTTTCCTTGTACAAAATGACAAATATAGTAGTGTTTTACATAATCATACATGTATAACCTATATCTGATTGTTTGCTACCTCAGGGAGGGGCCTGGGAAGGGAGGAAAAGAGGGATAAAAATTGGAACCATCTGCAAGGGCAGAGGTCATGTGGTTTTTTTCTCCTCCTGTCTCCCCTACAATGGTTAGCAGAGTTCTGAACAATAGTTCTACTTGAATAACATTTCCCAGTCACAAAGTATTTTACAAACAATACTTCTCTGAGGTAAGGAGAGCCAATATTCTTGTTCTTGTTTTATGGATGAGGGAAATGAGGCCAATGACTCACCCAAAGTCCATGGTACAGTAGGAAGAATACTGTTTCTGAAAGGAAGGAAACAAGCATTTATTATGAGCCAGCCACTTGATATGTTAAGCCCTTTAAAGATATTTTCTCATGTGATCTTCCCAACAACCCAAGAGGTAGGGACAACTATTATTTCCATTTTATAGTTGAAGAAACTGAGATGGAAGCTAAATGACTTAGGATCACATAACTAATTGATATCTAAGGCTGAATCTGAACTCAGGTCTTCTCGTCTCCAGGCCCAGTGCTCTATCTGCTGCACCACCTAGCTACCTCTGACTGGAATCAGAGGATATAGATTCATATCCCTCTAATTCATTTGATTGCTATCATAATCTCCAATGCTTGCTACCTGTTTGACTTTGGGCAAGCCCCTCCTATTCCCACGATCCCACGTTTCCTAAAATGAGGTGGGTGAACTAGATGACCTCCAAGGTCCCTTATACCTCTAAATTTATAATTCTAAGTGGCAGCTTAGAAGCTAGCAAGTGGTGGAGTTCAGTCTGAGACTGGGGTGCTCTGATGTCATGCCCTGCGTACTTTCATACCCCTCCAGCAATACTTACTGAAAGAAGTTGGAAGTGGGAAAAGTGGTAAGTGCTAGACCACACTCTCCTTTTGAATTAGTACTAGGCCAAGAGGATCTCCTTTGACATGTGAGTAGTTAAGTGTGGGACAAGGAAAAGGAAGCCAGAAAGAAAAAAGATGATTTTCCTGACATTCAAGGCTCTCTATAGCTCTCTATAATCTGGTGGCAGCCTACATTTCCAGAGTTATCTTCTATTATTATTATTATTCTCCTTCACATGTACTCTATGCTCCAGTCAAGCTGGCCTAATCTTTGGTCCCCAAATATGCCCTGCTCTTTCACCCCCAGCCAGTGAGCCCTGCCCATATCTAAGCGTAAGGGGCTAAAATTCTAGCTAGTCTGTCTAAAATATCTAATGAATTATAAGCTTTAGCAAGAGTTTAGACTTTTAAGCATTAATTAAGGAGAATAAGAATTTGATGAAGAGAGAGAGAAAGGCCTAGATTCATCTATCTCCCTTGGGGAGCTACAGTTCTCCTGCTCCGCTCTCCATGAGAGTCCTGGTGGAAAAAGAGCAAGAGAGCCAGCCTCACCCCCTCTTCCTTCCACAAGCAAACATTACTTCCTGACGCCAAAGAAAAGCCGCATGCCTTGCCCTCAGGTGCCTTCTCCTCATGGCAGGGCTTTCCTATAGTAGCTCTCCAGTAAGTGGCATCATTCCAATCGTTACATAAGGAAGCTAAATTTAAACAACCTGGATGAAAGAGCTCCCAGCCAATGGGAGTCAGGAGATCTGATTTCACATCCCTGTTCTGAAATGAACTCTAGGCCTCTTTCCTCCTCTGTGAAATTAGGGGGTTAAAAAAATAGGGTCAGGGCAGCTGGGTGGTGCAGTGGATAGAGCACCAGCCCTGGATTCAGGAGGACCTGAGTTCAAATCCGACCTCAGACACTTGACAGTTACTAGCTGTGTGACCTTGGGCAAGTCACTTAATCCTCATTGCCCCACCAAAGAAAAAGACATTTTTAAAAATTGGGTCTCTAAAGTCTCTTGCAGATCGATCAGTCTATGAAGCTATGACATTTGGACTCCAGTTGATTTCATCTTAGGTCAGCCTCCATTTCAGTAAGGATAGAAATAGCTTTCATCTGAGACTCTGACCAAATTGCTTCCATGCTTTGGGTCCATTTGCCTTACTTTGTAAAAGAAGAATCAGAAATAAGTAATCCTGAAGGTGTCTTGCCATTCAAACATTCTGTGATGACATTTTTTTTCTTGAGAATATACATTTTTTATTTAAAGTTTTGAGTTCCACATTCTATCCCTTCTTCCCTCTGTCCCCTCCCCATCCCTGAGGTGATAAGCAATCAGATATAGATTATACATGTGCAATTATGTAAAACATTACCATATTAGTCATTTTGTATAAGAAAATTTGAATAAAAGAAAAAAATGAAAGAATTAAAGTGAAAATATCATGCCTGAGTCTGTGTTCAATCAATATCAGTTCTTTCTTTGGAGGTGGATAGTATGCTTCATCATTAGTCCTTTGGGATTGTCTTGGATCATTGTATTGCTAAGAGTAGTTAAGTCATTCACAGTTCTTCATTGAACAATATTTCTGTCACTGTGCATGATGTTCTCCTGGTTCTGCTTACTTCATTATACATGGGAAGACATTTTAAAATCAATTTAATTCTGCAAACATTTATCAAGTCCCTATTAAATGCAAGGCACTGCGCTAGGTACTCTGACTATAAAAATAAAGGTAAAATGTTTTCTGTTGTCATAGATTTATAGCTAAAAAGGATCTTAGAGGATATCTAGTCCAACTCATTTTACAGTTGACAAAATTTGGGGCCTAGAGAAGTAAGTGACGTGCCCAAGATCACCCAGGTAGATAGATGATAGCTAAGCTAGGATTTGAACTCAGGCTGTTGGAGTCTTAGCCTAGTACTCTTTCCTGTCTCCATCACTCTTTCTCAAAAAATTAAAGTTCCACTAGGAACATGTATAAAACCCGGATAAAAATCAATAATTACAATGTACGTACAAAGTAAATTCAAGAGGAAGAGAATTTTAACAATGAGATTGTTTTGAGGATTTTTGAGGTCTCTTTTAGGGTCTCTTTCAGACCTTCCCCCAAAGCAACTATAGTTATCTCTTCCTCATTGTGACTTTCCCCATTGTGGTTTCTATATATTTCTGGTCGGCATAAGAAATTAAATGGGAATTTGGGGGGGAGGAGTTTTGAAGAAGCTACAGACCACACGGAAGGCCAGCAGATGACACAGTAAAGGTTTAGAAACTCAGAAATGTATAAAATATATGTATGGTATAATATCAACATATTTTATCTTTTATTTTTATTTATTTATTTATTTATTTATTTATTTATTTATTTATTTATTTATTTATTTATTTATTTATTTTAGTGAGGCAATTGGGGTTAAATGACTTGCCCAGGGTCACACAGCTAGTAAATGTTAAGTGTCTGAGGTCAGATTTGAACCCAGGTACTCCTGACTCCAGGACTGGTGCTCTATCCACTGCGCCACCTAGCTGCCCCCTTATTTTTATTTTTTAAATTTTTTTTTTTTTAGTATCTTTTAATACTGTAAATACCCCCATAAAAGAAAAAGAAAAAAATTCTTTTTTTTTTCCCCCTCTGGTATGAAGGGAGGGCCAAAAATTTTTATGTTTGAGGGGGGGAGGTGTGCCTAAATTCCCCTAACCCCTGTGATGTGGAAGGGATAACTGTATCTGTTTTCTGTAGGGCTCATTACTCTACTGCTACCTCATTAGTGATAAGCTTATTGGTTGCCAGAAGTAAAGAAACAACCGTGGGGCAGCTAGGTGGCGCAGTGGATAGAGCACCGGCCCTGGAGTCAGGAGGACCTGAGTTCAAATCCGGCCTCAGACACTTAACACTTACTAGCTGTGTGACCCTAGGCAAGTCACTTAACCCCAATTGCCTCACCAAAAAAAAGAAAGAAAGAAAGAAACAACCTTATCACCTAGTTATTAAGAATAATTGTTTCAAACTAAGGGAATGTTCATCAACTAGGGAAAATGTTGAACAAATTATAATATATGAATGTAATTGATACTATGGATCATGAGGGTTCCAATAACAGGGATGGTTTCAGAGAAACAGAGAAACTCATGTGAACTGATACAGAGAGAAATGACCAGAACCAGGAGAACAATTTATACAAAAAAACATTGTATAAGTAACCTACTTTGAAAGATGTGAGAACTCTGGTCAAGGTAATGGCCAACCATGAGTGGTCCAGAGGACCACTGATGAAGAATTCTCCACACCTCCTGACAGAAAGGTAATGGACTAGAGTCTGGCATTGCATGTGTCTTTCCCCAAAGAAACTCTTAGACCAATTCTGCGCCCCACACAGCTGGGAAATGTCAGCACAAGATAGGATACGTCAGCCTTATCTCCACCAAGTCAGCATCATCATTTACGCCAAGTAGGTGCATCCTTCTGCATGTGTGGAGGCACTCAAAATGCCCCATGCTAAGAAATCCAAGATAATCTAAATACACCTATCTGTCTATATTTTTGTTCCCTTTCATTGTATGTCCCCTAGGGAATTCTTGTATTCCAAGTTGTGCTATTAGTCATTCAAGATTTGGGGTGCAGAGAATACTGAAGTATCTGGAGGTGATGAATCTAGTCATAAATTCAAGGACAATCTTGGAGGACTACTATATAAGAGGTCATGGGACCCTGCTAATTCAAGGTTATAGGAATTCTTACAGTAAAGAGAATAGTACCATATGTCAGGAAAGTAGTGAGATACACAAACCTTTCATGGAAATGTGATGAAGAGGATTTGGGTGAGGGAAAAAAAGCAAAAAACCAAATAATATTGTTGTGGGAGTATGGTACAAATCACCCAGCCAAGTGAAGTTATGAATGGTCCTATCCTAATATGATTACAAAAATTACACAAAGTCTGAAATTAATAATGATGATGGCTTTCAGTGTTCCACACACTTGCTAGAAGTCTCAGTTGGCTTGAAGAAGAGCATGGGATACATTTTTGACTCATAATTTTGGTGATGATTTCATCTCCCAGGATGTTGAAGAAGCAATGAGGGGAACTGCTAATGTGCACTACATATATATATATATATATATATATATATATGTGTGTGTGTGTGTGTGTGTGTATGGGGGCAATGAGGGGTAAGTGACTTGCCCATGGTCACACAGCTAGTGTCGAGTGTCTGAGGTCAGATTTGAATTCAGGTCCTCCTGAATCCAGGGCCCGTGCTTTATCCACTGTGCCACCTAGGTGCCTCCATGCACTTAATTTTGAGTAACAAGAAGGTAGTGGTTGATAAAATGAACATGGAGAGAACTTTGGAAGAAAGTGGCTGATATTTTAGAGTTTTTAACAGACAAGGAAAGAACTATTGGGCATAATCAGATGTAAATCCTCAACTTTAGGAAAGCATATTTCAAAAAGTTCAGAGAAGAGAGAAATATGCCATCATGGTGATCAAAGCTTGTACCAGGAAATATGATTAAAGATTTTCCTAAATAAAGTTCTAATCATAGAATTGCAAATGGTCTTGGTAAGAAAGAAAAGATGGAAGCATCTCAAGAAACCAATGTGAAAACTCTTCAATGAGTTCATATTTTTTTTTTGATCAGGCAATTGGGGTTAAGTGACTTGCCCAGGGTCACACAGCTAGTAAGTGTCAAATGTCTGAGGCCGGATTTGAACTCAGGTACTCCTGACTCCAGGGCCGGTGCTCTATCCACTGCGCCACCTAGCTGCCCCGAGTTCATATTTTTTTTTCCGAGTTCATATTTTTAAAACGATATTTACAAAAAGATGGAGGTAAGTATCCTGGTATATAATTTTCCCTAATCTAAAGACTTGTACTCAATCTCTCCCCCTGAGCCTCATCTTTGCATTATCTATTAGGGAGAAGGGAATAAACATTTATGTAGTGCCTATTATGGGCCAAACACTGTGCTAAGCTATCATTTGATCCTTACAACAACCCTATGAAGTAGGTGCTATTATCATTCCCATTTTATAGTTGAGGAAACTGAGGCAAACAGAAGTTAGGTGACTTGCCCAGGAGAACATGGTTGGTGTCATATAATGGACTTAAACTCAGGTTTTCTTTACTCCAGGTCCAGCACTCTATCCACTGTGCCTCCAAGTTGCCTCAAGTAGACATCTTGAACTGAATGTTCCAGAGATATCTCAAACTCATGGTGTTCAAAACAGAACTCATTGTCTTTTCCCAAAACCCCATTCTGCTTCCAATTTTTCTGTTTCTATCAAAGATAGCGATGTTCTTTCAGTATGCTAGGTTCATAACCTCACCTTTATCTTCAACTTCTCACTCTTCCTTACCACTAATATCCATTCAGTTGCCAAATTTTACCATGTCCACATCTACAACATCACCCATATAGTCCTTATTACACCTCATTTAAATTACTGAAATGGTCTTCTAATTGTTCCCCCTGCTTCAAGTTTCTCTCCACTATGATTATCTATTCTGCTGCCAAAGTGATTTTCCTAAAGAGATCTGACCAGGTCATTCTCCTACTCAATTAATCTATGGCTCCCTATTGCTTCTGGAAGCAAATATAAACTACTCTGTCTTTTAAAGTCCTTCACATCCTGGCCTTAACTTAGCTTGCCATCCTGATAATACATTACTTCCCTTCCCACATTCTATACTCCAGTCCAATTCACCTTCCTTTTGTTCCTTACACATGGCATATCTTGTCTCAGGATTTCCCCCATAGCTCAAATATATCCCTTCCTCGTTTCCATCCCCCAGAATCCCTTTCTTTCTTCAAAACAGAGTTTAAGCACCACCTCTACATGAAGCTTCTCTTGAACCCCTCCAATGGCTGGTGCCCTGCTGCCATCCTTCTCTTACTGCCTTGTAATTACTTTGTATTTATTCTATAAATATATGTAAGTTATTTGCTGCTGACTCTGATGATAGAAATGTAAGCTTCTTGAGAATAGAAAAGACAAGAAAAGCAAACTAGGACCTAAATAGTTCTGCTTCTCTGTTAGCATTGCACCATTTGCCCCAAGCAGTAGACTTTTCTTTCTCTTCCTTGTTGTGTTTGTTATAAATATAGCTACTAAAAAGCTCTTTTTTTTGTTCTTAGTATTTTTTACAAAGCTCAGCTACTTATGGGTGTAATCCTCCCTGACACTATTCTTGCAAATCTATATGATTTCTTAAAAATTGTTTGATGATATGTCCTTCTATCTCAGGGTGCTAAAAGAATTGGCAGATGTGATCACTAAACAACTGTCAACAATCTTTGTAGAATCCTAGTGAATGGTAGTGTCTGTCAGTCATTTAGCATATATTAAGTACCTACTATGTGTCAGACACTCTGCTAAGACCTGGGGATGCAAATGAAACCAAAAACCAAAAACCCAGACCTTGCTCTCAAGGAGCACACAGTCTAATGGGTGAAACAACATGAAACAATTATATAGAAACAAGATAAATGTACAAACAGGATATCTGTATGTACAAATAGGATACATTGAGCTTAGTCTCAGAGGGAAAGCAATAAGATTAGGGACAACTAAGAAGGGCTTCTTGCAGAAGGTGGGACTTTAGCTGAGACTTGAAAGAAACCAGAGAAGTTAGGAGTCAGAAATGAGGAGGGAGAGAGTTCCATGCATGGGGTGCAGCCAATGAAAGTGCAGGGACTTGTGGAAGGAAAAGCAAAAAGGTCAGTGTCATTGTATTACAAAGAAAAGGGCAGCTAGGTGGCACAGTGGATAGAGCACTGGCCCTGAAGTTGGAAGGACCTGAGTTCAAATCTCACCTCTGACACAAGCCATGTGACTCTGGACAAGTCATTTAACCCCAATTGCCTTACATATCCAGGGCTATCTGTAGTCATCCTGATACATATATATTTGCCACTGGACCCAGATGGCTCTGGAGGAAAGAGTGAGGTTGGTGACCTTGCACAGCCCTCCCTCACTTAAATCCAATTGAGTCCAAGTCATGACATTACCTCGATGTCATGGTCGTCTTCAAGAAAGAAGGACAAACAACAACATTGCAGAGGACATGGTAGTGCCAAAAGACCAAAGACAGGCAAAAGGGTGAATTACAGAACCTACAGATTGGTGAATTTGACCTTTATGTCCTGTTACTTGGGGGTGGCGTTGTTTAAGAAAGGGAGAAAGTTGCTGAGGCTCAGGAAATACAAACCATAGATTTATAGCTGCTTGGTATCTGAAGAGAGCCAGAGGTTGAAGGCAGCAGCTAACTGATAAAGAGATCAGACTCAAGATAACCAATCAAAGGTTGTGTTTGCAAACCCCCGAAACAAAGAAAACCAGATAAAAATACACATGGGATATCCTGTCTCCTTAAATACAGGCAGAAATCAAATTTGAGGAAAATTAGTCGACTTGTAGTAAGGGTAAGACTGAGAGATCCAAAGATCACAGCTGCCAAATTTGACCAACTGACTGACTTTCAATTTACAGTGAATAACATTTACTTTTGGATGGTGGTGGGTTGGCCATTCTCCTTCCCTTCCTATTAAGCAAGCTATTGCTGTGCTATGAGCCTACTCAACAGTGACATCAATTCTCCAACAAAGTTCAGAAACAGATTATTAAACAAATGGCCTGTGAGTACTTTGTAAAAAGTAATTAGTGATCACTAGGAGCAAGCATGGACTCACTAAAGATGAGAAATGAAAAATTAGTCTAATTTCCCTTTAAAAAACCAAAATGTTTACTGATATCTTTTCTTTTTATATTGGCCAAATTTCCCCCTTTATTTCTCTCACTCCCCTCCCTTAGAAAGCCATCCCATAAAACAAAGAATATATACATACATATGAGGGTTAAGTGACTTGCCCAGGGTCACACAGCTAGTAAGTGTCAAGTGTCCGAGGCCAGATTTGAACTCAGGTCCTCCTGAATCCAGGACTGGTGCTTTATCCACTGTGCCACCTAGCTGCCCAACAAAATGTTTTTTAAAGAAAAAAGAGAAAGATTCTTTTTAAAAAAAAAAAGGAAAATAAAAAAGCAACACATTAAAAAAAATCTGAAAACATAAGCAATGTTTCACATCTATGGCCCTCCCACCTCTGCAAAGAAATGGGGAGGAAGTTTCTTCTTCTTCTTCTTCTTCTTCTTCTTCTTCTTCTTCTTCTTCTTCTTCTTCTTCTTCTTCTTCTTCTCCTCCTCTTCTTCCTCCTCCTCCTCCTCCTCCTCCTCCTTCTTCTCCTCCTTCTTCTCCTCCTCCTCCTCCTCCTTTTTATTTTTCCTCTCCTCCTTCTTTTTCTCCTTCTTCTTCTTCTCCTCCTCCTCCTCCTTTTTATTTTTCCTCTCCTCCTTCTTTTTCTCCCCCTTCATTTCCTTCTTCTTCCTCTTGTTTGGTTCTATGCTTGTTTTTCTGTCATTCTGAAATGTTTACTCTTGATTGTTTTATAGTTGTTCTTTTCATTTGCATTGTTATAGTTATTATGTATATTATTTTCTGAGCTTTGGTTACTTTTCTCAGAATCAGTTCATGTAAATCTTTTCATGTTTCTCTGAATTCATAATATTAGTAATTTCTTACAACACAGTAATATTCCTTTATATTCATGTACCACAATTTGTTCCTAATTTGTTTTTTTGGTAAGACTGCCAGACTGATAGATCAGACAAATATCACAGTTACCTGAATTTCAACAAGACATCTTGTTGACTGTCTTGTGATATACTTGTGAACAACAAGAAGATATGTTGCAGAGAAGATGTTAGAGAATTATCAAAATCATCCTCCCTCATTCTAAATAGCCATTCTTCTTTCAGGGAGAATCAGTAAGTAAGGATTTATTAAGCTATGTGTCAGTCACTGCTAAGCAATGTATATACAAAGAAAGACAAAAAGCAAAACAAAACAAAAAACAGTCCCTACTCTCAAAAAGATCACAGTCTAGTAGGGGAGACAACATGTAAACAGCTGTGTACGAACAAGATATATACATATATGATAAATTGGGGGTAGTCTCCGAGAGAAGGAACTAAGATTAAGGAGGACTGGGAAAAGCTTCTTGAAGAAAGTGAGTCTTTATTTGAGACTCGAAGGGAGCCAAGGAGACCAGGAAGTAGAGATGAGAAGGAAGATAGTTCCAGGCATGGGGACAGCCAGTGAAAATGCCCAGAATTGTGAGATGGAGTGCTGTATTTGAGGAGCAGCAAGTAGACCATTGGATTGCATTAGTCTGAAGAGAATGTGGAGGGGAATGAGTTGTGAAGGCAGGAAAGGTAGGAAGGGGCTTGCTTTTAGGCTATGAATGGCTGTAAAAAAAAGGGAGAGATTTTCATATTTTATTGCGGAAATAATAGGGAGTCACTGGAGTTGATCGAATAGGGGAGTGATCTGGTCCGACCTGTGCTTTAGGAAGATCATTAAGACAGCTGAGTGAAGAATAGATTGGAGTGGGGAGAGATGTGAGGCAAGAAGACTAGTCAGTAAGCTACTGCAATAGTTCAGGCATGAGGTGACAAGGACCTGCACCAGGGCAATGTCAGAGAAGAGAAGAGAGACATGTCTGAGACATGTTAGGAAGGTAGAAATGACAAGTGCCATCAAATATGGGGGTGAAAGAGAATGAGAAGTCAACATGTTGGTTGTGAGCCTGGGTGATTGGGAGAATGGTAGTATCTTCAACAGCAATAAGGAAGTTAGGACAAAGGGGATTGGGGAGAAATTTAATGAGTTTCATTTTGGATATGTTGGATTTAAAATTACTACAGGGCATCCTGTTTGAAATATCCAGTAAGCAACCAGAGATTGAAGAATGATTGTCAGAAGAGAGGTTAGGGCTGGACAAGTAGATCTAAGAGTCATCTTCATAGAAATGATCATTGAAACTCTGGGAGCTGATGAGAAAATATAATTAAATAATAAAGAGAGAAGAGAAGAAAGCCCAGGACAGAGACCTATGATATACCCATGGTTAGAGGGCCTGACCTCAATGAAAATCTAGTATTGGGGCGAAGGAAGAGTGGTCAGACAGAAAGGAGGAAAACCAGGAGAAAGCATTATCAAGAAAACCTACAAAGGAGAGACTATCAGGTAGAAGAGGTTGGCTGACAGTTTCAAAGACTAAAGAGAGTTCAGAGAGGATGAGGATTGAGAAAAGACCATTTGACTTGGCTTTTAGGAGATCATTGGGGGTGGGGCAGCTAGGTGGCGCAGTGGATAGAGCACCAGCCCTGGATTCAGGAGGACCTGAGTTCAAATCCGGCCTCAGACACTTGACACTTACTAGCTGTGTGACCCTGGGCAAGTCATTTAACCCTCATTGCCCCACAAAAAAAAAATAATTAAAAAAAAAGAGATCATTGATAACTTTGGAAAGAACAGTTTCAGTTGAATGATGAGGTTTGAAGTGAGACTGCAGAGAGTTAATTAGAGAGTGAGAGAAAAGAAAGTAGAGAAATCAAATGTAGATGGCTTTCTTAAGTAATTTGTCTACCCAAAAAGGAGGAGAGATTTAGGATGATAACCAACAGGTATGGATGGTTCCAGAGAGAAATTGAAGATTAGTGAGAGAGTAGAAATGATAGAAGGGACTGGAGAAGATGTGAACAGAATCACCTGTGCATGTTGGTGCAGCAATGATCACCTGGTAAAGAACTGAGGGATGGAGGGATGCTGTGAGCAATTGAGGATGACAAACAGGGTTAGGGACTACAAGGCAGAGACAGAGGTAGCATGTCAACATATTATGATCAGATAAGGAAATTTCAGAGTTGTTGAACGTGGAAGTGGAAAATTTGGGCGTGGTGGCAGGATCAAAGGTGTGTGATCAACATGGAATAGAGAAGGAGCTCACTTTTTGGCCAAACAAAAGCAAAAAAGGAGGCTGCCTATGTGGTATGACTTCAGGAGTACCTTAAAGAACTGTACCCTAACAAAATACCTCTCCTATTCAAATCATTAGGGATGGAGAGTCAAGGGGGATAGGGGCTGGGCCTGTGATTTCATTGGGTCATTATTCCTTTGCACAAAGCTCAAGGTTCAAGGCTCTGCCCTATATTCAATTCAATTCAAACATGTATTAACTGTCTACTGTGTAAGGCACTATGTTTGGCTCTAGGGCTATAGAGATGAACAATGACCCAGTCCGTACATTAAGAAGCTTACAGTGAGATACCTGTACCCGAATAAATATGTCCTAAGGAACAATGTAAAGGATCCAAAGACAGGTTCACATGGAATAGTCTAAGACAATTTGGGGAGGGATTGTTCTCTTTCAGCTAGAGGTGACATCTGAGCTTCATCTTGAAGGAAGAGAATGCTTTCAATACACAGAGGTGAGGACAGTGTGCATCGCAGGTAAGGGAACATGGTCTGCACAATTGTTGTTTTTTCGATGCTTATCCTCCTTAGCCTTTCTGCAGCATTTGAATCTGTTGAGTAGCCCTTTCTCCTGGACACTGTCTCCTTCCTGGGTTCTGTGATGTGATTCTTTCCTAGGTCTCCTTTTATCTCTTTGAATGCTTCTTAGCTTCCTGTGATGGTTTCTCTGATATCCTCTACAGTTCTTTCCTCTTCTCTCTTCTCTCTGCATGGCTCTCTTCTACATATGAGCCTGTATTTACTTCTCTGGGTATGTGGGATCATATGATCTCCAAGCTGGAAGAAACCTCAGAGGCTACCTAGTCCAACTCATGTTTGAATATGGGTTCCCTCTATGACCACAAGTAGTCATCTATCCCCATCCAGATGTCTAGAAGGATATCACCATACCTCCTGGGAAGGCTTTCTCTTCCTCTTTTTACACAGTTTGGTTAGAAAATTTTTTCTTACATCCATCTTAACTCTTTCCCACTCATTGTTCCTACCTCTGCCCTGCAGATTGAGGCAGAAGTCTAGCCCCTCTTTCATAGAACATCACTTCAAGTTCTACCACATCCGACTCAAAACGATTTTCTCCAGGTTAAATATCTCTAGTTCCATTAACAGTTCTTCCTGTGGCACAATCTTAAAAACTTTAGTTAATATTTTTACTGTCTTTTGAATGGTCTTCGGTTTACCAGTCTCTTCCCTAAAATGTGATTCCAAGAACTAAATACTGTAATCCCAATTTATTCTGATCAGGATAAAGTTCAGTAGGACCATCACTTCCCTCACTCTGACTCTCTCTGTATCCTTTTTTTTTTTTTTTTTTTGGTGGGGGCAAAGAGGGTTAAGTGACTTGCCCAGAGTCACACAGCTAGTAAGTGTTAAGTGTCTGCAGCTGGATTTGAACTCAGGTCCTCCTGAATCCAGGGCCAGTGTTCTATCCACTGCACCCTATGCCTCTCTTAATGTAATCTAAGCACTGTTGTCATACTGAGTTTACCATCCACTGAAAACTCAACGACTTTATCAAAGGAACTGTTATTTAGC
The DNA here is from genome assembly GCF_019393635.1 of Dromiciops gliroides. Classification (NCBI taxonomy): domain Eukaryota; kingdom Metazoa; phylum Chordata; class Mammalia; order Microbiotheria; family Microbiotheriidae; genus Dromiciops; species Dromiciops gliroides. Next base: position 460,722,413 of record NC_057862.1, on the reverse strand, counting down.
CATGACCAATCTTGTATTTGTGAAGATGACTTTTGGGGGAAGCTAAATGTAAGACTTTCTGTTTATCCCTGTTGCATTGCCTCCTCTAAGATTCTGCCCAATATTCTAGTGTGTCAAGATCTTTTCAGATCCAGACTCTTTCATTCAAGATGTTAATTGGCCTCCCAAGAACCCTGTAAGGTGGGTGGTGCAGTTTCTATCTCTGTTTTGCAGATGGGGAAATGAACATTTGAAGAATTAAGTGATTAATCCAAAGTCACAGAGTGGTGCAGCTTGTTCACTCGGGCCCCACTTTCTTGGGTTCAGAAAGGCTACAGATCCACCTTCAGGATTCCAGGGGACAATCCTGAGGATCTGGGGTATCTTTACTTCCTGCCATTAACTCAAACCCCTAGTAGCTGCATGTTCCCTCTTATTGTTAGGGGCTTGTGATCACTACCCAGTTCCATTTAGCTACTTAACATCAATCGGCTTTTCTAAAGGGATGTTTATTACAAAGATGTAGCAAAATAAACAAACAAACAAACATTTCCTCAATTCCTCTTGGGTAAACATTCCCCCAGAAGATTTTAGTTTCTGAGAGGGGTATTTGTGTGTAAGGGGAGATTCTCTGTGGGGGAACAGACTGAAACTTAGCTCTTAACCACTTCACCACTTAACACTGGTCCATAGCAAGTTCATGACCAGATGGAACTTCACTGCTGAGTGAGCACGGGATCACCCCCAAAGATTGCTTTTTTGTCTTCAGGCCTTCGATCCTGCACTGACTGCAAGACCCAGACTAGACTTAGACTCCCAGATTCCTTTGGCTGCCCCTCTCCACCAAGGTAGGAGACTCTTTTCCCTATACCTAGAACAGAAAAGAATGAACTAAAGGGCCAAGGACTGGGGCTCATTTTCCTGGGGCTATATTGCCTCAAAGGAAGGTATGGTCCTAAGGCTCTTCCTCTTACCAAATGGTCTCTCCCTAGACAGCATGAGCAAAGGAGTCAAAGAGCCCAATGAAACTAAATGAGTGAATGAGACAAAGAGGAAAGTAGCTGAAGCTGAGGGTGCTTTTTGGATGGCTCCCGAGCTAATTCAAGAGCTTCCTCTTCACCATATGACTAGTTGAGCAGAACCATTCTAAACATGCTCCACAGTCTCTCTGTGACACTTCCCTTATATATACAAGCTCCCCAGTGAGAGGTCGTCTCAGCAGAGCTAGCTGATGGAGCCTGAGCACAACCATCAGAGACCTTCTATGCTGATATGATGTAACACAACATGCAATGTACACATGCATGAAAGAACTCTGGATTTGTAATATGATTCAGTCTTCCAGGAAAACATTAGCTCCTTGAGGGCAGGAATTGTTTCACTTTTGTCTTTGTATTCCTAGGCATGAGGCAGGTGGGTGGTGCAGTGGACAGAGCGCTGGGCCTGGAGTCAGAGAGATTCATCTTCCTGAGCTCAAATCTGGCCTCAAACATTTACTAGCTATGTGACCCTGGGCAAGTCACTTCACCCTATTTGTCTCAGTTTCCTCATCTGTAAAATGAGCTTGAGAAGGAAATGACAAACCACTCCAGTATCTTTGCCAAGAAAATTTCAGGGGCAGCTAGGTGGCACAGTGGATAAAGCACCAGCCCTGGAGTCAGGAGGACCTGAGTTCAAATCTGGCCTCAGACACTTAACACTTACTAGCTGTGTGACCCTGGGCAAGTCACTTAACCCCAATTGCCTCACTAAAAAACAAACAACAAACAACAACAAAAAGAAAGAGAGAAAATTTCAAATGGGGTCACGAAGAGTCAGACATGATCGAAAAAACTGAACAACAATTCCTAGCCACCCAGCATAGTGCCTTGAGCGTAATAAATGCTTAGTAAACACTTCCTGAATTGAATTGAGTGGTTTCCATGATAACAGCTAAGTAGATGGACCCAAAATCAACGTGTCAACGTTGGAAGAGACTTTGGACATTTTCTAGTCCAACACCCTCTTTTTCCAGACTAGGAAACAGCAGCCTAAGAAGGGACAGGGCCTTGCCCAGTCACACAGGTGGCCAGTGTTTTAGAACTAGGATCTGAACCCATGATGTTTCAAGTCTGATGTTCCTTTTTATAATAGGATATATTTCACCTCCTACAATTAAAATATAAGTCATCCTGAGAGGGAAAACAATGTAAGCTGGAAGCAGTCAATTAATTATTCATTAGTCTGCATGAATCACCTATTAACTACCAGAACCAGAATTCAGACCCAAGTCTCCTGACTCCAAGTTCAGGACTCTTTCCAAGTTTCAGGGAGACTACAATCAGCTCCTTGCGAGTGCAGGAGTCTTAAAGCATGGACAAGAGAGAGGCGCTTTACAATCAAGTCCTTTAGGGACATGGAACCTGGGTTTATCACTTTGCTGAGATAAAGAAATAGAGGCTAGGTGCTGATGGAAGTTGTGTTTTCTCATAGAAATTGTCTTTGTAATGGATACTCATCCCCAAATCCCAGAGAGCTTTTTTTTTTTTTTTTAACCAGGCAGCATTGACATCTCCTGGAGTCCCCATACCTCCAGGGATTCTATTACCAAATAATTTATTCCATTTGGAGCTCAGTGTGCTCATTGTGTGGCTGAGCCTTTTTCCCCCCTTTCCTGGCCCCAGGGGCCTTTGGGAACTATCACTTAGTATGCAATCCAGACTTTTGAACAAGATGCTAAATTCCCAGAGATCAAAGCAAGTTTGTAAGGAAATCAGCAGCTCTCATAAAGTCAGAAAGCTCCCAGGTTCACTAAGTCACACAGATGGAAGGGACAGAAAGGCTTTTATGAGAGCCAATCTTATCAAGAAGGCAGTGAAGGACTTAAGGGAATGTGATTTGAGGGACTCTGCAAATGCCCCTCCCCACAAAAATTTTTCCCCATGGATGGATTATGTAATGGTGCCTGAAATTTCACCATTATCTATCAACAAGCAATTATTAGGTGCTTACAATATGCTAGCCACTTCACTAAGTGCTGGGGAAACAAAGAAAAAAACCAACGATCCTTTCCCTAGGAGCTTTTATTCGATTGAAGGAGACAAAGAATATATGACATATATAAATCTCTCTCTCTCCCTCTGTATACACACACATACACATATATGTGTATATACACACAGATATATATATAATAATATATAAAATAAATACGGAGTAGAATGAAAAGTAACCTTAGAGCTGGGGCTCTTATCCTAGGCTCAATGGACATTGATAGATTTTAGGGACCCCATGAATTTGGTTGGAAAAAAATATATATCCTTATTTCAACATCATTGGTTTCCTTAGTAATCCTATGTATTTTATTTAAAGCATTAAAAACATTCTTCTGAGAAGGGGTCCATAGGTTTCACCAAATTGCCAGAGGGGTCCGTGACACAAAAAGAATTACAAATCCCTGCCTTAGCAGGAATGGCACTAGAAGCCAGGGTACAAAGAAAGGTCTCCTAAAGGGCCATGGGGCATTGAGCTGAGTTTTTAGGAAAGCTAGTGATTCTAAGAGGAGGAGTTGCAGATGAAGAGCATTCTAGGCATGGGGTCAGTACAAAGGAATGGATATGGGAGAGGGAGTGTCCTGTTTAAGCAAGTGAGTTGGTTAGTATGACTGGAGCACAGCATTTGTGGAGGACAGTAAACTGAAAGTGGGAAAGATAGGAAGGGGCCATGCTGCAAAGAGCTTTAAATGCCAAAACAAAGGCATTGAAGATTCATTTCCTTGGCTCTTAAAGAGTTTTAGTTTTTCAAGTTCCCTTATTTCAATGATTCAGAAGATATGTGATTTCACTGATTGTGGGTCAGTTTTTTCTGTGCCTTAGTAAATGGTCTTTATGGGTTGCTGTGGCCAAAATAATCCATCCTCTAGTGTCCTTTTTTGTAATTTATCTCTGAATTTATCCAAACTATACTTGGGATGAGAGATACATACAGTCCAATTGCCAAAGCTTTACTCAAAGTTTTTCTAGCAAGATCAACTCCACCCCCCAAGTAAAGAAGGAGGACTTTAGGGGATACCTAGTAAAATGCAAGTGGTCCCTAAGAGGAAGTGCTTCTAGAGTTGTTTTTAGCAGGGAAAATGAGGAGTTTAAATCTGGAATAACACTGCCATTACAGATGCAGAAACAGGCTCGGGAGAGAGGAAATCATTTGTTCAAGACCATTGTCACATATTGCAATAAGTAGCAGAGTCAGAATTTGAATCCTGACTCTCTGACTCTGAATCCAGGTGTCTCTTCACTTTTTAGTTCTGGGGAGTCAGTCTGGAGTGTTAGAAGAAGGACTAAGAAGACACCAAAGATAAACTATTTTGCCAGGCCTATCCCTGGCCACCATTCATTTTTCCAGGACTCTGTGGGATGTATTAAGAAGGCATATGTGGGAAAAAAATATTATTCAGGAGGGAAGTCTGATTAGTGTTGCAGGGGTAAAATAAATCAGTTCCAAGCCCTTCCTCCCACATGCTACAGAGATCAGATTTTATTTTGGTTCCGGTGCAGTTAATGAGAATTATTCCAAGCTGAGTTCTCTGAGCCAAACCAGAGAGAATACCAGGGGTCATATGGTGGATTTCCCTGAATTATTTGAGCACTGGGCGCCCTCTAGTGGCACATGCTGTACTGCGGTTAAGAAGGCTATAAACGGACATAAGCCTTAAAATACTGACACTAGAATGCCAGAGTGGAAGAGTCATTAGGCCATTCATTCCATTCATCATCTACTATGTGCAAGGCCCTATGCTAGGTGCCAGACATACAAAGAGCAAATAAAAGAAAAGCAGGTCCTGTCCTCAAGGAGCTTATATTCTATAAGGGGATATAACATACAAAAAGAGAAGTATAAAGAAGATAATTTGAGGAGGGTGAGAACACTTATAACTGAGGCTTGGAGACTCCCTCTAACTACTAGAAGATGTCAATCCTCAAATAATTCAGAGAACTGCTCCTATAAGAGGTGTCATCTAAACCTCAGCTCACCATGAAGGAAACTAAGGGCATCTTGGAAGAAGTGTATGGGAAGGGGGGAGGAATGTATTTTTAGCAAGAAAAATCAGGATTTTAGGTATGGAAGAGCACTCCCATTTTACAGATGAAGTAATGGGCTTAGAGAGAGGAAATGATTTGGCCAAGGCCTTTATCACATATCACATATGGGAAGGCACAGACTGGGGAAAATAGATTATTGAATTTAGAGAACAGCAACTAGGTCAGTCTGACTAGAATATAGAGAACACAGAATCATAAAGGAGCTGATTTTTTTTATTTGATATAAGATAGAATGTCAGAGCTAGAAGGGACCTTAGAGATCATTTATGAATGGGGAAACTGAGGCTGAGGAAGAGGTGACTTGTTCATAGTCAAGTAGTTAATAAACAGAAGAGCACAAAATTTGAACCCAGGTCTCCTGACTCATTCCAATGCCATTTCCATCTTGTTTTCCTTCTTTCAAAGAGGGAGTGAAAGTTGGCCCAGGAGAAGAGATGAGATGCGATAATGTAACTCTTTCCCTGCAATGGAGAGAAGTTGGGAATTATATAGGTAGAATACTGCAAACACTAACTAATACAAAGACTAAACTTTTATTAGTTTTGCTGAATTGTTTTTCTTTTTATTCCAAATGATGACTTGCTGGATAGGGGATGAGGAAGGATCCATTCAGAAATGAAGGTAATATGTAAACAAAAGATATCAATAAAAATGAAAATAAATAATAAAAACTTTTTAAAGGAGAAAGACTCTTTTTGAAGAACTATAGAGTTATGCTCATTTTTTCAGAGCACTGCTTATAAAGTTTACTAAAATACTAAATAAAGACTTCAGGGAAGGGACAAAGGACAACAACAAACTTGCACCTCCTACCAAATTTCCCAGTTTCTATTGATAGTACGCATAGCCTTCCAACCACCCAGGCTTGAAATCTGAGAGTTGTCTTTGCCTCTTTCCTATTCTTAGCACTCCCACAGAAAAACCTGTTATCAAAGCCTCTCAGTTCTCCTCCTAACCTCTTTCATACCTGGCTCCTTCTCTCCACTCAGAATGCCACCATGAAAGTTCAGGCCTTCATCACCTTTAACCTGGATTATTGTAATAGCCTAGTCTGCCTGCCTCAAGTCTCTCCCTTCTCCAATGCCTCCTCCAAACAGCTGCCAAAGTGATCTTCCCAAATCTCTGGTCCAGTGGTTTCCTTTCTTGATCAGTTTTCCTTGTGGTTGTCACCCTACTCAGAAATTTTTATGGTTCTCTTTTGCTTTTTATCATATCATATAGACAAGGGCTTCTTAAACTTTTTTCCACTTGAGACCCGTTTTTTGCCGAAGAAATTTCTACGTGACACCAGGTATATAGGTATGTAAAATAAGTATGCTTAACCTTAAGTTGCCAAATTTATCATGCCCCCCACATTCCTTTACACCACCCCCTGAGAAGTCACAGAGAAGGAGAGGAAGGAGGGTCAAGTATGGTCACATTCAATTCCAAGCCCAGCAAGGAACTTGGGGCAGATACACTATCCTGCTATAATCAAAAGTAGGGAAGCCAGTGTGGCTGAAAATGAATGTGTGCAGGAGTGGACTGAGGCTAGTCAGAGAGAGCTGAAGAACAGGACTGAGGGTGGGGTGGCACAGCTAGGTGGCACAGTGGATAAAGCACAAGCCCTGGATTCAGGAGGACCTGAGTTCAAATCCGACCTCAGACACTTGATACTTATTAGCTGTGTGACCCCGGGCAAGTCACTTAACCCTCATTGCCCCACAAAAAGAAGAAGAAGAAGAAGAAGAAGAAGAAGAAGAAGAAGAAGAAGAAGAGACTGGGACAAACCAGCTGCTATGATCGGTGAATGGAGCAAGATCCAGTCCCAAGTTCCATTTTGCCCATTTGCTTCCCTGGAGGGAAGGTCCCATTACACACCACCCCCTCCCCCCCCCCCAGACTAGCAAGGAGAGAGAAGGGGGACAAGAAAAATACAACTCTAGCAACAATCTACATAATATATAGCAACTCCAGCAACAATCTATATAATGGTGTGGTCATTTCTTTTTTGGGACTTGACTAAAGTCAAGGCTTTATTATAAGAAAGCACTTCCATTTGGTGGTTAGGGGGGATTAGTGAAGCAAAAAAGAAGAGAGAAAGAAAAAAGAGAAAAAACAACAAAAACTTTTAAAAGTAACAGATAAAAAAAAGGAGATGAACGCTCAGAACGGAACACAGACAAGCAGGAAAGGTTTGTTTACTGTAGTTTTTAAAATGTATGTACAATTAAAAAAAAACCCTCAATATACTACATGTTCAAAATTTCACATGCAACCTTCTTTTCTGTTCTGTATGAAATGTTCATGTTTGCTGATGTTTGTAAGTTCACAATAAAAAAAGAGTAAGCTGGTGCTAAATTGCGGAGGGTCTTGAATGCCAGGCAAAGGCATTTGACAGATAAGATGACAGGGAGCTGCTGTAGATTTAGGAATGTTGGTGTGATATAACCTATGTATAAGAAAACTTATTCTGGCAATGGTATTGAGAGAAAAAAAAAACTATATTTGGATTCTTCTCAGAGCACTAGGTGCAGAAAGTGAGTCTAGTTTCAGGACCTATAGCTTTGTTGCCCAAACCTCCTAGCAGGAGGCCACTGGGCACACATGGCTTCTGGGCATTAGGCCTGAGCAGGGCCTGGACTGAGGTTTTGTGGGAGCTAAGCTGGGAGTTCACCTTGAGGCACCTGAGGTGATCCCCACATGATCCCAATGTTCAAACCCCGACTTAAGTTTTGTTTCTTGAAAAGTTATATATGGTTATGTGTGTTGACACAGGCACTGTTCTAGTGGGGGAAGGGGACATTCTTGCTGAGAATAAGGTTAAGGCCTAGTGCTGGCAATCTAATTGGTTATTCTTTTTTTTTTTTTTTTAGTGAGGCAATTGGGGTTAAGAGACTTGCCCAGGGTCACAAACAGCTAGTAAGTGTTAAGTGTCCAAGGCAGATTTGAACTCAGGTACTCCTACCTCCAGGGCTGGTGCTCTATCCACGTGCCACCCAGCTGCCCCCTGATTTGGTTATTAATGGGGCAGTCTGTTGGCCAACTGATACACTCTGATTGGTCCTTACAGATATCATATATGGGAGGTTGGTACTATATGCTATGATTGTGTTGTTTTTTGTAATGCTGTATGTAAATAGAAACTGTAATGTGAATGGGTCCAGAGGGACACCTTGAGGGGTATAAATAGGAGGTGAGGACCTCACTTCTGTGCACCTCTCCAGCACATTCAGAAGAGTACTCATCTTCTGCTTGGGTTCTTTGAGCAGGTACCTGCCAGCAACAACTAGAACTGCCAACCTTGAGTTGCTAACACTAGTGGCTGCTTAATACTGGGAGCTGCCAACACTATTTCGAGTGGTTAGCTTAGGCTTTTCTAACCAAGTATGAAGGACAGATTAGTGGAAGTAAGTAGACTTCAAAAAGGGGAAGATTCTGAAAGGAATTAAAAAAATCACAGACAATACTAAGAATGGGCATTTATATATCACTTTAAAAGCTTTAAGCTTGAAGCACCCTTTTACAGATATCTACTTTAATCCTCACGAATGATACTGAGAGGTAGGTGCTATTATTATCCCCATTTTGCAGATGAGGAAATGGATGGCAGACAAAAGTTAAGTGAGTAGTCCCGGCTCAGAGCTAAGTGATACTTTTTGCTGCAAAAAACGTACTGAAATGATATTAGTAACTAGAGCCACATAGACCTTCTTTGTCATCTCTTTATGAGAACAGTCCATGTACACTTTGAATTTGTCTTTAATGAAAACATGAGAGCAGTCGGAGTCTTTCTTGGATCCTTTTTCACAGATGGCCACCTCTTCCATCATACAAGCAATTCAGAGTTGCTGAGGATATAAAATCTCAGTTTATTTTCTTTAAAAAAAAAAATTCAAGGGGGCAGCTAGGTGGCACAGTGGATGAAGCACCAGCCCTGGATTCAGGAGTACCTGAGTTCAAATCCGGCCTCACACACTTGACACTTACTAGCTGTGTAACCCTGGGCAAGTCATTTAACCCTCATTGCCCCGCCAAAAAAAAAAAAAAAGATTTAATAAACTTGAAATAGCTTAAAGCTATTTTAAGGACCATAAGCTGTAATAGCTTAAAACTGCACTGAGACTTTTGAGACATCTTATATACCTTGCACAGGCTCTAGAGTTGGACAATGAACTGGGTCCAGAATAGAATGAATGGGGAAAATTAACTTGAATTAAATAAGGGATGATTTGCTAAAGGACCTATTGCTCCCTCAATTTGTGGCAAAGTCCTCTTCCCCTTTTGGGTCTCTGGTTCCTCATCTATTATACAATCCTTTTGTAAAAGCGTTTAAGCTGTTTCACCCACTCCACAGGATTGTGGGGGAAATTAAGGAAGGCAGTTGTTTCAAGAGGCACTGTGGTGGCCTGCTGTTCCCAGACTTCATATATATTCCCCTTTAGACACTCTAGGGTCTAGCCAAGTTGACCTATTTACTGTCTTTCACACATGATATTCCATGTCTTTTCTCTGTATCTTTTGAAAGGCACAGTTCCTGGCACAGAGGTACTTAATAAATACTTGATGATGATTTTTTTTTCAGGGCAATGGGGGTTAAATGACTTGCCCAGGGTCACACAGCTAGTAAGTGTCTGAGGCTGGGGTTTGAACTCAGGTCCTCCTGAATCCAAGGCTGGGTGCCTTATCCACTGCGCCACCTAGCTGCCCCCCAATACTTGATGATTGATTGAATCGCTATATGGCAGAAAGAGCTGGGGTCAGCTGGGTGGGCATGGGGATAGAGTGATGGGCCTGGAGTCAAGGAGGACCTGAGTTTAAATCTGGCCTCAGACACTTGCTAGCTGTGTGACCCTGGGCAAGTCACTTAACCAACTCTGTTTGCCTCATTCCTCATCTGTAAAATGAGCTGGGAGAAACCTATGGCAAGCTGCTCCAGTATATCTTTGTCAAGAAAACCTCAAATGGAGTCAGGAAGAAGACAGGCCTGATTAACTAAACAACAGCAGAAAGAGCCATGAATTTTGAGTCTGTGAACCTGGTGCCTTGAATCCTGCTCTATACACTTATGTATAAGTCAGGAGAAATCAGAGTTCAAATCCTTTCTTAGATACCAGCTGTGTAACCTGTGCAAGTCGGTTTATCTAACTGAGCTTCATTTTCCTCATCTGCAATATGTGGAAATTAAGAGGGCAGCTCTAAATCCATGACTTCTCTGACCATGGGCAGGTCGAGTAACAACTGTTGCTGTGTCTCCTCATTTTGCTCAATCGTGTCAATAAGACTGACAATCGAAATAAAACCGGCCAATGTCCCGTCTACCCCCCCCCCCGCCCCGCCCCCAACTTTAAAGCTTCTTCTATGGGTGGTTAGGATGGAAGGGCTTTTGAAAGTAGGGGCTGTCTGCTTTTTGACTTGTATTTGTATTTCCAGCCCTTCCGGCACACAGTAAGCTTTCAATACATTCTTGTTGACAGGACTTGACCATATGAGCTTCTGAGGTTCTTTCCAGGGCTAAATCTATGAACCTATGACCTCTATGACCTTGGACACGTCACTTAATCTCTCATCTGTAAAATGACGATTGGGTTGGACCAGATGGCCTCTAAAGTCTCAGGCTGCAGGAGAGCCGGGCTTAAAGAGTCCTCATCAGTGACTTAAAAAGCCGTGACACCCCTCTCTCCTCCCCTCCCGGTGGGAGGCGGGGCTCAGGGTGTCCTGGAGGCGGAGGAAGCGGGGCGGGGGAGGGAGAGAGAGGAGGATGCGTCGTCGTCACGTGATGGGATCCAACATGGCGGCGCCGTGGGGCCGCGGTGTAGCTTCCTGACGGGGGGCGGCGGCAGCGGTGGTGGCAGTCTGTGCCCGCCCCTGAGCCCCGGGATTCCCTTCCTGCTCCGCTCCTCAGCCGGCGGAGCCCCTCCCCGACCCCGGCCATGCAGGAGAGCCAGACCAAGAGCATGTTCGTGTCCCGGGCTCTGGAGAAGATCCTGGCCGACAAGGAGGCGAAGCGGCCCCAGCACTCCCAGCTGCGCAGAGCCTGCCAGGTGGCGCTCGGTGAGCCGCTGCCTGCCCGCCCGTCCCCACGGCCCTCGCCCACGCCGTCCGCCCCGCGGTCCTTCGGGGCAGAGCCCCCCTTTCCTGTCCTTTTCACTCCCTTCCTCCTCTTGGGACCCGCGCCCTCACTTCACTCCCCTCCCCAGGCCCCTTGCTTCCGGGTCCCCCTTCCTGGGGCGCAACTTCCCCCCCTCCCCCCCGGCGCCGCAGCACCGCCCTCCCCTGGGCGCACACCGTCCCCTTCTCCCCCTGCCCATTCTCTCCTTTCCGAGATCTCAACCAGCACGCCCCCCCCCCCCAGCTCCTTCCCCTCAGGACCCCCCTGGTTTATTCCTTCCTTCTCGGTGTCGTCCCCTCTCCTTCACCCTGTCCCCCAGCCCTCCAGGCCCGTAGCCTTCACTATTCTACAATCCTTTTGGGGCACACTCCTTGATGTCGGTCCTGGACCTTACTATATCATCTCCCCGTATAAAGTCCTCAGACACTTCGCCATTCTTCCCTCACTAAACTGAACGGTTCACCTCCACTCTTCACTTTTTTTCCTTTCCGTCCCAATGTCAGCAATTCTGCCCCGCCCCCCTCCTCTATTCCTCCTCCCTTATCTTCCTCCTCCTCATTGCTGGGTGCCCTTTGGCCTTTTTTTACTAATGGAATCATGGAATTTAAGGCTCAGAGACCTCCGAGACCATCTGGTGTAGATACCCTCATTTTAAAGGTGAACAAGCCGAGGCCTGGGCACTGGAAGTGACTTAGGATCAGAGAATCTTAGAGCAGGAAATGACCTTAGAGATCATCCAGTGCACCTCCCCTCTTTTTTTTTTTTTTAAACAAATGAAAAAAGTAAGACTAAAAGAGAAACGACTCACTCGGCTCCTTATGAATCTTCCTTATTTCCTGGTTTCTCCTTCCATCATGCTTCCCTGCCAAATGTGTTTCCCTTAGCTGAGCAGAATAGAGGGAAGATGCAGAAGTTGTCATACTATATTCTTGGAGTGGAACTAGGGCCCACCTTGAAAGTACCTGGTTGTGGAATATTTTCCTTCAGGATATTTTTCACATTCTTTCATCAGTGGAGGCATGTAGGAAATCCGCAGTAGAGGTTGTAAGGTGAAGAGTGCTTATTCCACGTGCCCAGAATGGAGAACGGGAGAGGCATCACCAACCACTTCAACTTTTTTGCAAGTTAAATCTCTTGGAAGATGATAGATCAACATTCTTGCCTCCCACTCATCATTTAATTTGCCACTCAAAGCTTCATTTCTTTAAAAGATTTTAGAACCCCTAGGAAATACACATTTTTCTGTTAAGTGACCAAGCAAGTTGGAAAGCATTTGTTTTGCCAGTTTGAAGTTGTCATCATCATATTTTCTTCTTCTAGGGTATAGATACTGATGTTGTCTGAGTAGGGGAAAATTATAGTCTTAACTAGTTACCTGCCTGAGTAAAAAGTATAGGTTTAGGGGCGGCTAGGTGGCGCAGTGGATAAAGCACTGGCCCTGGATTCAGGAGTACCTGAGTTCAAATCCGGCCTCAGACACTTGACACTTACTAGCTATGTGACCCTGGGCAAGTCACTTAACCCCCATTGCCCTGCAAAAAAACCCCAAGAAACAAAACAAACAAACAAACAAAAAGTATAGGTTTAGTGAAAAAAACTTTGTTGAGGTTCATTTGTAATTTTTAAAGATCTTTAAAGCTTTGTAGTTTTGGTGACTAAGCATATAATTGGTTATTACATGCTTAGTTGTTTAAATACAGTATAACTAAGTAATGTTACGTAAACAAGGTGCTTCAGTTCAACTGATATTTTGTTCTTTGAAATGTCATGCAATTCTATTATATTGGTAATGCTTTGAGAGGAGTTTCAGAAAATGGTTATTTAGTAGAGGATATTTAATGCAGGTGTTTGTATAGAATTGTCATTAAGCATTATTCATATCATTCTCATGGTATTCCAACTTTGCACTTTCTGATATTTTTCTGATAAATTATCTTAGTTTTGAGATTTTTGTGGTATATATATATACGTGGTATTATATTGCGTAATGTTCTGGGAGTAAGTTGTAAGACATGATCTAGACATGTAATAAGTTCACCATTGCTATTCCTGTGGAACTGTGGTGGTTGTGGATGTAAATAGGAATTTCATGAGAAACTTTTGATGCTAGCAATATTTTCTTCTCTACAATGATAGATGATTTAGAAGTTCATCAGTTTAGAGTTGGAAGGGACTTTAGAGGTCATATCTCATCCTACCTACTCATTTTACAAATGAGGAAACAGGCCCAGTGAGGTTGTAACTTGCCCAAGGTCACACAAATATTAAATCAAACTACCACTGGAACTTAAATCCTCTCGACTTCAAATGTAGAACTCTTGTACCAAATATGCATATATGTATATGTATATGTTGTAGGGACATGAAATACACATATACATAAGCCTGGCATATAGTATTTGTGTATGTATATAGACACATAATTATGTGAGTGTGTTTAAATTTTGGGGTAGGAAATTTGGCTTACTATCCCCTCTATTGCTCCAAAATACCCTGATTACTTCCCTTCTCTCTTTTCCTGGAGCTATCCTATACTTTAGTCCTCCTGACACTAACAATTATGGGCACCGAATAGATAAATTAAGTTTATCTATCTATATAAACCATATGAGTATGGGAAACATTAACTTAATTGAATAACATGGTATCTGCTCTGATGGTACCTAGTTCTAGGATCTGCCTTAACAGTGAGTGAATCCCTTATATACATTGTTATAAATAACATTTTTTACAGAATCCTGGGTGCTTAGAAGAAATATCCATTTTTCCATTTAGCAATAGGGAACAATGCTGAGATATATGGATTTAATCTGCCTGTACCTCTCAAAGTGCCTGGTGCCTTATATTGAACAGGTATTACTTTTTAGGATTCCATTCTGGTAGGTTTTTTTTCACCCTGATACTATGAACTCTTGAGATGTTGCTACCAAAAATAAAAAGACCAAAAAAAAAAAAATAGCAACTTTGAAACAATCTGAATGTTGGTCTTCAGGTCCATACTGCCAGCTTTAAAGTGGATACAGGCAGCCCGGCCTAGGTAGAGGAAGTAGAAAATAAAGGACAAGTGGTTGAGATGAAGTTGGGTGTGACAGGCATTGCAATATGGCATGTGTCTCAGTTTGGAAATCTTAATTTTGTGACTGTTTCCCCTCAGGTTATTATTCCAAGTCACCAGACTCACCTGGCTGCTATTCCCCCATCTCAATATAGTAGAGGAACATGGGTAAAATCAGATAACAGGGAGGGAAATGTACACTTTTTATTTTTTAAAGCTACCTTCTGCTTAAGGGTGAATGTCTAGATCTGGAGAATGAGACTTTTAACGTGTAGATTAATTCACAACACTACTGTTTAAAATTGGAATTCTTGGTGATAGATTAAGCACATTCATAGGAAACAACTTGTTGGTGCTTCCTGGTTAGAATTATTTCAGCAAAGCAGATAGGCTACAGAAACTAAGCATTTTTAATGTTTGATATTTTGATTTGTCTTCCCGTCCTCTTTGGTTTATAGATGCCCATAAAACCAAGAATGTAATTATATTACCTAGAGTCTCAGTTTATTGGGGCATTAACCCTACTTAAAACCACAGGGTAAATCTAGGACTTTGTCTTGTAGAAGGAGTGGACAACAGGGTCACCCTCAGGGTTTAGGAGCAATCGTGGTTATTTGTCTTGGCTTGAATACTAACTGCTCAGGCCCAGGCTGGGGCTGCTTACTTCTGGGACTCTCTACTTGTATGAGTCCTTCCCACAGTTTCTGTTAACTGGAGATCTGGTATTTATCACTCCTGAAACATTGCTTGTCTTTACTTTCTTAATCAGGCTTTTGATATATGCTTACAATCTTTCAACAGTGTTGAAAGAACATAATTATGATATTAAGACCATACTTTCTATACTGTCTTATTCAAGAGTCGTTTTCACCATGATCCTTTGTAAAAACAGTTTTTTTTGGTATTGATACCTTTTGTATTTACATCATCTAAATTTCTTCCAGTATTCCTTGTTTTCCCCCCTTCAAGAGAGCCAGCTAGGTAATACAGTGGTTAGAGCACTGGACCTGGAATCAGGAAGACTAGAGTTTAAATCAGGTCTCAGATACTTACTAGCTCTGTGACCCAGACTGAGTCACTTAACCTCTGCTTCAGTTTCCTCACCTCTAAAATGGTGAAAAGAAAGAGGACTTACTCCCAGGGTTGTTGTGAGAGTCGGTGAGATAATATTGTAAAGCACTTTGCCCAATGCCTGGCACATCGTATACACTTAATAAATGCTTATTTTTTTTCCTATATAACAAATTATGTTTTTTTAAAAGAAAGAGGGGGAAGGAAAATAATTGGCAAAACTGATCAACAAATTGAAAAGTATGAAAATAGATATAATGCTCCATACTTATAGAACCCCCCCCCAGTTTCTTTTGGTATCCTTTTTCTGGAGCCATGCTTATTCTTTGTAATTTTGCAACATTCACTTTTGTTTGTTTTGTGATCGTTCTGTCCCATTTAAATTGTTGTGGTCATTGTGTATATTGTTTTCCTATCTCTACTTCATTCTGTATCAGGTTTATGTCTTTCTGTGCTTCTTTATATTCATCAAATTCATCATTTCTGATGGTAAAATAATAGTCCATGCATTCATGCACCACAGTTTGTTTCTCCATTCCCCCAATTGATGATGATCAGCTTTATTTATAATTCTTTACCACTACAAAAAATGCTACATGAATATTTTGAGATATATAAGGCTTTCTTCTTATCTTGGGCGTGTTAACGATGGGAATGACACCACCTGCTGGAGAGCTACTGTAGGAAAGCTCCGCCATGAGGAGAAGGCATCTGAGGGCAAGCCATGTCGTCAAGGTCCTTGGCATCAGGAAGTAACGTTTGCTCGTGGGTACTGTCTATCAAGGCTACCAGCCAGTCAACTTGAGGAGCCTCCCATTTCTGGAGGAAGTAACACGAAGTAGGAAGTGGACACTGCAGAGGTTTTTTTTCTTCTTTTGGTTCCTGACCTGGCCATGGTGGGTCGGATGATGGGGTCTCTTAGAAATAGTTAGATTTTTACCTTTCTCTCTGATCCTAATTCTTTCTCTGTCTCTCTTTCTCTGTCTCTCTCTTTTTTTTTTTTGGTGAGGCAGTTGGGGTTAAGTGACTTGCCCAGGGTCACACAGCTAGTAAGTGTTAAGTGTCTGAGGCCGGATTTGAACTCAGGTCCTCCTGAATCCAGGGCCGGTGCTCTATCCACTGCACCACCTAGCTGCCCCCCACCCCAATTCTCTTTAATAAATACTTAAACACTTGAATATTCTTGCTAAAGCTTATAATTTATTGGCCACCACTCATTAGATTTTAGATAGTATAACTAGAATTTTAGCCCCTTACAGGCTTATATTCCTTTTAGTAGAATCATGACCTCTCTTTAAATTTAAACTTCTCTTTTAAAAATATATAGCAGGGGGCAGCTAGATGGCGCAGTGGATAAAGCACTGGCCCTGGATTCAGGAGTACCTGAGTTCAAATCCAGCCTCAGACAATTGACACTTACTAACTGTGTGACCCTGGGGAAGTCACTTAACCCCCATTGCCCGCCAAAAAAAAATATATATATATATATCAGATAACATAAGTGTTTTAGACTCTGGAGCTGCTTGAGAGCAGGACTGGGATTTTTTGCCTTTCTTTGTATCCTCAGGGCTTAGCACAATGCCTCATACATAGTAACCATCTAATAAATGTTAGTTGACTGATTTAAAAATTGATTATGGGACTTCTTGTCTGTTTCTGTAAAGAAATTTCAATCCAAGAAACTTTAAAAAAAAAATACCTACTTTGTGCTAGGCTAGATTACGTTTGAGAAACTGTGTTGTGCTTTGAGAAGAAGGCATGACTTTGAGAAGAGGGGAGGAGGTAGGAGGGAACATTCAGGAAAGCTTCATAAGGACCTGACTTGAGCTTTTAAGGAATGGACTTAGAACTAGTTGTAATGGGGAATTTCTGTATGAAGTATTGTAAGCAATGCCCAGAGATAAAGAACTGGACAAAATTAGGCAGAATGTAGAGAATGTTAAAAGGATATGACTGAAAAGGTTAATTGGAGCCAGGGCCTGATAGGGCCTTGGTTTCCAGGATCGGGAGATTACTTTTACTTTATTCAGGGGCAGTGGGAGGCTCTAAAAAGATTTTCTTTTTTTTTTTTTTGCTTCTTTTTTGCAAGGCTTGAGGGTTAAGTGACTTACCCATGGTCACACAGCTAGTAAGTGTCAAGTGTCTGAGGCCAGATTTGAACTCAGGTCCTCCTGACTTCAGGGCCGGTGGCTTTATCCACTGAGCCACCTAGCTGCCCCCTAAGATGTTCAATAGAGCAGTAAAGTGAGTAGAAAGACTCTTTGGATAACCTACAAGAAGATCCAGTTAAGAAGCTTTTACACTGTCAACCAATTTGAGACTTTTGTTGACAACATTGATATGGAAAGGAATCAACTCCATCAAATATTTGAACTTCCCTGAAAATGTGGAGAACAACATGTTTTTGGAGGCACCTTGGTCACACTAGTTTAGAAACTCAAAAATGGCTTCCATGGGAAGGGTCAAATGATAACTCTGGCAGTAAGACCCAGGTGTAATTCATTGCTCTAGAGAGCACCTAGGAACTCTTATTGCCTTTGGACACTATCCATTTTCTCTGTTCTCATATTTTCTCCCATCTCCATGCTTATTTCACCTAAGTTTCTTATGCTTAGAATCAAGGGTTCTAAGTTGGGGTCCACAAATAGATTTCAGGGGGTCTGTGAACTTGGATGGGGAAAAAAAATCTTTAGCGCTACTAGCTGTCTAACTGATATTTAGCATTTCCTTCATTTATGAGTTTTAAAACCCCATGAAGATAAACATTATTCTTAGCAGTCTTTGCTTTACCAAACTACCAAAAGGATCCTTGACACACACAAAAATATTAAGATCTGCTGCTTAGATTAGGTTTCTTCTCTCCCTCATCTTGGTCTCTTAAAAATCTTTCCAAGTCTTTCTTGGTACCACATCCTCTACAAAGGTCACGCCCCTAGTTGAAAGTTATCTTTCCATCCGTAAGGTTTCTCACACTTCTGGTTATCCTTTGCCCCTGTGACATTCTTTCCTTTATTTATTTATTTGGGTTTATTTAATGTCATGCTTTCCTCCCCCACATTAGCCCTCCACCAACAACCTGTTAGACAGGTAAGTTCTCTCAGTGCAATGACCGACTTTAACAAGCTTTGTATTCCAATCACTTAGCACTCAGTCATTTCAGTTGGGTCTGACCACTTCACAAACCCATTTGGAATTTTCTTAGCAAATATATTGGAGCGGTTGGCCATTTCCTTCTCCAGCTCATTTTACAGATGAGGAACTGAGGCAACCAGGGTTAAGTGACTTGCTCAGGGTCACACAGCTAGTAGTGTCTGAGGCTAGATTTGAACTAAGGGAACTCAGGAAAATTCATCTTCCTGACTTCTGGCCCTCCACCATCACCTAGGCATATGATAAGTGTTGTAGGATTGAAATTGAAATTGAATATGTGAGATTTATAATTGGATATTAGATCATAAATCTCCCCTACTTAACTTTTCCCTAATTTATCTCCCAGACTAGTAAATGGAAGAAGCGTCTGGTTTTCTAGATAGAGCCTTTATTGTATATAAGGTGTGTGTTGATTAGAAGGATAGGAAAATAGAAATACAGTACAAATCGTCTTAAATCTAGGCTTAGTCTATATTCCTTATAAAAATTCACCAAACCGAAAAGGCCACCTTTGGAGTGAGGGGAGACCGTCTGTGCCGCGCCGCCAGGAGTCCCGCCAAGCAGGCAAAAAGGCCTACTCTCGTTCTCTCCAACCCGGAAGTCAAAAAACCCGGCAGGCAGTCTGACATGCGCAGCAGGCGGACTGTTCATCTCCTCCCCCAAAAGGGTGGTCCTTGAAAAACTGGCGTCTTTCAGTTATCCTAACCGACTGTTAAAACTTTCATATTTTACCACATTTACGAAGAGATAAGGACCTGAAATAGGATTTACTAAAGTGTTTTCATAATACTCATCCAAAATACACATATGCAAGGAAACAGTATAAAAGGCAGAGTAGAAAAAAAAGTCTTACTTCATGTGAAATTGAATGGCAATGTCATCATGTATGGTAATACAAAAAAAAAGTATTTGAAACAAACAGTATATTTCAAGGAAACCTCTTTAAGAGATTTTGGCCATATATACTCATAAGCACCAAACAAATAATTGTTGAATGACCTTCTTGTAGGGTTTTGGATTATAGGTGATGTAGGTACTCAAATATATATTCAGACGGACAACAAATAATTAATATTTATTATGCTTGCTGTTTGCCAGGCTTTGTGCTAGGCTCTGGGAATACGAGTACAAAGAATGAAACAATCCCCAATCCCAAGGAGTTTATTATATTTTAATGGTGAGAAAACAAATATATGTCGATCTGTAGACATCAGAAATATAAAATGAATAAGTATAAATAGAAAGTAATTTGGGGGGAAAGGCATTAGCAGTTAGGATCAGAAAAGGCTCTGTGCAGAAGATGTTGATAAAGTTGTATCTCACAGGAAGGGCAGGACTCAGTGAAGCAAAGGTAAGAGCAAAGCCAGGAGATGATGGAGTGCTTTATGTGACAAAGAGGAAGGATATTTTGACAAGATAGCAGATAATGGGAGGGAGATTGGAAAAGAAATGTTGGGGTTGGGTTATATAGGACTTCAAAATAGCTTTAATGGAGAAGTTTATATTTTATTTTAGAGGCAGTAGGAAGCCACCAGATTTGATTGACATGGGGAGTTACGTGGTCACATCTGCACTTAGGGAAAGCGCTTTGGCAACAGTTGTAGAATACATTGGAGAGACTTGAGACAGGATGACCAACCAAGAGGCTATTGCTATAGTCGAGATGAGAGATGTTTAAGTGGAAAGAAGGATCAGATGGGAGAGATATGGTATAGCTAGAATTGGCAAGAATTAGCAACTTAGAGGTGAGACAGAGTGAAGAGTCCAGGACAATAGTGAGATTATAGACCTGGGAGACTGCAAGGATAGTGCCATGTTTGACAGAAATAGTGAAGTTTAGAAGAGGGGAGAGTTTGGGAGGAAAGATAATGAATTTAGTTTTATGTATGTTGAGTTTGAAATGTTTCAGGGATATGCACAGTGGATGCTGGGCACAATGGGCTTGGAGTCAGGGAGACGTGAGTTCAAATTCTGTCCAACATTTACTAGCTATGTGACCGTGGGTAAGTCATGTAAGCCTCAGTTTCCTTATCTGTAAAATGGGGATAATAATGGCAACTACCTCATAGGTAT
This sequence comes from Dromiciops gliroides, assembly GCF_019393635.1. NCBI lineage: Eukaryota > Metazoa > Chordata > Mammalia > Microbiotheria > Microbiotheriidae > Dromiciops > Dromiciops gliroides. Next base: position 460,701,916 of record NC_057862.1, on the reverse strand, counting down.
GAGTGTGTGTGTATGCATGCTACCAATGGAGCCTGAAGAGGAGTGATAAGACAGGTAGGAGAGCCAGGACAGAACTGTGTAACCTGAAGGCCCTCTTTTTAAAAGGTCACTTGTAAAATAGTGGGTGTTCTCTGTATAGCAGGTTGGACTGTAAATGCTATTGGACAACTTCTCTCTTATTTTAAACATTTTATCACTCTTGACTTTAAAGTTTGAGGGGAAGGGGGCAGCTAGGTGGTGAAGTAGATAAAGCACCAGCCCTGGATTCAGGAGGAACCTGAGTTCAAATCTAGCCTCAGACACTTGACATTACTAGCTATGTGACCCTGGGCAAGTCACTTAACCCTCATTGCCCTGTTCCCCCCCCCCAAAAAAATTTTAAAAGTTTTGGGGCAGCTAGGTGGCGCAGTGGAAAGAGCACCAGGCCCTGATATCAGGAGGATCTGAGTTCAAATTCAGCCTCAGACACTTAACACTTATTAGCTGTGTGACCCTGGGCAAATCACTTAACCCCAATTACTTCACCAAAAAAAAAAGTTTGAGGGGAAGAAGAAATAATTGAAGTAAGGAGCTCCATGTATATACATTTTAGTAAATGTAATAAGCTCCTTGAGAGCATTCTCCATTTGTCTATTATCCCACCTGCCTAGGCCAGCAGTAGGCATACATAGTAGATGCTTAATAAGTATTTGTTGAACTAGAAAGACTTCATTTTAGTTGTTAAATGTTTGCAATTTAGGGGAATATTGTCCATCAGCAAAATGAATATCTTCACTTTGTAGACTTGTGAAATAAAACTGCTTTGGGTTGTTTAGTCTAAGAAGCAAAAACGGAATTGTTTTAATATTTGCCACATTAGTTATTTTTGATAAACTTCCAAAGCACTAACAAACAGTTCTGAGCTTTAAAACTTTTCTTAAGGATGGGGTGGAGCAGCAGTATTTGTGCATGAAAGCTTCTAATTGATAGACTAGGAGCTGGAAGAAACTTCTGAGACAGTAGAGTCCAACACTTCATTTTAGATTTGAGAAACCTGAAGCCCAGAAAGATCCAGTAACTCATCCCAGATCATACATTGGGTTATATCTATATAATGTCAGGGAAATTGTATTTCTTTTTAACATTCTGCTTTATTTTTCATGTTGATGTGATTCAAAAAAATGTTCTCATTGTTAGTGATCTACTTTGTGATGTTTGGTAAATATTGATACTGTTTCTAGGTACTGTTAAAGAATGTAAGGGTTGCTGTGATAAACCATCAGATACCAATGTTTTCATTATTTTTTTTTCATTAATAGTAGCTATCCTTTAAAGAAAAAATCTGAGAATTAAAGGCACACATTGAAATAACCAGATTACTTTTTGTTGAAAGTTTTGATAATTTAATAAAAACTACATGTACACCATAGAAACACACAATGTCAGAACTGGAAGGGACTTTAGGGAATCACAGGTGAGGAAACTGACTCAGAGAAGAGACAGTGGCTGTCCCTAGGCAAATAGGCAGTTAAAGAAAGTCAGACTGGAAGCCAAAACTCCTGACTAGTAATTGGACTGCTGATCTGATTAGTGCACAACTATTTATAATTGTTTGTTGGATTATTATTAGAATTGATTTAAATATCCCTGCAAAAATGCAGAGAAAATTACCAGTATGGGTTGTTGGGGAGGCAGATGAAGGACTACCATTTTTTACTTTGTGTATAGTTGGTTTTTGTGTGGCTTTTTGTGGATTTGAAACATACAGTAGATGTCTTCACTAGCAAAGCAGATGGCTGGGTATATTTGGACCTAGTGTCCTGTGTGCCTAAACCACAGAGTCAGTAAAAACAGTAGAATCATTCTTTGTGGCAGAATGGATTTTTAAAGATTTTTGATTAATTGGCAAGTACATAACCTAAATAAATAGCTCATTATTGTATTTAGTTCTAACTGTTCACAACTGATGTAAAGATGTCATAATTTAGATCCATGTTCTGCAGTGTGACCTTCTGAAGTCGTCTAATATTCTGGGTCTTATTTTTCTCATTTGTAAAATGAAGGCGTTAAACTAGATTGTATCTAAAGTTCCTTGCAGTTCTGAGTCCTTTGATCCCGTTATCAACTGAACAAACATTTATTGAGATAGTCTACAATGTACAAGGCACTCAGTTAATGTTATAGGGATATAAAGATGAAAAATGACATCAGGGAGCTTATGACTTACTGGGGGATACAAAATGCAAGGTAGAGTTTAATGAGGCAAATGAGGGATTCTGATAAAATGTGTTCATAGTTCCTTTGGTCTGGGTCATAAGATTCAGTGCTTGGAAGGGACCTTAGAGATCATGGTCCAGTCTTCTCATTCTACCGATGGCAGAACTGATTTGAGAAGATTTTTGCAAGGTTCCTATGTAAATTAGTGGTAGAAATAAAACTAGAACCCAGGTCTCCAGAATCCTTATCTACTGTCCTTTCAAGGATACAGTTCTACCCCTATGCTTTTAATTTTGAACTGCATATTTTTGGAAAATAGTTTTATTTTTGATATTTCATTCCTGGATACACAAGATGTTTGACTAAGTCTAGCAAAGTCATGCTAGAGAATAGTGATTTAACTCAGACATTCCCTTGGAGTTTTTCTTAGAATTGACTGGGAAAGCAGCTTCCTTAGCATTGGGAAACAGAAGGTTGAACTGTACCTGTGTAACATTACAAATCAGGTTGTAGTCTTTTATTCCCTCGGTTAAACCAGAAAGGCAGCCACAGCCGGTATCTTGTGGGAGGGCTTTAAATTTTTTTTTTTTTACCAACCAGCCTAACTAGAAACATTTCAGTTGTACCTAGCCCAGATCATTCTTTCTTATTCTGTTCATTTATTGCTTCCAATAGATCTGCTGTTTTGGTAGAAGGGAAACCAGTGTCTTTTAAGAACTGGTTTCAACTATATGCTACCATAATGCACTTTTTCTCTTTTAAAACTGTTTTTATTGCTGCCTTTTACATCTGCGGTTTCTGAACTTATTTCCCACTCTGTCCCAGCTAAAACAACAAATGGAGTAATATAGTGTATGCAGTGTTCTGTTCTCATAGACTACCTGTGAAGAGCTGGGAAGTATATTTTATTATCTGTTCCGGGACTCATCATTTGTTTTTCAATTCAGAGTTCAGTCTTCTTGTAGTATTTTCATTTACTTTGTAATCTTTAGTGTCCTGATTTGGCTCTGCAGCTGTTCACAAAATCTTCATATTTCTCTGGATTCCTCATTTGTAATTTCTCTTTTTTTAAAAAAATTTTAAATAAACATTTTTACTTAAAGTTTTGAGTTCCAAATTCGATCCCTCTTTCTCTCCTTCCCCTCCCCGTCCCTGAAGTGGTAAGCAATCAGATATAGGTTATACATGTGCAGTTATGTAAAGCATTACCATATTAGTCATTTTGTATAAGAAAACACAAATAAAAGGGAAAAAATTAAAGAAAGTAAAAAATAGCATGCATCAGTCTGTGTTCAATCAATATTAGTTCTTTCTTTGGAGGTGGATAGTATGCTTCATCATCAGTCCTTCGGGATTTTCTTGGGTCATTGTATTGCTGAGAATAGTTAAGTTCATTCACAATTCTTCATCGAATAATATTGCAGTCAGTGTTCATAACATTCTCCTGGTTCTGTTCATTTCACTCCATATCAGTTCATATAAGTCTTTCCAGGTTTTTCCGAAATCATCCTGCTTGTCATTTCTTATAGCACAATCATATTCCATTACAATCATATACCACAGCTTGTTTAGCCATTCTCCAATTGATTTCCAGTTCTTCACCACCACAAAAAGAGCTGCTATAAATATTTTTATACAAATAGGTCTTTTTCTCTTTTTGGGGATGTCTTTGGGATATAAACCTGGCAGTGGTATGCCCTTTGGGCATAGTTCCAAATTGTTCTCCAGAATGATTGGATCCATTCACAACTCCAACAGTGGATTAGCTTCCCAGTTTTCCTACATCCCCTACAACATCCAGTATTTTCCTTTTTTGTTATATTTCCCACTCTGATAGGCATGCGGTGGTACCTCAGAGTTGTTTTAATTTGCATTCTCTGATCAATAGTGATTTATACCATTTTTTTATATGACTATAGATAGCTTTGATTTCTTTATCTGAAAACTGCTAGTTCAAGTTCATATCCTTTGACCATTTATCAGTTGAGGATCATTTGTCATTTCTTTTTTTATTTTCATTTCTTAATGATAAGATGCCATTTTTTTCACTCTTTCCTTCTTTCTCTCATTTACCTTCTGTTTCTGTTTTCCTTCTCTATACTCTTGCTCTTTTTTCCTTCCTTCTTGAGAGATAGTAGTAATAGTAACTTTCTGTATGACAAGCCTGTAGTCTGGAGATTCTAAAAATAGTGGATAGGAGAGAGAAATTGGATTTTGTTGGATTTGGGAAATCTCAGTGTTATGGTTATCCCTATTTGCTCCTTAGTGCAAAAGCCCATTTTTTTCCATAACAGTATTCTGGTGATTCTACATGATTATATATCATAGAAATCACAGTATGAGAGGAAACAATTTCAAGTGACACAAAAGGAATAATAATAAACTAACATTTATATGGTGCTTTAAGTTTTTCTAAGTGCTTTACATGTATTATCTCATTTGATCCTCAAAACAATTCTGTGAGATCGATGCTATTATTTTCTTCATTTTACAGATAAGACAGCTGAGGTGAAAGGTTATATGATTTACTCAGAGTCACACAGCTATTGTCTGAGGCAGGTTTTGAATTCAGGTCTTCTTCATTTCAAATCCAATCCACTCAGGAAATGAAAAACTACATTGTATATTTACATAGGCTGCTGCATACTTATCAGTGATACATGGAAATAATTGTGTAAAAGACATCATCAAGGACACGTCGGACCAGAAAAGAAGGTGGATCATTTATATAGCAAGAATGAGAATTTACAGATGGTTCCTGTTAGTGAAGAAATACACCTACTCAATAGGCCACCAAAAAAAGAAATGGTCCCTTGTATAGAGATAGCTTTGTGCTGCTGGACAGCAATCTGGGTAAAGGTGAACTTCATAAACTTGAACTCTGAAATGCCCCTTTCTGGTCATAACCCCTATTTTCCTATCTTCTGTTTGGTTCCTATACATAATCTCGTCCTTTGAGTTCCAATATCGCTCTTCCTCCATTTTATTCCGATCTCTCATTTTTTCAGCCTCTTTTCTCATAGGCTTGACCTTAGAATCAACAAATTCTACTCCACACTACCCCCTACACTGCCCTCTACCTTTTAATCACTTTCTCTCATCTTTCCACAGTTCATGACTTGCTCATCCTCAGTCCTGTGTTACACCAACCACATACCATTTTAATTCCTACTCCTGTGCTGCTAAGTGCTCCTGGAAAAAAAGCATGCAACTATGCTGACTAGGTCTACAGTAAATTCCTTACCTCAACTGGGCCCCCACTGCTGCACAAGCCATCCTTTAAGTTTATCTCCCTCTTTCCAAAAATGGTTATTCTCAATCTTCCTCCTCAAGCACTCTTTCTCACCAGATGATTTTGTCTTCTTTATGGAGGCTGGCTGTCATGAGTTTTCATTCCTACCTGACTGAAGCCCTCTCTCATAGTTTCTTACTTCCAACATTTCACAAGCACTCTAATAGATCGCCACCTCTCTCTTTCTCCTTCGGTTCAGTCTTTGAGCAAGATGTGGCTCTGCTTCTTGCCAAGGTTAATATCATGTATTGTTCATCCCATCTATCCTGGGAGATTGTCCCAATAACCTTCTCATTCGTCTTCATATTTTTTTCCTACTGGTTTTCTTACTTGTTGCCAATGTATACATGCTTAGGTCTTTCTCCTGAATGTTAATCCCACTTTTTATTCTGCTTTCTGGACATTACCAGCTGGCTCTCATGTAGGTATATCAAATTCAGGATGTCCAAAACAGATGCCACCCTTCAAACCATTCCTAATCCCAACTTCCCTATTACTCTGGTACCGCCGTTCTTCAATCTTCCATTTGCAGTTTAGGAGTCATTCTTGACTCTTCACTCTCACTCACTTCCCATATCCAATTAGTTGCCTAGTTTTAAAAATTCTACTCTGTTAAGTACATCGCCATTTTTCTGTTCACATAGTTGAGGTGCTTATAACTTCTTGCTTGATCCATTGCAGTAGCATTCTAATTGGTCTCCTGGAATCCAGTTTCTCCCATAGCTATCCTTCCACACAGCTACCAAATTGATATTACACAGGTCTAACCATGTCATCCCAAGAAGTTTTTGGTGGCTCCCTTTTGACTCTAAGATAAAATATAAGCTTGATCTGGCATTTAAAGATCTTTACATTGTAGTTGCCTCCTCTTTTTCTGTACTGATTACACATTTTTTCCCTTTACATATCCTCTGTTCCAGCCAAAGGGCATGCTTACTGTTCTCCTTATAACTTTTCATCTCTTTGCCTTTATGCATGCCTATTAATGTTCTCACTCCTGAAGTCTGACTCTTAGTATTCTTAGCTCCTTTTGAGATTTAGCTCGTCTTCCTATTAGAAGTTTTTTCTGATTCTCCCAGTTGATAGTACTCTTACTCCTTCATTTCCTGAAATTCCTTTTTATTTGTTTTATTTATATTTTCTGCATTTACTTTTGTATGCCTTGTTTTCTTTCAGTAGGTTATAAGCTCCTTGAGGGAAGAGACTTATTCGTTTTTCTTTTTTGCATTCCAGTAGCTTAGCACTTAATAACTGCTTGTTAAATGGAATTTCATTGTCTGGAGCTGTGCTGTTGAGTCCCCCAGTTCTTAGTAAGCTCTTTTATAATAACAAATTCATATTATTTTCTTATCTGCTATATTTATTCTACCCCTACTGAGTTCCCTGCAGGCAGAGACTACCTTTTTTGTCTGTCTCCTGGTTACCTGGTACAGAACTTTTCATTTGATAGGTGCTTAATAAATGTTTGTTGAATTGAATCTGGTCTCCTTTTTTTAAACCCTTGCGCCTCTCTATCTAGTTCTTGAGGTCATTTTACCCTTGCTTCCACGGCTTCTAGCGCAGTGCCTTTCTTGAAGCTCTTTTCACATAGGTTTAATGAATGTTGAATTGTATTGTATGGCCTGGCTATGCACTAGTAGAGAGAGTGGCCATGGTGAAGTGTCAGGATTTTTTTTTATTATACTTTCTAAGATCTTTGTGGTTGATTTTTGGCAACTTTGCACGTTGGTGTCAAATTTCTTTTTCCCACATTATGAAGGAAGCACATAGATATCAGTTATTCTCCTTTGGCTTCCCCTTTCTCCTGAGTTTTTCTAAGTGTATCAAATTAAAGAATGAGATTATACTCCTTAGATGTGTAACAGAAATAATGAGACATAACCTCAGATTCATCTACCCTCTCATTTTATAAATGAGGAAATTGAGACCCAAAGGGTTTAAGGGACTTGTCTAAGTTCATATAGGGGGTAAGTAGTAAGCTGCAATTTAAATCCAGGCTTTCTGACTTCATATCTAGTGAATACTTTTACTCCATCAGTAGCTGATTTTCTTTTTTAAATTAAAAAAAAGGATATCTTTTGTTTTTAGTTCACCTTTATTTCCAGATATACATCTTTCTCCCTCATCCAACCAGCTATCCTTTATAATAAAGAATTAAAAAGAAAAACACAGAAAAAAATGATGTAAAACTAACCAACACATCAACAGAATCTGATAGTTATGTGTAGTATTAAGACAGGAGGGAGGTGAATTCTCTTATCTCTTGGGAACCAAGCTTGGTAATTGTAGTTCACCCAATTTTATGAAATTGAAATTGAAAAGCATCTGCACAATCATAATTAATGCAACTAAGAGAAGCAGTAGCCTGGGGAAAAAAATCTTTGTATCATGTCTCTGATAGGAGTTTGATATATCCCAGAATATATCTTGTTAGACAACTAATAGAAATATGAGACCAAAATAAAAAAGTGATCAAAGGATAGAAACAAACAGTTCTCAAAAAAGTGCAGACTGTTAATAGCCATATGAAAGAATGTTCCAAATCATTAAATAATAAGAAAAATGCAAATCAAAACAACTCAGATTTTGTGTAAAATCCAGCAAATTGTCAAAGGTGACAAAAGCTGGGAATAGTCAATGTTGGATGAGTTTTGGAGAGGCAGGCACTTCAGTGCATTACTGATGCACCTCTCAATCTGGTTCAGTGTGTGAGAAAGCAGTTTGTAATTATGCAAATAAAGTAACTGAAATGGCCATACCCTTTGGCCCAAAGATTTCACCAGTAGGCACATAACCTGAGGAGGTTTTATATTATAAAAAGAAAGGCACTGTCTATACCAGAATATTTGTGATAGCAGTTTTTATGGTCACAAAGTAGATAACTATCGATTGAGGCATGACTAAACAAATTGTGGTACATGGATGTAACAGAATATCATTTTGCTATAAGAAATGATAACTACAGAGAAGCATGGAAAAACTTAACATGAACTGGAGCAAAGTGAAGCAAGCAAAGCCAGGAAAATAATATACCTGACTACAACAGTAAAGACTGAATGTTGGAAAATTGTAAAGAGCAGGCTTGGCCCCACAGAAAAGAAATGAGAAGACACCTCTCCCTGCATCTTTACAGAGAGGGTGTCAGTATGGAGGGAGTCTTGGGTGGGAGGCATGGTTCAGGGTCATTGAATGTAATATCAAGTTTTTTTTTAATGTGTTGGTTAGTCTTACTGAATTTTTTTTTCCTTAAAAAAATTGTAAAAATTATTCTGGGAGGGAGAACAGGAAATCTACATGGTATAAACAGAAAGTATATCAATAAAAAGCTATTAAAATAATTCCTTTTCCAACCCATATTCAAATCTATGTTACCTTAATAACAGCTATAGCAAAGAACCTTGTTTTACACAAGGAATATGTTATAAAGAGTAGTAAAATTTGTATTGCTTTAAAAAAATAAACCCAAGAACTCTATATTCATCCATAGTGAAAACGTAAAACGTTCAGGTTCAAATGCTTGCTTCCATGTATTTTCACAAGCTGACACATGGTAAATGCTTAATAAGCCGTGGTTAAGGGGGCGGCTAGGTGGCGCAGTGGATAGAGCACCAGTCCTGGAATCAGGAGTACCTGAGTTCAAATCCGGCCTCGGACACTTAACACTTACTAGTTGTGTGACCCTGGGCAAGTCACTTAACCCCAATTGCCTCACTAAAAAAAAAAAAAAAAAAGCCGTGGTTAACGTACTGACTGGTCTATTAACTATTCTTGTTCAGATGAGTAAGACCAAATGTATCAATTATCCATGTCTATATAGAAATGTATAGATCTTTAAAATAAAGATTGCTTCTGTATCCTCCCAAAGTGATAAATGTCTTTACTATTTTGTTTGCATATCTGATATTTTTAAAATTGAAAAACAGATAAAAAATATTATTTTATAAGTTTGTTTTCCATAGCTCTATATTTTTTTCACAAATGCAGTTTGCTTGTTTTTCTGAATCATAATATGAATTTGTGGACTTTGCATTGATTTATTTGGAGTACTCAGTTTAAAAAAAATATGCACCAACTACGCGTTTCAGGAGAAATTTTTGTTATAAAATGAATTGGCTTCATCATTGTTATTAAGAAAAATAGTAATATCTCCTTAGCTTAAATCCTCTTTGAAGAACACTGAGATAGAAAGCTAGTGTGGTTTATAATCCTGTGGAAGAGTTGAATGTTCCGCCTATTATTTTACAGTTGTACAAAAAATCCCTCTTTTTAGTGATCTTTCTAAAATAAAGTTGTTCATTCTTGTAACCACTTAAAAAACATGTGTATCTACTATATTTCTGATAATCTTTAAAGTGTGCGATTCGTCCAGATTGCAAGGGCCCATGGCTATAACTGGTGGGCTCTTGGACCATCATTTCATCATGTTATTAGTTGAATTCTAGTAGCACAGAGTCCAGTAACAGTCCCTCCTGTATTAAAGAATCTTCATTTAAAAATCTGTCATACTGGAAACATTTCTTGATATGAAATTGCCACACCAGTAGGTTTACAAAACAATTTTTCACTCACTTTTAACAATGTATTGAGCATATGTAATCAAATCTTTACATTTGTTGCTTAATCTATTTGCAGAGCAGAATAGGAAGGTTTTAGTTTCTCACTTAGTTGACTGCATTGGTCTTCAAACATTTGGGCAATTCTTCCCACTATTATCTACTAATGGAAACATTCAAAGTTGTTTTGCCTATAATTCGCCAAGCCATTCTGCATTGGTAGGAAAAATTCTTTACTGAGACCTCTGCACAGGTTCCATTAAAAAATGATGAATGAATTAATTCATCAATTTAAGTGCATATTATGTGCTGAGCACTGTTCTAAGCTCTGGGGATACAACAGCCCTTTGCCTCAAGAAGCTTACATTCTGATGGGGGGAAACAACATAAAGGGAAGTTATGAAGGAGGGGAATGATTAGGGAGGAAGGTGGGGATGGGGGCTTTCACAAGATAGCATGGTTTGGAAATGACTGAGAAAATTGTAAGCTCCTTTACATCAGACTATTTTCTTTGTATCCTCAGCATTTGGCACAGTGCCTGGTCCATAGAAGGGATTAATAGATGCTGCTGCTTCTTGTTTTTCCTTCATTCTCAAAGAGGACCATGACATCAGGGTGATGTCATGACTTTCAGTGAATTGTATTTAAGAAAAGGAAGGTTGTGCAAAGTCACCAGCCTCATTCTCTATTCCAGATCTGGGTTCAGTGGCATGGTATATATCAGGATAACTGGAGGTGGCCCTGGATATTTAAGGTAGTTGGGGTGAAGGAACTTGCCCAGGGTCAGACACAGCTAGTAAGTATCTGAGGTCAAATTGGAACTTGGGTCCTCCTAACTTCAGGGCCAGTGCTCTATCTGTTGCACCACCTGGCCACCCAACAGATGCTTATTTGCTTGATTGTTGTTTGAGGCTAGTATAAACTTAACAATTCTGTAAATAACTTCATATGATATAAGCAGTCCCTTTGATATCACAGACATGACTTATGAAAAAGTTTGTTTTTATTTATTAAAAACATCTGATTTTCGGGGCAGCTAGGTGGCGCAGTGGATAGAGCACCAGCCCTGGATTCAGGAGGACCTGAGTTCAAATCCGGCCTCAGATGCTTTACACACTTACTAGCTGTGTGACCCTAGGCAAGTCACTTAATCCCAATTGCCTTCACACACACAAAAAAAAAACCATCTGATTGTCTTTAGAATAATTTTTTGGTCTTGCCAACATATTCTGCATGTACACTTTCAAGGTGTTTGAATTTATTATGTTTCATGCTATCTAAAACCAAAGCATTTGTACAAAACAAGCAGAGGTTTTTTTTCTGTGTCTAAAACTGTACTTTTTAATTCAAGTAATAAACATAGTGGCTCTCTTTTTTTTTTTTAGATTTGGGCTTTTTTTACTTTATTTTTGTATCTGCCACTTTGAACTTTCTTTTTTTTTTTTCTTTGCTTGTATGAACTTTAGCTGCTTCTGTGGATTTTTTTCTTAAAATTGCTTATGTGTAAATCTATCATGAAGGGATTAATTCACTTTCAAAATTAAAGTCAATAAAAAATTTAAACAAAATTGCTGAAATTTTCAAATGATTATAATTGTTCTCAAATTATCATAATTTTTAAAAGGTTGTATTTTGGGGGAAACCAGTTTGTTATATATTTACAAAAAAATGATATTGAGAACTATAACACATTATGGTATTTTTAGCTTCTAAAGACAGATTGTTTAACTTCATATTTACATGCAAATCATATGATAATTCATCTGTCTCAGAAACCCAGGCAACTGATTTCATACCATCTTGAATTTCAGCACAACCAACTCAAATTTTACATCTATTGTACATTCTAAGTTAATATATTTTCTCTCATTTTAGTCTTCATTTATCTTTCATTGATTTTTATTTGTATCATCCTTTCATTGAATTAAATGAATGTAGTTATATGAGGATTGTACCCTAAAATATCCAATAATTTTGGCTATTGCTTCCCCCTCTCTCACCTCTAGGGAGCCTCATTTTAATTCTTGTCTAGGATTTATAACCAGATTCTCAAAACAGCCCTATGCTTTTCTCCCTAATATCCTTTATTGAAAAAAATTCATAGTAAGATTTTTAATGTGTTTTGCTTTTCCATGACAAATATTCTTGGATATATGTCACCTCCCTCCCTCATAGTGATTGAACTTTTCTTGTGACAAAGAAAATCAGTTAAGCAAAAACAGCAGGTATACATTGATAGTTTATGCAGCATCTTGCCCCTTATCATCCTTTGTCTCTGCCAAAATTAGGGAGGTGTGTTTTCTGTTTTCTGTTCTCTGACACTGACTGGTTATTATAATTACTCAACTTGGCTTTCTTTCAGGGTTTTCGCTTATGTTATTGTAGTCATTGTTCTTCTGATTCTGATTACTTCCCTCATCATACAAATGCATACTTTTAAATGATGAAACATCTTTCTCTTGGTAGAAAGATGGTAGATTATGGGTGTGGAAGCATAAAGTGTTATACTCTTTGTGTCTGTTTTCCTTCACTCATTTTCTGTGTTCTGGCTCACTGACATATATTGGGAAATGACTGTGGTATAAAAACCAGAAGTACCAATAAAACTTTTAAAAATCCCTTGGTTTCCAAAGCTGCTACTATTTTTCACAAGCTACTCAAGTTAATTAATTAAATTCCTAAATTACTTAAATTTTTCCTTGGCAGTGTTACAGAACAAATATAAATTCTTTTTTTTTTTTTTTTTGTGAAGCAGTTGGAGTTAAGTGACTTGCCCAGGGTGCAAATATAAATGCTTGACCCCTATTTTATTACATATGTTTTATCTGATTATCTTGTCTAGAGAGTAGGTGGTGCATTGGATAGAGCACTGGGCTTCAAGTCAGGAAGACCTGAGTTCAAATTGAGCCTCAGATACTTAAAAGCTGTGTGATGCTGAGCAAGTAACTTAACCTCTGTTGATCTCAGTTTCCTCATCTGCAAAATGAGGCTAATAATAGCACCTACCACCCAGAATTGTTGTGAGAATCAGAATTATATAAAGTGCTTAGCACAATGCCTGGCACATAGTAAGTACTATATAAATACTAGGTATTACCGGGCTTGGAGTCAGGAAGGCCCAAGTTAAAAAAAGCCTCAGAGCCTTACTAGCTGTGTGATCTTAGTGAAGTCACTTAACTTCTGTTTGCCCCATTTTTCTCCACCGTAAGATGGGGCTAATAACAGCATCCACCTTGCAGGATTATGGTGAAGATCAAAAGAGAGAGTATTTCTAAACTGCTTAGCACAGTGTCTGGCACATAATAGGTACTGTGTAAATGCTTACTCTCTCCCATTACCCCACACTCCCATCCTTATGTTGGGACTTGGGAAAGAATTTTATATAAACAAACCTAAATGTGTAAGAAGTATTTCTAATTATTATTATTTTTTTTTGCGGGGCAATGGGGGTTAAGTGACTTGCCCAGGATCATACAGCTAGTAAGTGTCAAGTGTCTGAGGCCGGATTTGAATCCAGGGCCAGTGCTTTATCCACTGCGCCACCTAGCCGCCCCTCTAATTAATTTTTAAATCATCAGTAACTTTAAGGAATACTAATAGTCTTAAAAATTAGAAAGACAATTTAGGCATAGGAGAAAGCAAACAAATTATTGATAAATCTGTTTCAGGTTATTTTAACAGTGGAATTTATTTAGTCTTCATATCCAAGTCTTTCATTGTTTGTTGTGATTTGAATATGTCCGTTGAACATCAGGATTGAGCGTCCCATAGGCTGTGCTTCCATCTTTGCCCAAATAACTCAGTCATCTGCACAGTCCATTTTCTTCCCATACTCAGTAGACTAAGGAATATTCTCTTCCGTTCTGTCCTCAAATTTCTTATGAATATGGAATAATACTGTATTGTTCCCATTGCCTTTTCTTATTTTTTTTTTCTTTTGGGCAGGGCAATGGGGGTTAAGTGACCTGCCCAGGGTCACACAGCTAATAAGTATCAAGTGTCTGAGGCTGGATTTGAACTCAGGTCCTCCTGAATCCAAGGCCAGTGCTTTATCCACTGTACCACCTAGCTGCCCCACCTTTTATTTTTGAATGGCATTTTCTTGACTGCTTACATTTGTTGTTTGTTTTGGAAATTGAAAAATTTAACCACTCTGTGCTTTGAAGTTTGAAGAGAGAGCTTTTCTTTTCTTTTTCTAACAGCAGTGTGAATTCTCTAGATCCTTGCTTTGTATTTAGAAATTGCTGTGGACAGTTTTACGGTATTTCCTGAATTGTGATATTAATTTATCTTTGTATCCAGTCTTTAAAGTCTGTTGCCTTGGCTTGTCTAAGAGTTATGTGTTTTATTTTAGTGTTGTTGATCCTTTAATATTTTTGTGCCTCAGATCTGTTATTCTCTTTCTCTCAAAGCTGATACCTTTTTGGAGAGATTCTCCATCATGTATTCAGTTTTTCCTACTCTACTATTTTTGAATTCTTCATTAAGAACACTGATTTCCAACCCAAATTCATTAATGGTTTCCTCTTTTAAGACAAGTTCTTAACTTGGGATCCAAGAACTTTTTAGAAAAAATTTCTTTTCTTCAATATAATGCATTATCTGCATCTATAAAATGGAGACAATTACATCTATTCTATTATAAAGAGCACATATTATATTTTAAGATATTATAAGGATCATATGAGTAATTTATAAAGTCTTTTGCAAACCTTAAGGTGCTATATGAATACTAATTATTGTTGCCATCATAATTATTTTATTAGTTTACTTTGTAAACCAGTAGTTTACTATGAATTTTATTTTAGCCATTTTAAAGTATTTTATCTGTTTAGAAGCATCTGAGATGGGGGTCCATAGGCTTTGCTAGACTGTCAAATGGGTCCATGGCCCACCAAAAAAAGTTGTTTTAAGAGTTTTGTTTCTCTTTTGAACCATTCTGGAATTTCTTGCTGTCGTGTGATTCCTGAGAAGCTGGTGGGATTCTCTTTCATTAGATAATATTTAACCATTTTCCTTTATTCTATAATACTTGTTCAAAGTGATGTGGTTTTCTCTTGAGGTTTTGTTTATTCCTTATGTTTTATTTTTATCACTTTTGGTTTATCTGCTTGGGCTAAGTTTTTATTTTATGCTTTCTCTCTTGATCTTTTGGTCTTTTAACTGGTATTTCCCATTACTTACATCTGGGAATCCCCTTCACTCTCTCATCCTTCCCCCTTCAGGTACTGTACAGTTCTGTAAAGCTGAGCTGTTGATTGTACTAAGCTTCATTTCTTTGGAGAATATCCTGGTGGACTAGGCTGGGTTCTCTGCCCGTAGTAACCTGTATGTTCTGGAATTCTAAGATAACTAAATATCACAAAATCCCAATTACCAGAATACCATGTGAAGAAATACTGACACATGAATCTAAACCACTAATGGCTTAAAAGTGTTATTTGGTTTTTGTTTGTCTTAGAGTAGATGCTAGACAGTATCTCTATATATAACACAGTTATGATGTGCTGCAGTTTAATGTTTTATTATTTTTAAATGCCAATCAGAGGGGCATCTAGGTGGTGCAGTGGGTAAAGTACCAGCCCTGGATTCAGGAGGACCTGACTTCAAATCCAGCCTCAGACACTTGACACTTACTAGCTGTGTGACCCTGGGCAAGTCACTTAACCCCTATTGCCCCACAAAAAAATAAAATAAAATAAAATAAAAGTAATGTTATGGGGCAGCTAGGTGGCGCAGTGGATAGAGCACCGGCCCTGGAGTCAGGAGTACCTGAGTTCAAATCTGGCCTCAGACGCTTAACACTTACTAGCTGTGTGACCCTGGGCAAGTCACTTAACCCCAGTTGCCTCACTTAAAAAAAAAATGCCAATCAGTATTTTATTTTAAAGCAGGGTTCCTTTTTTTCTTTTTTCTTTCTTTCTTTCTTTTTTTTTTTTTTGTGGGGCATTGAGGGTTAAGTGACTTGCCCAGGGTTATACAGCTAACAAGTGTCAAGCGTCTGAATCCTGATTTGAACTCGAGTCCTCTGGAATCCAGGGCCAGTGCTTTATCCACTGTGCCACCTAGCTTTCCCCAGTTTACTGTTTTAATAAGTGTAGAGAACCTAAGATCTAGGATAAAATTTCTCTAAAGGGAAAAAAAAAATCCCATATCTTGGTAGTGGATTTAAAAAAACAAAAACCCAACCTGCTATTTTGGTGTTATCTTAAACTTTATTCTTTCTTGACACAACCAACTATCAATCTGTTTAATCCATATTTTTACAAAGCAACCTGCTTCACTTTCTATAACCACTATTTTGTCTTCCTTGTAACCCATATTGTAAAAATTTAGAGTTGTTAAGTCTAAAAAAAAGTCAAACATATTCTGCTTCATGTATCTAATGTAACTACCCTTTTTTCCTCTTTCCTTTCTAGATGAAATTAAAGCAGAGCTAGAAAAGCAAAGGTAAGCTGTGGGGCTTAGCTGTGGTTATCCATTGTTAAACATATAAGGGAAGTGACTTGTCCAGGTTACACAGCAAGTTAGTCCCAGAGCTGGAAATAAACCTCTTGTCTCTCTGCCTCCAATTTCAGTGTTCTCCCCATTATATTATCCTGCTTCTCACATATATGGAAAATAGTGAAGAGTTTACAATAGTCTTTAAACTTTTTTTCATACTACTTGTGGTTAGTAACTACTATACAAATAATGGGATATTAGGTTACTGGACTCAGGACAATCAAGATAACCTTCATGCTAATGTTTGATCTCTTTTTGACTGTAAGATCAAAGACTTAGTCTTTTACAGAGTTATGTTACCTTAGGCATATGGAAAGTTTACATATGTGAAAATCCTTGCTTAATAATGGTGCAAGTTGGTCTCTTTCTAGCAGTATAACTGTGACTGATACTAAGATTCAGTACACAGTGACACAGATATATATCAGCTAAAAAGGGATCTTGCCTACTGCTTGTGATACTTGTGTGTCCCTTAATGCAGGGGATTAAACTTTTAATGATCTAGATCACAATAGTCATATTTAATTTGAAAACTGCATTTAGAAGGGGTAGTTCTTAATATGTTTACAACTTTTTTTCCCCCCTCTTTACCCTTCCTTTTGTTAAACCAGACCTGGGGCTGCTGTACCACCAAAAGCAAACTTCATCGAGGCTGACAAGTATTTCCTTCCATTTGAACTAGCCTGTCAATCAAAATCTCCACGGGTGGTCAGTACATCACTAGACTGCTTGCAGGTATTGTGTTTAAACTTGACTCTGACATGAATTTTTTAAGGCCAGAAATTTTAAGTTTCAGAGCCAGAGATTAGCTATTGCATAAGAACATTATGGGTATCCAGAAGAATTTTGGAAATAAAAGAGAAGTGAATATTTGCTCTTTCTGCTGAGGGTTGTATGGAAGTAGTCTTTATATTTTAAATAAAGAGAGACCAACCAGAATGATGAAGCAGAAGGAAGGAGTACAGCCCAGCTTTCCTCTACAATTACTCCATAGAACTCTAGGAAATGCAACAGACCAAATCTTGATAGAGAAATAAAAGGAAAAAATCATGGCAAGTCATTTTGTTCCAGATGAGGTTGGCATATAGAGACAAAGAGGTTTGTGGACATTGGACCTAGCTAGAAGGTTCCACATAGAACCTTCCAGTGTAGAGACTGAATAGAAGTCTGGAGGTGTACACTTTGGCAAGAAGAAGGGCCTAATACTGTTGCCCTTTGTTGTAGCAAAGACAGATGCCAGTTGGAAATTGTGGCATATACCCTAGAGCGGGATATGAGAGCAAATGTAGACTAAGGAGGGGACTTGCACGTGGTATGGCAGAGTAGAACGAGTAGCAATTGCAGGCCTAAGACTGGGTAGTGAGCAAAGAGTAAGAACAGAAGAGATCAGAAGCAGTGGTGCTCTAACCCTTTGAACAGCAGTATCTCAGGTCCAGCTTCCATCTCATTTTGAAGCCTACAGCAGAAAAACCATGGGAGAGAGCTAAGACCAGTGGGAACCCTAGAATTCTGTTGTGTTGAACCTGTTGTGCTGAACTATAAGCTAGTTTACTATGATTGGTTCTAGGAGGAGTTTACTGGAGCTCCAACTAGAGGCAAGCCCATAGCTCTTTTGCTCACACCCAAACCAAGGTTAGGAACTCACATAGTTGAAATAAAGAGGGATGTGATCAGATTTCACACTGGATCAGACAACTTTAGGGTCACTGAAAGCATACAGGTCCCCAGCCTGAGTTGGTTCTGAGATCTTTAAAGGACGTACTACTCAATACCCAGAAAAAGTCATATTCAAGATGTAAGAAAAGCAAGACCTAGACATTTCCTCCAGAATTATACCGAGCCTGGCCCTAATGCAGAAAGGCTAGAGGAATGAGTAAGAGTCCCACAGGGGGCAGCTAGGTGGTGCAGTGGATAGAGCACTGGCCCTGGATTCAGGAGGACCTGAATTCAAATCCAGCCTCGGATACTTGACACTAGCTGTGTGACCCTAGGCAAGTCACTTAACCCCAATTACCTCACCAAAAAAAAAAAAAAGAGTCCCATAATCCCACAATAAAAACTCTTATGGTGACAGAGACACCCAAGACATAAATCCAGAAGAAAGGAATGACTCTTTAAGCAAAGCCTCAAAGAACAACACAGTTTGGGCACAAGTTCAACTAGAATTCCCAGAAGAAATGAAGCAAGAGTTTAAGCAAGAATTTTAAAATTACTTTGTAAGTGAAAGGAGAGTACTAGAGTAATAAACTGGAAAAGACATGGAGTCTATCGAGAAAAGACTTGAAAAAGAGAACAGTTTAGTACAAGAGTTATAAAACTTATCTAAATGGGTGCAGCTGGGTGGCGCAGTAGATAAAGCACCGGCCCTGGATTCAGAAGGACCTGAGTTCAAATCCAGCCTCAGACATTTGACACTTCTGTGTGACCCTGGGTAAGTCACTTAGCCCTCATTGCCTACCAAAATAAATAAATAAATGAATGAATGAAAATAAGACTTATCCAAGCAGCAAGCTCCTTGAACATTAGAATGAACCAAAAAGAAGTTAATGATTCCATAAGACATCAAGAAATATGGAAAAAAGTCAAAAGACTGAATAAATAGAAGAAAATGTAAGATACTACAGTTCAAAAACAACTAACAATGAAAATATATCAAATAGGGGGTAGCTAGGTGGTGCAGTGGATAGAGCACTGGTCCAGGATTCAGGCGGACCTGAGTTCAAATCTGGCCTCAGACACTTAACACTTACTAGCTGTGTGACCCTGGGCAAGTCACTTAAGCCCAATTGCCTCACCAAAAACAAACAAACAAACAAACAATAAATAAATAAATAAATAAATAAAGGACAGCTAGGTTGCACAGTGGATAGGGCGCCCGCCCTGGATTCAGGAGGACCTGAGTTCAGGTTTGGCCTCAGACACTTGACACTTACTGGCTGTGTGACCTTGGGTAAGTCACTTAACCCTCATCGCCCTGCCCCCCCCAAAAAGAAAATATATCAAATAGAGATAATTTGAGAATCATTAGAATCCCTGAAAGCTATGACCAGTGAAAGAGGCTTCACATCATATTGCAAGAAAACTATCCAGATCTCTTAAATCAAAAGGCAGAGTGAAAATTGAAAGAATTCACTAGGGGGTAGCTAGGTGGTGCAGTGGTTAAAGCACCGGCCCTGGATTCAGGAGGATGAGTTCAAATTCGGCCTCAGACACTTGGCACTAGCTATGTGACCCTGGGCAAGTCACTTAACCCTCATTGCCCCGACCAAAAAAACCTCTTAAACCCCCAAAATGAAAACTGCCAAGACCATTATAGTTCAAATTCAGACCTTCTAGGTCAAAGAAAAATTACTGAAGTCAGAAAGAATTAAATTATTGAGTATCTTACAGTGAGGGTGACACAAGATTTAGCAGTCACTATTTTGAAGAATTGTAGAGATTGGAATTCTAGAAGACAAAAGCTATAGGCTTACAATCAAGAATAGTTTATATAGCAAAACAGTATAAGGCTCCAGGGGGGGAAAAATGGATCTTTAATGAAAGAGGGATTCCAAGTATTCCTGATGAAAAGATCATAGCCGAATAGAAACTTCAAAATTTTAAAAAAAGTCAAGATAAACAGCCAAAAAAGGATGAAATGTTTACATTCTAATGGGCTGATGGTACATGTGTTCCCTTAGTGAACATAGTTCCATGAGGGTTTACATTCTAATGGGCTGATGGTACATGTGTTCCCTTAGTGAACATAGTTCCATGAGGGTTCATAGAGGGAATCAAGTCAGAAGGACTGGGGGAGGTGTTGATAATCTCAAAAGAAGAAAGAGAGGGGGAAAAGGAATATAGTAGGGGGAGAAGAAAGAGGGATGGAAAGTAGCTCATATGATCTGAGTATGGAAGTGGAAAACTATACAACCAAGGGGAACAATGTGAGAGAAGTGGGTGATATTTGAACCTCACCAACATCAGAACTGGTTAACAAAGTGATGAATACACGTATATAGTTTGTTGCAAAAATACATTTCACTCAACTGGGAAATAGGAGGCATAGATATTATGGGGGAGGGGAAAATAACTAAAGGGTCATAAGCAAAACAAACCCTAACCATGGAGCAGGATGAATCTCAAAGAGACTTCTAAAAGGAATGAAAGGAAAAGAACCTAACCCTGGATAAATGAAAGAGAAGATAGTCAGAAGAACAAAGGGTTAAATAAGATCTAGAGCTCTGCTGCTAAACATACTTGTGTTTACTGCCCTTGTCTTCCTAGAGAGAGTGGGAAATGGAGAGGGAAAACTATAAGAGAACAGAATGGAGTGAAATACACAATTAATGATAATAAATGAATATGAAGGGACTCATAGAGGGGAATGAAGATAGCAAAATGGATTAGAAATCAGAATCAAACAATACATTTATAAGAAGCACATGTGAAACATTAAAGTTCATAGGGAGGGGGCAGCTAGATGGCGCAGTGGTTAAAGCACCGGCCCTGGATTCAGGAGTACCTGAGTTCAAATCCGGCCTCAGACACTTGACACTTACTAGCTGTGTGACCCTGGGCAAGTCACTTAACCCCCATTGCCTAAAAAAAAAAAAAAAAAAAAAGTTCATAGGGAGTTAAAGTGAGCGGCTAGAGTAAAATCTATTATGCTTCAAGTGAAGTGAAAAGGCAGGGGTGGCCATAAAGATCTTAGACAAGGCTATAGAACCCCCCCCCCCCCAAAAAAAAACCCCAAACTTTAAAATGAGAGAGAAACAGACTACATTATGCTGGAAAGTATCATAAACAGTAAATTAATATCAATGCTAAATGTATGCACCAAGTGATAGAGCTTCTAAGTACTTAAAAGAAAAGTTAAATGAATTACAGGGAGAAATAGTAAAATAGTGAGACTCTGTTCAGAACTATGCAGATTTAATATTTTTGAAAACAAGAAATAAGTTAAGGACATGAATAGAATTTTAGAAATTTAAATATGACAGGTTTCTGGTGATTATTGAATGTGAATTAGGACTGTACATATTTTTCAGCTGTTACTGTCATCTTGACACAAACCAGCCATGTATAAAAACCACACAGACAGATGCAGAACAGAAATGTTAAACACATCTTTTATGAACCACAAAGTAATAAAAATTATATTCAATAAAGGGCTACTGAAGAAACAATACAAATTAATTGACTACTAAAGACAAATAATTCCTAAAGAATGGGTCATTATGGGAGCAGCTAGGTAGTACAGTGGATAAAACACTGGCCCTGGATTCAAGAAGACCTGAGTTCAAATCAAGCCTCAGACAATTGACACTTACCAGCTGTGTGACCCTGGAGAAGTCACTTAGCCCTCATTGCCCTGCAAAAAAAAAAAGAAGAAGAAGAAGAAGGGGTCATTGCTAGGCTGCAATTCCAGGCTGATGGCTGAGAGTACTGGATTAGAAGCATTGCTATTCCCATGCAGCTCTTGTGGTTCAGGGTGCTGGACTGTCCCCATCAGGGTCTATGGGGAGATGGTGGTCAAGGTGATAGTGGTGGTTTGGCTTATCTGACACATTCTGCCTCTTGTCTCTTCCTCTTACTGCTTCCTCCAGGCTGGCTTGTCTGATATGTGTGTGACAATTAGTTGGCGGTTGGTGGGGATGGCTAGCACCACCTCTATAGGATTTCCTTCCCTGGATGATGGCTGTTAGGGTAGTTAGGGGAGGGGGGGGAGGGTACTACTACTCCAGTTGCTTCTCTGACTATTTTCTTGTTGGTGGCAGTTTGTCAGTATTTGTTGCTGATGGTAATGAGGAAGGTTCTTCATAATGATTCATTCTTTTGATGGTTGTGGGGGCTGGGCTGTGAAAGCAGGACTAGTGGTTGAGGTCTGGAGGGAGAGAAACCTATTTCCAGGACTCTTAGACTCAGGCTTCTGAGCTATCTCCCTCAGGATCCGTGGGGAAGTAGTAGGCAGAGTAGTGGTAGTGGTGTGACTTGCCTAGTACATATTGCCTCTAGTCTCTTCTTCATGATACCTTAGTGCTTTAGCTAGACTGACTTGCCTGCCTGTATTATTTTGCCCAATTATATGGCAATAAAATGAATTACCTAAATGAAATACATGAATATTTTAAAGTATAAAATTCTTAAATTAACAGTATGAGAAATAGTTAACCCAATCTCAGAAAAAGAAATTGAACAAGTCATAAATGAGCTCTCAAAGATAAAACTCCTGAACTATATGGATTTACAAGTAAATTCTATAAAACTTTCAGAGAACAATTATTCTGATGTTATATAAGCTGCTTGAAAATATAAGAAAAGAGGCCCTACCAAAATTCCTTTTTTGATACAAATATTTCTTTGAAGGTGACCTTAATAAACATTGATATAGGGGCAACTAGGTGGCGCAGTGGATAGAGCACCAGCCCTGGAGTCAGGAGTACCTGAGTTCAAATCCAGCCTCAGACACTTAACACTTACTAGCTGTGTGACCCTGGGCAAGTCATTTAACCTCAATTGCCTCACTAAAAAAAGAAAAAATTAAACATTGATATAAAAATTTCAAGTAAAATATCAGGAAGTAACTTATAGCAATATATCATGGAGTACATATACTATGGCTGGGTTGGATTTATGCCAGGAATTCAGGGTTGGTTCAATATTTGGAAAACTATCATTATAATAGGCCATATAAATAACAAACTTTAAAAAATCTAATTTATCAATAGATGTAGACAAAGCTTTTGACAAGATATACCACATTCCTGTTAACACTAGAATTTACAGGAATAAATGGATCTTTCCTTAATATAAGTAGGGGGGAAGGGAAGATGATAAACATTTATGTAGCACCTACTATGTATCAGGCACTGTATTAAGCACCTTAAAAATATCTCATCTAAAACCAAGGGCCGGCATTGTCTGTACTGGGGATAAACTAGAAGCCTTTCTATTAAGACTGAGGATAAAGCAAGGATTTCCATTATCACTATTACAATTTGAAATAGTGCTAGAAATAGTAGCTGCAAGACAGAAATTGAGGCCAAGCAGAAAAAAAAGTATAACTTTTTGCTGATGATAGCGTGGTTTACTTAAAATTCCTTAGAGCACTTGCTAAAAAATTAATTAGGGGCAGCCAGGTGGCACAATGGATTGCAGACTGTATAATATACTTGGGAGTCTACCTACGTGTGTGTGTGTGTGTGTGTGTGTGTGTGTGTGTGTGTGTGTACATACACACCCCCAACACAATTATGTTGAAGCTGTTTTAATTAATTTTATATATATACATATATATAAAAGGGCTTTGTGAATACAGCTACAAAACACTTCACAGAATAAAGACATCTAAATAATTGGAGAAATATTAATTATATATGGGTAGGCTTGGCTGACATTATATAAATGACAGCACTAACTAAATTAATTTATTTAATTAGTGTCATGCCAGTCATACTTCCAAAGGATTACCTTCTAGAGCTAGAAAAAAAATAATAATCAAGGAAAAATAATGAAAAAAGTTGGAAGGAAGGTAATATGGAAATACTAAGTTTCAGACTGTCCTATAAAGTAAATTATCATCTAAACAATTTGGTAACTGCTTAAGAAATAGAGAGGTAAGTCAATGAAACAAATTAGGTATACAGTGTACAGAAGCAAATGGGCATTGTAACTAGTGTTGATAAACCCAAAGATCCCAGCTACTGGGGCAAGAACTCACTATTTGATAAAAACTGCTGCCTAAACTGGAAAGTAGTCTTACAGAAAATAGGCATAGACAAGTCTAACACTATGTACCAAGATAAGCTCCAAATGGATATGTGAATTGAATATAAAGTATCATAAGAACAAATGAGGGGCAGCTAGATGGCGCAGTGGTAAAGCACCGGCCCTGGATTCAGGAGTACCTGAGTTCAAATCTGGCCTCAGACACTTAACACTTACTGGCTGTGTGACCCTGGGCAAGTCACTTAACCCCAATTGCCTCACTAAAAAAAAATTAAAAAAAAAAAAGAACAAATGAAAGGAACAAACAAGAAATTATCTTTTAGATTTATGGATAGGAGAAAAGTTGATGATGAAACGAGATAAAGAAGATCCGCAGAAGATAAAATGGACAATTTTGGTTACATAACATTTAAAAGGTTTTGCATAAACAAAGCCAATAGAGCTAAGATTAAAAAGCAAACAGTTATCCAGGAAAAAGCTTCGCTGCAGTTTTTCAGAAAAAGATCTCATTTTCAAGATGTATGATGAACTGATTCAAATTTATAAGAGTAAGAACTACAGTTGATAAATAGTCTAAAGATATGAATAGATAGTTCTCAAGAAAAATAAATCCAAAGCCAAATGAAAAAATGTTCTAGATCACTAATAATTAGTGAAATACAAATTAAAGCAACTCTTAGGTTCCACGTTATACCCCTCACATTGGCAAAGCTGACAAGAGGAAAATGACAAGTATTGGAGCTGTGGGGAAACAGCTTATTCTAGTGCGTTACTGTCAGACTGAAATTGAAATGGGAGCCACTAAACCATACATAAGGATCCCTATGGGCTGCAAATTAAATTAGAAAACTACACATTAATATTATCTGCATTTTATTGTATTTTATTTGTTTTGTCAAATATTTCTCAGTTACATTTTAATCTTATTCAGGCCACACTCAGGAGTATTGTGGGTCATGTATTTGACATCTTTGCTCTAGTGCACTATTGGTAGAACTGTGAACTGATCTAGTCATTCTGGAAAGCAATTTGGAACTTTGCCCAGAAAATTACCCAACTGTGCATACCCTGTGACTCATCTCTACTACTACTTGTTCTGTACCACCAAGAGATTTCAAAGAAAGGAAAAGGACTCACATGTATATTAATATTTATAGCAGCTTTTTTTGGAAACTAAGAGGGTGCCCAACAACTAGGGAATGGCAATGGTATATTAATGTAAATTTTGGTATATTAATGTAATGGATCACTAATGTACCTTAAGAAATGATGAAGGGGACACTTTCAGAGAAAACAAGGGAGACTTCAGTGAAGAATAAAGTGAACAAAACTAGAAGAACAGTATATATAATAACAATAGCATTTTTTTTTTTAGTGAGGCAATTGGGGTTAAGTGACTTGCCCAGGGTCACACAGCTAGTAAGTGTTAAGTGTCTGAAGCCACATTTGAACTCAGGTACTCCTGACTCCAGGGCTGGTGCTCTGTCCACTGCACCACCTAGCTGCCCCCAACAATAGCATTATAAACACAACTTTGAAGAAATTAAGAATTCTGATCAAAGCAGCAACTATGATTCCAAAGGGCAAGACCAGTTCAGGAGTTTGTTTTGCTTGCCTACACATATTTGTTATAAGTTTTTTGGGTTGTTTTTCTCCCCAATATGGAGAACGGTGGGAGAAAGGGAAAATAAATTTTTATTAATTGAAAAAAAATTAATCTGAAGAAATGTAAGTGACAGCTTAGGCCAGAAAAGAAATTTTGGGCAAATTTGGTGTACTTACACAGAACTTTTATTACTTATCCCCTTTCTTGATGATATTAAGGATTATTTTATTTCAAGTAGATCTACAGAATCTTGGTGCTAGAAGGAACTCAAACTCACGTATTTTACAAATCAGAGAAACAAGGCTCAGAAACATTAAAGGACTTGTTCAAGGTCAGAGCTAGTAAGTGTTAAAGCCAGGATTAAAACCCACATCTCTAAGAGCTGTGTTAGTTTCAGAGGACCACATCTTCTATTAGACAATCCTCTTTAAAAATAAAAAAGAGGGGCAGCTAGATGGCACAGTGGATAGAGCATTGGCCCTGGAGTCAGGAGTACCTGAGTTTAAATCCGGCCTCAGACACATAACACTTACTAGCTGTGTGACCCTGGGCAAGTCACTTAACCCCAATTGCCTCACTAAAAAAAAAAAAAAAGAGTCAAAGGAAAGAAGTTTAATAAAGAAAAAATTTTGAGGGCTTTAAAGCTATATTAAATAATAATTATACATACCTCTATAAATATTATATTAAAGAGCCTCCATAAAAGTGCTAGTTTAATGCCTTCTGTGACATTTAAAATTTAATGTGTGGTCACCTTAAATTAGAAGCTTTAGCATCAGTCTTTGGGCATTAATCATTTATTAAAGCATGTCAGGTATTCATGTGGAGTTCAGAAAGTTAAGAAGAGGCCTGTCTAGCCTAGAGTTCCAGCCTGGTCTGGTTCTTCCTCAAGTCCTCCACCACAAGCCTGCTTCAACCATGAACTCCTCAAACTGAGTGTAGAAGCTTTTTATAGTTCTGGAGCAGAGGCGGTCCTTACACACTGCTTCAAGTTGATTGGTTAGCATCATCCAAATCCATTGGTTCACTGGACTCGAAGGTGTTCTCGGGTTAAGTTCACAGTCCTTAGCTTCTGAGAACAATACCTTCTTTTTTTTTTTTTTTTTTTTGGCGGGGCAGTTGTCGTTAAGTGACTTGCTCAGGGTCACACAGCTAGTAAGTGTTAAGTGGCTGAGGCAGGATTTGAACTCAGGTCCTCCTGATTCCAGGGCTGGTGCTCTATCCACTGCCCCACCTAGCTGCCCCCTAGAACGATACCTTCTTAAGGGCTAGCCAGGTGTGGTTACAATCTAATTAACTTGAAGTAGGCTAATCAGTAAAGTCAATCACTCTCACTTAATTCAGTCAGTTTAGATTAATCTCCAGGTGAGCCTTTGAGTATCTGCCAAATCCTATTATTTTCTCACATTCCCTCCTGTGTCTCATTAAAAAACATTGTTTCCTTAATGAAGCAATAACATTACAGATACTTATGACTAACGATGTAAAGGGAATGAAAAGAGAGAAAAGAAATTGAGGGACGCATTGACAGTAAACTAAAGGGGGCATTCCCCTTTAAAAGGTGGACATTACAAATAGTGTAAAACAGGAAAATGTCCATTTAAGTCTTTGGAAGTCTTTTCTCAGATGATTCTTGGGATGTCCTCTGGGTGTAGTTGTGGAATGGAAGTCTTTTCAGGTGTTTCAAATATGTAGATGCTGGTAATCAGCCAGAAGGTTTCCTACAAAATTGATCTTAACACAACTTTAAATAGCTTTGCCCATAACCAAATCAAACAATGAGAGTTCTCAAAAACATATCTAAGGAAATTCAGAATCTTTTAAAGATATAATAAAAGCAAAAATGGATTTTTAAAAAACTTAATATTACTGTAAACCCCGCTGTGGGGGGTTTAAAAAAAATCTTTGTTTCATCACTTTTTGCATCATCTACCTAATTATCCTCATGCCATTATGAGAAATTAAAGAATCTAATATAATTGGTAGCAGATGTCAAGGCTAAATCCAACATTGTATTTATTATGATACCTGAGATAATTATGGGGGTTACCATAAAAGAACAGAGAAATGATGAGAGATGAACATTCCCACACATGAGCAATATGTACAACCCATGCAGTATGCCAGGCTTAAAATAGGTGGATGAGATATACATCCATGCCACCTATCATATTGAAGGAAACTGAGTCAGGCTTAATCAGATGCATGGGATTGAGATGTCCATGGCATCAAGCATATTGGAGGGGGAATAGAAGCCAGGTGTAGAATGAGATGGGTGGGATGAAAACTTCCAGCCATCTGTACAATATTGTGGGGAAATGGAGCCAAAAGAAGCCAACCTCAGCTCTTGCCAATAGCGGTTCTCTCAGCCTTTCCCAAGTCAGTGCAGTACTTGGACTTCATACATGTCTCCCCTGCCTGCTCTGGTATGTGTTCCTCTCAAGGATGAAGGCAATTAATGTCTCAAATGGTAAATTCCCATAATCCAAGTCTCATATGGATTTAACAACTGAGGATAATTTTGACAGCAAAAAAATGTGAATTTTCTTTGACTCAGAAGATAATATCAATATACAATAATTCCAAATAATAACTTTTTTAAGCTTAGTAAAAATACTACTTCTAGAATTAATTTACACTTGTCATGGTAATCAATTTGCCAAGGAAATACTTTAGATAATTTGATCAAATAATCAGTTGGAAAAACAAACAATTTAGAATATGGGAGCACAATACTCCCAGAGTTAACATTGTATTATGAAATCAAAACCATCTTGCATTGTTTCAAAATTGGAGAGATAGATAAATAGAACAGAATACACATGGAAGAATAAGAGGCAATGAAATTCAAACTGGGGACATCTAAATGAATATGAACTTAATATTAATAAGGGTATTACAAAATATAAATTTGATTACATTAATTTAAAAAGCTTTTGCAAATATTCCCCTTTTTTAAAGCTAAATAAAAACACAATCTTAAAGAATGAAAATCTCTATGAAAATAAATTCATACTATTTCAAAATGTAGATGTAATAGCATAGAAATCCTTATGTAACATTTGAACTGACATTATTTCTGAGTGAATTTAGAGCATTTTATATTTCGATATCTAAACTCTCCAGATCTCATATTAATATCTTGCTGTCTATTTCTGCATTTCTGCAAAATATGTCCCTGTCTTTGGCAGCAGAAGCAGATTCTTGAAATATGATGATGATAGTTTCTCTTGTTTCTCTTCAACCCCTTTATTTTCTCTGTTGGTCCTTTCATAATACTAAAGCTTTATAAAGTTATTAATTAAAGGCGAAAGCAGGTAAAGAGAAATCAAAATAGAAAATCCACAAAAATGAAATGTTAACATGATCTTATCCCCTATTTGTCTGAATAACCAGACTAAAGTTAGAGAAAAGCAGGTACTTAGGAGATACTTAGCAAGTAGAAGAAACCTAATTGAAAATTTAAAGTGATAAGCACATAAAATCAGTGAAAATAGGAGAAACATACAAATTTCTTACCCAACGTGAAGATCAGAAGGTTGAGGGGTTTAGCGGTCCCTTTGTGGTCACCACTCCTTAAGATGTAAAGATGACTCTCAATTCCTGAAAGCCTGACAATAGAATATAAACTCTTTCCAAAAAATAAAAAAAATAAAAGGGGCAGCTAGGTGGAGCAGTGGATAGAGCACTGAGTTCAAATCCAGCCTCTGACACTTGACACTTACTAGCAGTGTGACCCTGGGCAAGTCACTTAACCCCCATTGCCCCGCAAAAAAAAAGAAAGAAGAAAAGAAAGAAATTATTCTTATTTTAATGGAACCCTGCAAAATTTTAATTTGGAGAAATAAATTTGAAAACATAATCTTGTTGATTAAAAACCCCTCTTCATCTTCTGGCTTTTGTCAATAGTCCTTAGTGCCCTTTTGTTGTTGGACTATGGGATTTGTGAAGGAGATGCTTGTAGAATGGATGTTTGGCTTCTCTGAGTATGTAACCACACTAGAGTTCTTTGGTTAGTATCCAAAATACTGTTTTCCATGGGACTAACACTTTTATGATGATTGATGGTGGCAGAAGAAACACTGGGTGTTTCTAGAAATACAAAATAAAGGTAAATTTATTAGGGAGTTGAAAAAGGGGTTAGAATAGTAACAGGTAGAGCCCAGGGGAAAGGTCATTCCAGGCATAGCAAAAGTAACCCAGATGTCTATGGTGCTTGAGGTTTATAAAACACTTTCCCCCTTTCACCTCTGTGAAGTAGGTGGTACAAATGTTGTCCTCATTTTACTGATGAGGAAACTGAGATTAGAGAAGTTAACTGATTTACCCATGGTCCATATACTTGTTGGAACCAGATTCAAACCCAGGTCTCCATACTCCCCATTCCAGTGTTCTTTCCACTCTACCACATGCATAGTGGATGCAAAGTTTCAGGGTCAAGAGGATGGAGAAGCTGTTTAGCTGAAGTATAATATACATGGAAAGGAATAATGGGAGATAATCTGGGAAAAGTACCAACTTTTGGATTGTCTTGAACAGCAAACAGCTTAAGGGAGTTTGAACTTTAATAGGGGAGTGGGGTGCAGCTGGAGGTTTTTGAATCCTGAGATGATATGCTTATATTTATGAATTAGGAAGTTGAATCTGCAGCATGTGGAGGATAAGTTAGATGAGGATTCAGAAGCTATGAGACCTTTTGGGGCATTGTAGTAGTAATATATAATGAGAATCTTAACCAAGATTATAGTGTTGGGAATGGAAAGGAAAGAGTTGGTCCCCCCCCAAAAAAAACCCTTTATTTTATCTTTTTACCAGATGCTTTCATGAGGTTGAATCATGATCTTATTTCTAGAATCCCAGAAACTCCGAGTTGGAAGGAGCCTCAGAGGTCATCTGCCCTAATCTACACTCTAATAGGTGTCCTTAGGGTTAGGTTGGGTCTGAGCCGTGGAGTTTGTGGTAGAAGCAGTCTTCTTTGTCTTTATTCCTTAAGAACATTGCCTCTCTTGACCTTTTTTAAAAAATTAAATTCAAGAGTGAACCATGAAACAAAATAGTGAAACTGGTGTTTTCCTCAGTGGGTGGGATAACTTAGGACGCAGCCCACTCAAGTTTCTTTTGCCTGACATCACAGCTTTTCCCTTAGCATAGCTGGTTTTATGAAGGTTCCTTTCTAGTGTGTTTTACTTGGATTCTTCTCCTTATGACTGTAATCATCTTATATTGAAACTTGCTGAGAAGGCAGCCCTTTCTCCACTTGCTCTCTGGTGTCAGCAGAGAAGGGCTGGAAGATGAAGTGCAGAAATTGATGCTTTACCATAACCATAGGGCCTGTGTGTAAAAGTCACAGGGAGACAAGTTTTACTGTAATAATAGTTGACATAAGATCAGATCTCAATCACTGTTGTGTATGTAAAGAGCTACCTCCATTAAGCAGTGTAGCAAACACTGCCTTTTTACAAAGCTTACAAAATTTGTAGCACTGAGGAGAATGCAAGACTACTAGAGCTGACTGGGGACATTGGAAGACACCTAGCTTAAGACAGTCAACAAACATTGAATTAGGTACCTGCTATAGATGAGGAACTGTACAATGATAGAGACACGGATAGTTCTTGTCTTTAAAGAGTTTACAGTCTAATCAGAGGAGACAATATAGACATTTATTGTTATGTTAACTTTGAGGGAAGGGCACTAGATACTGGGAGTAGGAGAAACTTCATATAGGAGGTAGCATTTCAGTTGAGCCTCGAAGGGAAACTAGGGATTGTAAGACATGAGGGTGAGGAGGAAATGCATGCCACTCATGCAAAAGTATGGAACCCAGATGTGGTGAATTGTGTATGAGGAACAGTAAGAAGGCCATTTTGGCTAGGCAGTATATGTGAAGAGCAGTAATGTGTAATAAGGCTGAAAAAGTAGGTTGGGATCAGACTGTGAAGAGCTCTGTGTACAAAATTGAGGATGTTTAATTTGAGCCTTGGAGTAATAGGGAGCCACTGAAGTTTATTGAGAGGGGAGGAGGAAAGTAACAATGTTGTCATATCTGTGCTTGAGGAAAATCACTTTGGCAGCTGTGTGGAGGATAGATTGGAGATATGAGATACTTGGAGGAAGAAGACATATTAGGAGGCTATTGCGTTTTTCTAGGCAAGAGGTGATAAGGCTCTTGATTAGTGTGATAAAAGAAGGGTATGTATGTCAGAGATGTTCTGGAGTCAGTCAGTCAACTCTGAAAATTTCTGGAAAGAAATGACAAAGTTTGACTAGTAAATGAATATGTGTGGTCAGTGAAAATAAGGAATCAAGGATGACATGAAGGTTATGAACTTGAGTGACTAGAAAGATGATACTGTCTGCCACAGAAATAGTTAAGTTCTCAGGAGAGCAGGACTTGAGGAAAGGAAGAGGAATTCTGTTTTAGGCATGTTAAATTTGAAATGCTTATGGGATGTACAGTTCAAAATATCCAGTATGAAACTGATGATGTTTGCGAGACTTCTACTGTACTCATAGACCTCAAGGTTATCAGCATAGGGATGGTTTAAAATTTTGTTTCTCTAATTTTACAAACATTTATTATCTCTCTTTCCCTTCACAAGTAACATTTATAGTTCAACAAAACAAATTCCCACATTGGCCATGTCCAGAAATGCGTGTCTTATTCTTAATTTTAAGTCCATCATCTTTCTTGTGGGAGGCAGATGCCATAGTTCATCTTCAGTCTTCTGGAATCCATAGTTTATGATTGTATTAATCCCTATCTAAAGTCTTTCAAAGTCGTTTTTCTCAATAATGTTGTCTTTGTATACGTTATCTTCAAGTTCTGCTCGTGTCACTGCATCAGATCATGGAGGTCTTCCAAGTTTCCTCTAAAATGGTCTGTTTCATCAGTCCTCAGGGCACAGTAATATTCCATCCCATTCATCTACTAGAATTTGTTTAGCTCTTCTCCAATAAGCAGTTACTCCCTTAGTTTTCACCCTTTCACTACAATGAAAAGAGCTGCTATAAATATTTTTGCACATATGGATCCTTTTCTTTCTTCAGTCTATTTGGAGTATAGGCCTGGTAATGGTATAGTTTACATTTCATTTCTCTTATTATTAGTGATTTGGAGCATTTTGTGTGTGTGTGTGGTTATAGCTTGAATTCTTCCCTTCCTTTGAATTCTTTGTATTCTTTAACTATCAATTGAAAAATGAGTCTTATAAATTTGAATCAATTCTCAGATATGAGACCTTTATGGAGATGATAATTAGATCCATGGAAGCTGAGAGAGTGAGGTTAGAGAAGTAGAGAGGTTCTAAGACAGCCTTGGAGACAATCCACAGTTAGTGGATGATGAGCCAGTGAGGAGATAGGCAGATATAGGAGAGAGGAATCCCATCTACCATATTGTGAATAAAGCCTCTGCTTGAAAACTGTCAGCAGTGGGCAACTCACCTCTGGGGTCAGTGGCAAGAAGGGGATGTATGTGAGAGATGTGCTGGATTCAGTCCACTGGCACTTTGTTTCATTTTGGGGTTCTCGTTTTTTTCTTTAGAAAAGAAGGTTTTCATTATCATGCCTCTTTATAATTTCTGCTCATTGGTCCTGGTTTGCTTTCTGAGCAAGTTTAATGAATCATCTTGTACGGGACAGTTATGTACTTCCCTAAGTTTTCTCTTCTTCAAGTCAGTCACCTGCAGATACTTTAATTTATCCTTGCATAGCATTATTTCTACACTATGACACATCTTAGTTGCCTTCTTTTAAACAAACTCCAGCCTGTAAATGTCTTTTTTAAAGTAAAGGGCCCAGAACCAAACAGTACTGTGGATGTTGGGTGTGGCATCATCCCCCTTGTTCTGAACACTACCACTATTAATGAAGCCCAAGGTGCATTTAGCTTTTTAAAGCTTTATTAACAGACTTCCAGTATCCAGATAGAGTTGAAAAGTCATTCCTTCCTTTAACATACACACAAATATACATACATCAAAGGAGTGGAGATCCCAGTGAATTGGAATTGGGCAGCACATTGTTTGAACCCTCTTTTCTTACTTAGGTCAGGGCTTCTTAAATTTTTTCTGTTCCTGATCCCTTTTGGCCCAAGAAATTTTTACGTGACCCCAGGTATATAGGTATGTAAAAAGGTATATGTAACCTTTTACTGTTTCCAGATATTTTGCAACTCCCATGTTCAGTTATGGGACCCCATAACTGTGGGGTCTCAACCCACAGTTTAAGAAGCTTTGACTTAGGTAAGGTACTGCTTTTTTCAGCAGTATCATTTTCTATTGTTTTCCTTTAGTAATCTATTATCCTTTCTTCTTCTCAAATGGTGGTATTTTCACAACTTTAAAAGGTTGGGGGGGCAGGTTAAGAACAAATTTCAGTACCTTGTGTTTTATCATCTATCTGGATTTGGTACTATAGTCCAGTTTTATGCTGTATAGAGTTAGAAATTTATATTCAACAGGTTGGGGATGGAAAAGTGTCCTAAGTGTGAATGGGCACTTAGTAAGCAGAATACCTTTTTTGCAGTCCTTCATTGAGAAATCCAGACCATTATAGTCTCAAGTATTACAGATAGAAGCAGTCACTTTCTGAAAGACCATCTTCTATACGAATAATTTCCTGATGCAAATTTCACTGTTTTTCATAATGAATTTATGTGTTGCAGTTTTACCTTGGCAATCAAAGTAATAGACTGTAGTTATCCGGGCAAAAACAGGGTGGACTTGATCTCTGAGGTGCTAGATTTTATAGGATAATTATTCTAGTCTTGTTCCTTGAGAGTCTATTTCTATGAGATTTGTGAGAAATAGAAGTTAAAGGCCTTGAATATTGGTTGTTCTGTGTTTCACTGTGTCTATCCAGAAAAAGCAAAAACTTTTCTAATATGTATTTATATGTATATGTATATATATAATGTAT
Organism: Dromiciops gliroides; assembly: GCF_019393635.1. Lineage (NCBI taxonomy): Eukaryota > Metazoa > Chordata > Mammalia > Microbiotheria > Microbiotheriidae > Dromiciops > Dromiciops gliroides. The sequence goes on along the minus strand of NC_057862.1, from coordinate 460,667,133 downwards.
GTATGTATCTTCTCTCTGCATTTAGAAACTCATCGCATATGGGCATATCACTGGAAATGCTCCAGACAGTGGAGCCCCTGGGAAACGCCTGATTGACCGGATAGTTGAAACCGTTTGCAATTGCTTCCAGGGCCCTCAGACTGATGAAGGGGTGCAGTTACAAATAATTAAGGTATTTTTTTTTTTGCTTGGTTTGATTGGTCCTTAAATGAGTGTGCTGTTTTCTTTGAGAGTTTGGGTTTTTAATTCACCATATAGTTGGCTCAGTTAGAAGAGAGTAAATTAGGTGCTGAACCGAAACAGAAGAATTCAGTATTACTTAAACCACTGCCTCCTTTAAATTGTTTGACCTAACTTTTTAGTGTACTATTTAATTCAGTTCAGTTATTTGACAACATTTATTAAGCATGTGTGCAGAATAATAAAGTAGGCTGGTAGGTATAAAGTTTACATAAGATATCAGCCCTCATGAAATTTATAATAAGACATGTATGTGAATAATTACAATACATAATACTAAATTCTAACTGTAGGTGGAAGACGATATGAGAAATGTGGAGCCAGGATTTTTGTTTTGTTTTAAAACTTAATAGTCCCACTAGTACAAATTAAAATTGGCCTATGAATTAAGGATTATGTGACAGTTTTTCTTGTCTTTTTCCCTTTCCAACCTACCATTTCTCAAGGGTCACTTATTAGTAATTCCCCATTTTCTTGTCTTCCATTTTTACTGCTAGAATGGTTTGTTATGCCACATTACACCTGTGGTTGATTGCAAATAGACTCAGAGATTGGTATTCTGAGGTTCTGTATGTCAAGTCTTTTTTGCTCTAAAAGGAAAGGACTAGTACTAGGAAAAACTGTTATGCTTCTTCTAAAGCAGGAGTTCTCAACTTACAGGACTTGAACATGTTTTTTAAAAAATATTTTGATATTGTATTTCAGTATAATTGTTTCCTTGGTAATCCTACATGTTTTATACATTTAAAAATTATTCCAAAAAAAATTATTCGAAGAAGTCCATAAATTTCACTAGATTATGAAAGGAGTCCATGCCAAACAAAAAGTTTCAAAACCACTGCTGTAAACTTAAACAAGAAACTAAAGAAACAGTTATGGAAAAATGGGCAACTGATTTCCTCTGGGATGTGCCTATTTTATGATTGATATAAGTTAGCTCAGTTGTGTAGAATTTTAGCTTCTAGGTGGAGGGTTTAACACCTAATGTCGTGTGTAGTGAATGAGAGGAAAAACTACCCCTACTCAATAATTTTCTGGAACTCAGCAGTGAAGTGTAAAGGCTCTTTTTTTTTTTTTTAAGTGAGGCAATTGGGGTTAAGTGACTTGCCCAGGGTCACACACAGCTAGTAAGTGTTAAGTGTCTGAGGCCGGATTTGAACTCAGGTACTCCTGACTCCAGGGCCACTCTATCCTCTAACCACTGCGCCACCTAGCTGCCCCGTAAAGGCTCTTTTATCTCTTTCTCATGAGAAAGGACACTGTGAGCAGTGATTCAGTGTTGCAGCAAGTAAGTGTAAAGAGTAGGAGCGCACAGGCTCCTTTTATCTTATTCCCCTAATGCATGTTAAGTCCCTCTCTCATTTGCCATTGGCTGGTTACTATAGAGTTACAGTCTGACCCCTGAAATCTACCTAATCAAAGGGCACATTTAGGAAACCTGTTTACATAATTATTCAGTGTCTTAATATTAATTCAATTTAGCATATTTCTCATTCTATTGGTTTTACACATCTTCCTTCTATCTAAGTCCTTTTCCATTCAGATTGTCTCATGTCACCATGTCCTGACATTATCTCAGGAAAATTACACTTTACCCAAGCTTGAATCTCTAAACTTAAACCTCTTGCTTGGGCAGCTAGGTGGCACAGTAGATAAAACACAAGCCCTGGAGTCAGAAGGACCTGAGTTCAAATCTGGCCTCAGACACTTAACACTTATTAGTTGTGTGACCCTGGGCAAGTCATTTAACTCCAATTGCCTCAAAAACAAAAAAAAACCCACTACCCTCTTGCTTTACGAGTCTTTTTCCCTTTTTTAGAGGAGTCCAGAGCCTATTCTCACAGTGAACAATCAGAAATTTAGCTGTCTTTAAGTTAAGTTAAATTTTAATTTATAATGCTAAATGAATTTGGCATAATGGATTTAATGAGTACAGACTGAATACTATCACTGAAAATATTTCATATCACTAAAAATAGTTCATTTTTACTATGCCGTACTTTTAAAGCTTGCTTAACCATTCTTTTCTTAAGCTTTTCTCAAAAAAATTTTAAAATGGTAAGGAAATGGGTTTGCCTTTGGGAGACCCTCAGTACATGGCACAAAGTATAAATCAATGGAAAATGTGTGTGTCTTTTCTGTTTTAGGCACTTCTTACTGCAGTGACTTCCCCACACATTGAAATTCATGAAGGCACAATACTTCAGACAGTTAGGACATGTTACAACATCTATCTGGCTAGTAAAAATCTCATTAATCAGACAACTGCCAAGGCCACTCTCACTCAGATGTTGAATGTCATTTTTACCCGAATGGAGAACCAAGCGGTAAGTTGTCATTTTAGTTATGTAATTGGGGATTGGTAAGAGGCTGTGTGTGTGTGTGTGTGTGTGTGTGTGTGTGTGTGTGTGTGTACATGCGCATGTGCATGTAAACCCGAAAATGTTTGATTTTAGCCTACATTCTTGGCCAGGCCTTGTGTGTATAATTTCTCTGTTGTAGAGATAGATACCTCTGGTTCTGCTGGTAGAATATAGTTGGGAAATTAGCCATATATCCCTAAACATGGCTAATGTGTTGGTTTGTTTTACTTATCTCTGTTATCAGAGAAAAGTGTAAAATTACCTTGATTTAAGTTGGGGAGGAGGAAGGATCTTTATTGACTTTCTGTACTGTCTTAAAAAGAAAATTTAAGATAGGCTGGGATGCAAATCCTTAATGTCCTAATAGTAATAATTCACATTTACAATGTTTTTTCTTTGCAATTACCTGGTGAGGAAGGTGGGGTCTAGGTTGTTATTGCCATTTTACTGAAGGACCAAGTACCATTTACTTGAAGTACCAAGATGAAGCTTTTATCACTAGTTGGTGGTGAAGTCGAGATTTAGGCTCATCTGGCTGCACTTGGGTCCAGAGCTTAGTTGTATATAATCATTTTACTCTGGATGTTGTGTACAAACTTGTTTTATTTGTAGGAATGCAAGTCTGAATTGTTAGGTAAGTTTTATTTTCTCTTGTTATTACTGTTGATAACTTAAGTATCTGCTTTTCCTTTTTTTCCTCCTTGTTTCTGGCATGCATTCTTTAATTCTCTTTACATACATTAAGCTCCTATTGTCTTTGGGTGAACCATGCTGTCAGTAGAATGCAAATTAGAATGAGAGCAGAAGAGCAGAAAATACTAAATTCAGATGAGGAAGAAAGTCAGTGAGGGAGGAAAGATTTCAAGCTACATGTGTGTCAGTTGGTGGAGGCTTCATGGAGGATGAATTATATCCAAACTGGTTTTTGAAGAAGGAAATTATCTGGATTGAATCTTGTTCCTATTGGTTTTTAGTTACAGGAGGCCAGAGAATTAGAAAAGGCAATACATCCCAAACCCCAATCTCCTGTGCTTCAGGCTGCGACAGGATCCCCAAAGTTTAACCGGCTAAAGCACAACCAACTACCAAACAAAACATCAACTCCTGAAAAAACTGACTTAACAAATGGTGAACACGAGCGGAGGGGTTCTCATGAAGACAGGATAGAAAATGGAGAAGCTCAGCTAGAGGGAGGCCCTGCTTTGTCAGGTATGTCCCAGCTTGCCTGCCTTCTAATTGTGTTGAAAAGAAACTTTGTATTTGAAGGTAAAATGAGCTATCACAGTAATGCGTGAAAACACCTTGGAATTCAGGTAAATACCATCATAGCTCTTCCTTTGGTGGATTTTGTTCTCAATATCCTTCCCTTTTTCATAGTTAGAGGCATAAGGGAACTTAGAACATGGAGCCTAAAATGTTAGAGGAATCCTACATGATCAATTTGGGAAATATTTATAAAGTACCTATAGTGGGTAAGTCGGTATGCCAAGCACAGATAAATGACATAATCCTTGTTGTCAAGAATTTTATAATCTGATAAGTGGGGAGGATAAAGCATATACAGAAATAAATGTAACACGAAAGGCTTATGAAAGTTTATGGGTGAATGCAATGCTTCTAGCTGAGGGAATCAGTGATTTCATAGAGAGGATGGTTAAATTGAACCTTGCACTTCTGAACATCCCTTTGGAATTTCTCTACTGAAGTTAAGTTCTTAAAGGTATACACCTTTAAGTATGATTTCTTAAATACTAAATCTAATGACTTTTTTCCTTGATCTCTTTGCATTTCTTGATACTGTTGAATACCTCCTTCTCTTGGATGCTTTTTGTTCTCTTGGCTTTCATGATACTTTTCATTTCTAGTTCTCTTAGCAATCTACCTGTTCTTTCTTAGTTTTCTTTGCTAGGTAATCAACCATCTCCTGCCACCTAAATATATGTATCTCCCCACACCTCTGTCCTTGGTCCTCTATAATCTTTTTCTCCATATTCCTTCTTTTGGATTATATCATTACCTTCCATAGCTTCAGTTACCTCTTCATTGATGATTTTGAAATTTGTATATATAGCTCTAATTTCTTTCCTGAACTGCAATCCCAAATCTCTAATGGCCTACTGGGTCTCTGAATTATATCTCTTAGCACAAGTTTAAAGCACTACTATTTTCAGGTTCATAGGATTGTTTCTTTTCTTTCTTTTCTTTCTTTTTTGGTGGGCAATGGGTGTTAAGTGACTTGCCCAGGGCCACACAGCTAGTGTCAAGTGTCTTTGGCCAGATTTGAACTCAGGTCATCCTGAATCCAGGGCCGGCGCTTTATCCACTGCACCACCTAGCTGCCCCATTAGGATTGTTTCTTAAAATGAAAGGAATAATTGATCAAGTTCTCCTACCCATTTTAATTTCTACATTTGGTGACAGGCATTTTTCCAGAGGAGGGTGGTTCTATGGTAAATCAGCATCCATGCTAGGGAAGGAAAAAGAGAACCCATACACAAAACTTTGGCTTCCATATTTAATTTATTGAGGGTTATATTCCTTATAGCATAGTCAATAGAGTCCTTAGTAGATTGGCTTAGGGGCTTCAAGTGGATAGCAGCTCATATAAATGGCTTCCCAGTTTTCCCCTTTTTTGTACAAGAAGGATTCCCATGTTTAATGTGTGTTGGTTTTCCTAGCTTCTTCGGGGGTTTCTGGGCATTGATTTATGGGGAAGCCAAGGAAATGAAAAGCAGGCCTCTATCCCTAAGAATCAGATTCTCTCCCACCTTCTTTCCTTTGCAGCTCTCAATACTGTTGACCATTTTCTCTTCAGCCTTATTGTTTTTTGTTCTCTTTGTTTTCAAGACATTCTTTCCTAATTCTCCTACCTGTCTGACTATTCCTTCTTAGTTTCTTTTACTCAACTCCAGCCCTTCTGAGTACTCATTTGGCTACAAAAAATATTTTTCAATTCCACTCCCTAACCTATGCTTTGCATTCTTTGAGCATTGTATTTGGCAGATGGGGTATGAAAGAGGGAGAAAGGGAAGAGGGCAAATGAGTTTGGCTTATCTTGTGGCTGACTTTGTGCCTGTTCTCAAATATGTGAACCAATTCTTCAGGACTTTGACTGAACTTAAAACACATTGCCATACTCCATGGGCCTACTATTGGTGATCATGAGCTCTCAGAGAACAAAAGTGTCAAAGTTATCATTTGTGGCCTGAATTTTTGATTTAGCTCTTAACTCTCCTGAGCCAGTCTCTAGACTCATAGCATGTTATGAGTACAGTGATCAGATGATCATTCACTCGGGAGTTTTTGTTCAGTGCTTTGTATACTGGAATATCTTGCAATGTTTGGGATAGCAGGCAATTATAGGGGCATGGGGGCTGAAATAGGCTCTAACACAGCATTTTTGTTTAGATTTCCTACAGGCATATCAAAGCTAACATGTCTAAAGTAATTCCTCATTTTTCTACTTAAACCTACCCTTCCTCTGAGTTTCCTTGTTTTATGTTATAGGAAACATCATCCTTCCATTCTGTCACCTAAAGCATGAGTCCTCGAGTCTCCCTTCTCTTCTGTATCTGGTCCATTTCCTGTTTATTCTGCTTCTGTAGTATTTCTCATAATCACTACTTTCTTTCATTTCACAGAAGTACCTCCTCTTTCAACTTATTACCCCCCACCTAAACTAGCCCCCATCTGACCTCTTCAGGCCATCTTTAAAAGAGATTCCAGGGTAATGTACACACTCAATTGGGTGGAGTAATCTCTCTAACCCTGCAGGAAAATAGGAGGGGAAGGGGATAAAGAGAGGGGCAAAAGAAAGAAGGGCAGAGTTGGGGAGGGGACAGACAGAAGCAAATCCCTTTTGAAGAGTTGATAGGATGAAAGAAGATGGATAATAGAATAAATATTATGGGGAAGGGAATAGGATGGAAGGGAAACAGTTAACAATAGTAATCATGAAAAAGAGAAAAAGGGGGAAAATTGTACAAAAAATATTTATAGCAACTCTTGATGGAGGCTAAGAATTGAGAATCAAGGGAATGTCCATCACTTGAGGAATGATGGAAAAAGCTGGAATGGTCTTGTGCTACAAGAAATGACAAACAGGATGATCCCTGAAAAATCTGGAACGACTAATGAACATCGATGTATAGTGAAGTGAGCAGAGGTGGGAGGACATTGTGCATAGTGACAGCAGTATTGTTCAATGAGCAATTGTGAATGACTTAACTACTCTCAGCAGTGCAATGATCCAAGACATTCCCAAGGAACTAATGAGGAAGCTTACTATGCACCCCTATAGAAAGAACTGATAAAAAGAACACTTGTGGATTGTACATATATAACCTGGTTGCAATCTTGTGGAGGGGGGAGGAAAGGGAGGGAGGGAGGGAGAAAAATTTGGAACTCTAAATCTTATGAAAATGAATGTTGAAAAGTACCCTTACACATAACTGGAAAATAAAACGAATGTTTGTTGCTGGGGGGAAAAAAAGAGAGATTCCAGGGGCAGCTAGGTGGCATGGTGGATAGTGCACTGGCCCTGGAATCAGGAGTACCTGAGTTCAAATCCGGCCTCAGATGCTTGACACTTAATAGCTGTGTGACCCTGGGCAAGTCACTTAACCCCAATTGCCTCAAAAAAAAAATTTCCAAAACTTTTTTCCCACGGTCTAAATCTGAGTCATTCCTTTGCTCAAAAACCTTCAGTGATTCCCTATTATCTCTTAATGCCTCAGCCATACATTTTAAGGCTCCCTATAATCTGACTCTCATTTACATTTCTCTTGTTTTTAAAATTTTTAATTTAATTTTTAAAAAACTTTCACATTGCTTTCATTTTTCAATGACTGTTCATTTTCTAAAGTAATAATAGCTAGCATTTATATTGTGCCTTCTGTGTTCAACATACTGTGCGAAACTATTTACAGATATTGTCCCATTTGCAACAACCCTGGGAAATAGGCGATATCATTATCCCTATTTTATAGTTGAGGAGACCTAGGCAAACAGAGGTTATGTAATTTTCCCAAGGTCATATGACTTATGTTTGAGACTAGACTTGAACTCGGGTCTTCCTGACTCCAGGCCCAGGGCTCTATCCATTGTACTCCCAGCAGCCTCTAGGGAGGCCTCCTTTGTAACAAAGAAGTATAGTTAAGCAAAGCACATCAGCACATTGTCCATATCTGACTGCATCATTTTGTGCCTTGGTCTGCCTTTCTCCCTAGAGGCCAGAGACCTACTTTTTACTCTTAGGGCTTTGACGTCAGTTGATGGTTGTACTGCTCAAAGTTTTGTTGTAGTGGTTTAATGTTGTTTCCCTCGACTTTCTTGTTGTCACTGTGTAAACTGTTTTCTGAGTTTGCTTACTTCACTCCGCATCATACAAGTCTAAAAAAGGTTTCTTGAGTTCCTCATATTAGCCACTTCTTAATATTTCAGTAATAGTCATATCAGTGTAGTGTTATGTCATGATATTAGGTTCATACCATAGTTTGTTCAGCCATTCCCAATCAATTGGTGCCTACTTTCTTTTGAGTTCTTTGCTACCACAAAAAATGCTGTAACATCTTTGTATATAGACAATTCTCACTTACATAAGTGGACTGGTGTAAAGTGATTTTTATGTAATGTGAATTTGTTCAATTGGAGAAGGGAGAGAGGGAAGGAGGCAGCAGCCCGGGAAGGGACAGGGACAGCTTACAGTTCAAGGACATGTGGGGGCCAGGGACAGAGAAGTGAGAGCAGGGGGAGAAATGGGGGCCAGGGCCAGTCACATAGGGGCCTGGCTTGAAGTGAGAGGAAAAACACATTGGGGTGACACATGGGGGCCAGACATGAACACAGACAGGAAAGGACGGATAACACCTGGGGGCTGGAGACAGACATTTGGTACTTTAGTGTGGATGGACAGAAGACAGATATGCTGGGGCTGAACATATGGGAGCATAAGGGGAATGGGGCAAAAGTTTCCTCTCTCAGTGCCAGAGATCTTGAGCCAAGCCTCCAATCCAGCAGCAGTCTCTCTGTGCCTCCCCTTTTCTGTTTTTACTTGGGGGGGTTTTAAAGGGTTTGGGGGGAGAGGGGCCTGGGGGGGGGCTCTTTGGAGTACCATGTCAAGGGGCAGATGCAGAGAGAGAGGGAAAGCACAGTACTGTATGGGAAAGTTATCATAGAGGTTTTTTTGGAATGCACGTTTCTCAGAATTCTTTTATGAAAAGTCAAATTTCTGTAATGTGAATTTACATCAAGTGAGAACTGTCTGTATATGAGTCCTTTTCCTCTGTCTTAAGCTTCATTTTCCTATATACTAATAGTGATATCATTGGATCAGAGGGTTTGTATGACTTTTCTAGTGTAATTCCAAATTGTTTGGTTGGATCAATTCATACTTCTACCAACAGAGCATTAGTGTGCTTGTCTTTCACCAGCTCCTCTAACATTTACTATTTCTTTATCTTTGCTAATGTGGTATGAGATGAAATCTCAAAGTTGTTTTAATTTGCATTTTTCTTATTATTGATTTCAAGCATTTTTTCCTTTGGTTAGGCTACTTTTGCTTTTGAGAGTGGGGGCCTGGTTTTACTTCCCCTCCCCCCCAATATCCCCAGCACTTAGCTCAGTGCCAGAAACATAGTTAACATATAATAAAATGTTTGTTGATTGATTGGTTATAACTAATTTTCATTTCCTTTTTTTTTTTGAAAACTCACTGTTCGTGTTGAATGACTCTTGTTCACATATAAGGAATAGATACAGCCATATATGTATAATGGCATAGATGTTGGATATCAGACTTTTGTCAGAGATACTTGTTGCAAAGATTGTTTTTCCCATAGGCAGCAGCTTCCCTTTTTATTTTACCTGCATTGATGGTGCTTATGCCAAAGTTTTAAAACTTTATGTAGATAAAAAGTGAGTTTTGGGGATCACTTTATTACTTTTTAAAGAATTCTCTCCTAGTCATAGTCATTTACCTCCTTTTAAAAAAATTATTCTCACCTGTCTTTCCAGCATCATTTCAAATCATTCTTCTTGTACTCTAACCAACTTGAACTACTCGTTGTTCCATGAAATAAACATTTTATCTCCTGCCTCCATTCATTTGCACAAGCCATCCCTCATGCCTGTAATGCATTCCCTCCTTATCACCACCTGTCTAAAATCATAACCTTAGTGATCTTACATGACTCAAAACAGTTGTGACTTGTTGCCTTTATAACCTTGGGCCAGTGGCAGAGCCAAGTTTCAAGCACAGGGCCTCTGCCTCCAGATCTGGCATTCTTTTCATTATATCAGCCTGTCCCCACTAAATGACAGTTACGTAGTATTTTAAAGTTTGCAAAGTACTTTGTATCCCTTATCTCATTTAAGCCTTATTCAAGATAATTTGGCACAATCAGTGCTATAGGCATTATTCAGTAAGGGAACTGAGCCTTAGAGAGATGTCTTATGACTGGTCATACTAGTAAGGGTCAGTGGTAGAAGTCAGATTTAGGTCTTTCTCACTTTGGGGCTAGCTCTCCCTTTCCAGTGTCTCTCAGTTTTCCCTTAAAGTTTAAATCTAGGGGCAGCTAGGTGGCCCAGTGGATAGAGCACCGGCCCTGGATTCAGGAGGGCCTGAGTTCAAATCCAGCCTCAGACACTTGACACATACTAGCTGTGTGACCCTGGCCAAGTCACTTAACCCCAATTGCCCCACCAAAAAAAAAAAAAGGTTTAAATCTAGTACCACCTCTTCCATGACTCCTTCCCTCAAATCCCTTAGTTCTTAGTGCTCTTTCATCCGCCAGCTTTCTTCTTTCTTAGGGCATTTTGTATGCTTCCATATCCCATTTTCTCTTTACTTGGAGTTACATTTCTCTATGTACATGTTCTGCCCCAGCAGCAGGATATAAACCCTCCAAGGGCAGAGACAATTTTGTTTTTGTCTTCTACTCTTCCCCTCCTCACCCAGCTCAGTTCTTAGAGTAATGCCATATCCATAAAGCTGGAAGAGCATGTTGAAATCAGATTATGAAAGACCAGGAATGTCAGGTTCAGGATTCACACTTTATTTCATAATCATTAGAGACCTTTAAATATAACCTCTCATTTTGTAAAGAAGAAAACTTAGACCCAGAATGGGGAAGCGATTTGTGTGTTGTCATGTTGGTAACAAGTAACAGAACGAGAAGTTGAACCCCCATCTCCTGAGTCCAAGTCCAGGGCTCTTTTCATTTTATCTTATCACCTGTCTTTCTCAGGGAACAAAAACCATAGGGACAGAAGGGTATATGGAATATTGTATTTGGCATCAAAAGGCAGTTCCCTTGTCGACAGACTGTTTGGTCTTGGGCAATTCACTTCCCACTCTGAGACATGGCTTCCCATTTTATAGATGAGGAAGCCATGGCCCAGAGTGGGAAGTAATTTGCCCAAGGCTGGTTTTCTTCAGGATAGCTCAAGGTCTTCCTTTTTAATGAGACCTTTCCTAGACCCCTTTTTCTGTTAGTGTTTTTTATCTTTAACTCTTTAAAGTTTACCTTATATCTGCATTGTGTTATTTTATATAAACCTATATATGTATATGCTTTCTCTCTGTTTTAAATGTAAGCTCTTTGAGGCTGGAGACTTTTCCTTTTTTGTCTTTGTGCCCCTAGCATATAGTACAGTGTCTGGTTTACAGTAGGTGATTAATAAATGGTTCCTGATTTCACTTATGTCTTGTAATGATCACTATTTCCCCTTCTAAGTATTCATAAATCATTCTCAATCATATGTTGAATGAAAAAGTATTTATTTTCTAGAACATATGAATACACTGTAGAATTTTTGCTAGGAATAAAAGTCAAACTTACCAGGCTATTTGAAGAATTCATCTCCTTTTTGAAAAATAGAACTTGTCTATAGTCTTGGATACTTCTCCCATTTTCCACAATATAAATCATTATAAATTTATAGCATGTAAAATTTAAGTTGTGTGTCTGTGTGGATACCCCTCATAGATACATGGATTGATGGATAGACAGACAGACAGATAGATGTACATTTAAATATATACACTCACACATATCACAGAAAAGGGGAAATTCAGTAGAATATGAATAGATACAATTCAGTGATTTTCAGGTTTCAGAGGCAGTATTTCAAATGATATTGTAGAATTTTGCAGGTATATGCTTTAAGTGTTTTTCTCTGTAGCACTTTATTCATTTTATCTTCTAAGCAGTTTCTTTAAAAGGATCAATAATGTCCTTTACCTTTTTGCCCCCTTATATTTTTCCTGGAAATCTTTGGGTATGTAGGTTCTGAGGAAACCCCTACTGAAGGAGCTCATGAAGTGGTGAAGGACATCTTAGAAGATGTAGTAACATCTGCTGTTAAAGGTAAATGAATATCTTACATATATATTAGCATGGGTGGGTTTTTTTTTAATTAAGGTACAAAACCTTTTCCTTGGAACCCCAAAATTATAAACCTTCAGTAACTTTGATCTCACTGATATTTGAGACAGGACCCCCCCCCCCAATATGATAAGGCATCTAGCTGTCACTTGTTTTAAAAATGTCAGAAGATGTCATTAGGTGTTTCCATTTATCATAGTAAAGTGCCTCTCTAATCTCAGTATTTGTAGTTTTTTCTGTTTTCTGGTGCCAATCACTGATAATGATAGATGTGGGGAGGAGATTCAGCCAACAGATTATTTAGCAAGAAGTCCTTTAGTCCCAGTCTGACTACTGGAAAATTATATAATTTGACTTATGAAAACTTATAACTATATGAAAATTATAAGCTTAGAAAAATTATAATTGGGCCGTAAGTCCTGCCGTGGTCGCCATTCAAATGTAGAATATTTTAACTGATTAGGCTAATTTGGGGGCTAATTTGACTGGGGTACTTAATCTGGGACTCTTGACTAACTGGCTATCTGACTGCTATTAATTTAACATGGGCCATTTATAAAGTTCTATCACACTGCTCCACTCCCAAAATTGATAAGCGAAAGATTAAGAAGCCCTTAACTAAATAATCAAAGCAGAGTTTATTTATGAGATACTATTTAAAATTAAGAATACAGGGAAATAAAATGTACAACCTGACTGCATTGCGGTGCATCTCTTTCCACTGCGTCTCTTTCCCACCTGCTGCGCCTGGAACTTCTAATCTTGTCCACCCAGTCTCTCTATCTTGTCCTTTCCCCCTCTGAGTCTTGTCCACCGGCTTCCTCCTCTTGTCGGTCCTAGTCCTTTAGCCTTCTCCTGCGTCCTTGTAGCCCCCTGTCTCTTGTCTGCCTCTCTTAATCTTGTCTGCCGGCCTTTCCTCCTTGCTCCTAGTCCTTTAGCCTTCTCCTGCATCCTTCTAGCCCCCGCTGTCTGTCTTCTCCAACCCTTCTAATCTTGTCAGCCGCCCCCTCCACTCTGACTCACAGGTCTATATATATTTTCCTTTTCTCCACTCAAATCTCGGGGCTTTTTGCACCCACACACCAAGCTAATCCACCAGCCAGGGCTGCGGCTGGGGCTGGGGGCACGCTTGAGCATCACGTGCCTCAGTACAGGCTATGCCAGAGCCCTGGATCTCTCGGATAGCTCCGCTCAGGTCGGAGGGAGCTGGGGGCTTTTTTCCCCCAGCTGTCTGACCTGGCGTCTTGTACAGCCCACGGGGCTTTTTGGCTCTGCTGAAGCAGAGGGGGAGGGGCACCAGCTCCTCCCACACAGAAGAGACCCTGAGGGCCTAAGGCTTTCTAATCTCAGTCCAAAGGTAGGGTCCCCAAATCAAAATAAATTTCCACACTACCGAACCCACTGTGTACCCAGAAATAAGTCACTCATTGACTCTAGACATTAGTTTCCTTACCAGTAAATTGAGAAGGCTAAACTTGATTTTTAAAAAATTCCTTTTAACTTTAAAATGATTCTGAGTAATCAACCCTTTTAGATACTTTTTAAAATTGCAAATACTAATTTTGTGGTGTTATGCATTCCTGTTTTAAGAAGCCACAGGAAAACATGGTGTGTTGGAAACTGAGAGAGTCCTGGGAGAATTGGAGACCAAGGACCTTACTTCGGTTGGAATTGATGAAAACTCCCAAACCAATGGAATTGCAGATGATAGACAGTCATTATCATCAGCTGATAATCTGGTATGAGATTATTGATATGGTGATAACTACTTTGTATAGCCAAGTTTAACTTTTTTATGTTCCTTTTTTTAATGCAACTTCCTCTGAAGTAGTTCTCATATAACATGACATTGTAAGAGCAGAGTGATCCTGGGATCTTGAAGGTCTGATTGATGCAGGCATTAACTTTAACAACTATCTACCAAGTTGAAAAGACTTTGAGGACAGGCCTGGGAGTGGGCTGTGTGTCACTAATCTAAAGACCAGTTGAGCTGCTTGACCACCAGGTGATAAATTTTTTTTTAGCCTCAGTTGCTCATAGCAACAGCCTTTTAAGACTGGGAGGGCTTATACCCTGGGTTGGTGAAGGGAGTATCTTCATTGGATATACAAATCCTTTAAGTTGAAGTGAGCTTTTTTAATATAAAATAAAATTGAAATCAAGCTCCTATTGAATTTTATTCACATAATGATTACTGGGCTTGGTAGTTTAGATTCCATTTTCTAAACCCCTAGAAAGTCTCCACTCTGTACAATGCACTGTGCTGAGTGTCCAGGATACAAAGAAGAAAACAGTTGCTATACAAGGATCTTACATGCCACTGGAATATACTACAAGTGTAGCAGTAAATAAAGACCAAGTAAATTGAGGAGGGAAAGAACAGTAATAGCTGAGGAATTTAAGGAAAGTTTCACACCTTAACAGTAGCTATGCAGGAGCTCATTCCAGGAGAGAGACAGCATGTGTAAAGTTATAAAGGTAGAATGCCAAGTTCAGGAAACACTTGGTAGACTAACTTTCTTTTGTAATAGAATACATGAAAGGAGAAATATAAAATAAATTTAGAAAGGTAGGTCGGAACCAGATTGATAATGCTTTAAAATTTCAGACTCCTGAGGAGTTTGTACTTTATTCATTTTTTCCTAATTACATGTAAAGACAATTTTTTAGCATTCTTTAAAAAATTTTTTAGAGTTCCATATTTTCTCCTGCTCTCATCCTCCCCACCCATGATGGTAATCAGTTTTTCGACGTTATATATGTGGAATCATGTAAAACACATTTCCAAATTAATCGTGTTGTGAAAGAAGAAACAGACCGAAAAGAGAAAAAAACACACACCCAAAAAAATAAAGTGAAAAATAGTTTGCTTCAATTTGCATTCAGATTCCATCAGTTCTTTCTCTGGAGGTCGATAGCATTTTTCATCATGAGTTCTTTGGAATTATCTGAGAATAGCTAAATCATTCACAGTTGATCATACAATATTGTTGTTACCGAGTACAATGTTCTCCTGGTTCTGTTTATTTCACTTTGTATCAATTCATGTAAGTCTTTTCATGTTTTTCTGAAATCAGCTTGCTCATCATTTCTTTCTTTTGGAGGGGGCGGTAATAAACATTTTTTTAATAGTTTTGGGTTCCAACTTTTATCCCTCTTTCCCTCTCTCTCCTCCCTGAGGCAGCAAACAATCAGATATGGGTTTTACATGTATGAGTGCTCATCATTTCTTACAGCTCAATAGTATTTGATCACAATCATTACCATGACTTGTTCATCCATTCCCCAGGTGATGAGTATCCCTTCAATTTCCAATTCTTTGCCACCATAAGAAGACTTGCTATAAATATTTTTTGTGTTTTATTCTAGCTCCAACAGGAAACCACAGAATGTTTTTGAGTAGAGGAGTCAACTTTGGCACCTCTAGGGAGAATGAATTTGCAATGTTGGAGACAAGAAGCAGATACACATTAGGAGCTTCTTGTAGTAGTACACATAAGAGAGAAATGATAAGGACTAGAGTAGTAGCTGAAGTTGAGAAAAAGAGATGAATTTGAGAGGGATTGTGGCAATATATCAGTTAGACCTGATAATTGATAGGATATAGAAAGTAAGGAAAAGAAGAAGAGTCAAGGGTGACTCAGATTGTGAACTTGGGTGGCTGGAAGAATGGGGGTGCTCTCAATAGAAATAGATAAGTTTAAAGGAGAAATAATTTTGAGGGGAGGATAATTCTCTTTTGGACATGTTGAATTTGAGATACTTGTGGGTTACCCAGGTGAGAATGGCCAGCTGGCAAGGTAATGTGGGATCGGATGCGAAGAAAGAGATTAGAACTAGATATATAGATTTGGAAATTAACTGCATAGGTAATTGATGCATGGGAATCACTGAAGTTACCAGAAGAGAAATTGTTGAGAACAGAAAAGGTCCCAGGAAAGAGTCTTGGGGAAAGCCAGGGTTGCTTCTGTGAGATGAATAATAATCCAATGAAAGGAGTTACATGGGAATAAAGAACAATGTCTCACAGTGCAAGAGAGGACTAAATATCCAGGAATGGGGGGGAAGGTCAGTGGTGTTAAAAATTAAAGAGAGGAAGATAAGGCCTAAGAAAAATTTAACATCTGAGATTGTTAGAGTGGTGCTTTACCTTGCCTGGTTTCGAAATTAATTGTGCTTATGTTTATAAAATAAGCTTAGTCCTGTTGATACAAACTTTTGAACCAAACATAGTTTTTATTTTCAGTCTTCCTATAATTCCCCCACCCTTTAAGTCCAAGTTCAAGGACATAATTGAATTCTTTGATTATATTCAACTCTTTTGAAGAAGTGAATTTGTTTGCTAATTGTACAATTTTTAAAAAGTCATCATCTTGACTGTTTTTTGTTTTTCTTTTACTTTAACATTAGGAATCAGATGTTCATGGACCTCAAGTAGCTGCTAAATTTTCTCACATTCTGCAGAAAGATGCCTTTCTAGTGTTCCGGTCCCTCTGCAAGCTCTCCATGAAGCCACTAGGTGAAGGACCCCCAGATCCCAAGTAAGGAAGTTTATCACAACGTACCTTCTCCACCACATTCCAGAAGTAATATATCGTTTTCTACATTGAAAGTTATTAAGCTGGGGCAGCTAGGTGGCACAGTGGATAAAGCACTGGCCCTGGATTCAGGAGTACCTGAGTTCAAATCCAGCCTCAGACACTTGACACTTACTAGCTGTGTGAACCTGGGCAAGTCACTTAACCCCACTTTGCCCCACAAAAAAAAAAAGAAAGTTCTTAAGCAACAGTCATCCTATTTTGATGCCTCTTATGCTGCTGGGAATTTCAACACCAAGTATTCAGCTTAAGAACCTTTCATAATTATTGTAGTATTTCATTATGGATTCATATTTAAGCCCTTGCACTTATCCTTTTCTGCAGCCAATGAGGCTACTCTTTCTCAGAAGTTTTTAAAGAAAACTCCCACAGCGATGTTTAGTCCATGCTTCCTCTGGTGCAGAGCAGAGCTGATCATGATGATGAAGAAGAAAACATTTAGATTTTTCTAGCTGGTAGGTGGGAAAGCAGCTAGAGTTGAGACTAGATCTGCTTTACCTCACTATGCCTCAAATTTTCACAGTAAGTCAGGGACAGAACCCAACTCATGACTTACTGACCACTGCAGAAAAGATACCCTCGATGACATGGGGGAGACAAGTAAATATTTTTGTTATATGTTAAGGAGCAACAATATTTTTAAGACTACATTTTGTTTTTTCTCTTCAGATCTCACGAGCTACGTTCAAAGGTGGTTTCCCTTCAGCTGCTTCTCTCAGTGTTGCAAAATGCTGGCCCTGTCTTCAGGACCCATGAAATGTTCATCAATGCAATCAAGCAATACCTCTGTGTGGCATTATCCAAAAATGGAGTTTCTTCAGTGCCTGATGTTTTTGAGCTGTCTCTTGCCATTTTTCTCACTCTTCTTTCAAACTTTAAGACACATTTGAAAATGCAGATTGAGGTACAATCATTGAATTTTGTGTTTAATTACTTGGTAGCATTTGAATTGTTCATTTCACAGTTAGAAACTAGGGCTTTAAAAATCAGGACTGCTTTGAAGGAACTTTGCATTTGCAGAAAAAGAAAGATTTGGGGGGGTAGAATTACTCTGTGTGGAATTATTACCTTTCTGTTAAATGCTTTTCTTCTCGCTTTCATTCATCCAGGTATTTTTCAAAGAGATTTTCTTGAACATTTTAGAAACATCAACAAGTTCTTTTGAGCACAAATGGATGGTTATTCAGACTCTGACTAGGATTTGTGCAGGTATTTCGTTCATTCAGCTATCATTTATCAAACATCTGATAGGAGCGATACCATGAACTCTGTGCTAGGGGCTGGGGTAATGGTGTAAATCACATCAGTAGGGCTGCCTTTGTGGAGATCACAGTTTGGCAGAGGCAGAATATGACACATCTCTGTTTCTGCAGTATAGCTATTTGGATGAAAAGAGTAGGATGACTTTAGTGAGTTACAAAGTGTGTGAGAGAGCTGAGGAAGTGACATATTTTTCCAGCCTAAGAAAACATAAAAGGTAGGCAAAAAAAGTCTAACTCTAGGGTGGATGTCTATACAGAGCCCACACATGTGGCACACATGGCTAATAGCTATAGCAACAGCCATTTCAGGAGCTCTCAGTCCAGAGATGGTGCAGGGATCAGGCAGTTGCTCAGAGATATCAAGGGACCTTTTGCTAGCACTGGGCACAACTGGTGCTGATTGGCAACTCTGTCGCCCATACACAGTTCTGGGTCGCATTTCCAGGTTAGAGAGAAGTACTGGGAGTCGGTCACAAGGGAACAGGGGCTCTGATCACAGTACCAAAGCAAAGAGGAGTGCAAGTACATGCAGCTGCAGGGGAGTAGGGGCCCTTCCTGAATTAAAACCAGACTATAGACCAGGGAGCAGTGACCATCTCTCTCAGGATTACACCACCTTGGAAGCACCAAAAAACATACCCCCAGAACTAAAACAGCACAAAAAAAAGCCAGAAGCTTGGGATAGTGACTTCTTACCCCAAGGTGAACAGAGTCCAACTTTAACATAAAGTTCAAAGTCAAGAAATAAGCTGAAAAAATAAGCAAACAAGAAAAAAAATAATAATTTGACCATAAAAAATTATTACAGGGGCAGCTAGATGGCGCAGTGGTTAAAGCACCGGCCCTGGATTCAGGAGTACCTGATTTCAAATCCGGCCTCAGACACTTGACACTTACTAGCTGTGTGACCCTGGGCAAGTCACTTAACCCCCATTGCCTTTAAAAAAAAAAATTTATTACAGTGGGAGGAAAGACAAAGGCATAAAACCAGAAGAACTCAACAATGTGAAAAGAGCTACCAAAAAGCCTCAAAGAAAAATGTTAATAGCCCCAAGCCCAGAAAGAATTCCTGGAAGCATTAAAGGAGGTAGAGGAAAAATTGGGAAATGAGAATGATGCAAAAAAATTGTGGAAAGAGAATTAACAGTCTGATAAAAGAGCACAAAAAAGTACTTCAGAAAATAACCCCTTAAAAAACAGAATGGTCTAATGGTAAAAGAGATTCAAAAATTCCCTGAAGAAGTCTTTAAAAAACAGAATTGGCCATGTGGAAAAACAGGTACAAAAATCTCACTAAAGAAAATTATTCCTTAAAAATTAACATTGGCCAATTAGAAGCTAATGACTCGGGGGCAGCTAGGTGATGCAGTGGATAAAGCACCAGCCCTGGATTCAGGAGGACCTGGGTTCAAATCCAGTCTCAGACACTTGACACTTACTAGCTGTGTGACCCTGGGCAAGTCACTTAACCCTCATTGCCCTGCCCCCCCCCCCAAAAAAAGAAGCAGCAGCTAATGACTCTATGAAACATAAAGAAACAATAAAGTCAAAAGAGTGGGAAAAAATGAAATGTAAATTATGTCACTGGAAAAATAACTAACCTAGAAAATGGATTGAGGAGAGACAATTTAAGAATTATTAGACTGCCTTAAAGCCATGATCATAGAAAGAGTCTAGACATCGTATTTCAAGAAATTATCAAGGAAATAAATCTATCTCAATATCTTAGATCCAGAGGGAAAAAGAGAAGTTAAAAGAATCCGCCTATCACCTCCTGAAAGAGATACAAAAATGAAAACTCCAAAGAATAGAATAATCAAATTCCAGAATTCTCAGGTCAAAGAGAAAATATTTCAGGCAGCCAGAAAGAAACAATTCAACTATTATAGAGACATAGTCAAGAACATACAAGATTTAGAGGCTTCCACATCAAAGGCATAATATATTTTAGAAGGCAGTGGAGCCAGGATTAGAACCAAGAATAATCTATCCAGCAAAACTGAAGATAATCCTTCAGGGGAAAAAATGGATATTTAATGAAATAGAGGACTTTCAACCATTCCTAATGAAAAGACCAGAGCTGAGTAGAATAATTGATATTCAAAGAGAATACTCCAGACTCAAAGTTAAAATCATAAGGACTCAATAGAGTTAAACTGTTTATATCCCCATATGGGAAGAGGATACATGTAACCCCTATTGAACCTTTTCATTATTAGGGCAGTTAAATGGAGTTTACATTGACAGAGAGCATGGGTATAAGTGGATTATATTGGAATTATCTTCAAAAATAATGAAGGGGTAGAGAAAGAGGGATGCACCAGAAGAAGGAGGAAGGGAAACGTAAAGTGAGAAAAGAGACATACAAGGAAGAGCTTTTACAAAAGGGAAAATGGGAGAGGGTAGTGGCCGGCAGTGCTTGACTCACACTCATTGGAATTAGTTAAAAGAAAAAAAGAATATCTATATGTACACTCCGTTGTGTACAGAAATGTAACTTACCCAGTAGGGAAATAGGAGGGGGGAAAGGGAGGGAATAAAGGAGGGACGACAAACAGAAGGCTGGATTAAGGGGGGCCAGTGGTTAGAGAAGCAAAGTAGGGTTTTGAGGAGGGACAGGATAAAAAGAGGGAGAGAGGGCAGAACAGAAGATGGTGAGATGAAGAGAAATACACAGTTAATAATCTTAACTGTGAATGTGAATGAGATGTACTCCCCCATAAAACGGAAGCAGATGGATTAGAAACCAGAATTCAACAATATGCTATTTACAAGAGACACACACTTGAAACAGAAAGAGACATACAGAGTTAAAATAAAGGGCAGGAGCAGAATCTGTTATGCTTCAGCTGAAGTAAAAAAGGCAGGGGTAGCATCATGATCTCAAACAAAGCAAAAATGGATGCAATTAAAAGAAATAATCAGGCAAACTACATTTTGCTAAAGGTTATAGCTGAAGAAATAATATAAAAAATTTTATAGAAAGTTTCTCTGATAAAGACTAAATTTTTCAAATATGTACTGAGTATAGAATTGAGTCAGATTTATAAGAATAAGAGCCACTGCCCAATTGATAAATGGTCAAAGGATAAGACTGGGCAGTTTTCAGAAGAAGAAATCAAAGCTTTCTGTCAGATGAAAAAAATGTTCCAAATCATTATTGATTAGAGAAATGCAAATTAAAACAACTGAGGAACCACCTCACACCTGTCAAATGCTGGAAGGGATGAAGGAAAAACAGACATACTAATGAACTGTTGGAGTTGTGACCTGGTCCAGCCATTCTGGAAAACAATTTGGACCTGTGCCCAAAGACCTATAAAACTGTGTATACCCTTTGACCTAGCAATACCCCTACTAGCTCAGTATCCCAAGGAGATCAAAGGAAAAGGACATGTATGTACCAAAAATATTTATAGCAGCTCTTTTTGTAGTGGCTAAGAATTGGAAATCAAGGGGATTCTCGTCAGTTGGGGAATGAGTGCAGAAGTTGTGACATTACGATTGTGGTATAAGAAATGACAAGGCTGGTGGTTTTAGAAAAGCATGGCAAGGGGGCAGATAGGTGGCGCAGTGGATAGAGCACCAGCCCTGGAGTCAGGAGGACCTGAGTTCAAATCCGACCTCAGACACTTAACACTTACTAGCTGTGTGACCCTGGGCAAGTCACTTGACCCCAATTGCCTCACAAAAAAGAAAAAAAAGAAAAGCATGGCAAGACTTAGATGAACTGATGTAAAGTGGGAAAGGCTGGGAGACATTGTGCATAGTAACAGCCATATTGAAATAATGATCAAAAAAAGAAATAATGATCAACTGTGAAAGACTGATCAATAAAATGATTCAAGACAATTCCAAAAGGATCATGATGAAAAAATGCTATCTATGTCCAGAGAGAGAAGTGATGAACTCTGAGTGCAAATTGAAATATAATTTTCTCCCTTTTAAAATTTTTCTTGCTAATTTTTAAAAAAATGGAAATGGAAATATGCTTTACATGATTTCACATCTCTAACTGATGTTATATTGCTTGCTTTCTCAGGGGGAGGGGGAGGGAGAGAATTTGAAACTAAAAATTTAAAAAGAAAAGAATGCTGAAAATAAAGATGAAAAGGGGAAAAAAGAAATGCTTGTTGATCGATTGAAACTAGACTTTCTGTCTCTTGACCAATAGTTTAGTGCTTACTCCAATGGCTTTGGGTAGCTAGGTGGCACAGTGCAGGGACTGGAGTCAGGAAGACTCATCTTCCTGAGTTCAAATCTGGCCTCAGGTACTTACTTAACTGTGTGACCCTGAGCAAGTCACTTAACCGTGTTTGCCTCAATTTCCTCATCTGTAAAATGAGCTGGAGAAGGAAATGATAATCCCTCCAGTATCTTTGCCAGGAAAACCCCAAATGGGGTCATAAAAAGTTAGACCCGGGGCAGCTAGGTGGCGCAGTGGATAGAGCACCGGCCCTGGAGTCAGGAGTACCTGAGTTCAGATCCGGCCTCAGACACTTAACACTTACTAGCTGTGTGACCCTGGGCAAGTCACTTAACCCCAATTGCCTCACTAAAAAAAAAAACAAAACAATAAAAAGTTAGACCCAACTGAAAATGACTAAACTAACTTTGATCTGAACCACCTTGTTTTTTTGTTTATTTTTTTGACATCTTAAGAAGTGTTCACAAAGATCTTATTCAGATTTAAATTTACTTTTAAAAAATTAAAATTAAAACTCATTGCTAAAATTATGGATTTTATTTTCTTTTGTCCTTTATAAGACCCCCCCCCTAATCTTTATGTCTTATCCTTTAAGATGCCCAGTGTGTGGTGGATATTTATGTCAACTATGACTGTGATTTGAATGCTGCTAATATTTTTGAGCGCCTTGTAAACGATTTGTCGAAAATTGCTCAGGGAAGAAGTGGACATGAATTGGGAATGACACCTCTGCAGGTAAAACACAGAGAGGAAGAGAGATACTTTGAGTCACCTAGTCTAGTAGAAAGTATAGAACTCTAAACTCCCATTTCCATTATAGACATAATAAAGATTTACACAATTATTAAAATATCTGTCACATACATAATAGTTTGAGAGGTTAACGTAGAAGTCTCTTTTCTTTGAGGGGTCTTTCTGACACCTTGTGTCACAAGGATACAAAGGAAAATTTAGGCTGAGAAAAACAAAAGATAAAAGCAAAAGTTAATTTTTAAGAAAAGAAGTCATACTTATTATTTTAATAAATAAGTGAATGGCATTATTTATTAATGTTTTGGAAAGTAATTATTTCTAGTGAATGCAAATTGAAAATGACAAAATCTTTTGGAAGTTCAGGACCTAGCACATTTAAAAAAATTAATAAGGGTGCCCTTGAACTGATTCTTCAGTGGCACCCAGGTGATTATCTTTGTTTACTCATGAGACAGAAGAATTGGAATTAGAACCTTGATTATTTTTTTTTTAATGCTGGCTTTTTAGGCTTTTTTTTTTAATAGTAAAGATTTCCATTTCATTAAAAAATTCCCTGCTACTACTTTTCACTAGTGACTGTCCTTGTGCATTCTCTAGCAAAGTTTCAGCTTTCATTAACTTTTGAATCCAGAGTATTTGTACTATACATTCATGATCAGATGCTAAAATGATCGTGAATTTCTAAAAGTCATCAAAATTTTACACTTCCAGTAAAGGTGCCTTCACTCTGTTTCTTTTCCATACTTGATCTGGGCCCTCACAGTGTTTTCCATTTGAACTTAAGCGTTGGGATGCAACATATAATCATTTACTCAGTAAGCATTCATTCAGAACCTATCATGGACAATTTGCCTTGCTAGATGCTAGTGAAGATAGGGCACTCAGAGCCTATGTCTAGGGGTTTACTACTATAAACCAGCCTAATGCTTTAATGTTAAATGCAGAATATAATAGAAATATACACCATCTTTTTATCATTGAGTCTGACTACTTTCAGGATACTTAATCAATTTTCAAGGTATCCATGATCTCATTGATACATTGATGTTGTTGATTCCCCCTAGTCACAGATCACAGCCTATTTGTGACTTCTTATTATGTGCAGTTCTTGTCTATGTCTTTACATAATCCTCTATCAGTGATCTACCCAGTGCCTGATGGTTGTGGGTAGGGAAGAGGACTTCCTCTGGGTATTTAAACATTTGGCTTTCAATCTATTATCCCTCACTTTCACTTACCAAATAAGTTTCTCAGATTCTATCAGTTATGATTTTTATAGTCATAATAGCTTCCTGTATGTGTCAAAGGCATATTTAATTATCTATAAATTCTCTATAGTCAATATTTATTTCTGTAGGAAATGTTCCTGTTTCTTTTTTTTTTTTTAATGTAGAATGATACAGATTCTGTGTAACTATTATTCGTGGGTATTTAAAACATAAGAGTATAACCTAGGCCAACATGTGGAATGTGTGACAAGAAACTTTTTAACTCTCGAGAAGATTAATTTAGCTTCTATAGTTCTTGACTTTTTAGTAAATATTCTTTCCAGGATTCTGTTGCTAAGGTGTTTGCAATTTGTACTTTATAAGAGTTTTAACAGTTTCCTCCCCCCAAAATGCACAATACTTATATCATTAGTTAACATTTCCCTTGTTTTTATCTTTTTTTGGAATATAGAAATATTCATATCCAGCGTCATTTCAGGTTTTCCAAACAATGTCTGCCTCCATTTGATTTATCTTTCTTAGAGCTCCAGTCTTTGTGAATTGAGGCATTTGGACTAGATTACCTCAGTGTTCTCTTACATTTCTGTAGAGTTTTGTGACTTAGTTTTATTCTGAATATGAATCCTGTATCTCTTTTCTCACTTAGGAATTAAGTCTAAGGAAGAAGGGTCTTGAATGTTTAGTATCTATACTCAAATGCATGGTGGAGTGGAGTAAAGACCTATATGTAAACCCCAACCATCAAACAAGCCTTGGTGAGAGTCTTATTTTTCTTCTTTCTACTGTGTGTATATGTGAGAGAGAGAAAGGGAGAGAGATAGATAGATGTAAGCTATAGAATTATACTAGAAACCTTAGTTTCTAGCTCCCCTCTGCCATTTAAAAAATTTTTTTCTTGTTAAAAAGATAAATAAAACTTGGCTGTATGAATGTGGTTGAAAATGAAGGAGATGAATGAAAAGAACAATGGAATCTACAGTCTTGGCTTCATTGTTGTTTTGTGTCCTTTTAACTCCTTAAATTGATTGTGCTCTTTTGTTCAATTGCAGGCCCGGAGAGACCAACAGAGCAGGACCTGGGTGATCCCAAAGGTCTTGACATTGGGAGGAGGAGCAGTGTAAGCTCCATGGACTCCACTGTGTCCTCAGGAATTGGAAGTGTTGGTACCCAGACCTCTGTCCCTGATGACCCTGAGCAGTTTGAGGTTATCAAACAACAAAAGGAAATCATTGAACATGGAATAGAATTGTGAGTGAGCCTCCCCCTCATGTGCTTCCTTTGGGCTCATTAGGTTGCTGTTGTTGTCTCAAAGTGTAACAGTGGTCATTGGGTGTTGCTGGACACTTAAAGAAGTAAATAATACAAAGAGTTATGATAAAATCATTTTTTTCTACCCCACATTAAATAATTTTTCATGCTGTGTTTTGGAACTAGTTTTGGGACATACATTTTTCCTATCTTGTTTTTCTAAACTGAATTCATACTGTTCATCGAGTCACAATTTTTTTGTGTATGTTCCTGTTATGTGCATAGCACTGTTCCATGCATTTTTTGGTGAAGAGGTTATAAAAGTAAATATAGACATAATCCCTGCCTGAAGAGAGCATATATTCTAAATAAGAAACCTAAGCTGTGCATAAAGTGGCTTGATATGAAGCAAAGCACAAAAAGAGAAACAAAATCCTGTGAACTTTAGGGGGAGGATGAGATTCTCTTTTAGCAAGGGTCCAGGGAGGAATTCCTTCAGGAAATTATATTTGAGCTGGGTCCTGAAGAATGAGCAAGATCCTAACAGATGGAAATGGAAGAAAGCAATTATAGACAAGTCGGATCAAGAATTATACCTGGCGTGTGTGTGTGTGTGTGTGTGTGTGTGTGTGTGTGTGTGTGTGTGTGTGTGTGTGTGTGTGTGTTTTAGGCTACCAAGACACTCAGATTAGCTTGTTTAGACTTAATTCTGTTCCCTCCCATTAGACTTAACTGGGCAAAACCTTTACTCGTTATGGCCTTTTAATTGATCCTAATTACCCAAGAAACCAAGAGAATTACAATCATTGTAGCTCTTGAATATTGGATATCACATAATAGTCTATTCATAGACTGGCTATTATTGAGACAGTATTCTACCTACCCCAAATTCTTTTCTTCTTCCTTTCTTATAGCGCTTTAGGTACCTGTGCTTTTCACCTAGTTTGTTGAGATAGGTCATCAAAATGCCCCAATCACAATTTTTTGCTTCTTTAGAAAGTGTTGGTGCTCTTGAACAAGACATGATCTCTCCTTTGTGGCTTAGACAGGATTATTGCTAGAATAAAGTAATATGATTCTGACAAAGACTATACCCTTGGCTGTTGTCAGGTGAGGAGGATATTTTGTAAAATCAGACAAAGAAGGGTTGGGTATGATGCCTCCAGAAAGACTGATAAATGCTAAAATAAAAAGAGGCATGGCAGGTCACCAAGAACCTGAAGGTTCTTAGAAGAAAAATTGCTCTTAGCAGGATTAAAAGCAGGATAGGAAGGAGAGGCAAGAATGTAAGCCCAGAAAAAAGCACGGTGGAGTTTATGACTTTTATCCATAGTCTGGAATAGCCAATTTGTGGCAGCTTGTCCATCATGCTTTCCTTCATAATTTGCTACTAAGTGGGTATCGCTTTTTCAGTCCCTTAGACATTTCAGAAACAAGCAATATGTTCCAGAATTCATCTGATATAATTAAATGTAACAGAAAAGAAAAATGATAAATGTTGGGGAGGATGTAGGAAAATTGGGACACTAATGCACTATGGGTAGAGTTGTGAACTGATCCAACCATTCTGGAGAGCAATTTAGAATTATGTCCAAAGGGCAATCAAACTGTGTATACCCTTTGCTCCAGCAGTACTGCTTCTAGGTCTGTATCCCAAAGAGATCATAAAAATAGGAAAAGGACCTACATGGACAAAGATATGTATAGGAGCTCTTTTTGTGATGGCAAAGAATTAGAAATTGAGGGGATGCCCATCAATTGGGAAATGGCTGAACAAGTTGTGGTATAGGAATGTAATGGAATACTATTGTGCTATAAAAAATGACGAGCAGAGGGGCAGCTAGGTGGTGCAGTAGATAGAGCACTGGCCCTGGAGTCAGGAGTTCAAATCCAGCCTCAGACACTTAACACTTACTAGCTGTGTGACCCTGGGCAAGTCACTTAATCCCAATTGCCTCACCAAAAAAAAAAAAAAAAAAGACAAGCAGGAAGACTTCATAAACACCTGGACAGAATTCATCTAATGCTACCTTATTCCATGATTAGGTTTAACAAAAAACCAAAGCGGGGTATCCAGTACCTTCAGGAGCAGGGCATGCTTGGAACTCCAGTGGAAGATATTGCACAATTTCTGCACCAGGAAGAGCGGCTGGATTCTGTAAGATTGCACATGAGATTCCTGAAAGTTCAGAAGAGTAGTAATGGCTCAGCAAAGGGTGACCTGACTGTTGTCCACATACCTGATTAAAACACAACAAGCCACATACATGCATTTTGTAGCACAACCTTTCTGATGGGAGCAGTTGTGGAGAGCACCATTCTGGGAGGGAGTCAAAGAGAAGAGAAGTTGTTAAAATCAGAGCATGTGAGAGGCTAGAATTAGTCTGTGCTGCAAAAGTTTGGGTAACTCTTAGCTATTCCTCATTCTGGACCTTCTAGGATTAGTATTTCTTTTTTGTTGTGTTACCTCTTCCTCTTTGCCTGCTATACATACCCATTCTGCCCACGGTCCCTCACATACCACACCAGACCTCCAAATATTGGATATGAGTAGTAGTTATGAAGGGGTCAGAACTAACTTGATGACTGCACTTAGCCTCTCCTCTGGGTTAAGGAAATTTCACTCCTGAGTCCCCATTGGTGGGATGTTTTTCAGACCCAAGTAGGAGACTTCCTGGGAGAAAGCACCAGACTCAACAAGGAGGTGATGTATGCCTATGTGGACCAGCTAGATTTCTGTGGAAAAGATTTCGTCTCAGCTCTACGAATATTTCTTGAAGGTTTCCGCTTACCTGGTGAAGCTCAGAAGATTGATAGGTTAATGGAGAAGTTTGCAGCAAGATATCTTGAATGCAACCAAGGGTAACAGCACATACCTACTTTCTAAAGCAGTTTTTTGTTTGGCTTTATCTCTGTATCATTTTCCTCTTGGGCAGGGGGATAGACTTAGTTATTTCTAGATCTGTGCTGAATGACAATGCTTGAGAGCCATGGATGGGAGAAGTGGACATTTTTTATTATATCTAGAATAGGGAAATTTTTAGCTCCCTGATTAATATCTAGGAAACTCTTTTGACCTTTATTTTTCTTTCTTTTTATGTATTCATTGGCAAGTAATGTAAAACAAATCCTGGGTCAACATAAAAACGTTATGACTAGTGCCTTCGAGAAATGAAAAGAGCTACCTTAAGAGGTAGCTATCTCCTCATCAATAGAGCTATTCAAGCAGATACCAGATGATCATTTTTCATGATGATGTAGTCAGAATTCATACATGGGGCAAGATGGACTAGATTTTCTCTTTTCACCACAGATTTTCTGGAGGAATAAGTGTATGACATGTACCAAATTCTTAAGAATGTTTAAATATGTGAAAACCCAGTGGAAAACCCTGTGGAAACATTTTGATAGCTACTTTCCATCATGATACCAAATACACAGTTTTTATTTTAAGCTACCATCACCTGCTGAATATTTGGAAAAAACCATTCTTGTGAAATGGATAGTCAGCAAAGTCAGCAGTCAGGTCATTTGAACCTAGTGGAAATCTTGATTTGCTTCAAAGATTTCATGTGTCTGCATTCTTAATACCATGTGGGTATTAATGACCTGCCTCTGCCTGCCTTAATCAGCAAATTTATGGCCCAGTCAAATTTAAAATTATACAATAGATCCTTTTACTAATTTGTTACTTGAATAAGACTCAGTATTTTAATCACCAAGTATTTTCTTTTCTTAACTCTTTTAAATCATACATACTCTATTGCTTTATTTCAACCTAATATACTTAGCACTATTTCCAAAGACTTGCTGAAACCAAGTAAGAAAGTTGAATTTTGTCAGCATTTTGAATTCAGATAAGCTCAGTTTTATCCTTGCATTCTTATTGTTGAATAGTGCAGTGGATTGTGTAACTGTTGAATGTATTAGAAAGTCTAAGCAGTAAACTGCTTTATTGAGAAAGAGAATTCCAGACTTTGATACTTTATCTTAATCAACGCCTTACATACCATGCATCGTCTTTAATAAATATTAAATAATAATGCAAAGCTATTAAAATTTCTGATTAATTTGCTATTAGATGGAGCAGCCTGATTTCCCTTGAATATCTCCCAATTAGAAGTTTATAGCTGGGGCAGCTAGGTGGCGCAGTGGATAGAGCACCAACCCTGGAGTCAGGAGTACCTGAGTTCAAATCTGGCCTCAGACACTTAACACTTAACTAGCTGTGTGACCCTGGGCAAGTTACTTAACCCCAATTGCCTCACTTAAAAAAAAAAAAAGAAGAAGAAGTTTATAGCTTCCTTACCACAGAGCAATGAGTGATATTCTTAAAATCTCTAATCTTTTCTTCCAGGCAAACTATGTTTGCTAGTGCTGACACTGCTTATGTCTTAGCATATTCAATTATTATGCTCACAACAGATTTACACAGTCCTCAGGTAAAGTACTTGCTAATGCTTTTCATCTTGAAGAATTATAATTTTTTTCAGACTATAAGATTTTTAAAGTAATTTCTTAAAACTTTTCTTTTCAGGTGAAGAATAAAATGACAAAAGAACAATATATTAAAATGAATCGAGGTATCAATGACAGTAAAGATCTGCCAGAGGAATATCTCTCCACTATTTATGAAGAGATTGAAGGAAAGAAAATCGCAATGAAAGAGACAAAAGAGCACACAATTGCTACTAAATCTAATAAGCAGAGTAAGGCCTAAGAGCAAATTTTTGTCACAAGTAGCTTTGATTTTTCCTAGAATGCATAAATAAATGCCTTCTTCTAGATTTTTATTTTGCATATCCATAAATTCCATAGGAAATCTGATGTTAAAATAATTATTGAGATTATAGTAATTCTTTCATAATAGTATTTTGGGGAAAGATTTTATATTAGCAACTGGAAGTAGTTTAAAGCACTTCTAAGTTCATGAGCCAAATTACACTATTGAATGGAGTCCTAACAGAGAAATAGAGAATCCTAGTTTCTTAATCAAAACCTGCCCTCAAATTTTGGGCTCTACCCCTTGGAAGGTCCAGAATCCAGTCACTGGGCCCTTACACACAACACATTGGTCTCATCTTTCCCCATCATTCATTTGACAAGTATTTTTTTTCTCCTCACCCCCTCAGTGGAAAAAAAATATATCAAAAGAAAATCTTTTAAAATAAATATTTTGGGGCAGCTAGGTGGCACAGTGGATAGAGCACTGGCCCTGGAGTCAGGAGGACCTGAGTTCAAGTCCGGCCTCAGACACTTAACACATACTAGCTGTGTTACCCTGGGCAAGTCACTTAACCCCAATTGCCTCGCCAAAAAAATAATAAACTAAAATAAAAAATAAATAAATATTTCAAGTCAAGTAAAATTAAATCCCACATTAATCTTGAATAAAAATGGATGCTTCATTCTACATCTGTAGTCCATTACCTCTCAGTCAAGAGGTGGAGAGCATGGTTCATCATGTGTCTTCTGGAATTGTCCTTGGTCATTGTATTAACCATCATTCTTAAATCTCTCAAAGTTGTTGGTGTTCAGTTGGTTCTGTTCTTTTCACTCAACATCAGTTCCTGCTACCCAGGATTCTCTGAAATTATCTCTTGTCATTTCTTAGAGTGCAATAATATTATGTTATATGAATATACCATAATTTGTTGGACCATTCCTCAACTGATTAACAACCCCTTCTTTACCATTTCAAAAAGAACTACTACAAATATTTTTCTTACATTATGGGTCTTATTTCTCTTTGATCTTTGATTTTTCTGGGTTGAAGGATATATGGTTTGGTAACTATCTGAATTACAAATTACTTTCTATATTTTCCAGACCAGTGGCTGGCTCCACTAACAATGCATTAATGTACCTATATTTCTCAAAAGTCCTTTCACCATGTCATTTTCCATTTTTGTCATCCTTCCAGTTTTATGGGTTATGAGGTACAACCTCAGAGTTGCTTTACTTTAATTATTAATGATTTGGAGCATTTTTTCATATTGATAGCTTTGATTTCTTTCTTTGAAAACTGCTTGCTTATATCCTTTGATCATTTATCATTTGGGAAACACATTAATCTCATATTGCTGTGTACCTTCACAGATGTAGCCAGTGAAAAGCAGAGAAGATTACTTTATAATTTGGAAATGGAACAAATGGCTAAAACTGCTAAAGCTCTGATGGAAGCTGTAAGTCACGCCAAAGCACCTTTCACAAGTGCCACACACCTGGACCATGTCAGGCCCATGTTCAAGGTGAGTCCCTTGGGAAGGTAAACAAGGAAGGAGTGAGCATCTCTTAGGAATTGGGAAGCAAGGATATGATCAGGCAGGCAAAAAACTATGAGAAGATGGTAATCCCCTAAAGAGGACGACTAAAGCTCTGTCATTTTCTCCATGTAGGACCTGGAATAATTTAATTTAATTTAATTTAATTCAGTTCTCTAATCTTCAGCCTTTCCTTGTTGAGTGTTTCTTACCGCTACAAACATGTCCACTCTCCCATTCTTAAAAAGCATTTAGTAGAAGGGGCAGCTAGGTGGCACAGTGGATAAAGCACCAGCCCTGGATTCAGGAGGACCTGAGTTCAAATCCGGCCTCAGACACTTGAGACTTACTAGCTGTGTGACCCTGGGCAAGTCATTTAACCCCCATTGCCCTGCGGGGAAAAAAAGCATTTAGTAGAGTCTGCCCCATCACCTCAATCCCTAATCTCATATCTCCTCTTTCTCAAGAAAAAAAGACTATCTATACCCATTTCTTCTACTTTGTCTCCTCTCCTCCTCAGTCTTGTGCAATTTGGCTTTCAGTCTCATCACACAGCTGTAACTTTTCCTTCTACAGTTATCAGTGGTCTCTTAATTTCTAAATACAAGGGCCTTTTCTCAGTTTTCATCCTTCTCCATCTGTCTGCTGCATTTAACATTGTTAGCCATGTGCTCCTCCTGGATCCTCTAGTTCTCTTACTTGTCTGACTGATCCCAGCTTCTTTCCACATCACATCTCTACCCCGAACTGTGCGTTTTCCCCAGAACTCTGTTCTGAGTTCTCTTCTATTCTTCCTCTTCACTCTCCCTTAGTGATGTCAGCAGCTCCCATCGTTTAATTATCATCTCCATGTAGGTGAACCACACACATAGGTGTCTGTGTCCACATGTGGATATGTGCATGGGTGTGTGTAGCCAGATAGCCCTGTTCTCTCTCCTGAGTTCAGTCCCACATCACTAAGTGCCTGTTGGACGCACTGGATGTCCTGGAGACATTTCAGACTCTTCATATCCAGAACTCCCCTGTATTTTTCCCCAAAAAAGCCCTTTCCTTCCTCTGAACTTCCCTGTTACTCTGAGGGGGACCATCATTCTTCCAGTCTCTCAGTTTATAACCTCATTGTTATCCTGGGCTCCTCACTGTCCTCTCTCCACACATCCAGTCAGTTGCAACCTTGTCCATTTCTACCTCTATAACACCTCTCACATTTGACTCCTTCCCCTTAGTTTGGGCCCTTATAACCTCACTTATATCATTACAACAGCTTCCTAATGGTTTCCTTTTTTCAGGTTTCTCTTGATCTAATCCATCGTAAGCACTATCCCCAATATGATTTTCCCTTAGCCACAGTCACCACCTATTGATTGTCTCTAGTATCAAGTAGAAACGCTTTCTCTGTTTCACTTTTTAAAGTCCTTCACAGCCTGGCCCTAGCCTATCTTTTCTAGCCTCATTGTGCATAACTTCCTCTCCAATGCTTTGTAATTTGGCCAGCCTGGCATCTTTCTGCTTCTCATAACACTCCATCTCATCTCCCTACTTTTGCACTGCTCACTCCCTAGCCTTGGAATGTCCTCCCTGTTGGGCCCCACAGCTCAAGAACTGCCCTCCATCTGAATTTCTTCCTGATTTTCTCCCTTCTAACTGCTAGTTTCCTTTCTACCAAACCACTTTGCATTTATTTGTACATATTCTCTATATTTAGATATACATATTTTTCCAAATAGGATGAAAGCTCCTTGAGAGTAGGGATTATCTTATTCTTTGTATTTGTGTCCCTGCTCCCTAGTATAGTGCCTAGCCCATAGTAAGTGCTTGGTAAACTATTATTGAATCCGTTCAACATGTATTAACCATCTGCCCTGTGCAGCCTTATTGTACTAGGTGCTGGGGATCCAGAGATGAACTAAGGTACTTTCAAAGGGATTAACATTTTATGGGAGGAGGCTGAAGGAGGAAAAGGAGACATGTTTGCAAATAATTCTAGTCTTCTTGATCTGAGGATTCTTTGGTGAAGCTGCGCCCTTCACTGACAGTATCTTACTCTGATGCTTTATTATAATATGAAGGTGACCTTGGTTCCTCAAAGACTATGATAGTAGAGCACAAGTATGTATGATTTAGAAAATAACCAAATGTACAAAGAGGTGCTACAAAATGTGTAACTTAAAATTCTAAATGTGGGTTCTAATCTGTCCCCCCAGTTTTGGGGGGAAACTGACTAAAATCACTGATAAACAAGTTTAGGTTGTTTAAGGGTTTATTGAAAGATAGTAAAAGAAAGATGTTTGGGACAAACTGCCTCAGTTTACCCAGATAACTCGAGGAGACTACCAAGTCAAGCAGAGACAGATTTATTACATTCTTGCAAGAATGAGCAAACTCAGTTACAAATTTGAGTCTGCAATGATAGGCCCAAACTTTTGGGTTTTTATAGTAATCTTGAGGAGGAATGTCCCCATGTGCACTTATGGTAAGCACACAATCTAACATTCAATCCTGTCTCACCCAGAGTGTGTGCTTAGCTCATGATCCATGTATGGAGACATGTATACATGTTCCAAGAACAAAGGGGGAAGGGGGAAGGGGTAACGAGTCTGAGGAATGTCAAAGAAAAGGGGAGGCAGAAATCATTCCCTTATCTGACTGCAATTAATCCATGACAGGGACTGGGATTCTGACATGTGAGACAGGGTAGACAGACTGGTTAGGTACACGATTTTTATTACAGGCCATAAACTAAGGTGTAGCTGGCATGAGGGAACTAAGCAGAAGTAAAGTAAATAATGCTAATTGGTAGAACTGACAAGTAATCCATTATCTAAACAAAAGCAAATACAGTGAATCGGCAATAAAACTTAAAGAAGACAGTGAGAATTTAACAAGCAATTAACTTTTAGGCAGTGAGAGACTAACTATACTGGGGTGAGGGAGGGCTAGGTATCTTTCAGACCCCATCCTCAGAGTTTAATCTGACTCAAATCCATAATTATCCCATACAAAAGAGAAAGATTGAGAACAGATTTCCTATAACCTGGCAATCCTAACCTTCCTAAACTCCCACTTCTGAAGTCCTCTGCCACCACACCCATCTCTTGCACCAAAAAGTGCAGAACTCTCTCCCCAGCATCCACTTCCTGCTTCATGTTCCCCTCCCAGAAATGGGAGGTTCTTCAAGCTGATTGGCTAGTGTCATTCAGATTCATTGGTTCACTGGACCAGAAGGTGGTCTCTATGTAAAGTTCAAGGGAAGTAAGCCAGTAATCCAGTCAGCATTCAGTCACCTTATCCAATTCAATCAGTTTAAACCAGTCTCCAGGTGGGCCCCTGAGTATCTGCTAAATCTCATCTATCACATTCCATTATCTTGACACAGAAATTAGGGGAGGTGATAGGGATCACCTTTAACTGGTAGAACTGGGGAAGGTATCCTGGACCTGAGTGGAGCTTTGAAAGGAGAAAGATTTAAATTAGAAGGCCAGGGGTCAGGAGTAGGCAGAGAGCATCTTTTCCAAGCATAGGGAATGGCCTGCATATATGCATAGAAAATAGACCATGATGAGATTGGGGGTAGGTGGTAATCCTGTTTGGCTCAAACATGGAGCACTGAGAAGCAAGCACTGTAAAGTAAAGATAGACTGCTTTTTTTTTTTTTTTTTGGTGAGGCAATTGGGGTTAAGTGACTTGCCCAGGGTCACACAGCTGGTAGATGTTAAGTGTCTGAGGTCGGATTTGAACTCAGGTCCTCCTAACTCTCCGGCTGGTGCTCTATCAATGAAGGGTTGATTTACCCTTTTGGCATATATACTTTTTTTTTTTTTTGGCGGGGCAATGAGGGTTAAATGGCTTGCCCAGAGTCACACAGCTAGGAAGTGTCAAGTGTCTGAGAACAGATTTGAACTCAGGTCCTCCTGAATCCAGGGCTGGTGCTTTATCCACTGCGCCACCTAGCTGCCCCTAGACTGCTTTTTAATGATTTAAAAAAGATGAAATATTTATACCTTGTCACAGGTGGATTTCTTCCCAAGAATTTATTGCGTACCTTTTAGATGGTTGACCCTATGCTTGGGTACTGAGAGGCATAAAGAAATTAACAAATAGTCCCTACCCCTCAACAACTAGTGTAGGAAAATGAGAAGTATTGCTTCTGGCTGGGAGGAAATTAGGGTATCTACCAAATACTCTGGGGAATGTCAAGAGAGTAAGGCTATTAAAAATAATACCAGGGGGCAGCTAGGTGGCGCAGTGGATAGAGCACCGGCCCTGGAATCAGGAGTACCTGAGTTCAAATCTGGCCTCAGACACTTAACACTTACTAGCTATGTGACCCTGGGCAAGTCACTTAACCCCAATTGCCTCACTAAAAAAAAAATAATAATAATACTGGGTCAGCTAGGTGGCACAGTGGATAAAGCACCAGCCCTGGATTCAGGAGGACCTGAGTTCAAATCTGGCCTCAGACACTTGCTAGCTGTGTGAGCCTGGGCAAGTCACTTAACCCTCATTGCCCTGCAAAACAAACAAACGAACAAACAAAACAACAACAAAAAAATAATACCAGTTTAATCAATGAGAAATTATGAACATAAAGAATCCAGAGAAACATGAGAAAATTTGTATGAACTTATTTAGAATGCAATAAGCAGTCAAATCAGTGAATATTTATTAGTAAAACATTTAGTGCCTGCCTGCTAGTCATGGTGCTAAGATCTGGGGATAGAAAAAAAATTTTTTTAAACATTCCCTGCTCTCAAGGAGCTCATAGTCTAATTGGGGAAAGAACATGCAAACAAGTAGAGACAAACAAAGCTTTTTATAGGATAAGTTGGAAATCATCTCAGAAGGGGAAGACACAGTGATTATACAGGACTGGGAAAAGTTTCTTGTGGAAAGTAGCACTCTAACTGAACCTTGAAGGAAGCCAATTAATTCAGGACCCAGAAATGAGGAAGGAGAGAGTTCTAGGCATAGGGGCCAGCCAGTGAAAATACTCAGAATTGAGAGAGGACATGTCTCATTCGAGAAACAAGACCCATGTCTCTGGATTGAGGAGTAATATATGGGAGTAAAAGTGTAAGACTGAAAAAATGGGAAGGAACCAGGTTATAAAGGACTTTAAAATCCAAAGAGATGGTTTTATATTTGATCCTAAAAGTAACAAGACTTAGTGGGTAGAGTTAAGATGGCAGAGTGAGAAGAAGTATTTTTCATGGCTTACCATAAAAAGGCGCTAGACCAAATTCTGATCAGGAAATGCAAGAAGTCACAGCTAGTCATTTTTTTTTTCCAGCCTATAGTAGCTTAAGAAAACAGATAAAGAAGTTTGTAGAAGCTAAGGGTTGGGAATGGCCAGTAGTTTAGTGTGGTGGTAGCAGAGATAGGGAGCATTCCAGTTCCCCGGGACAGAATGGGCACTGAGACAGAACATCAGGACAGGAAGTACCAGGACAGAAAGAGATCCCAGGGGACCCCTAAACAAGGGTTGGGAGTGGGACTCGGTGCCATCTGAAAGCTCTGTTGCCTGTTACCCAGTTCCAGGTTATAGTTTCAGGGCAGACAGGAGTGGTTGCAAGCAAACAGAGGGTCTAGTTGAGTTTTGAGCACAGAAACAAATTCTGGAAACTTAACTTATGGTTTAGAATTTTATAAAAGTACATCTAATAGACCTCTGGAAAGTATCAAATGGAAATGTAAGATTGTATACCTGTTTGTTAGCTGTGAATGGCATCTTCACAAAAATTGCTTATATATTGGGTCATAAAAACTTCACAAACAAATGCAGAAAAGCAGAAATATTATTAAATTCCTCTTATCAAGAGGTCATAAAAATTATATTGAATCAGTATATTAAGCCCCTAATGTGTGCAAGGTGCTGTGCTAAGCAAATTCAACTAAGAGCCTTTGAAGCATAGGTGAAAAATTAATTGGAAATGAATTACTTAATCCTAAAGAATTAATGGGTCAAGTAACAAATCATAAAAATAGTACTTTTGTTAACAATAATGAGACAATGTAACAAAATTTGTGAGATGCAGCCAAAGCAGTACTTCGGGAAAAGCTTTATCTTTACACAGTTACATCGGTAAAAGAAGAACACATCTATGAATTGGGCATGTGACTAAAAAACAAACTGGAAACCCAACAAATTAAAAAAACCCTAAATAAATACCAAAATAGAAATCCTGATAATCAAAGGAGAGATTAACAAAACTGGAACTAAACCACTGAACTGATAAAACTAGGAGCTGATTTTTTAAAAAATCAATAAAATGGCTAAACCATTGGTTAATTTGTCTTAAAAAAAAAACACTAGGGGGCAGTTAGGTGGCGCAGTGGATAAAGCACTGGCCCTGGATTCAGGAGGACCTGAGTTCAAATCCAGTCTCAGACACTTGACACTTACCAGCTGTGTGACCCTGGGCAAGTCACTTAACCCCCATTGCCCTGCAAAAAAACAAACAAAAAAAACAAAAACAAAACACCAAATTGCCAGTATCAAAAATGGAAAAGGGGAATTTACAATAAATGAAGAAGAAATAAAAGTAGTTATTAGATGTTAATTTTGCCCAACTATATGCCATTAAAAACATATGATCTAAATCAGAAGTATCAAACTCAACAGCCTGAACCAGATTAAAATATAATTGAGAAATATTTAACAAATTTTTTTTAAAAAGAATACAACATAGGTAATGTTCATTTGTGGTTTTCTGAGACAGTACATGGTATCTGTTTCTATTTGAGTTTGATATCACTAATCTAAAAGAAACATGAAAATTTACAAAACTATAAATTGCTCAGGTTAATAGAACAGGAGATAGAGATCTTGAACAATCCTGTCCTTGAAAAAGAAATTGAACAATCCATACACAAATTCCCAAAGATAAAAAACCCAGGACCAGATGGATTTACAAGTGAATCCTACCAACATTTAAAAAACAGTTAATTCTAATACTATATAAACTGTTTGAAAAAAATATGCGAAGAAGGAGTTCCTTTCATGACACAAATAAGGTCTTGGTACCTAAACCATAGAGACTCAAAGTAGAGAAAGAAAACTTATAGACCAGTCTCCCTAATAAATATGGATGCAAAAATTTTAAACCACTAGCAAAGAAATTACAATATATCACAAAAATCAGACTCTATGACCAGGCTAGATTTATACCAGAAATGCAAAGCTGATTCAATATTAGGAAAACTATAAGCAAAATTAATCATATTAATAACAAAAATAAAAGCATGATTATTTCAGTATATGGAGAAAAAAGCTATGCATACCCTTTCACCCAGAATCAAAAGAACAGTATACACAATGACTACAAACAGCATAAGTCGAGGGAAAAAAATCACTGAAAGGAAGCAAAACTCTGAAATCACTGAAAGGAAACAAAAACCATTCAGGGAACTGGAGAACACATAATGAAATATAATCTCCCTCCTCACCGCAGAGGGGCAGGAATCTACTAAGGCAGTATATTGTATTCATTGTCAGAATGGTCTTGGTGTCAGATGTTTTTACTTAATTGTTTTCTTTCATAATAAAGAAGGGTCAGGGGTGGGTCATTTCTAGTTTCTCATTCTAGCAAGACAGTTGTTAAGTGATCAAAATGGCTTTAAAAGATAACCTTTTTCTTTTTGCCAGCTGGTGTGGACCCCTCTGTTGGCTGCATACAGCATTGGGCTTCAAAATTGTGATGAGACTGAAGTGGCTTCTCTGTGCTTGGAAGGCATAAGATGTGCAATCCGGATAGCTTGTATCTTTGGAATGCAGGTGTGTACATCTGTCTCTGAGGTCTGGGAGGCTCTGGACTTCACATCTGGGGACTTGTGATCAGAAAATTTGTAAAATAACTTTTGTAATAGTCTCGTTACTTTAGTGGTCTGAGCAGTGCTCTGTTTTTATTTATGTTTGTGATTGACTCGTATGTAGTTATACAGTAATTTCTTGGCTAACCACACTTTAGTGCAAAGACTCTTTTCCTTGCTTGTGAAGCTCAAGAACCCTTCTTAGAATAAGATTTTTAAATGCATTAAATAAAATATGAAGGATTACAAAGGAAACCAATAATATTGAATGACAGTTATCAAAATTAAAACAACAACAAACAAATTCATGTGGACCTCAAGTTAAGAACACTTACTCTAGTGGAAGATAGTAGGAATTTGACTTAATACCAACCTAGATACGATTTGACAAATGTTCCCTACCCCAAAACATTTCCTCTGCTAGCCTGCCACAGTGGCTAAAATTTGACTGTTACAGGCTTGTGCCTTAGGGATTAAAACATTGTCACTCCAAAAATCCCCTAGAATAGAACCCCTTAGAATACAAAGTGGAGGGAGCACTAAACCCTGTTTACCTCAGTTTCCTCATGTTTAGATGAGCTGGAGAAGGAAATGACAAGAAAACCCCAAAAAGAGTCATGAAGGGTCAGATATGACTGAAAACAACTGAATAACAACTGTCTTCCCTGTCATTCTTGTATACCCAGAGTTTAGTACCTGGCATGTAGTCAGTGCTTAAATACGAATCGATTTACTGAATTGACTGACAGTTGATTAACTGTCTTCTTTTTTTCTTTCATTTTAGCTGGAACGAGATGCATATGTACAAGCTCTAGCTCGTTTCTCCCTGTTGACAGCTAGTTCCAGTATTACAGAGATGAAACAGAAAAATATTGATACCATAAAGACTCTTATTACAGTGGCTCATACTGATGGCAACTACCTTGGAAACTCTTGGCATGAGGTAGGTCTTTCCAAATCCTTTTGGTCTTATAAGACACTTCCTGACATTTTCCTGGATTTAAGTAGCCTAAAACAATTTTTTTTAAATTTTGTTTTCTTAGGAATACTGTCTGTCTGCTTCCATGCCTATACTTTTTTTTTTTAAGTGAGGCAATTGGGGTTAAGTGACTTGCCCAGGGTCACACAGCTAGTAAGTGTTAAGTGTCTGAGGCTGGATTTGAACTCAGATCCTCCTGAATCCAGGGCTGGTGCTCCATCCATTGCGCCACCTAGCTGCCCCCATGCCTATACTTTTAAAAACTAGCATTTCCCAAACTAATTAGTCACAGGGCACTAAAGCTTGAAATATATTAGCAGAAACCAGAAAATGGTAGTTCTGGTGACCTGGGAATATGGAAAGAAGTATTGGGGAAATTTGGCACAAAAAAGAGGAAATTGAGTTTGTTTTCTTATTTGAACAATCAACAGATATAATAAGCATTTGTGGGGCTGGCACGGAGCAATGAGGGT
This sequence comes from Dromiciops gliroides, assembly GCF_019393635.1. NCBI lineage: Eukaryota > Metazoa > Chordata > Mammalia > Microbiotheria > Microbiotheriidae > Dromiciops > Dromiciops gliroides. The sequence continues at coordinate 460,626,323 of NC_057862.1, read as the reverse complement.
TAAATGACTTGCCCAGGGTTACACAGCTAATAAGCGTCAAGTGTCTGAGGCCAGATTTGAACTCAGGTCCTCTTGAATCCAGGGCTGGTGCTTTATCCACTGTACTACCTAGCTACCTAGTATAAATTTTTTCATGGAACCCATATTCACATCAGGCTGAGCACTTTTGGGAAATGTTGCAAGGTTTTCTTTCATTTGTAATGGCTAAAGACTGTCAAAGGTAAAACTTTTTTGTGAGTCATGGGTGGCTTATGCATGAGTGCCCTCCTCAGAACTCTTCCTTTAGGGAATGAACTGGAAACCTACACTCTGGTCTTTCAGAGTCATGGACATGTAACCCTGTGGGTATGGTGTAGAGTGTGTCTGATATTTTCCATATGGAGAGTGGTTACAGATCAATAACTTAATTGCACTTCTTGTTTTTTAGTCATTTCAGTCATGTCTGGCTCTTGGTGACTCCATTTGGATTTTTCTTGGCAAAGATACTGGAGTGGTTTGCCATTTCTTTCTCCAGTTCATTTTACAGATGAGGAAACTGAGGCAAGCAGAGTGAAGTGACTTGTCCAGTCACACAGCTAATAAGTATCTGAGACCAGATGTGAACTCAGGAAGAGGAGTCTTGCTGACTCCAGGCCCAGCACTCTATTCATTGCACCACTTGGCATGGGCTAACTACTTTAAAAGTTGTCTTCTACGGGGCAGCTAGGTGGCGCAGTGAATAGAGCACTGGCCCTGGAATCAGGAGGACCCGAGTTCAAATGTGACCTCAGACACTTAACACTTACTAGCTGTGTGACCCTGGGCAAGTCACTTAACCCCAATTGCCTCACTTAAAAAAAAAAATTGTCCTCTATGTGAACACCCTGATGGCTCTCTATTGTCTGGGAATGACAAAGCCTGTTCCAAAGCTCCACTAGCATAGGAACTAAAGGGAAATGTCCTTTTCTGTGCTAATTGTTATCACATGATACTTAAATTAGCATTTGAATGAGAGTCAAAATAGCCCTAGGAGAGGATAGCTAGGTGGTGCAGTGGATAAAGCACCAGTCCTGGATTCAGGAGGACCTGAGTTCAAATGCTGCCTCAGACACTTGATACTAACTGGGCAAGTCATTTAACCCTCATTGCCCCGCAAAAAAAAAAAGAAAGAAAGAAAGAAAAAGGAAAAAAAAACAGCCCTAGAAATCAAGCTGCCCAGGCTTGAGCCTCAGTTGCCAACTCTAGGAAACTTTAGGCAAGTCTTTGAACCTTCCTGTGCCCCAGTTTCTTCATCTGTGAAATGTAGGCAATGAACATTTATGCTGCCTATCTCAAGATTGTTTTAAAGTTCACCTGAGTTGTTGTATTTAATTTATGATGCAATTTAAATGTGAGCTGTTGTTACTGCTCTTAAGAACAGCTCCTGGGACAGCTAGGTGGCACAATGGTTAAAGCGCCAGCCCTGGATTCAGGAGTACCTGAGTTCAAATCTGGCCTCAGATACTTGACACTTACTAGCTGTGTGACCTTGGGCAAGACACTTAACCCCAACTGCCTCACCAAAAAAAAAAGAATAGCTCCTGCCATATTGTCCTCCAGAATTAAAGGGACTCTATGTTTTGTCTATGTATCCTCTGTGTTCAGCATAGGGTTTAGCACATAACAGGCACAAAGTAAATATTTGTTATACCATGCTTTAGGGCGTAGCTTCTTTTTTTTTTTTTTTGGTGAGGCAATAGGGGTTAAGTGACTTGCCCAGGGTCACACAGCTAGTAAATGTCAAATATTTTTTGAGACTGGATTTGAACTCAGGTCCTCCTGAATCCAGGGCCGGTGCTCTATCCACTGTGCCACCTAGCTGCCCCAGGGCCTAGTTTCTTAAATTGTGGAATGTGACCCCATATGGGGTCATGTGCCTAAATGTGGGGGGTCACAATAGATTTGGCAACAGTAAGTTTATGGCGAAAATGGGATTGTGAGTAGAAAAAGTTTAAGAAGCCCTGCTTTAGGGTTAATGTAATTATTCATATTTTTAGAACAAGAAACTGAGTCACAGAGAACTTGTGATTTGCCCACAGCTACACAGCCAGTTAAGTACTGTAGACAGAATTCAAATGCACATCTTCGGCTGCAGGTGCTGCACTCTTTACCGCATCCCATGATGGCCTCACAATTCTTATATCATTGTTTTGATAACCATCTTCAAAGGCATTCTGTTCTTTAGGTAAATGGTCCTAAGAAACTAGATTTATTTCTGTCCTAAAAGGGGAATTATAAACTGTTTTAAAGATTTTAATGTAGAACAAAAGGACTTTAGTCAAACTTTTAACATTATGGTTCTTACTCTCCTTGTTTTGGGTAGATCTTGAAGTGTATTAGCCAACTGGAGCTTGCTCAGCTGATAGGAACTGGGGTGAAGACTCGATACTTGTCTGGATCTGGGCGTGAAAGAGAAAGCCTGAAGGGCTACACATCAGCTGGAGAAGAGTTCATGGGCCTGGGATTAGGTAATATGAATGAGCCTGACAACGTGTGGGGGTACATTGGCAACCGCATCAAGACAAAACATGGATCATTTTGCCAGCGCGGTCGTGATTTGTTCCTCATATGATAGCTGCCTCTTTGTTTATTAATAGAAAAGAAAGTGCTGCTTCAGCTTCCTTCATCGTGATTGACTGTTGAGCAAATGCTCAGCAGGCTGAGTTCTTTTATTCTATTTGCTAAATTGGGAAGAGCTATAGTTTCTTCATGTCCAAAATGGGTGGCATTGAGTGTTAGAAACATTTAAATTTTACCTCAGGAGGGCCACACATGGCAGGTTTTCTGATAATGATTCATTTGTATCGATATTTTGATTAGGGGGATTCTTAACTGTCATTTGTCTTTCTGCTTTAGTAATTTATAGGTGTGTGTTAAGTCCAATTATCTTTTTAATGATTGGCATTTAGTACTCCTGAAATGAGTAGAGAAGGAGATTGACTTTTTTTGTCAAGTAGAGGTACTTCTTAGAATAGAAAGATAAGAGGTCCCAAATGCTAACCAGAGTTGTTCAGTCTAATGATTACAAGTTCCCTCTACTTTTTCATGAATCAAAAACGTAATCAGGAATATGTGCGACCAGAGATTGAGGTGGGCTAGTCATGTAGGGAGAGCGAAAGATCACAGATAGACTATGTGCTGCACTGCTGTCTCTTAATTCTTAGTGAGATGACCTGCAGCATACCTGAGAGATGCTCTGGAGTAATCAGAATTATTGAATGGAATAGACAAGAATCTGATGTCATGAAAAGAGGTGGAAGGACAGTGTTCAGGAGAACCTATCACTAGTGACGATCCCCAAATTAATGCTAGCATATAATTCACTAGTCTCTGCATTTTGGGCAACAGGGATACTCTATTCTTTTTTTTTTAGTGAGGCAATTGGGGTTAAGTGACTTGCCCAGGGTCACACAGCTAGTAAGTTGTCAAGTGTCTGAGGCTGAATTTGAACTCAGGTCCTCCTGATTCCAGGGCCGGTGCTCTATCCACTGCGCCACCTAGCTGCCCCTGGGATACTTTATTCTAAAGAGATATATTTACTGGGGCAGCTAGGTGGCGCAGTGGATAGAGCACCGGCCCTGGAATCAGGAGGACCTGAGTTCAAATTCAGCCTCAGACACTTGACAACTTACTAGCTGTGTGACCCTGGGCAAGTCACTTAACCCCAATATCCTCACACACGCACACTCCCAAAAAAGAAGAGTTCTATATTTTGAAGTAAAGGGATAGGGACTGAGCCTCTATTATCATTGATAAAAGGAAGTCCCTAGTATGGAAACTTTCTCTACCAAGGAAGGTTGGCACCTTCTCTGAAACTTCTAATGTTAGAGAGTTGCTTGAGCACTGAATGACTAAGTGACCTGCTCTGTATTACAGAGCCAGCACTTAAATCCAGGCTTTCTGGGCTCAGAGGCCGTCTATTCTCTACTTCATGCTGCCTCTATTAATTTAATTTTTAAATTCCCTACATTGCCTTTGAAATGCATTGATTTTTTTGTTTGTTTTGTTTTTTAGTTTTTTACCTAACCAAATCATTTTTTTCTCTGATTGACATTCAAATAAGTTTATATTCCTTTAGCACAGAATCATGAAGATTGTAACTTATCAGGGGCAGCTAGATGGTGCAGTGGATAGAGCACCGGCCCTGGAGTCAGGAGTACCTGAGTTCAAATCCGGCCTCAGACACTTAACACTTACTGGCTGTGTGACCCTGGGCAAGTCACTTAACCCCAATTGCCTCACCAAAAAAAAAAAAAAGATTGTAACTTATCTCACATTGAACTTATATATACGTATGTGTATATGTGTGTGTATGTATATATATAAAGATATATGCCATGTTTCAGGTAACTTAGTTGGTGGTGGAGTGGATAAAAGGCAGATGGCCAGCATTCAGGAATCGGTTGGTGAAACAAGCTCTCAGAGTGTGGTCGTGGCTGTGGACAGGTAATAGTTTTGTCTTCTAATGAGGCTTCAAAGATAGTTTGGGATTATTTCTATATACCTCCCCCACGGGAGGATGTTCCAGAGGCTCTTTGGGAAAGAGTTCCAAGTAGCCATTGATGACTGGGAAGTGGTAATCATAAAATCCAGTGGATGATCCCCAAATTTTTTATTTGCCCATGAAATATATTGACTTTTTAAAAGTTAGTTTAATAATAATAGCATCTGCTGCCATTTATAGAGAGCTTTGGGATCTGTAAAATGCTTCTTATACAGTACTTCATTTGACCTTCACGATAACATTGTAAACTAAATGCTACAGGTGTATTGCCCCCATCTTACAGATGGGAAATCTGATTTTCAGAGAGATATAGTAACTTGACCATCAGCACAAAGTGTCACAGGCAGGATTCAAACTCAGGTCTGTCTAGACTCCAAGTCCAACCCTCTTTCCACTATCCCACGTTGTCTCTACTAAACTATATTTCATAGGCTACTACTAAAAGTAGCTCGTGTTCCCTTAACATAAACACACACTAACAATTCATTCATTTGGCCCTTTTCAGTTTACAGAACATTCCCTCCCAGTACTTCTATTTGGCTCATGAGGAAAATGAAGCTCAGACAGGTGAAATGATTTGCCTTGTGGTCCTAGAGCTAGCTGGGCTCACAGCTCTGACTTGTGCCCAGGTCTTCTGCCTCCCGAGGCCAGTGTTCTTTCTGCTGTGCCATCCTGAGTATACAGTGTCAGCACCAAAGTTGCTACTCAGAAGTTGTCCGATTCAGCCTCATAAAGATAGTGCCTCACAGAGCACTCAAGAAATCTATTTTGACCCAATACAGAGAGGCACCTGTGATGTTTAAAATCTAAATTGTGGTCACCTTAAATCAGAAGCTTCAGCTCCAGTCTAGCCTAGAGTTCCAGCCTGGTTGGGTTCTTCCTGAAGTCCTCCTCCATGAGCCTGCTTTAATCAGGAACACCCTTTCGCAAGCTGTTTGTGGAAGCTTTTTTATACATCTGGAACAGAGGCGGTCCTGACACCCTGCTTCAAGGTGATTGGTTGGCGTCATCCAAATCCATTGTCTTTGAAGGTGTTCTCAAGTTGAGTTCACAGTCTAGTTTCTGAGAACAATACCTTCTTAAGGGATAGCCAGGTGTGATTACAATCCAATTAACTTGAAGTAGGCTTAATCAGCAGTCAATCACTCTCACTTGATTCAATCAGTATAGATTAATCTACAGGTGGGTCTCTGAGTATCTGCTAAAATCCCATTATTTCATCACATTCCCCCCCTTTGTTTCTTCTAGGAACAGGTGTTCCTAGATGAAACAGTAAAAAAATAATTAAGTCTTTGGAACCAGGTGGGTCTTTGAGTATCTGCTAAAATCCCATTATTTCATCACACACTTAAGGTTTAAACAGCTGGATAATCATGAGGTGACAGTGTCAAAAATAATAGTTTCTCATTTTTTCTCCCAAACTATAAATATTTATTTTGCAAACTATAACTATCCCTTAGCTCAATTCCTTATTTTGGTCACCTCTAACAATTTAACACTGAAATCCTTGACAAATTAGAAATGATTGGCAGCTAGGTGGTGCAGTGGATAAAGCACTGGCCTTGGATTCAGGAGGACCTGAGTTAAAATCTGGCCTCAGACACTTGACACTTACTAGCTGTGTGACCCTGGGCAAGTCACTTAACCCCCATTGCCTCACCAAAAAAAAAAAAAAGAAATGATTGTATCTCTGTTATTATCTGTGTGGCACTGCCCAGGATATAGGTTATACACCTTTAGTTCTCTCATCTGTAAAATAAGGGTTTTTTCTTAGAACACAGGTTCTTAACCTGGGGAATAGATTTCAGTGAGTCCATGAACTTTGATGAGAAAAAAAAAACCCTACATCTTTATTTTCATTAATGTTTGTTGGTTGGGTTTTTTTCCTGGAATCCTTTATATATTTTATGCATTTAAAATATTATTCTGAGAAGGGGTCCATATTGCCAAAAGAGATCTGTGACACAAAAAAAAGGTTAAGAACCCCTGAACTAAATGAATTCTAAAATGCCTTCTCATAACTAAATCTATGATCTTACAATTTTGATAATTTGACTTACAAGATCATAGAATTCAGAGCTAGAAAAAGCTTTAGAGGTTATTTAGTCTAACCTCATTATTTTACAAATACAAAAACTAAGGCTTGGAATGAGTGTGTGACTTTCCCAAGTTCTTACAGGTAATAAGTGATGGAGCTAGGATTTGAACCCAGGCCTTCTGACTCCAAATCCAGCCTTCTTTCCACTGTGCTCAAGAGTTGCCTTAGAGCAGACAAATGAATCTGAAATACCATATACTCATTTGTTAATTTTCCCAGTGTATACATGTAGATTCCATATTGACTTTTATTGACTTTTTCTTGTTCGTAGCACTTATTTACTAATTTTTATTGAATGCCAAAGGCTAATTAATATTAATTACAAATTACTTTTTGAAATTCTTCTTCTCTTATATTTTAATTTATTCTGTTTCTTTTCAACTCATCATCATGCTCAATACTATCACTTATTCTTCCATTTTCTACAGTTTCTATTTTTGCCTTTCAATTACAGGCAAGGAAGATTGGAAAGCTGTTCTTTCACACTTCAGCTGCCTTTTTCCTCTTTTCATAAGTAGCTATTTTTTGTCTATACGCACACCTTCATCCAACTGATTGTAATCATCTTTCTGTTTTATATGTGTTGCATTGTAATTTATTGTTATGGTAGTTATTGAGCTGTTCTAAGGCCATTCCTCCCAAATTCTATTTTTAAAAACTGCTTAAGTTATAAAAAAATAAAATTTTATTATATGTTTAATTGGCTCCACAGAATATTTACTGGATCTACTAGACTGGATGGAAATGCAATAGGTATGTGAGTTTAACTTCTAGGAAACTTACCAGTGCTTCTAGTTTGAAAGCAGCTGAAAGGTGTTAACTTGGTTATTTGTTTCTGATTAATCTTTGCCTATAGTTGACTTTGTCCGCTGGCTATGCGCTGTTTCCATGGATGAGCTGGCTTCACCTCATCATCCACGCATGTTCAGCTTACAGAAAATTGTGGAAATTTCCTACTATAATATGAATAGAATTAGATTGCAGTGGTCTCGGATATGGCAAGTGATTGGAGACCACTTTAATAAGGTAAGTTTTCAGACCCGAAAATAACCCTGTGTTTTAAATACCATTTAAAAATCATCAGGCCTGTCTTTTAGGTATATTTGATCCACTCTCTTGTTGAGTCATTACCTAACAGGTTTCCACTACTAATACCCCACTTGATTGAATAACTGTCTCAAACTCTAATCGTATCAAAAATATATTATGAGAAACTCTTCTTTATCTGGAATCCAAACACCATATGTGTATGTATGATATATTAATTTTGAAGGAAGGACAACAGGTTCAGAGCTACCATTTTAGGTGTAGGGAATTCTTGCATGGAAACTGCTTCCTGATAAGATCAGCAGTTCTTTAGTTACTTAGTCTTAGAAAGTTACCCTAGGCCCGCCCACTGGCTAGTTCTCGGATCTGTAGTGTCCTTTTCTTCCCCCAGACAGACAGACAAAAAGGTTCGAGCAGATACCATAAAAAAAAAAAAAAAGAAAGTTACCCTAATTCCCTGAGAAGTTAGATTATTCACCCATCGTCATATAGGTAATTGAAATATGATTGGAACCCAGATCTTCCTCCCTCCAAGACTGGCCTTCTATTTACAATGCTATGCTACTTCTCTTTTAGTTTATATTACATATTTTATGTTCATAATAATGATTGAGCCTATAGTATTACCAGTTTTCCCCAGTCACCCTGTTTTTGAAACCGTAGAAATCTTTTTTTATCATAAAAGTATTTTAGTATTTTGTAGTTACATGTAGAGATAGTTTTCAACATTTGTTTTTGTAAGATTTCTGGTTCCAAATTTTTCTCCCTCCCTCCCTTCCCTCCACCCTCCCCAAGGCAAATCATTTCACCTGTCTGAGCTTCATTTTCCTCATGAGCCAGACAGCAAGCAATCTGATACAGCTTACATATGTACAATCACAATAAACATATCTCCGCGTTAGTCATGTTGTAAAAGAAAAATCAGAACAAAAGGGAAAAACAAAAAAAAAAGTCAGACATCTTTAATTCCCTTGCTATTCCTTGATGTTTTCATCTAGTCACTAAGTCCTGTCAGTTCTTCTTTTATTATATATATCCACTACTCCCACCCTCTTCTAAGCTCTTCATTTCTCAGATGAATGATTGCAATAAGATATATGGTCTTCTTGTCTCCAGGCTGTCCTGTATCTATCAACAGTCTAATTTTTTGGCAATTCTCCTTCATTTTTGTTTTGTTTTGTTTAGTGAGGCAACTGGGGTTAAGTGACTTGCCCAGGGTCACACAGCTAGTAAGTGTTAAGTGTCTGAGGCCGGATTTGAACTTGGGTACTCCTGAATCCAGGGCCGGTGCTTTATCCACTGCGCCACCTAGCTGCCCAATTCTCCTTCATTTTTTAAATTAAAAAAAAAATAGTATTTCATTTTTTCCAGTTATATGTGGTTTTCAGCATTCATTTTTTACAAGCTTTTGAGTTTCAAATTTTTTTCTCCCTCCTTCCCCTCCCCCCTCCTCAAGACAGCAAGCAATTTGATATAGGTTATATACATGTGTAATCATGTAAACATCTTTCCACATTAGTCATGTTGCTAAAGAAGAAACAGAACAAAAGGAGAAAGCTAAAAAAAACCCAACAACAACAAAAAGTGAAAATAGTATTCTTTGATCTGCATTCAGACTCCATAGTTTTTTCTCTGGATGTGGAGAGCATTTTCCATCATGAATCTTTTGGAATTGTCTTGGATCATTGTATTTCTAAGAAGAGTTAAATCTGTCACAGTTGATCATCGCACAATGTTGCTTTTACTGTGTATAATGTTCTCCTGATTCTGCTCATTCACTCAATATCAGTTCATGTAAGTCTTTCCAGGTTTTTCTGAAATCCATCTCCTCATCATTTCTTATAGCAAAATAGTATTCCATTACATTCATATACTACAACTTGTTCAGCCATTCCCTAATTAATGAGCCATCCCCTCCATTTCCAGTTCTTTGCCATCACAAAAAGAGTTGCTATTAATATTTTTGTATATATAGGTCCTTTTCCCTTTTTTATGATCTCTTTGGGCTGGGTCAAAGAATATGCAGCAATTCCCCTTTAAAAACCTCAGTTTTTTATCATTTGTTAGACTTGGTGATTTTATAGAACCATTGTATCTGAGAATATCCTGAACGGAAATCCCCTCATCAATGTCCTTATCAGCCGCAGCCTCTGCTTGAAGACCTCTGTTGATTAGGAAACTCTCTCCTAGTCTATTTTTGGACAACTTATATTGTTGAGAAGGTTTTTCTTATATCCACCTTCAATCTGCCTTTCTTTAGCCTCCCTCAGTTGTTTCTAGGTCTGTGCCTGCCTAGGACTAAACAATTAGTCAGTCAGTAAGCCTTTCTTCACTTCTGACTGTGTTTGAGGTGGTATACTAATCACTGGGGATTCAAGTGAAAAGTGAAAGTCTGCCCTCCAGGAGCTCACATTCTAATAATGGAAATAACATATACACATATGAGGAGATATATTATAACTCTGATTCAGGACTTCTTCCATTCTGCCACCCAGATCAGAGAGCTCAGTGGTTCTTTGGAACCACTGCTGGGGGGCAGCTAGATGGTGCAGTGGATAAAGCACTGGCCCTGGATTCAGGGGGACCTGAGTTCAAATCCCACTTCAAACACTTGATGCTTACTAGCTGTGTGACCCTGGGCAGGTCTCTTAACCCTCATTGCCCCACAAAAAAAAAAAAAAAAGAATGAGTTCCTAGAGGGCAGAGCCTTGTTTTGGGGCAACTAGGTGGTGCAGTGGATAAAGCACCAGCCCTGGATTCAGGAGGACCTGAGTTCAAATCCAGCTTCAGACACTTGACACTTACTAGCTGTGTGTCCCTGGGCAAATCTCTTAACCCCAGTTTCCTCACCAAAAAAAAAAAAAAATCAAGACGTTTTAGAACTCTGGCTTCAAGATGAGGAAGCAATAAGGATGGGCAGCCATCTGTCTATATAGGAAATGTGTGGAGTGGGGTTTCCCAGAGATCCACATTAAGGGAACTCTGAAAGAAATAGTTAACATGTTGAATGAAAAAGTATTCAAAACTATTTCAGTCAGCTAGATCAGTAGGCCAACAGAATTTTATTTTTTTTCAAATGCGTCTGTGATCACATCATTGTAGACATTCCTTCCAGTGCTACAGATCCATACTCGCCTCTCCTGGGCCAGTCTTGTCCACATTCCCGTAAGTTTAATGAAGTACAGCCACCTGGTATAACAAGGGGCAGAGGGTTCTTTCCTGCTTTCTCTTGACATTGTAAGGATGCTAGCTAGTATGGCTCAGAAGCTGTCCATCAGTCATCCCTCCCTCTCACCACATGACCAGCCTACCTTCATTGAGAATACATTTCATTGATGACATCCTTTGCTGAGGTTCTTTGTTGGAGCTGAAAATGAAACAATTTCAGAGATTGGCAATGGAACAGGAATCAACAAAAAGACATTTAAAGTGTAGATTTTTTTGTTTAGTGTTCTGGTTTGGAAAGAAGTAGTAGTCATTTTACCCAAGATTACAAAGGCCATTCTTTATTGTCTAAAAAAAATTAAAATTAAATTTATACATAAATATGTTAAGTGCTTCAACGAGAAAGAGAACATCCATGAACTGGTCAGTTTTTCCTTATGTGTTCCCTGACCTATATAAGAACATTTGGTTGGCTCTGCTTTTCAAAATAAATCACTAATTTTAAATCTTTTGTTAAAACTAACCTTTCCATTTGGGTGTTTAAAATGGTTTTCTATGTAACTATATGTAGATAGACCATATATACTTTTTAAAACATTTATTTTATTTTTAAAGTGTTGCTGCAACCATCTTGTGTTTCCCCTTTTCTCTAGCAGCTATGGATATAATACAAATATGTGGGAGGGGGAGAGCAGATATCTGAGAACTGATTCTTCTGACTGGAATTCATATTTTAAATGTGTGTAAACTTAATTTGTATAAAGACCAGTTATTCAAATAAAATCCTCACAAAAAGATACACCTCTGGGGGCAAAGTGAATAGAATGTTAGGTTGAGAGTCAAGAATTGAATTCAGTTCCTGCCTCAGACACCAACTAGCTACAGAACTATGGGCAAATCACTTGGGTTTTCTCAGCCCGTTTCCTCATCTGTAAAAATGGGGATAACTATAACCCCTTCCAGAGTTGTTTTGAGGATCAAATAAGATCACATCTCTAAAACATCTTGCAAACCTTAAAGTGCTATGTCTATGCTACTTATTATTAATTAAAAACATCTAAGGGCACAGGCAATAATTATTGTACACAGTCTTCCAAGACTGATTATCAGATATTATTGGGACTAGCTGATTCATTCCTTATCAGTAAGAAAGCAGTATTTCAGTTGACTGGTTTTGACTAACCTCTGCTGGTTCTCTTCAGTGGCTGAAAATACACACAATTTGTGATCTGCAGAACAGAAGGCAATGGCTGTCCGTGTGTCATTTGCCATTGCAACCTTTTTTTCTTCACAGAACAACAAGGATGCTTCTTTGCTGAGTCTTTGAAACTATCCTTACCACATCTTCTCTTAAAATTTATCTCATTGGTTAAAGGATGTGATCAAACAGTTCTCAAAAAAAGAATTGCAGGGGCAGTTAGGTGGCATAGTGGACGAAGCACTGGCCCTGGATTCAGGACTACCTGAGTTCAAATCTGGCCTCAGACACTTGACACTTACTAGCTGGGTGACCTTGGGCAAGTCACTTAACCCTCATTGCCCCGGAAAAAAAAAAAAGAATTGCAAATTATTAAGGAAAAAATTTTCCAAACCACTAATGATAAGATAATGTGAGTCAAAAACAACTCTGAGGTTCTTACCTCACATCCACAGGGATGCCAAAAATCGAAATTAGTCTGTTTTGGAAAAACAAACATACTGATGTATTTGTGTAACTGAGAAGTGGTTTAGCCAAATTGGAAAGCAATTCGGAATTATGAGGTAGAAGTTACTAAAAAAGTGTCTGTATCCTTTGACCCAGAGTTTCCACTGCTAGGCATATATGTTAAGAAAATCACTGATCAAAAAAAACAGCTTCATGTATCTGTGATGTTTAAAATCTAAATTGTGGTCTCCTTAAATTAGAAGCTTTAGCATACAGATTATTAAAGATTTATTAAAGCATACATATATTCCCATGGAGTTCAGAAAGTTAAAAAAAAAAAAAAGCCTATTTAGCCTAGAGTTCCAGCCTGGTCTGGTTCTTCCTCCAGTCCTCTGCCACAAGCCTGCTTTAATCACGAACTCTCTCCAGCAAACTGATTGTGGAAGCTTTTTATAGGTCTGGAACAGAGGTGGGTCCTTACACACTGCTTCAAGCTGATTGGTTGGTGTCATCCAAATCCATTGTTTCTGAAGGTGTTTTCAAGGTGTGATTACAATCCAGTTAACTTGAAGTAGGCTAATCAGCAGTTAATCACTCTCACTTGATTCAATCAGTCTAGATTAATCTCCAGGTGGGTCTTTGAGTATCTGCTAAATCTCATTTCATCACATATCCCAAAATATTTATAGCAGCACTTTTTGTCATGGCAGAGAACTGGAAACAAAGTTCATGCTTATTAAGGGATGGCTAACCAAATTGTACTACATGAATGTAACTGATTATTACTGTTATATAAGAAACAAATATGATGACTACAGAGAAGTATAGAATGATGTGAACTGACCTAATGTAAATCAGTTAATTAATAATCACTTATTAAGCACGTACTTTGTGATAGGCACTGTGCTAAGCAGTAGCAATTTTTTTTAAAAGCCAACACCACCAGGAAAATAGTAATCATAATAGCTCTGGATGTGTATAAAGGAACAACCCAAAACCCCCTGAATGCTGTGAAATTAACGATATTCAACCTTGGCCCCATAGAGGAGCTATCAGAAGACAGCTTTTTCTCTTCTTACAGAGGGGTGCCCTATGGCTGTGATGCACTACATGGAATACCAGACTCCTCTGCCATCCTGAGTTTTGTGAAACTTGTCTGTTTTATTCTTTGTTATAAAGAACAACTCTGTGGGAGGGTAATATAAGAACAAACACTAGCTATAAAAATGTATTTTGAAAAGATTTTATCTATCATTTCTTGTAACTGGCAACTGTGAAACTGTAAATCACTTTTTTTTCTTGCCTCAGGTTCTTTTCACAGAATATATTCTTATATTTGTCTAATTGAGTTCTCCAAGTCTTCATTATCTATAGCATTTTCTTTGAGTTTAATTGATTTCTTCAGCTGCTTTACATGTAGATGGTTAGTCTATATTTGTCCGTGTGGTCCTTAATGACAGGCTTATAAGACAGACCAGAATGTAGTGATTAGACTCTGTATGCCTGACTTCTTAATTTTAAACTCCCAGTACCACCTAATCAGTGCTAGTAAGCAAAATGCTCTGGAAAACTTGATTACTCCCAACAGAGTCCTTCATCTCTCCTATAAGTTTGTGGAATCCAGTTTCCGCCCTTTGTAAATGAGAGCAGGCCAGACCCTGCCTAATGTCACAGAAGTTCTGTGGTAACTTCACTTACCATATTATTGTCTATCTATGATTGATTTTTTTTGGGGGGGGGGGGTGAGGCAATTGGGGTTAAGTGACTTGCCTAGGGTCACAAAGCCAGTAAGTGTTAAGTGTCTGAGGTCGGATTTTAACTCAGGTCCTCCTGACTCCAGGGCCAGTGCTCTATTCACTGCACCACCTAGCTGCCCCTATGGCTGATATTTTTAAGATTATTTTTAGGGAATTAACTATATACCTTGTAACATTGATGTTTTATTTTTGATGAACTAATGAATGATATTAGATATTTTGCCTGTTTCTACCTTTTTAAGGCCCATCTATAGTGATAAGCCACATTTTTCTGGATATTTTAGCACCAAATAGCCATTATTAGAGGCAGTTAGGTGGTACAGTAGATAGAATATTGAACTTAGACTCAGGAAGACCTAAATTTAGATCCTACCTCAGACACTTACTAGCTGTGGACCATGTCATGTAATTTCTCTCAGTCTCAATTTCCTCATCTGTAAAGTAAAGATAATAATAATACCTACCATAAGGCTGTTGTGAGGCTCAAATGAGCTGATTTATGGATTTAAACAAAATAATCATATGAATGCTAGTTATCATCATTATGATGTACGTTGCTATGTGTTTCACTACAGTTAAATTGTTATAGCACATATTTTCATGTTTTAATATAATCTGGAAAAATGTGACAGGCCTGTGAGCTCAAACCCAGAAATAGAACTGTGGTCAAAATAAATGTCTTTTCAGTATTAAAAGCAAGATATGTTGCATATATTATATTTCTTTGAGTGTCTGGGGCTCATTTATGAATTATACCTGTCATGTGATTAAATTTGGGGAAAAAAATATTTAAATCTTAGGGCCCTCTTTGAGTCCAAAGGACTGCTTAATTCTTAGACCTAAAGATTTTTAGACTGCCAGAGCTAGAAAGGACCTTAAAGAAATTTCATATAAATGTTAGGTGATATTTTTACTCTTGTAAGCTTTGTATATTTTCCCACACTTTCTCTTCATTATTAGGTTGGATGTAACCCTAATGAAGATGTGGCCATTTTTGCTGTTGATTCCCTGAGGCAGCTGTCCATGAAGTTTCTTGAGAAGGGAGAGTTAGCCAATTTCCGATTCCAGAAGGATTTTCTGAGGCCATTTGAGCATATTATGAAGAAAAACAGGTGTGTTATTCCTTCCCACCACAAACCACTACAAACAAACCACAATATTTGGATTGTTAGAGTAGGATGCAATATAAAAGATCATTTTGTCCATTCCCCTCATTTCACAGAAAAGTAAACTGAAGCCCAGAGATGGGACATAATTTACTGAAGATTATTTCACATGATAGTGGCAGAGCTGGCAGTGCCAGGAATACTGAATACACTGTGCCACCCTACTCCTAAACTGACCCCTTTCTCAACATGGAACAGATAGAGTCCCTATACACAAATTGATCCTATTCCGGTGGCAAGTAGATACCATAGACAAACATGCATTTATTATCTATGAAAATACCTAGGTCATTGTGCATCAAGGACAGGGGCTGTTAACCTCCCATTCTGCCAAACAACTCCTGCATCCCTAGCCCCTTCTCATTTTCCCTAAAGATGAACCATACCCAAAACAGTAAGATTGACTCCTGGTCAATATTGCACTATGTTCAGAAGCCAATTTACCAAAGCAGGTTTTTTAAAGTCACATTAACCCCACTAAGTGTCAGGAATTCAGTTGACTATAATTGGATATTAGCACACATATGCTTTGGGGCTTGAGGTCACCTGATTTGGGGTAGACATGGGATGATTTTTGGGAGTGGCATAATTAGTTTTCCAAAATTTTCTAAATACCTCCTATGTAGATATTTTAAATTTTAATGTAATTTTTAAAAATACCACTTGTAGGTACTAGAGGAATTTAAAAGTTTAGCTTAAAATATGGCCCTTGGGGGGCGGCTAGGTGGCGCAGTGGATAAAGCACCGGCCCTGGATTCAGGAGTACCTGAGTTCAAATCTGGCCTCAGACACTTACTAGCTGTGTGACCCTGGGCAAATCACTTAACCCCCATTGCCCCGCAAAAAAAAAAAAAATGGCCCTTGCTTTCATGAAGGTTACAATCTAGGAGGAAAATGGATATAAACTGAAGAAGTAACGTTAGAATTGGAGTTTTAAAGATAGATGGCAAATTCAACAGGTGAGAGGGGCAGCTAGGTGGTGCAGTGGATAAAGCACCGGCCCTAGATTCAGGAGGACCTGAGTTCAGATCCAGATTCAGACACTTGACAATTAATTAGCTGTGTGACCCTGGGCAAGTCACTTAACCCTCATTGCAGCCTCCCCCCCCCCCAAAAAAAAAACCCCAAACAAACTAAAAATTCAACAGGTGAAGATAGATATTCTAGGCCTGGGGAACAGAGAAGGCGGACAGTTCATATTTGAGGGAGTAATAGGAATAAAGTGTAGTCTGATGGGGCTCAATAGTGAAGTGCATGGAGAGACATAAAGGTAGGATGTGTTTATTGTGCCTTAATGACTTTAAGGTACCTGTGAAGTATATTAATTCTAAGCTACTGGGTATGTGAAGTTCTCTTTCCTGTATACTGAAGAACAGATTATATGGCTATCCCTTTTTCTTAAGATCACCCACCATTCGAGACATGGTTATCCGCTGCATAACTCAGATGGTAAACTCCCAAGCTGCTAACATTCGCTCAGGTTGGAAGAATATCTTTGCCGTATTCCACCAGGCAGCTTCTGATCATGATGGGAATATTGTGGAACTGGCGTTCCAAACAACTGGCCATATAGTCAGTAAGTAGTAATTAAATTTCACAACAATAACATACATTTTATTTAATGCTCTCACAAAACCTACGCACTACATAAAGTTCCTGCCCATAGAAATCAGTCTGAGGAAGTTAGAGTAAAATTACAGAGAATGATTTCATATCTTAAGGTGTGATTATTCTTTAGATGATTTTAATTCAAAAGTTGACTGTTTTTTTGTTTTTGTTTTTGAGGAGAAGTGAAAAGACAACACATTGTAGTAGGAGGATCACTTGGACCTAGAATCAGGAGAGCTGTGTTTAAATCTGACTCTCACATTAATTACTTGTGTGATTTTTGTCATTTAACCTGTGTCTCAATTTCTTCATCTGTAAAATGGGGTGATAATACATAATACACCTTAATAGTACCTTATGGAGTAGTTGAGAGGAAAACACTTTGTAAATCCAAAAGCTCTATAAAAATGTAATTTTTTGAGATATGTAAAAGTAGAACTTGGCCTTCTGCCTGACATTCCAGACTTCCATTGCTGGACTTTAAAGAATATTTATTTAGTATATCACCTTTGGCTAAGTCTTATAGATAAAAAAAATGAGGCCAAATAGCAGGTGATCTACTCAAACTCATCTAAAGAGTTAGTGACCTGGGGCAGCTAGGTGGTGCAGTGGATAGAGCACTGGCCCTGGAGTCAGGAATACCTGAGTTCAAATCCGGCCTCAGACACTTAACACTTACTAGCTGTGTGACCCTGGGCAAGTCACTTAACCCCAATTGCCTCACTAAAAAAAAAAAAAAGTTAGTGACCTGACTCCTATTCAGGCACTTTTTCAACAACAACAACAAAGTTCAGTGGGGTTTAACAAATATTAGGAGTCATTGTTTGTGCCAGCAAGTGAGGCAAGAGAATAGGACACTAAGAGCCACTTTGGACACAGGCCAGTTCTCTGTGCTCTGATGCCACTGAGAAGAGAATCATGTCCATGCCTGTCCCCCTCTTTTCACTTTCTCCCTTGCTCCTTTGGTCTCCTTTCCTCTTCTTCACCAGGCCAGTCCAGCCCAGCACCCACTATACTAGCTGGTGGCTCCAGGATACATATACTGGGCTGTTCCTTTAAGAGGGTGGAGAGGCTCTTTGGCTTGCTCTCTGCCTAAAGTAATAAGGATCTGAGGGAGAGTTGATATCTGGTGTCTAGAACTTTATGGGAGTTGGGGGTGGGGAGAGAAAGAGAATGAGGAGGAGGAGGAATGCTTCTAAAACCTGACATAGTCAGTTAAAGTAGTGACTGTGGAAGCAGAGGGGACTAGTGTTTTGTATCCTATTTAACTAGAAGTTAATTTCTTGTCCTTAGTAAGGAGATTTTTATTCTATTTTTTACAGCTCTCAGTACATTTTAATCTCCTAACCTGAGTCACTAGATGGCCTAGAATTGTACCTGATCTTGTGAAAGTGTCAGCCATCTTAACTTTAATTTAATTTTTTTTTTAGTGAGGCAATTGGGGTTAAGTGACTTGCCCAGGGTCACACAGCTTGTTAAGTGTCTGAGGCCAGATTTGAACTCAGGTACTCCTGACTCCAGGGCCGGTGCTCTATCCACTGCGCCACCTAGCTGTCCCTATCTTAACTTTAAAAGATTTCTCTTAGAACATGTGCTACTTGGAAGATTCCTTATCCTCCTTCGACATAGCAAATTTGAAACTATTATCTCTACAGATGGAAAAAATAGACATTTTTACATCATTTACTTTCTTTTTTGAAATCTTTTGTCAGGGGGCAGCTAGGTGGCACGGTGGATAAAGCACCAGCCCAGGATTCAGGAGTACCTGAGTTCAGATCTGGCCTCAGACACTTGACACTTACTAGCTGTGTAACCCTGGGCAAGTCACTTAACCCTCATTGCCCTGCAAAAACAAACAAACAAAAAAGACATCATTTACTTTCAATCCAATCTAATAAACATTTACTACATGCTTACGATATACCAGGCACTGTGCTGGATGCTGGGAATACAATTAATAAAAAGAAAGCTAGCCCTTGCACTTGCTTACAATCTAATTGAGGAGACAACACAAAATAGGAGACCGGAAAGTTGGGGTAGGAGAAGGAAACAGACACCAACGAGGAACTTGTTCTGTGGAGTTGAAACCAGGTAGAGCAGCAAGACTAGTTTTATAAGAGCTCATATTTTTCCTCATTGTATGTAGAAAAAATATACACTCTTCCATTTAAAAGTTCTTTACAATCTGGTCACAGCCTGTCTTTCTGCTGATTCCATAAAGCCTCCTACTTGCTGTTGTTCCCCCTTCATGACGTTCTTCCACTTGGCATTCCATCTTCCAACTCTGCCCTTGCACAAGCTGTTCTAAGCCAGAATGCTCTTTCTTCTCACCTCATGGAGATCCCCATCTCTCTTCAAAGTTCAGTTGGTGTCACATTCTTATAAGACGTCCCTTAATCCTCCCTGTTTTTGGTGCCTTGAAAATTACCTTGGATTAATTTTTTTTATATACTAGATTTAAATATCTTTGAACATATTGTGTCTCCCTAGTAAGAATGTAAGGTTTTTTAGGGCAAGGACTTTGTTACTTTTAGATTTGTATCCCAGCTGCCTAGCTTGGTGCCTATTAAAGCCTTGTTTGATTGATTGATCTAGGGCTTTACAGTTTATGAAGCAGTATCCTATGTACTTGTCACTTTACAGCCCTCTCAAGGTAGGTAGGTAGGTATATCATCTCCATTTTACAGATAAGAAAACTGAGATTCAAAGAGAGCCAAATGATTTATAATGATCGTAACTGGCACTTATATAACATTTGTAAAGTTTGCAGTGCACTTATATACCTTATCTCATACTTTGAACCTCACAACAAGCCTGTGAGGTGGGTTTTTAATAGGTATTATCCCCATTTTACAGATGAGCTTTCAACAAGCTGACTGAGGAATTGAGGGTCTTAGAGCCCATGTTCATACAGCTAGTGAGTATGGGTGAATGTGCTAGTATGCTGTGGTATAGTGGCAAGGGTACTGGATTTGGAGTCAAAAGATCTGGGTTTGAATCCCAACTCTGTCACTTAATACCTGCATGACCTTGGGCACATTACTTCTTTCCCTAGGCCTCAGTTTCTTCTTCTGTAAGGTGAAGAGGGTTGGACTCTAAATGTTCTAAGTGACAGACCTAGGACTCCAGCCCAGTTCTAAATAGAAGTCATGGTTAGTTTCCACTAAACTACACTGTGAAATAATATCGTTTAGATACTCAGTTCTTTAATTAGTTCATCAAATTCCCTATATTCTAAACTGTGGCATAACTTAATGTGTTCAAATTGATGATGTCATGATCCTCAACTATTTGTGCCTTCATCATATTCTTTGAAGTAATTTGAACCAATTGAACAGGTATATTTGTTATATTATACAGGAATAATTTTTAATGAAAATTTTTGTTCTGGAGAAAATCATTGATGCATTTCTCTCAGAGTTTGCATACTTTTACTGTCTTATCCACCTAACACTTTTAAATGATGACACAATCTATGTTTCCCCAGCAACTATCTTTCAGCACCATTTTCCCGCTGCAATAGACTCCTTTCAAGATGCTGTAAAGTGCTTATCTGAGTTTGCTTGCAATGCTTCTTTTCCTGACACCAGCATGGAAGCGATTCGTCTGATCCGCTACTGTGGGAAATACGTTTCTGAAAGGCCCAGGGTAGGTTTTATTTTTCCCTTAGTTTTACTAGGGGTTGGGAGGAAACACATGACTTAATTAGGAAAAATGATTATTGTCAACTGCTATGTTATATTTTTAATAGTATTTTTTTCCAATTACTTGTAAAGGTAGTTTTCAGGATTCATTTTCATAAGATTTTTAGTTCCAAATTTTTCTCCCTTCTTCCCTTCCCTCCTCCCCACTAAAACCATCAAGCAGTCTAATATAGGTTATACATTACAATCATGTTAAACATATTTCCACATTAGTCATGTTGTAAGAGAAGAATCAGAACAAAAGGAGAAAACCACAAGAAAGAAGAAACAGAAAAAATAACAAAGAAAGGAAAAATAGAATGTTTTGATCTGCATTCATATTCCACAGTTCTTTTTTCTGGACGTGGAGAGCATTTTCCATTATGAGTCTTTTGGAATTGTCTTGGATCACTGTATTGCTGAGAAGAGTTAAATCTATCATAGTTGATCATTAAGCAGTGTTGCTGTTACTGTGTGCAGTGTGTTTTTGATTTTGCTCACTTCACTCAGCATCAGTCCATTGTCTTTCCAGGTTTTTCTGAAATCTGCCTGCTCATCATTTCTTATAGTACAATAGTATTCGATTACATTTATATACTCCGGGGCAGCTAGATGGTGCAGTGGTTAAAGCACCGGCCCTGGATTCAGGAGGACCTGAGTTCAAATCCGGCCTCAGACACTTGACACTTACTAGCTGTGTGACCCTGGGCAAGTCACTTAACCCCCATTGCCTGCAAAAAACCCAAAAAAATCCAAAACATTTATATACTACAACTTGTTCAAACATTCCCCAATTGTTGGGCATCCCCTCAATTTCCAATTCTTTGCCACCTTGTTATATTGCGGATATGGTTTTTTTTGTTTTTTTGTGAGGCAATAGGGGTTAAGTGACTTGCCCAGGGTCACACAGCTAGTAAGTGTTAAGTGTCTGAGGTTGGATTTGAACTCAAGTACTCCTGAATCCAGGGCCGGTGCTTTATCCACTGCACCACCTAGCTGCCCCCGTGGATATGTTTTTACTTTGAACTAGTTGTTTGTTTTGAAATAAGTAGTGTAGGTGTTAGACTATTTCATTTCAGATAGAAATAAGCTCCCCTTTTAGGAAGTGATATGGCACTAAATGTGGATAGAGGTAAAACTGAGCTAAAATTGTCTCACTAATAACTCTAAAAATAACCTACTTTTTATTAACATTAAAGATTTCTCGGGGCAGCTAGGTGGCGTAGTGGATAGAGCACTGACCCTGGAGTCAGGAGTACCTGAGTTCAAATCTGGCCTCAGACACTTAACACTTACTAGCTGTATGACCCTGGGCAAGTCACTTAACCCCAATTGCCTCACTTTAAAAAAATTAAATTAAAAAACATTAAAGATTTCTCTAATTAATTAGATTGCAAATTATAAATTGTAAAATGCTCTCTGTGTAGCCCCTTCTCTGAAGCTTAGAGTCTTGGAAAGGTGCCTAAGGCTGGGGAAGTGTGACTTGCACAGAAGCACATGACCATCTTGTGTCTGAGAGGGAAGGAAAGCCTTACTCATTTTGCATAATAATTTGCAGATTTGGGGACAGCTAGGTGGCGCAGTGGATAAAGCACCAACCCTGGATTCAGGAGGACCTGAGTTCAAATGTGGCCTCAGACACTTGACACTTACTAGCTGTGTGACTCTGGGCAAGTTACTTAACCCTCATTACCCCGCAAATAAAACAAAACAAAACACATGATAATTTGCAGATTCAATTAAAAATATGTATTAAGCTCCCAATAGCCTGGACACTGGGGGAACAAAAAGAAAAAAATTACCATATCCTTGCCCTCAAGGAGCTAACACAGTCCAATAGGCAATAAGACACATAAGCCAATAACTTTATTAAAAGACTAAATGTGATAAGTACTAGGGAGCGTTCCAAATGAAGCACTAAAAAATCTTTAAAGAAGAGATCACTTTCAGAACTAGGGAAATATAGACTGCTTCATGAAGAAAAGGGCCACCTGGATTGAACCTTGAAGACAAGGGAAGGTTGTCAGCAGGTAGGGTAGTTGAAGATGTAGATTGTGGAGCATGGGAAAGAGATTGATTTGGGAATCATTCCTTTGTCAAGTCACTATTTCTGTGGGCTTCAGTTTCCTCACCTATAAAATGAGGCATTGAATTAGATTATTTTAAAGATCATTCTCAGCTCTAACACTATATCAATTTGTTTGTATTTTATTTTATCTTTTTTTAAAGATTTTTATTAGTATCTTTTGGTTTTACTTAAATTTTCTCATGTAAACTTCCTTTTTTCTCCCTGCATCTGCCAAAGAGCCACCTCTTATAACAAAGAATTTTAAGCAGAGAGGGGAGAATTCAGCAAAAATATTAATACATCCAAAAAAATCTGGTGTTACATGCCCATGGAACACACTGCAAAGCAGTGAGAAATCTGTAATCTTTTTTTTTAAATTAATAAAGTATTTTATTTTTTTTCCGTTACATGTAAAGATAGTTCTCAACCTTTGTTTATACAAGCTTTACAATTTCAGATTTTTCTCCCTCCCTCCCCTCCCTCCCCCCTCCCCTAGACAGCAGGTAATCTGATATAGGTTATATATATATATATACATATATATATACATATATATATATATATACACACATAATAACATTAATCCTATTTCTGCATTAGTCATGTTATAAGAGAAAAAAAATCAGAGCAATGATGGAAAACCTCAAAATAGAAAAAAAAAAACAACCGCATCAAAAACAAAAGAAATAGTATGGTTCATTTAGCATCTATACTCCGCAGTTCTTTTTTTTTTTTTCCTGGATTTGGAGATCCTCTTCTATCACGAGTTCCCTAGAACTCTTCTGTGCCATTGCATTGGTGAGAAGAATATAGTCCATCAGAGTAGATCAACACTCAATGTTGATGTTACTGTGTACAATGTTCTTCTAGTTCTGCTCGTCTCACTCATCATCAGCCCGGAATCTGTAATCTCAAATAGGAATAAATCAATGATGCCATTATTACCATTTTTAAAAAAATTTAGGAGGCATTTGTATAAAGTTGATACGTTTTAGTCAAAGGATCATACATATCTATTTAGAGCTGGAAAATCGCCTTAGAGTTGATCAATCCAACTCTCTTTTTAGAGATAAGGAACTAAAGCTGAGAGGTTAAGTTAATTTTCCTAGAGTCATATAGTTAACCTGTGAGCCAGGATTAAAACTCAGATCTGACTTTAAGCCTGGCACTCTCTCCATTATGTCATGCTTCCTCGTGGCAGCAAATACAATATCCAAGGGGCAGAATGAGAAGAGGGCTGATGGCAGAACATCGAAGAACACTCACCTTTAGAGAGAAGAACATGAGGAGCCAGTGAAGGAAAGAAGTTGTCAAAAGTAGAAGAAAAGAATTTCTCATTTTTGTTAAAGTTCAGCTCCTAGGCCCTTTCCTACATGGAGCCTTTCCTAATTTTCTTAGTAGTTAAGGCTTTCTCCCTCTGTCTCAAATGATCTTAAATTTACTCACGTAGTTATATGTTGCATCTCCCCCCCAATATAATATAAGCTCCTACAGTTTATACTATTCTTTATTTTGTCCTGATGTCCTCAGTGTCTAGTACCATGCCTCCCACATAGTTGACATTTAATAAATACTAGTTGGATTAGATTAGTATATCTGATGCCAGGGGAAGAGAAAATATCCCCAAGGAGGGAATAATCAATACTGTCAAATACTACAGAATGTCAAGGAGAATAAATGATGAAAAACTGCCATTGAATTTATTAGGTGATCAACAAGAATTTTTAAGAGAATAATTTCACTAAGGTGATGTGAACAAAATTTGGATTGCAAGGGCTTGGGGAAAGACTGGGTGATGAGGAAGGAGGCATTAGATGTAGAATTTTTCTAGTTAGGCCTTGAGGGGAAAGAAAGAGATGGAAGTAATAAGGTCCTAGAAACAGTGGAGTAGTGAAAGACAACTTGATGTTATTTGTAATCAGATAGGAAGAAGGTGGTAGCAGTGGAGAAATTGGATTTTCCCACTAGAGAGAGTAGAGAGATTGACTTCTGAACAAGACTAAAAGGTTTGTCATGAAGGGCACAGATAGAGAAGAGGTGTGTGAAGCCTGAGGGAGGGAGATGAAATGGAGGAGAGGTTATGGGATCAGTGGTCAGGATGAGGGCAGAGAGTAGGATTAATGTAAGTGAGAGCAGAAGATGAGTGAGTAAGTTGAGGTGAGAGTTTAGGATTTATTAGTTGAAGCTCTTGCAGGTGGTGCAGTCTGAGAACTTGGTGAGGTGTAAAGATGGCCATAACTACATATAACTGACATGGTTGAAGAAAGAAGGCTCTTGTCATTGCAGGTTTGATAGAGCTGCATTCCTGAAAGGCATGAGCACTTGAACTATCCAGTCGAGTATTCCAAGATGCTTTGACCTCTATACTATGTTTCTAAATATATGAGAATTCCTGATTTTCCAACTTTTGATCTTTTCAAAAGGGCTTTAGTGATCTGCTCCAGTTCCCAAGTTTCCCATTGCACTTTAAAAGTTAGCCCAAAGGAATTGACTGGTGTGACATTAACAGCACCAGATGGTGGGTGGGCTGTTGTCCATGTTTGCTCAGTGTGGAAGGGAGGTGGCCCTATGCCAGAAGAAGATAGACTGAATTACCAGGTCTTTGAAGAGAGAAACACATATACTACCTCTTTCCCAACATGCATTTTGTTCTATAGTAGGCCTTAATGTCTTAGGTTTGATTTTTATTATAGGTGCTTCAAGAATACACAAGTGATGATATGAATGTAGCTCCTGGAGACAGAGTCTGGGTTCGAGGCTGGTTCCCTATCCTGTTTGAACTCTCTTGCATTATTAATAGGTGCAAGTTAGATGTTCGGACAAGGTAATTATATGAAAGGTGCATTCCATTGCTGCATTCTTTTGATTGAAATTATATCGTTGTCAATTGCTGAAGCTGGCAGATCTTCCCCTTTTCACACTGCCTTCTACTTTCTACCTTTACCCTCTATAGAGGACTCACAGTGATGTTTGAGATAATGAAGAGCTATGGCCATACTTTTGAAAAGCATTGGTGGCAGGATCTATTCAGAATTGTGTTTAGAATTTTTGACAACATGAAACTCCCTGAGCAGCAGTCAGAGGTAAATTGAATACTTAGAGAACTTTTTCTTTGAATTTTATCTACTTGATGCTTCATCTCCTATACTGAAACTTGAGCTATTTTAATGCTACTTTGAGATTATAGGAAATACTCTTCAATAATGTTATATTAACATGGTATTTTAAGGTTTAAAATGTTTCTGTCAAACTTCTAACCAGCATAAACCAGTCAGGACCTAGAGTATCTCCCTATTCCAGATCAGAGAGGAAATTAAAATCACTTTGCTTGTTTGGATCTTTGTCAAAAATACAATTATTGGGAGCAGGTAGGTGGCGCAGGGGATAAGGCATCAGCCCTGGATTCAGGAGGACCTGAGTTGAAATCCGGCCTCAGATACTTGACACTTACTAGCTGTGTGACCCTGGGCAAGTCACTTAACCCTCATTGCCCTGCCCCTACCCCCACACCCCCCAATACAATTACTTTCAGAAAAGATGCTGATCATTATGACCATTGTGTTCTAGTGTGTATAAGTATGTTCACACAGAGAGATGAATAGTCAGGTGATAGCTAACTTCACTTAAGAAGAAATATTGATTACACTTCAGCTTGACACAGAGCACTGTTCATAGAGAGAGATAAATATTTTAGTTAAGCCATAACCCCATTTCATATCCACTGTATAGAACATATTGTCTAGTAGGCTTCATAGTTTATAAAGCATTCTACTTAGATTATCTTTTTTGATCTTGGTGAAGTCCCTGTGAGAAGGACAATACAGGTATTCTACTCTTGTAGAGAGGAGGATGCTAAAACCCACAGTTGTTAATAATATGCACATAGTCATACAAAGGTGTGGTCAGCCCTAGTTTCAGGACTTGAACTCAGGTCTCTGATGCCCAGTCCCATGCTTTTTCTAGTACAGCATATTGTCTTTTCTTCAGTAATTGTTGATATACTCTGCTAGTTTCTGTTTGCTACTGAGCTTGCACCTAAAAACATTTTTACATAATATCCCCAAGAGTAAATAGCTTTATCTTTTACATTTTAAGCTGTGTTTTAAAAGGGAGCTTTTAATGCCTAATTTATGGTCAGTAGGCCTTAATTGTTTTGTTTCAAGATATTTTTTAAATGGCAATGGTTAGAAAGCCTTTTAATATTTCTTTGTTTCTTCCAGAAATCAGAATGGATGACCACAACTTGCAATCATGCACTTTATGCTATTTGTGATGTGTTCACACAGTTTTATGAAGCTTTAAATGAAGTTCTGCTTTCTGATGTATTTGCACAGTTACACTGGTGTGTAAAACAAGGTACTCTTCAACTTTATATGCAATGATTTTCTGGCTATGTCACTCAATGATAGGTAGATGCCTAAGAATGCCTCATTATAATTTTTTAAGCTCCTAATGGCCATCAAAGTGTGAACTTTAATTGTATATAGCATAAACTAGGGCAACTGGCATTTATTTTTCTTTTGTTACAAGGGGAGGATTTAATATCCGTTTTAAGACAGGCATTGCTGAAAGGGAATCATGATGAAAGAGGGATTAGGCATATTCTGATGGGTCACCAAGGGAGAAAGAATTTCTTGCAATTAGAGCTCCACTGACAGTGAAAACAGATTGCCTTAGAAGTGGCGATTTCTTAATCATTGAAAAGTGCTTGAGCAGGGACTGGCCCGACCACTCCTTGGAGACATTATAAAGAGAGGATTCATGGTTCAGATGAGGGAGGTCCTAGATAACCTTTGAAGTCCCTTCCATCCCACTCACAGGCACTTCTAGCCCTCTTAGTCCCATGTCAGTGACCCTTTGCTTGACCACTATGGGGTTACCGTGAAGAAATGTCCTAAATTTATGTCTATGTGAACTACTCTTATAAGTGACCCTGATTTCTCTCTACTATTTCACTATCAGCTTCTCACTAGGCATCTCCGAGTTCCTGGAAAATACACATTAAGGTGTGGTTGTTTTTTTGACACCATTGTTTTTTTAATCTAAATTTTTTATTTTTTTCCCATTTGCAAACAATTTTAACCATCATTTTTTTTTACAATTTTGAGTAACAAATTCTCTCCCACCCTCTCTTCTCTCCCCTCTCATTGAGAAGACAAGCAATTTGCTAAAGATTATATTTATGCAGTCATGCAAAGCATTTTCATATTAGAACCTTTGACATCCCTTTCGTCCCAACGCCATGTCTGAAACTTGTTGACATGTTCCATGTACTCAGCTCCCTATCAAACTGTGACATTACATATGCATTAATAATGTGCATTGAGGACTCATTACTTACCCAAATTTTTCAGACTATCATAATAAAAATTTAGGAAGCAGGAAATAGACATGTGTTTATTATATTTGCAGTTCAATGATAATAATACAAAGTCCACCCTAGCTTTGTATCTCAAGTATTTTAAATGTCTAAAATGTGATTGTATAATTTTATATATACTATTAAAACATTGCCTGACTTTTCTCCAATAGCTATTTTCCATCTGCATTTTAACATTCCTCAGATATCCGAGTAACTATGCACAGTGGTGAATAAGAGTGAATTGTTGGGGGCAGCTAGGTGGTTCAGTGGATAAAGCACCGGCCCTGGATTCAGGAGGACCTGAGTTCAAATCTGCCCTCAGACACTTAACACTTACTAGCTGTGTGACCTTGGGCAAGTCACTTAACCCTCATTGCCCCCCCCCCAAAAAAAGAGTGAATTGTTGGATTCCTTCTACCATTAGTATAATATAAATTAGAACAATAAGTAGAGAGCTGCTTGTAGACCAAATCCCTTCCAAGAAGCTCTCCCTGATCTAGTTGGATGAAAATCATGTTTTCTCTTGGATTTCATACTCTTTTTTCTGCACTTACTGTTCTAAATTATATAATACAGTAGAATGAATGTAACACTCACAATCCCTTTTCATCAGAGAAATTTTTACATGACCCACGGTACATAGGTCTTTAAAATAGGTATACATAAACTTTTACCATTGCCAAATTTTTCACAACCCCCACATTTAGTTACTTGACCCCATATGGGGTCATGACCCACAGTTTAAGAAGATAGGATGTAGAACAAATAGAGTTGGCAAAGTAACAGTGATGCAGGTAACTGGTTCTTCTTAACTTTCTGGTTAGAGTATCAGTATGAAATCACTGCTTTAATTAAAGGTTTGCAAGGTACCCAACCACCAGTTACATATTCTCACTCTTACATTGTGGCATGAGGACAACACAGCTGGCATAGAAAAAGCAGTCAAGGTTTGTTGACAGATATTCTTATTTTATAGATAATGAGCAGCTGGCCCGATCTGGAACAAATTGTTTAGAAAACTTGGTAATATCAAATGGTGAGAAATTCAGCCCTGATGTTTGGGATGAAACTTGTAATTGTATGCTGGACATTTTCAAAACGACCATTCCACACATGTAAGTTTTAATGAAGTGGTTGATGTGCAGTTTATCCTGCATTCAATCCTCATAAGTGGTTCCAGCTCCTTTTTCCATTAAATATTTCTCTCTCCCATCTTTTCTTCCCTTTCTTTAGCTTGCTGACATGGAAGCCTGCTGGAATAGAGGATGATGCATCAGAAAAACACTTGGTAGAGTAGTTTTGCTATCTTTTGGGGATGGGAGTGGTTCTATATCTTTTTTTTTTTTTTTTTTAGTGAGGCAATTGGGGTTAAGTGACTTGCCCAGGGTCACACAGCTACTAAGTGTCAGGTGTCTGAGGCCGGATTTGAACTCAGGTACTCCTGACTCCAGGGCTGGTGCTCTATCCACTGCGCCACCTAGCTGCCCCGGTTCTATATCTTTTTAAAAGTTGTCTGCCATGGGGCAGCTAGCTGGCACAGTGGATAAAGCACGGGCCCTGAATTCAGGAGGACCTGAGTTCAAATGCAGCCTCAGACAGTTGACACTTAATAGCTTCATGATCCTGGGCAAGTCACTTAACCCTCTTTGCCCCACAAAAACAACAAAAAACAAAAACAAAAGTTGTCTGCCTAAAGAGTTCATGGTTCTCTAATCTCTGGGACATTAGTAGGTTTTAAACTTCAGGATTGCTATTTCAAACAATTGTAAGTGAAAGTAAGAATGATGTGGTAGTTTGTGTGATCCTGGTGTAAAGAATTAATTGTTATTTGAGGTTTTTATGCCTCAGCGCACTGGCCTGGGGCTCCGCAAACCCAATGGTGCTCCACCCACTGGTTGTAGCCATTGCCATGGCGCTGGCACCTCACGTCATCAACACTCGCCGACACCTACATGGGCCTGGCAAAGTTATAATGATTGGAAGCCTAGTGAGGGCAGTCGTGTGACTGTCAGAGCGGCCATCCAATTGGCTGGGGACTGTGTTGGGGTGCTGGGAGAAAGGAATTTTTTTTTGTCCAGCATTCTAGCTGGAAGCTGGAAGGCAACAGGAGCGGAGCTGGGTATTCTTAGTTGATTCCTGGTCGGTGGTATTTTTTCGGGTTGTATAATTTCCCTTTCCCCATTTTATTTCCTTTCCCTTGATCCTACTGATCCTATTTGTGTTTTGTTTTGTTTTAAGTTCGTTCTTGTTAAAATAAATCCTGTTCTGTTTTGAGGGAGGCTGCCGATCTCCTTCCTTGCCCCAATATTGCAACGTTTAGCTAACTAACACTCCCCAATTAAAAATTGGTCCCCACGCTGGGCAAGTCACTTAACCCTCATTGCTCCACAAAAACAAAACAAAACAAAACAAAAAAAAGCCCCAAACAAACAAATCCAAAAACAATAACAACAACAACAACAAAAGAATGATGTGGTAGGGAAAAGTACAGGATTGGGATACAGAGAACCTAGGTTCGAATGCCATCTCAGTGGATGGGTAGATCAGCAGTAGATCTCCCTCTCAGGTGATGCTTGCCCACAGACTGACAGAGTGACTAAATAAATTGTGGCTTGTGGATTTTATTGAATAAGGTCATGCTGTAAGAAATGGCAAATCAGAGGTCTGTATAGAAACATGGGAAGACTTGTGGGAACTGCTGAATGATGAAGTAAGCTCAACAAATATAATCAAGACAAGGACCATGTAATGTAAATGAAGAGTGTTAAAAGAAAGTTGAGGAGACAGCTAGGTGGCACAGTAGATAAAGCACTGGCCCTGAATTCAGGAGGACCTAAGTTCAAACGTGGTCTCAGACACTTGACACTTACTAGCTGTGTGGCCCTGGGCAAGTCACTTAACCCTCATTGCCCTGGAAAAAAAAAGAAAGAAAGCTGAACTCTTAAAAACCATTCTTAGTCCTACAGATAGATAATAAAATGTATCTATCTCCTTCCTGTCAGTGGTGAGGTATGAAATACTGCATGTATTGGCAGACCAAATCACTCTATGGATTAGCTTTAACTGTTCTCATTTGTTACAAGGGATTCATTGCTGGGTGGGGAGTGTATCAAGAAATAACTAGTGGTAAAAAAAAAAAAGGCTAAAGATAAAAAATAAAAGGCATCCATTAAACAGTTTTTTTATTCCCAAAGAAGGACATTAAGTATTTAAGATTAAAATAGTATAGCTAATGTTTTTAAATTTTCATAGAAGGAAAAATAATTCAAACTCTTCATCTCTCAAACATAATGCCTTTTAAGGGCACTGCAATGTTCAATCAGTGTGAACTTTACTTTGAGACAAGTGGGAAAGTTAAATGCAAGCTGTGTCAAAGATATTAATGGTATGAAATAACCTTAATATATTGTAGAAATGGAGTCTTGTTTGAAAAATAAAATGCTTAGTAAATACTCTTCTTTTCTGATAAACTTGTAGGACATGGATCTGGACCGCCAGTCTTTAAGCAGTATAGATAAAAATCCCTCTGAGAGAGGTCCAGAGCCAGATTCTAACCCAACTGATGACAGCTGAAAGGTAGACCATATGCAAGTAAGACTAGATTTTAATTATCATCATCATCAAAAAATTATTCTCAAGCCTTTTCGGGTTGATATTCCTATTATTCATTAATTTAGAAATATTTACGTGTGTACTTCATGCATAGCACTTTGCTAAATACTGGACAAGAAGATACAATATTAAGATTCTGGGGGGCGGGTAGGTGGCACAGTGAATAAAGCACTGGACCTGGACTCAGGAGTACCTGAGTTCAAATCCGGCCTCAGACACTTGACACTTACTAGCTGTGTGACCCTAGGCAAGTCACTTAACCCCCATTGCCCTGAAAAAAAAAAAAAAGATTCTGGGAGCAGAAAAATGAGATAAATATAAGATATAAGAATCTGACATTTGCATAGGAGGAAGATAGACTATTAGGTGACCAGATGGGAGGAATCAGTTTCAGGAAAGACTTCACATTTGAACTTGAAGAATGCACAGTGGAAGAGACCTGCTAAGACAACATTTCAGTTTAAGTAAGGCTATGGTGTGGATTTGTTAGGGGGAGGGGGTTGTTCCTGTTTGATAGGAGCCAGGCAGATGCCTTTAACATCTCTGAAAGCACAAGACAGAATGTTTATTCTTAAAGTAAATTCAGAATTTTTTCTTTAAGAATTTCCAGTAGTTTTTGAAATCACACTGCACATCCCTATGATAAGTGATAGAAAATGAGAGATTACACAGGACAGAGCCCCTTCCTTTAAGTAACTTATAATGCGTTTCAGAAATGAGATGTACACAGATAGTTGTACTACAAATTAGACTGTGACAGGTACAGGGAAGAGATTTAATAGAGAGGGATGAGAGACTGGCAGTGGAGAAATCACTTCTACCTGGGGAAGAGATCAAGAAGTCTTCAGAAGATGAGAAGGCTCCTGAGTAGGTGGCTCTTCATAAAGCCTTCATAATGAATGTGAGCAGGGCTATGTGCAGTTTACTTATAGCTGGAGTGTTTCATGACAATCTCTGGAGTCCTTAAATGTAGTGTAATTAAAGAATTGAAACCATGATTAGGAGCCACCTTCTACCAGTTTCCTTGGTTTCTAATTTCTCACAAGTAAGCTATCTGGTTCCATGCCAACTAGTTTCATCTGGAGAGGGATCAGTCGTTTTAAAGCCAGTTTTTGAAATTCATGTATCTTCAGCCCCAACTGAATCTGCAGTTTCATTGTCTGTTTCTAGTTCTCTGTTGTGTCCAAATTCAGTTAAAGTTTCATGGTCTGAATTATTGCTATAACTACCAGGGTTTAATTTGACTTTTAATTTGCCTTGTCCACCTAGACCAGAAGCTGTTTGCTGGTCTCCTCATCAAGTGTGTGGTTCAGCTGGAATTGATACAGACCATTGACAACATAGTATTCTATCCAGCAACCAGCAAAAAGGAGGATGCTGAACACATGGTGGCAGCTCAGGTAAGGTGTCATGTTTGGGGCAACGCATCTTGTCCACCCAAACTCCCTTTTATTTTTGTTGGTGATACAACATTTGGTAGGTACCTGTCAGGTGCAGAGTACTGTGCTCATCCTTGGAGGGGATACAAGGTTTATGTAAGAAATTAATCCTGCTTTCAGGGAACTTGTTATAGTAGGAGAATAAGAGTCAAACACAGGTACATTATAGCAGTGCATAGAAATATGTGAGGTCTGAAGGGAAAAGTCATTACCAATTTGGGGTAACTAGAATGTCTTCCTAGAGGAGGCAGCTTCTGAATAGGACTTAGAGAAAGGGGCTAGATAGGAATTGAGCATGTGAAGAAATTAGATTTTCTGAAGAATTCCAGAGAAAAGGCATGAGACTATAGTACACTTGGAGCAGACTATTATGAAATAAGGATGGAAAAGAAGAGTGGCCCCCAGCAAGAAATAACCAAGCAACCCTCCTCTATCTGGAGGCCTTGAAATAGGAGAAATGTTCAAGTGGGAAATAGAAACCAGCCAGTATAATGGCACAAACACAGTCAGAAAACCTGGATTCAGGATCTGACTCTGGAAATTCTTGAGGAAGACACTTTGCTTTTGTGAACCCAAGTTTCCTCACATAATAAATAATACTAATTCATACAATAGATACCTCACAGACCTGTGAAACATCAAATAAAATGGTGTATTCTGAATACTCTATAAATCATTAAGTACAATATAAATACCAGCTACACTTATCCCTTCCACATTGCAACTTTCCCCATCATGGTTTTGATATATTGAGGTCAGCATAAGAGATGAAATGCGAATTTTGGGTGAGTTTTAAGGAAGCTGCAGATGACAAGCAAGCGCCAACAGATGACGCAGAACCTATGACCAAATACTTAACCCAAATTTTACAATAAGGTACTGTAAACACCCCATAAAAGAAAGAAAAAGGAAAAAATCAGACTTCTTTTCTGGTACAAAGGGAGGGCCAAAAAATTTTATGTAGATCTTCCAGCTTGAGGGGGCCCCTAACCCCCGTGATGTGGAAGGTTTAACTGTATTATTGTTAACTGTGTTTAAACTAGAAGCAGTTGATTGCAAATATATCAGGGGGAAATCCTGTTTCTTTCCCACAAAAGGCAGTATTTTCCTTGCTGCCAGGTGTATTCCAGTCTAATATAAAATATTAGTCCCTATTTGCTAATATGGAAAAACTACTTCACCTAAATTATCTTCCTCTTGTAAAACTTATGATATCCCTCAATTTTGCCTACTCTCACTTCCTAGAGAGACACACTGGATGCCGATATTCATATAGACACAGAGGATCAAGGAATGTATAAATATATGTCTTCACAGCATCTTTTTAAATTACTTGACTGTTTGCAAGAGTCTCATTCATTCTCAAAGGCCTTTAACTCAAATTATGAACAGCGAACAGTCCTATGGAGAGCAGGTAAATAAAAATTGAATTTTACTAAATAAGAATGAAACAATCTGATTGCTACCCTAAGGTATTAAAAAGAAGTATTTTACATTTTGTACTATGGCCAGAAAATATTATTTTCCTTGAATTGTTTAGAGGGAAAATGCTTTAGAGATTGAAAGTCAAATTAAAATAATTAATCTCACTTTAAAATTGTGCCGTGAAAAAAGATTATGAGACTATATAAAAGGCCAAGGAAAATCTGAAAGTTGTTGGGTTTTCTCCTCCCAAACTAGAAAACGGTTGTGGTAGGGGTTGGGGGGGTGGGGTGTAGAAGAAGGAGGAGGAAATAGCTGAATTTTCTGCTTTTTCTTAGTCCTCTATGTGTTTTGACAGAGTGATTTCATTTTTTTTAAAAATGTGCCTTTGGGGGGCAGCTAGGTGACTCAGTGGATAGAGCACCAGCCCTGGATTCAGGAGGCCCTGAGTTCAAATTTGACCTCAAACACTTGACACTAGCTATGTGACTCTGGGCAAGTCACTTAATCCTCATTGCCCCGCAAAAAAAAAAAAGAAAAAGAAAAAAGTGCCTTTAAAAAGTATTATAGGGGCATCTAGGTGGTGCAGTGGATAGAGTGCCGGCCCTGGAGTCAGGAGGACCTGAGTTCAAATCCAGCCTCAGACACTTAATACTTAGTAGCTGTGTGACCCTGGACAAGTCACTTAAACCCCAATTGCCTCACAAAAACCCAAAAAAGTATTATATATTTAAGTTTTCTCCCATATTTCCATTTTGTCCAATGCAAACACACTAACCCATTTTTTAAAATTCCCCCAAATTTTATTCTTCTAATGATGCATAGTAAAGCATCATTGAAGGTAATGATGTCAGTGGCTTGCATAGTTCATCTGTTCATTTGAATTGGTTAGTCCCTTTGATTTGTTGTGAAACTTCCTACACTCTAACACATTTTGATTGCTTTATTAAGTTAATTTTATAACTTAAGACTGAGGGAGGGGCACTGCAGTAGAGTAGCCAGTGTGAGGATGACCTGGGCTCAGGCCCTGCTTCTGACACACACTAGCTGTGTGACCCTGGGCAGCTCTCCAAGCCTGTGAGTTGCTGATCTGCATTAGTAGAGAAAGTTCCTGACACCAATGAGATCACAGATAGAAAGCAGAAAACCCCCTGAAACAGAAATGTGCAATTACAGCATAAAGAGCTGTTGTATTTAAGGAGAAAGTGAATGTGATTTCTCTGATGTTACAAGACATTCTTATTTGTTTTATTAGGTGTGATCTTATCTCAAGTGTGCCATGCACATGAATGTATGAAAATGTATAGGCTTTTTTATCACTTGCAGAAGTAACTGTTGTGCTTAAAGTTCTCTTTTTCCTTCTGAACCATTTTTAAGAATTATTCCCAAAGTATTTATTTCACATTAATTGCTTTTAGGATTTAAAGGCAAATCTAAACCCAATCTTTTAAAACAAGAGACCAGCAGTCTGGCATGTTGTTTAAGAATCCTCTTCAGAATGTACATTGATGAAAACCGCAGAGATTCCTGGGAGCAGATACAGCATCGACTTTTAACGTAGGATGGCTTGTCTTTTGTTTACCAAAAAAAGGAGCAGTGGGTGGACATCCCTTATTTAATGGAGATGGGAATAGAAAAGGATATTTATTAAAGGGATATCTATATACATATATATGTTTGTATAACACATATAAATGTTAATTGTTTAGTACAAAATGGAATTAAAATTGGAAGAAAGTCTAATAACAGTGGGAAATGCCCTGATCTTCCTAGAATCAAGATATGTCTATTATTAGCTTTCTCTTTGACTTTTCATAGGTCCCTAAACTTTTGTTTGACTCTTTTAGTTATTGATGAGATGGAGATGGTAATGGTTATCAGGTAGTGACACAGCATCATGTGCTAAAAAAAAAAAAAAAAAGTTGAGCCTGGAATCAGAAGGCTTGGGTTTCAGTGTCAACTCCAAGACTTAGTAATTAACTCTGTGACCTTGGGCATAGACCTCTGTGAGCCCTTCATTTCAGTGAGTTGAGCACATTAAATCTAAGGCACCATTAAGCTCTAAGAATGTTCCGTGTTAGAGCCTGCCCTCTACTTCAACCAGGTGGCTATAAGAAGAAAATGAAATAATGTTGCTAAACAATTTGAAAACTCAGTGTTTTGAAAAAGCACTTTTCAAATGTAAAATTATTTTGTCACACTACATGGTATAGCAATATCTGATACAATAATAACAATGTATATTTCTGTAGCATTTTAAGATTTACAGAGATCTTTCTTTGAAACAATCTTGTGAAGCAGGGTAACAACCATAATTAGTTTAGGGCCAGAACTTTAACCACTTGGTCTTCTGATACATATCTAGTGTGTTTTTATAGTTAATTTTCTGGTGAAATTTTCTCAAATCTTGCTTGGTTTTTATAAAACCTCTTTATTAGACTTAGTGGCAAGAAAAGGTTCATAACATATCAGACTTGTGCTTAAGATGTGGTCCAAAGGTAGTTATGTATGTGTTTATAAATCTCCAGAGGAGGAGATTTTATGGCCTCGCTTAAGAAAAAGTTGGGCATCTAGGTGGCACAGTGGATAAAGCACCAGCCTTGGATTCAGGAGGACCTGAATTTGGCCTCAGACACTTGACACTTACTAGCTGTGTGACCCTGGGCAAGTCAATTAACCCTTATTGCCCCCCCCCCCCTCCGAAATGTTAAAACCTTTTCAGTGATAGAAAACAAAATGAGAAGTATAAGGCTGAAGGAAGAACCAGTGTCTATGGTGAGAGAAAGCATGGATAATAAAAGCACAAGAAAATTGAGTTTTCTATATACCTTTGTTCCATCTTCTCTGTATGCTTGGTTTATATGGTATTTGTTGTAGATACCATGTACACTGTACATATATATGTTGGCTTGGCATTGGCCGTCCCCTCCCAGTTTTATATGTAGAGAACTTGTCTTCCCAGGGACCACTGTGGACTATGCTTCTTTGCTGCCAAATTCTCATTAACTGCTTGTTGCATGAATGAACAGTATCCTATGACCACAGATGAGCAGTAACCCACTTCATTTTTCTCATCACATTTAGACTTGGATGTGAAATTGGGGTTCAGATCTATCTCTGAAACTTTCCACCATAGTGATTTTAGGACTTCATTTACATTTTTGGAGTCTCTTTGCTCTTTTCACAATGAGAAATCCTCACCCTAAAAATTTCTCAAGGTAGTTGTAAGGAAAGTGCTTTGTAAACCTTAAAGTACTATAAACTATTTTACATATCATTTATCTACATTTACATCTTATATCCCATGTTGGATCATAGGCTTCTTGAGGGCAAGAACAGCATTTTATTTATCTTTATATTTCCATAGGTTCTATTATTGCTTCAATAGATTTTTATTAAGCACCTACAGAGTATCAGTATTATATAGTATCAAAAGGTCTTATGGGTTAGAGATAAATAATATATAGTTCCTGCATTCAAGGAGCCTCTCCTTTAATAGGAGAAAATAACACATGTGTATACCAATATCTATAATATAGATCACATCTGCCAGGTGTACCAGAGAGGTGCAATATAGAATGCCCCTATCTAGGAAGATCTGGAAGGTCTTCATAGAAAAGGGGATGTTTGAATTGGGTCTTGAAGGAGATTGGTCATCAAGTGGGAACAGAGGAAGAAAGTATTCTAAGAATAGGGAATATAGCACAAGCCAGGTAGGAAAGTGCAGGATGTGTTTGAGAAAAGAGAACAGTAGATTGCTCATAGTAAACATTTTATTAATGATTATTGAATGAATGAATTTACATAAATATCTTTCTCCCTGATTTTTCCTCTTAGTGTTTGTAGTGAAGCTCTTGGTTATTTTATTACTGTAAATTCAGAAAGCCATCGAGAGGCCTGGACAAGCCTATTATTGTTACTTCTAACCAAAACACTCAAAATAAGTGATGAAAAGGTAAATATTCTAATTTATTGTATTTTGATGTTAAGTCTGAGCATTGTGTTTTGCTTAATTCACTCCATCTCTGAATATTTTAAGCTTAGAGTTGGGTTTTATTTACAACTTGAATAGCACACATTGGCTTAGGAAGAGTATATTGGTTTCGAATTTTTAAATTTATTACACTCTGCTATGAAAGAACACCAGAGTCCAGGACTCAAGTTAGTGAGCTTCTGAGTATTATAGTCCAGGAAATGTTTGACTACCTTTATGTTGCTTTTTTAAATTATCAGTTAAAATAACAGGTAAAAAATAGCAATAATATAATTCCCCAATGAAGATAAAGTTTTCTGACATATTTATGAGGAATTGGTTTTAAAGCTGAGTACAGGTTCTAGTGAATGATTATCTTATCAAATACTTAGTGAAGGGGCAGCTAGGTGGCTCAGTGAATAGAGCACCGGCCCTGGATTCAGGAGGACCTGAGTTCAAATCTGGCCTCAGACACTTTACACACTCACTAGCTGTGTGACCCTGGGCAAGTCACTTAACCCCAATTGCCTCACTAAAAAAAAAAAATACTTAGTGAAAATCGTTATCAGTGAATGCTAGGAAAAGACAAATCATAGCATCTGTAAATCTATAGTTGATGAGCTCCTCTTCTGATTTTGTATGATTCACAAGTGCTCTTTCTCTTTCCAGTTTAAAGCACATGCTTCCATGTATTACCCTTATCTATGTGAAATTATGCAGTTTGACCTGATCCCTGAGCTTCGGGCTGTTCTGCGGAAGTTTTTCCTCCGTATAGGTGCCGTGTACAAAATATGGATTCCAAAAGAGCCATTACAGCTAACGGGGACACAGCTGCCAGCCTGGTAGTTCCAAGCAAGATTGGCCATTGCTGACGCTCTGCCAAGCTCTGGTAACGCCTCCGTTCACAAGGGGAGAAATGCTCATTGGTGCTTTACTGTGAAAACCAAGGAAGCAGCATTTTGCATTTCAAACTGTGGTTTGGAATAGTGTCCATCCTACTCTGGCCAACAAGGAGCATCTCATCAAAGTAGCTTAACCAAGGGTTGGTAATATTTGATTTAAATTGTTGCATCCTGAGTTAGTAGTCAAATTGATGTTTGTCTGTTTCACCCCCGTCATTCTCTTCCTATTTGCTGATTCGAGTCTGTCAAATCTGTCAATGAAAGATGCTGTCATTTTCTGTCTAATTCACATATTTGGTTGTAAATGATTTATCGAGAGAATTTCTATCTTTGAAAATACTGAATATAGTTGTATTGGTTTGTGCTGTTTAGAGAGTATGTTAATAAAATATATTGTAATGGCTCACTGCCACCTAAAAACTAGGCTGGATTTCTTTGTTGTTCTTTGAGTGCACACTAAGCTAGATCGGGCTGGGTATATGTTAGTTTGGGATTAGCTATTGTTAGCCCCGTTTGGAAAAAGTAGGGGGAAAGAAGGTTTACCTCTAGCTGTCTGAGAATTTTGAAAAGTATTTTATGAACAGCTTTTATCAAAAGTTTAAATGTGCTATGGTTAAGATTGGGTGGTAAGAGTGACTATAGTGAATGCCTCCTACCTCCCTGTGTATTAAATATACCTTAGAGCTAAGCCATCAGAGAAGGCAAACATCTGAGGGAAATTGCTCAAACAGAAGTCAGAATGTATATGGAAAGTTAAAAAAAAAAAACCAAACATTTCCAGAATTTGTTGTGTAATCTATTCCCTCTTAACTATAGTATAATAAGTAATAGTAAAGATGTCTATTTAGCCAGAGTTAATTTATATTTGAACAATAAATATCAGGACATTTTATTTTTATTACAGAACTGATAGTGTGCCCTATTGTTAATATCACAGCTTTGCAGGACCTGTTAATAGTGACTTTGGGGGAGAGAGTCCTCAGGCATCACACTATGATTTCTACTGTCCAAAGTCAGTGTGCTTAAGTTGAAGTGAGCACATGTCAAAATGTTAGAACTGCCCCAAAACAAGCAGGATCAAGCACAGCAGTTATTCACTCTTCGTGACATACTTTGGAGTAGGCTCTAGAATTCTCATCACACTGCCGACAGTGCAATAACCTAACTGCAGTATAACGGAATTGTAGATGCAGTGGTCTTAAAACAATGAATTGTCTGTTTGCAAAAATGTGGTCAGAAGCCCGTAATCTGTATACTGCATCATGGGAAGGTCACAAGCTGAATGTGTTATAGTCAAGGGAAATAAAGTCCTTACTCTGTGCAATCTGAGCCCTTTCATGAGCTGCACCCAGCAGTACTGAGAATTATAAAAGAGTATAATTCACAATTATTAAGATATTTTTGTTTCTAACTATACCCCCTGATCCTTTTAGTTGAGTTTTAGTTAAACTTCTGGAGCCTTAGAGATTGATATCTTGGGAAACCAGTTTGTAGATCTGATGGAGTTGGGATTCTTCTTTGAGTAAGATTCCTGGTGCTTTTGTTAATGAAAGTTTTCACTAATTGTTTTTTATAGCCTTGACCATCAGGTTTTGGCCAGCAGAATTCTATATCGACTTTTTACCCCCATCCCTTAAGAGAGTTTAATTTTATTACCAAAGAAATAAAAGGAGTTTGGGGCCTTTAAGTTATTTAATGCACATAAGAAAGTTGAATTCAGTAGAAAGGAATAAATAGGTATATTTTACTGTGATTCAAATATTTTTTAAATGTAGCGTCTAACTTATTTATGTTTTAAGTCATTGCTTCTTTACCTAGCAACATCCAACTTAGTACAAAGACTCATTCCCTGGTGCTGTGGGTTGTTACATATATGTCAGTAGTTTCTGTTGATATTTGTTTATACTTAGTATAGCCAGGAAAACCAAGCACCTCTATCCATGTGCATTCTGGTCCTCGTAATGGCTGCCCCTTTTGCATGGAGACACCTTTGTGAGTGTTTTGGTGTGCCATTGTTTCACCAGATGTGAACTGTAAGAATTTTCAGTCATATTAGCCACATACTTCCTTGTCTTCAGTTTATTTCACGAAAACACAATATTAGGCAAAATTACCTCGTATAGGAGGCAAGTAGTTCCACAGAAGCCAGGTTATAAATGGGCAGTCAACCCAGCAGTAACCAGGATTTCCTGGTGTTAGAGGGGGTCTGATTATAATGTCGCTGTTGTCAGATGATATTGGCCAGGTCATCATCCTGGAAGCTATGCCTGTGTTACTCTTTAAACACCTACTCGTGAACAATCACAAGATTCTCTTCTCAGAAGTCTGGGGCAGCATTGCAAGGCTCTCCCTTTGAACATTCAAGCTTGAATTTATTTTTTAAAATCATTTTAAGTAAAAGCCTTTTTTTCGAACATAACATTTTAGTTTTGCAGGCATTGCACCTTTTAAAAGCTTGATATAAAATCGTCTAGAGCAGTTTCCATGATGCTGGGTTGGAAAATTGCTATTGAGAGCACTTAGCCTTTAGTAGTAAGCTATTAAAACCCAACCTGATTCTTGAGTAAATTTATTCTTCTCCTTAGATTACTTCCTTAAGAGTTGACATTATAAAACTCGGTTGTTTAAAAATTGATGAAATTGATAGTTGGGTGTCTGGTTTTGGTGAAGATTGCCATTCAGTAAAGCTGTAGAGTAGGGAAATGAAGAGCTCACAACCTTCTTTTTCACAGTGCTTTAAATGTTGATTGTGTCTCTAGACAACGATATTCTTTAAAATGCCAATGTTTCATACACCAGTTCTGTTTTTTCTTCATTGTACAATGGGGAACAATACAACATAGGCATCATGATGACGAACCTAGGAAGGGAAATTGGACATTTCTAGACAGAATTTTTTTCATGGTAAAATATCCTATTACTCCCTTTCCCACCCCTGTACTCCAATATAACCAAAGAATATGCATTATGAATACTATATTCTAGTGTTGAAAAAAGGTCAAAATATTTAGGTAAAAGGTTAAATTTGGGGCAGCTAGGTGGCACAGTGGATAGAGCACCGGCCCTGGATTCAGGAGGACCTGAGTTCAAATCCGGCCTCAGACACTTGACACTTACGAGCTGTGTGACCCTGGGCAAGTCACTTAACCCAATTGCCTCACTTTAAAAAAAAAAAAGAAGTTTAAAAAAAGGTTAAATTTTGCACAAAATGAAAATAACCTAGACTTTTAAAAAAAATATCTTTTAATGATGACAAGAGCCCTCAAAAGTAATCTGAAAAAATCTTAAAAT
The DNA here is from genome assembly GCF_019393635.1 of Dromiciops gliroides. Classification (NCBI taxonomy): domain Eukaryota; kingdom Metazoa; phylum Chordata; class Mammalia; order Microbiotheria; family Microbiotheriidae; genus Dromiciops; species Dromiciops gliroides. The sequence continues at coordinate 460,583,563 of NC_057862.1, read as the reverse complement.
AGCTTTCTAACTAAGCTCAACCCAAGAGTGTCCATCTCTCATTCATTTCTAGTGTTTGTTGTTATGATGCAAGTGAATATAGGTTTTAAATTTGAGCTGGGTCCTAAATATGTATTTTTTCCATTAATGTTTTAAGATAGATATTATTTAAATTCAAATCTGTTTTTTCATCAGAAACTTTGAAGTTTAAAAATAAAAACTGAGCATTTTAAAGAATGACTATGGCTAGAAACCCTTGGTCAAAAAAATTAAATACTGATCAAAGGTGTTGTTTTCTCAGTGTTCTGATTTTTAAAAAGTTTTCTCTGCATATTGCATCAAATATATTTCATGTGCAAAAATGTATGTTTTACCTACTTAAAATGCCTAAAAATTAGTTATATAGCTACTTTGGTTTAATCTACATACTATAATTAAGTGCATTTAATATTGGTAATTTAATGAAAAGCATTCCTTACCCAATGGATGTATACATTTTTGAAAGAATGAGCAGAATTATATAATATGAAATGCTATGTAAAGTTTTCTATGTAAAAATATTATGTATAATACTGTTAAAATATTCCATGCTTTAATCAGGTGGTAAATCAATAAAGTTTTAAAAATGAAGTTGTTTTTAATGTACTAATTAAAATGCATCAAGCTGTTATTTTATGTTTGTGAGACAACTCTTCTTACTCATCCTCAGGCTTGTGCCGCTTCTTTCACTAGCTACCAGTGTCATCATGGGTAGTTCACTTTCTCTTCCCATACTTCATTTTCTCTTATAAAATAAGGAGGCTTGGCTAATTGATCTCAGGTTCCTCTTAGCTCTTAAAAAAAATAAAAGTTTTAAATTGCTAAATGTTCATCAGCAAGAGGATTTGTTTTTATTAGCAGTAATTATAAGTTGTGTCTCAATTTTTTATTTTCCTTGAAAAGATAAAGGAAAACTGGCCACAAAAGAATAACATTTTCTTGAAACTGCTGTAATTAACTTATGTTACTGAGAAAACAAAAACTCGTAGCACTGCTAGCCATATATGTGATTGAAGTCATACCTTTTAACTATTGGATATGAACAATAATAGCATAGCACTTTATTTTTATTCTGAAATTAAACAAAAATGAGCATTTCCATGTACAAAGTAGAATATAAAAAGAAGATTGTATGGGAAATTATAAATCTCTATCTCGTATCATTTGCTTTTTTTTTTTATTATTTTTGCAGGGCGATGAGGGTTAAGTGACTTGCCCAGGGTCACACAGCTAGTTAAGTGTCAAGTGTCTGAGGCTGGATTTGAACTCGGTACTCCTGAATCCAAGGCCAGTGCTTTATCCACTGCACCACCTAGCTGCCCCCATCATTTGCTTTTTTTAAAAAAATGTATAATTAATTTAATATGACTTTCAGAGCTGTCCTGCATATCTGGGCTTCTTTCCGAACTTCCTTCTATTCACCTTTGTGCATTTTTTAAAAACAATGCTGTGGTGGTCTTCTTCCTCCTCCTTCTTCCTGTTGCTAACATTCCTCCCCCTCAACCCTCACACCATTACAAAAAATGAGTTCATCTGCACCTTGGGTCCATCACCTTTCAGAAAGTGTATACAATGCTTCTAGTGGAGTGTCGTGATTTGCCACTGCTCTGATCAGAGTTAAATCTTTCAAACTGAATGATTAAATAAATTTTTCTGGTTGTGCTTATTTTCCTTATTTTATTCTGTATCCATTCATAATAGTCCAAATTTCTTGGAAAACATCTCATAAATCTCACAATGCATCCATGTCCTGCTACCACAATTTGTAGCTCCTTCCTCAATTGATTGGTAAACCTTTGGTTTTCACTTCTTCATTCTCTCCCTCCACCTTCCACTTTTAATCCCCCTTTGGGGATCTGTTCTCTGAAGGAGAAGGTTGTTTTGCTTGTAACTATTCCCATTCTTCTCTCTCTCTGTCTCTCTCCTTTTCCCTGTCTTGTTCCAATAAGAATGTTCATTTGATAACTGCTCCTTCCCCTACCTTGTTTTTGTATACTTCTTATGCCCCCTAATTTTGAGAAATAATAAGTTCTATACCCTTCTTCCTCCTTCTACAATAATCCTTTTACCTTCTAATTTTGTTTCTACCTGTAAGACCAGAACAAAACCAATTAATCTCCAGGTCCTCTGTCTTATATAACTTTTTTCAGCATCCTCCTATTGTGTTATTCATCATCCCATTGCTCAATAAATTTATCCTTCTAGGTTTCTCTGAACTCTTCTGTTTGTACTTTTAAGATTTTTACTCATCTCTGATCTTTTCATCAGAAATGCTTCCAAGTCCTCTATTCCATTAAAGGTCTATTCTCCCTCAAAGGATAATAATCAGTTATTTCAAGGTAAGTCATTTTTTCTGTCTTGTTTGCCTTTTGGGATATTGTATTCTGTGATCTCTCATTTTTAGTAGTTCACATATCTTTTGTAGTCCTGACTGATTCCTTGGTATTTGAACAGCTATCTGGCTGCTTTTTTATTATCTTTTTTTCCCAGCATGAGAACGTTGGATTTAGGCTTTGAAATTCCTGGGTCTTTTTCATGTTTTCAGGAGAATATTGGTGGATTCTTCTCTATTCTCACTTTGTCCTATGGTTTTAAATGATCTGGTTAGTTTTCATTTATGATTTTAAAAATTATTGTGTCTAGGCAATTTTTTAAAATCATGGAGTCTGAAGATTCTCTTTTTTAAGACTCCATCTCTAGGGGCAGCTAGATGGCGCAGTGGATAGAGCACTGGCTCTGGAGTCAGGAGTACCTGAGTTCAAATCCAGCCTCAGACACATAACACTTACTAGCTGTGTGACCCTGGGCAAGTCACTTAACCCCAAGCCTCACTTAAAAAAAAAAAAAAGACTCCATCTCTATAACTTGTCCATGCTAAAGGTGAAGCAGACACTCGGTGGGTCATTCTCTCTGCTGATTGGCCCAGAAGCTTTAACCTGCTCTATTTCCAATCCAGGCTGTTTCACCCTTCAGTCAGACTGGTGAGTCCCCCTACACCTTGAGGAATCACCCTATGATACAGACTTAGTGCAGGCACTGGATCAACTTTTAGCACTACTGAAGCTCAGCATACCTAAACTCAAGCCATGGTCTGTCAATCTCAGCCTTCTCAGTAGCTGAGTCCAGTGATTCTTCAATTATCTCTTTTACTTCTTTTACAGGTCAGTTGTTTTTTATAGTAAATGTCTTCTATTTTCTTCTGTTTTTCAGTCTTTTAATTTTGTTTTACTATTTCTTGTTTCATGAAATCATTTATTTCTATTTACTTTATTTTGATTTTCATGGAGTCCAAGTTTACCACTTTCTTTTCCAAGCTACTGCTGTTGCTTTCAATTCTTTCTGCCACATCATTTATTTCATTTTCTATCTCTTACTTCATTTCTTCCAGGCATTCACATATTCCTGGTGGAAAATCTGTTGGGTTTTTTTTGTTTTTTTAATTTGAGTTTCTGCTTACAGTTGTAGAGTTAGTCTCTATTCATATTCAGGTTGGATTTTGGAATATTCCAGAATGTACAACAAAACTTTGTAGTATAGTCAGCATCTTCTTTTTTTTTTTTTAATGAGGCATTGAGGATTAAGTGACTTGCCCAAGGTCACACAGCTAGTAAGTGTTAAGTGTCTGAGGCCGGACTTGAACTCAGGTCCTCCTGACTCCAGGGCCAGTGCTCTATCCACTGCGCCACCTAGCTGCCCAGCATCTTCTTTTATTTACCCCTCCTTCCAACCTTCCTGAATTGGGGCTTTGTGTTAAAGCTGGGCTCTGCCCCTTCTGCTTTCTGGTCAGATGCTCAGCCTTGCTTGATCTTGATTTGGATCACCTGTGTTCCTAGGCGGCTATCTACCTCTCAGGATTAGGCTCTTCTACAGAGCTCTTGTTCTTAAAGGCACTCTTTGGCATCTCAGGACAGAGGACTAGAGATCTCAAGCCCCTAGGCCTGGAATGTCTCAGCCTGAGCACTGCCGTACTACACTGGTCACTCCCAAGGTGACCACAGTGGGCTTCTTACCATCTTGGAGCTTTCTCAGACGAGCCCTTTACTCTTTTTTTGTTTGTTTTTGTTTTGGGGGGGGGATTAGTGAGGCAGTTGGGGTTAAGTGACTTGCCCAAGGTCACACAGCTAGTAAGTGTCAAGTGTCTGAGGCTGGATTTGAACTCAGGTCCTCCTGACTCCAGGGCCAGTGCTCTATCCACTCTGCCACCTAGCTGCCCCGAGCCCTTTACTCTTGCTCCCTCTTAATACAGAACTTTGCAGAGGGGTCTCCAGGTAGTGAGAGACTGATGGTTTATTTGTCTGTGCTGTGCTTGTTTGCTGTCAGATACCTGCCCTATTGCCTGTGGTCTTTTTAGCTGACTTTTTGTGCAGTTCTGGGGTGGGTGAGGTTACTGTAACTGTGGTTTCTTATTGAGTTTTACTAGAGAAGTGTTAACTGGGCTACCCATTTTAAGTTGCGCTTCTTGGCCAGAATTCCACTACTAGATATATTATTTCATTTAACTTTGTGAGATATGATCCCATTTTACAGATGAAGAAACAGTGTCAGACAAGTTTAGGGATTTTGCCTATAGTCATACCTGGTGTTAGAAATGGTATTCAAACACTAGCTTTCTCTTTCCATTCTATTCTGCTTCTTGTTTTTTGGGGTTTTTTTGGTTTTGGGTTTGGGTTTGGGTTTGGGTTTTTTGGTTTTTTGCAGGGCAATTAGGGTTAAGTGACTTGCCCAGTGTCACACAGCTAGTAAGTGTCAAGCGTCTGAGACCGGATTTGAATTCAGGTACTCCTGAATCCAGGGCCAGTCCTTTACCACTGCACCATCTAGCTGCCCCTTCTATGCTGCTTCTTAAGCAAGGGAAAGGACATTTTTAGGGCTTGCATATACCGAATGTGTATATATAAACGGATCTGCCATTAATTGGGTCTACACAGTGAACAATGTGACTACAGTTAAGGAACAACATTCTAAATAGGTTTAGGCTGGCAAACCTGCTGAGGTTTAAGTGTTAGATCGTATCATTGACATTTGCTTTTCAGTGTTTGGTTATACTGCATTAACGATGTAACTATAAAATAGCACGAGTCTAAGCTGTGTTATTTATGTGGAATATTCCCATATCTTGGATTTATTGCCTAAGACAGAATCTGCCACCTATGAAATGCTGTCCTTTAGCACTGCTTTATAAAATTGCAAACAAACCATTGTAGCTCCAATTAAAATGTCTCCTGTACAGATCCTTTGTCACGAAGTGACTAATCCCCTAAAGGAGAATAACTATTTTCAGTAGTTCTAAGTTTAAACTACTTCTGGTGAAGAACATGAAAGGGCTTCTTTTTTTTTTTAAAGGCAATAGGGGTTTAATAACTTGCCTAGAGTCACATAGCTACTATCTGATGCCACATTGGAACTCAGGTCTTCCTCACTCCAGAGTCTGTGCTCAATCCACTGCACCACCTCACAGGCAGCAAGGAGGCCAATTTTCCTGAAACTAGATGCAATGTGTTGTTGTTGTTGTTGTTGTTTGTCCTTAGTTCTTGAAGAGGACCAATGACATCATGAGGATGATGTCTTGGCTTGCCAGTGAATTGGATTTAAGTGAGGCAACATCATCAGCCTTACTCTTTCCTCCAGAGTTTCTGGCCAGAACAGTCAACAATTGTTACTTTACACTTACTCTGAGCCATCAAAACCCAAACAATGAGCAAGAGAGACTTTTACTGTGACCTATTATTGGCTATTCAATGAAAACCCAAGTTCCTTGAGTTTAAAGGTAGCTCCGTTTGAATCACATCTAGCTTTTTTGAAGCCTATCCCTGCCCCCAACTTTATTTCAAGAAATAAATGAAAAGTGTACAAGACAAAGAATTAATTGTCCCAGCTTTTGGGGGAAAAATAATGCTAAAATAAGTAAATAAGGGGCAGCTAGCTGGTGCAGTGGATAAAGCACTGACCCTGGATTCAGGAGGACCTGAGTTCGAATCCAGCCTCAGACACTTGACGCTGACTAGCTTTGTGACCTTGGGCAAGTCACTTAACCCTCATTGCCCCGCAAAAATAAAATAAGTAAATAAGAAACATTTAAAAATCTAGTACCCCACACCCCAAGTCCCAAATCCAATTGGTATGGAACTCTCTCCTCATTGGTGGAGATCAATACCCTGTGCCTGACTAAGGGATGGGGTGGAATTGGCCCAAGCCAGAGAGAAGAGTTTAGTCTCTTCAAGCTCTGGAAATCTTTTTAAGAGTCTATTCAGTCTCTCTGGGCTCAGCAGTCACTTTGGGCACTTCTCCTTTGCAATTTTGAGAGAGAAGATGGATGATAACCAACCTCATTTCAGGTTGCTGAAAGGCAAATAAGATTCTTGGGAGAATCTGACATGAAAGGACCTGGCAGTTTCTATCCATCCCCATCCCCAGCTTGCTACACTAGAGACTTTAGGGAATTTGTCCTTGGTGAGATCTGGCACTTTCTTGATTGAGTTATTACCCTAGCTTCCAATGGGACAGCTCCTTCACTCTGTATTGTCTGGTTTCTATTCCCTTATGTAGACTTTCTCTGATTTCTATTTTACTGTCAACTTGGGGAAATGGGTTTCTTTGTCTTCTCTACCTCCTTCAAAGCAAAGAGCTGCTAGCCACAAAACAGTTCAGCAGTTACCAGAAACACTGATGTATCTAGCAAATTATCACAACAGTCTATATTTATACATCACTTTTAAGTTTATAGTCGTCTTTGCTACATAAATACATCTTATTTGATCTTCACTAGATGGGTTCAAGGTACTGGTTCTTAAAAAAAGGGAGGGCAGAATCACTTATGTATTTTCTATCTTGCCAAAGTCTTAGAGTCAGATTGTCTTTAATAGTTTAAACGTTCATTGACTTGGAAGTGGAGACCTTGGAAAGAGGGCTTGGAGAGATAGTTTGGACGCATTTTCAAAATAAGGGGGCAAATAAGTATCCATGATGGTGTCTCTCCCCAGCCCTCATCTCTACTCATCATTCAAAACAGTTTAAATCTTGCCTTCCTCCAGAAGGTATTATTAATAACTCTCACACACAGTCCAATTAGAATTAAAGTAATCTTTTATTTGGTGCTAGGTAAGGTAACTGAAAAGAGTCAGAGACAGCTTCTTAGAGGAAAATAGTTTGAATTTCCTCAAAGGACAGAGGGAAGGGTGAATCTTTTTATAGAGGAGAGATGGGGGGGGGGGGCATTGACAGTTTGGGTGTGGGGATACTAAGACAGTTGGTATTACATTTCCTGAGCTCTGGGGTCTTAGGTTACAGGTTGGGGGGGGGAGTGCATGTCACATTCCTGAGCCCTGAGGTTGAGAGGAACTTTTGATATGATAATACTGACCTCTGGGATTATCTGTCTCCTGGGTCAGCCAGGTGACAGAGCACCTGATTAACAGTTGGCTTCCTGCTGTAAACTTTTATCTCCCCTTACTTCCTCTGTATGTCTGTCCTGATATCTTATTGATCAATCTAGACTTTTTTCCCCTCTTTTTTTTTTTGGTGGGGCAATGAGGGTTAAGTGACTTGCCCAGGGTCACACAGCTAGTAAGTGTCAAGTGTCTGAGGCTGGATTTGAACTCAGGTCCTCCTGAATCCAGGGCTGGTGCTTTATCCTCTGTACCACCTAGCTGCCCCCAATCTAGACTTTTATAGTCCCTTGAGATTAATCATTTTTCCCAGGAAGAGCTTTCCAGGTCCTGCTGCATCTTTGATTTTCTTTCTCATAGGAAAAACCCCTTCTGATAGATTTTAAGTCCATGTCACCCTCCCCCCCACCAAATTTAATTGATTCAATAAACATTTATGAACTAACTACTATTTGTGTAACCAACTCTGGCAACTGATTATGCAGTGCCTGCATGGGGTGCAGAGATGGTGAGAGCTTAAGAGAGGAGAGCTTCTGGTCTACTGACTTCCAGCTTTGAGAGAGAAAACATGTTTCCAGATTCTCTTCAGGTCCTTAAAGGGAGAGAAAGAATCTGGAAAGATATTGACACGTAGAAGAGTTGGTACCTCAATCATGTACCTATCCCTAGTTTACTATACTAGAGACATTAGGAAATTTCCCCTTGGGTGAAATTTAGCTTCTCTCTCTTGGTTTAGCTGAGTGATATACCTCCCAATGATAGAGCTCATTCACTCTTGTATTTTGTCTGGTACACAGTTATAGGTTTATTTTCTTGGATTTCTTTTTTGCTATTGACTTGGATAAATTAATTTATTAATTACATTGTTACTGCTAAATGGGTTCTTGAAAACATTCCTCACTTCTGGGGCACAGCCAAGATGGCGGAGGAAAGGCAGTGAGCCCTCAAACTCACTACACAATCTCTCCAAAAAACATCCAAATAATGCCATAGGACAATTCCTGGAGCAGCAAAATCCACAGAAGAATGTGCTGAGATCATTTTCCAACCAAGGATGGCTTGTAAGGTCTGAAGGAGGGAGCTGTTGTGCTGAGACAGGAATGGAACTCAACCCCACAGTCATGCTGACACAGATCCAGTCCCAGGAAGGCCTCACCAGAGAAAGAGATCCCCAGAGCCTCTGAATCAGCTGCAGCGCCAGTGTCATCTGGAACTAAGCTCACAGTCTGGTGAGAGGGATGAGTCCTTGGCAAGGGGGAGATTGCAAGGGTCTCTGCTAGTGCTGAGGCAGAACTTGGGTTATTCACCCCTGCTGGGAACCAGGAGGTAGGCTTGAGTAGCAGTGGCACAGATAGGGTAGGGGCACAGGATCATCAGAGCTGACAACCATAGCACACAAAGCTGGTTGATTAGCAGGTTGGTCTGGGGTCATCTACGGGCCAGGGAACAGACCAAGTGAGTGAAGAACTTGCTCCTCCTTAAATCATACCACCTGGGACTTCTAAAGTTTGGGATACTGACACCTGGAAACAGTGCCCCACTTTAAGGAGCCAAAAGTCAAGTAAAAGAAAGGCAAGATGAGCAGACAGAGAAAGGTAAGGACCATAGAAAGTTTCTTTAGTGACAAGGAAGATCAAGGTGCATCCTTAGAGAAAGATGTCAACAACAGGGCCCCTATATCTAAAGCTTCCAAGAAAAACATTAATTGGTCTCAGGCCATAGAGGCGCTCAAAAAAGACTTTGTAGATAAAATTAGAGAGGTAAAGGAAAAAATGGAAAGAGAAATGAGGATGATGCAGGAAAGGCATGAGAAAAAAAGTTAACAGCTTGAAAACACTTCTCTTTCAAAGAATTACTTGCCCACAGGATCCAATCAAAATTTAAGGAAAAGGTTTTATTATTTGGCATACAGAGGTATGGCCAGGAGAAAAAGCCTAGACTTCAACTCCCCTGGGAGGTACAGGTTTATGGCATGTTCCTTAATCAGACAGCCATAGAGGTATGGCTGGGAGAAGTCTAACTTCAACTCACAGAACAAAGAAGATGACAGTTTTATAGAGGCGAGAAGGGGGTGGGGGGAGAGACTTAAGACTGAAAAGTGACAGCAGTTTGAAAATGAAGATGTTAGCTATTTGGATATATGAATAATAAAAATTCCACATTTCTAACTTGAGATTATTGTCACTACCTGGTCCTAATCACATAGCAAACACAACTGGCTCCCAGCTAAGCTCATGTTGTCAATTCAAGGCATCCAGCTTTCTGGGTGTCCCTGACATGTCTACTTTATTATCTGTTTGACCAACCACTACCTGCTTAATCAACTACTTTGCTTCTCCAAGGAAAGAGTCATCTCGAACTGACCCCAGCAATCTGATCAACCGTATTTCTCCATGGTCATAGTGTCCCCATTAGGGCCAGAGCATCCCTAACTGGACTCAGACTTACCACGCTGCTGCTACAACATACTACATGTGTTCCTTGTGCAACTGGCATTTGTCAAGTAATTTCTCCTCTTTGGTCTTCAGTTTTCTCTTAAGTATAATGAGAGAATTGAGTATAATGAAGTTTTAAAATTCCATGAACATTGGGGCAGCTAGGTGGTGCAGTGGATAGAGCACTGGCCCTGGATTCAGGAGGACCGGAATTCAAATCCGGCCTCAGACGCTTAACACTTACTAGCTGTGTGACCCTGGGCAAGTCACTTAACCCCAACTGCCTCACACAAAAACAAAACAAAACAAAATTCCATGAACTTTGTTATATTAATTAATAATGTACAATCTCTGACCTAATGAAATTTGCATTCTAGTTGATTTCCTCACAGTGATCTCTCCATCTTCTAAACTTTGTCATAGTAGCTAGGCCCCTGGAATTTGAGTCAGGCATGTCTGAGTTCAAATCTTGCCTTGGACATGTATATAATAACTAAGTGATCCTGGGCAAATCACATAATGTTTCTGAGTCCTCAGTTTCTTCGTCTTTAAAACAAAGAGGCTAGACTTGATGGTCTTCAAGGTCCCTTCCATCTCGAAATCAATGATCCTATATTCCTACTTACCCACACCATTTATTTGGTACTGATCACATCCTACATAATTTGGTAGTTATTTGTTTACATATCACCTCTCTGCTTGGAATTCTTTCCCAGTGCCCCATTGTGACATAGAGGTGGCTATATTTCAAGGTTATGGCTATGACTTGACTACTAGTGGTAGCAAGTCCTCCTCCCAAGCTGGCATAGTTTTGAACAAAGGCCTAGGAAGAGATTCTGAGTTTGTTAATCTAAAGACTGGCCTGGCTAAAGGAAGAAGGACTCAGAAGCTGATGGGTATCAGGGGTGAAATTTTTTTTTGGACAATACTACAAATCACAAAAGAGATAAAATGACATGGAAGATAGTTTCCAAGGGAAGAAATCTGGGTTATTTAGTGTCATATAAACAAATGCTCAAAAATACAACTAACTAGAAAAATTCAAATGAAAGCAATTTTGAGATTCCATCTCACCCCCACAGAGTGGTAAAGATGATCAAAAAGAAAAATTATAAATGTTGGAGGGGCTATGGAAAATAGGCACACTGGATGCACTATCAGTGCACCCATTATGAAGGAGTACAATCATTCTATAAAGCAATTTGGAGTAGTCAAGATAATGGAATGAGGAAGAATTTTTGCCTAGCTAACCCAACTATACCTCCTCTACAATAAACTAGACAATTCACCAGATTGAATTATGATCACTAAAGAAGAAAAAAAGTTGCAGTGAATCATTTCCTCAGTCGAGGGCAGCTTAAGGAGACAGACAGAGAGGTCTGTGGAGACAGAAAACAGAGATAGGCCAGGAATGCACAAAGGAATGGAGACAGGGATGTGGACTGTTCCAGGGCCCAGGGACTAAAACTAAGCTGAGTCAGAGCATCAGGACAGGAAGTACCAGGGCAAACTAGTGCTAGGTGCAAGAATTCATCCTCAATGGCATCTCTGTTGCCTGTTACCCAGTTCTGGTTCATAGATCTTGGGTAAAGAGGAATGGTTGTGAACAGGGCCTTATCTGAGTATTGAGCAAGGAACAAGTTTCTAAGTGTATCTATTTGGTTCTGAGCCTGGGAGCAAAGTGGTGACAGTTCTAACCTTCAGTCCAGCATATAAACCTACAGTAGAATAATAAGGGCAAGAATCCTAGACCAAAGCAGAGCAAGCATGTAGTTCACTTTGCTCTGAAACTGCAGAGTCTGCCTGCATGCTAACAGGGATTTAATCTAGTAGTAGGCTACTAAATCCCAGGCATGTACAAGTCAACAGATCAGGAACATGCTGAGTTCAGACAAGGGGGACAGTGAATAGACCTCTCCCCAGATTACACCAATTTGGGAGCACTGAAAACTTTCGGGCTCCCATAGTGAGCTGTGAAATCAATTAAAGGACATAAAAGGACAAAAGCTAAGGTCAGACATCATTCGCAGAAGTGCACGGAACCCATCAGTAACATAAAATGCAAAACCAAGAAGTAGACTGGAATGAGCAATGAAAAAAGAACCATAAAGAGCTATTGTGATAACAGGGAAACAAGATACAAAAACAGAAAAAGACAGTAACTTGAAACTATCTACAAACAAAACCTCAAAGAAAATTAAAAATTGGACAGAAGCTCAAAAAGAATTCCTAGAAGAGAGTGTTCCTAACTTTCTAGGAGTTATAAAGACTCCCTGAGTTCCTAAAGGAAGAGTTTTTAAAGTATTGAAAAAATTATTTTTAAAAATCAAATAAGAGTAATAGAAGAAAAAATGGGAAAAGAAATGAGAGCTATTCAAGAAAGATATGAAAAGAGAGATAACAGCTTGGCAAAAGAGGTACAAAACCTTACTGAAGAAAATAATTCCTTGAAAATTAGAATTGGCTAAATGGAAGTTAATGACTCCATAAGACATTAAGAAATAATAAACTCAAAGACTGAAAAAAAAAAAAGGAAGAAAATGTGACATATCTCAATAGAAAAACAATTGAGAAGGAATGTTATGACCAAAATCTAGAGCTCCCAAATCAAGGAGAAAATACTGCAAGCAGCCAGGAAGAAAGAATTCTAGCACTGTGGAGCCACAATTAGGATCACACAAGATTTATCAGCCACCACCTTAAAGAATGGAGAGCCAGGAATAATATATTCCAGATAGAAAAGGGACTGCAACCAAGAATAAGGTACCCAACAAAACTGAGTGTAATCCTGCAGAGGGAAAATGGATCTTTAATGAAATAGAGGACTTTAAAGTGTTTTTTTTTTAATTTATGGAATAAAACAAGCATTCTCATAACAATACAATTAAAAATAATTATACATGAAACTGAAAATCTACTGTACACAGTTTTCTATTCCTTTCAGATATACAACAAAATTATCATGTAAATTTTTTTTCTTCCCTTCCCCCACCCCCAAAGATGGCTACCATTAGACACACACACACACACGTGTATATATGTGTGTATATATATATATGTATATTATACATAATGTATATATGTATATTATATATAATATATATATTATTCACATACATGTAAAATCATTCTATACATACTTCTATTTATCAGTTCTTTCTCTGAATGCAGTGTAATGGGCTAAAATTCTAGCTAGTCTGTCTAAAATATCTAATGAGTGGTCGCCAATAAATTATAAGCTTAGCAAGAGTTTAAACTTTTAAGCATTTATTAAGGAGAATAAGAATTTGGTGAAGAAAAAGAGAAAGAGGCCTAGATTCAGCGATCTATCTCAGGGAGCTAAAATTCTCCTGCTCCACTCTCCACGAGAGTCCTGGCAAAAAAAAAGTGAGCCACACCTCCTTCATCCCACAAGCCTCCTGTTAAACTGGCAACATCCCATCCACTCGCACACACATCTCCAAGCTAATTGGCTGGTAGCCTTGATTGACAGTACCCACAAGCAAACGTCACTTCCTGATGCCAAGGAAAGCTGCATGGCTTGCCCTCAGACGCCTTCTCCTCATGGCAGAGCTTTCCTACAGTAACTCTCCAGCAGGTGGCATCATTCTAATCATTACAGCAAATAGCATCTTTCTTCATATGTCCTTTATAGTTAATTTGGGTATTTATAATAGACAAAAATAACTATTTCCTCATTCTTAAAACAATATTGTCATTACTGTATACAACGTTCCCTTAGTTCTGCTCATTTTGCTCTTTATTTCATGCAAATATTTCCATATTTTTTCTAAAATCATTGAACTCATCATTTCTTATAGCACAGTAGTATTCCATCACAACCATATACCATAACTTGTTCAGCCATTCCCCAACTGATGTGCATCCATGCAATTTCCACTTCTTTGGCAGCACAAAGAGAGCCTCTATAAACATTTTAGAACATATAGATTATTTTCCTTTTTCCCTAATCTTCTTTGGAAACAGACCAGGTTGTGGTATTGTTGGGTCAAAAGAGTATAGGTAGTTCAATAAATCTTTGGGCATAATTCCAAATTGTTCTCCAAAATGGTTGGATCATTTTACAATTCCACCAACAAAAAAGTGTCCCAATTTTTCCACATTCTCTCCAACCTTTGTCACTTTCCCCTTCTATCATTCTAGCCAATCTGGTAGCTATAAAATGATATTTCAAGGTTTTTTAAATCTGCATTTCTCTAATCAATAATGATTTAGAGCATTTTATATGACTATAAATTGTTTAGATTTCCTTATCAGAAAATTGCTTGTTTATATCCTTTGACCATTTATCAATTGGGGAATGACTCATATTCTTATACATTTGACAAAGTTCTAATTACTATTTAGTGGAATTTTAAACATTCCTGATGGAAATATCAAAGCTAAGTAGAAAATATGACATTTGAATATATGGCTCAGGAGAAGCATAGGAAGATAAACATGAATAAGAAATTATATTTCAAGTTTAAAGGTCTAAACAAGGTCAAACTGTTTACATTCTTATATTGGGAGATGACACATGTGATACCTCAGAGCTTCATCATGACCATAGATCTTAAGCAGGGGTCTAATTAGACATAACACCTGAATGTGATTCTATTATTTTTGGATGATCTCAAAAGAATAATGGAAGCATGAGGAAGAGGAATCCACTGAAAGAGTGGGAAAGAGACAGAAAGAAAGGAGAAAATTGTCTCACATAAATGGGATGTAAAAGGAAAAGTTTATATAACAGAGGAAGCAGTAGAGTGGGGCAGAGTAAGTGACACTTGAACCTCCCTTTCATCTGAAGCAGAAAGATAAAAATATTTAAAATAAGAGACTGGAGAAAAAATTAGCTGAAGGAAAAAAGTCAGGGGTAGCCATCATGATCTCAGACAAAGCAAAAGCAAAAGCAAAAATAGACCTAATTAAAAGAGATAAACATGGAAATGAAAATTTATTAAAAGGTAGTATTTACCAAAGACAGTGGATTAATATCAGTACTGAACATGTATGCACCAAATGGCATAGCATCTTAATTCTTAAAGGAAAAGTTATAATGAATTACAAGAGGAAATAGATAGTAAAACTATAATTGTGAGGGAGGAGGGCTCATTTTACCCCTCTTAAACCTAGATAAATCTAACCATAAAATAAACAAGAAAGAAGTTAAAGAAATTAATAGAATTTTTGAAAAAATAAATGTGATAGGCTTCTAAAGAATGTTGAATGAGAATATAAAGTTATCTACCTTTTTCTCAACTATGCATGGCAATTTCACAAAATTTGATCATGCATTAAGGCATTAAAACTTCACTAATATGCAGAAAAACAAATATTAAATACCTCTTTTTCTGATCATAGTGCAGTAAATATTACCTTCAATAAAGGACCTTTGAAACATATATTAAAATTAATAAGAAATTTTAAAATATTCCTAAAGATTTAATGATGTCATTACAGATAATGGCAACAATGAGACAACATACAAAAATTTGTGGGATGCAGCCAAAGTAGTGCTTATGGAAGAATTTATATCTCTAGATGTTTACATGAAAAAAAGAGAGAAGAGATCAACAAACTAATTCCAATATTAATTAAACTGTTTGAAAAAATTAGGGCAGCTAGGTGGCACAGTGGATAAAGCACCGGCCCTGGATTCAGGAGTACCTGAGTTCAAATCCAGCCTCAGACACTTGACACTTACTTGCTGTGTGACCTTGGGCAAGTCACTTAACCCTCATTGCTCTGGGGGGAAAAAAAAGAAAAAATAAAGGAGTCCTACCAAATTCCTTCCATGACACAAATACACTCTCTTTTTTAAATCATAAGAATATTTTATTATTTTCCAGTTACATTTAGAGCTAGTTTTCAACATTTGTTTTTATAAGATTTCTAGTTTCAAATTTTTCTCCCTCCCTCCCCTCCTTCTGCCCCTCCCCAAGAAAGCAAGCAATCTGATATAGGTTATATATGTATAATCACATTAAATATATTTCTGCATTAGTCATGCTGTGAAAGAAGAATCAGAGCAAAAGGGAAAAACAACAAAAAAATAGAAATAATATGGTTCAATCTGCATCCAGATGCCACAGTTCTTTTTTTCTGGATTTGGAGAGCATTTTCCATCATGAGTCCTTTGGAGCTATATTGGACCATTATATTGCTGAGAAGAGTCAAGTCTATCACAGTTGACCAACACACAATGTTGTTGATACTGTGTACAATGTTCTCCTGGTTCTGCTATCTCAGCATCAGTTTATATAAGTCTGTAATAGGGATAAGCTAAAAACCTTTCCAATAAGACTAGGGTGAAAAAAAAAGATTGTTTATCATCGCATTTACTATTCAATATTGTACTAGAAATGCTAACTATAGCAACAAGACAAGGCAAAGAAATTGAAGGAGCAAGAATAGGCAAAGAAGATATAAAACTATCACTTTCCGCAGATGATATGATGAGCAGTTAGATGATGCAGTAGATAGAGTACAAGGCCTGAAGTCAGGAAGACTCATTTTTCTGAGTTCAAGTCAGACACATGCTAGCTGTGTGACCATGGGCAAGTTACTTAACACTGTTTACCTCAGTTTCCTCATCTGTGAAATATGCTAGGGAAAAAGAATGGCAAACCACTCCAGTATCCTTGCCAAGAAAAGCTCAAATGTGGTCACAAAGTATCAAACTTGACTGAACGACAACAAATGATAGTTTAGAGAACCCTAGATAATCAACTAAAAAATTAATTGAAATAATTAACAATCTTAGCACAATTGTAGGATATAAAATAAACCCACATAAATCATTAACAATTCTGTATCTTACCATTAAAGCCCAGCAGCAAAAGATAGAGAAATTCCATTTAAAATAACTAGGGTCAGTCTAAATACTTGTGAGTCCATCTGCCAGGTCATACACAGAAATTATAGAACACAATTACAAAACACTCTTCACATAAATATACATTAATATAAACATTAATTACTAATGTGTAGGCTGAACCAATATAATAAATGAACAACCTTATCTAAATTAATTTACATATTCAACACCATACCAATCAAACTACCAAAAATCACTTCAGAGAGCTTGAAAAAAATAGTAAAATTCTCCTGGAGGAACAAAAGGTAAAGAATATCAAGGGAATCAATGAAAAAATCAGAATGAAGTGCTTTGTGTGTCAGAAGAGGATTAGCAGTACCAGATCTCAAACTATACAACAAAGCTGTATTAATTGAAGCAATTTGATGTTGGTAATGTTTGGGACAAATTGCCTCAGTTTACCCAAATAATTTGAGGAGACCACTAAGTCAAGCAGAGACAGATTTATTTCATTCTCATGAGAATGGGCAACCCCATGCAAGGGATGAGGAGTGCATTAATGGGCTCATGAGTTGGGTTTTTGTGGAAGTTTTGAGGGGGGGGTGCCCTCATGCACAGGGTGAGCTCACAATCTAACATCCAGTCCTGTCTCACCCAGTATGCATGTTCAGTGCGTGATCAGAGTATGGATATATGTTCCAAGAGCAAGGGGCAAGGGGAGGGGGAAAAAGGTCAAACCACGGAAGGGGGAAAGGGTGAAACCACTCCACCGATATAAGGAGAGTGCAAGGAGGGTGCAAGGGGGAAGAGGGGAGAGATGGTACCAGGAGCTGCAGTTTAGGAATGCAAGAAGGGAGAGGTAATATCTGGGTGGATCTGCCCTAGCAGGAGACAGCTCTCTGGCTTATTCATAGAGCAAGGGAGGAGTAGGAGGTGTGTTGTAGCAATGGCATAACTAACCCATAACAAAGGACTGGGGGCTTTGGAATGTAGGCAGGATGGGATGGTACCAGGGTACATCAAAATACATGATTTCTGTTACTAGCAATGGAATAAAACATGGACAAAATAATCTGACACTAACAGGGACTGAGTGCTGGGTACTTTCTAGACCCCATCCTCAGAGTCAGAACTGACTCAAGTTCACCGTATCCCATTCAGTAAGAAATAGAGATGTTTGTTGATCAGTAGAACAGATTAGGTACACAACATATAGAAATAAAAGAACACAGTAACCTAATGTTTGATAAATCCCCAAATCCCAACTATTGGAACAAGAACTCACTATTTGACAAAAACTATTGGAAAAACTGTACTCTGGCAGAAACTAAATATAGACCAAAATCTCACACCATAATCCAAGATAAATTAAAAATTGGGTACATAATTTAGACATAAAGCGTGATATAACTAAATTAGTGAAGCATAGAATAAATTGTCAGATCCATGGATTGGGGAAGAATTCATGACCAAATAAGAGAAAGATTCATGATGAGTAAAATAGATAATTTTGATTTCACAAAATGAAAAGGGCTTTGCACAAATAAAACTAATGCAGATAAAATTAGGACAAAAGAAGGAAACTAGAGAAAAGTCTTTGCAGCAAGTTTCTCTGATAAAGGTCTCATTTCTAAAATATGTAGGGAATTGAGTCAAATTTACAAGAGCCATTTCCCAATTTTATCAATAGCCAAGGGAGAGAGATAGTATTCAGAGGACCAAACTACCAATAGTTATATAAGTAAAGTTTTAAACTGCTAATCAAGAAATGAAAATTACAACAACACAAAAGTACCACTTCACATACATCAGATTGACTAAGGTGACAAAAAAGAAAATGACAAATGCTGTAGGGGTTGTGGGAAAATAGATACATTAATGGACTGTTGGTGGAGCTGTGAACTAATCCAGCCATTCTGGAAAGCAATTTGGAATTATGCCCCAAAAGCTGTTGACCTGCACATATCCTTTGACCCAGAAATATCATTACTAGGTTTGTATCCCAAAGAGATCATTAAAAAGGGAAAAGGATCTACATATACAAAAAGATTTACAGCAGCATTTTTTTGTAGTGGTAAAGAATTGGAATGAGAAGATGCTCATTAATTAGGGAATGGTTGAATATTGTGAGGGGAAAAACAATCCTCTTCTCAATAATTCTCAGGAATTCAGCAGCGATGTGACAAAGGCTCTTTTATTTCCTTTTCGTGAAAAGGATGCACCCTAGTGTACAGCTAGTGGGTGCCAAAAAAAGGGGGCTTGAAGGCCCTGTTTTATACCCTAGTCCCTAACTTGAATGGACCTTCCCCTTTTTCATCATTGGTCCGATTACTCAAGGGTTACAATCTACGCGCAAAAACTAGCTAATCAGAATGTAGTATTCCCACCCCTCTTCCTTGTATGGGCATAATTCAGGAGTGGACCCTATACTTCCTTATATGGACATAACTCCAGAGCGGACCTTATTGAGACCAGGGCTCCTTGAACCATGTGTTTTTGTTTTGTTTTGTTTTGTTTTAAGAACCTTCTTATTTTTATTGTTAGGATCTGGGTTACTTGAGAGGGATGAAACGAGAGGAGTGGGTGGTTCCAATACCCAGCCAGCTATGTTTCACAGGCTTGTAGGTGATAGAGAATTCGTCCAGGTAGTGTCCAATCATCTTGGGCTTAATTTCAACCTGATTGAAAGTCTTGCCATTGTAGAAGCCCACCATACTGCCCACCATCTCTGGCAGGATGATCATGTCTCAAAGGTGTGTCTTCACAACCTCGGGCTTTTCCATGGGGGGTGCCTCCTTCTTGGCCTTCCTCAGGAGCTTAAGGAGAGAATGCTCCTTGCACTGAAGACCCTGGTTGAGTCTCCGCCACTGCCGAGCGCTGTACAACTGCATGAGCTGGTCATAAGATATGTCCAGGAGCTGATCCAGGTCCATGCCGTGGTACATGAACTTCCTGGAAGGTTCGCTTCTCCTTCTGCTCCACTTCTGCCATCTTGTCTGCTGTCAGGAAAAGTCATGTGATTTTGTTAGCCTGAGAGGGAGGAGGGGATCTGAGACCTTTGTCCTACAAACAGATCGAGAGGAGTATGATTGACTGTTATATCCTCATTGAGAGGAGACAGCTACCCATTTTCTCACAAGTATGATATATGAATATGATGAAAGACTATAGTGCTACAAGACTATAAGAAATGATGGATATCATTTCACAAATATCTGTGTGTTTTTTAAATTATGGCTAAAATTGTATTTCCTAAATTAATTCATATTACTGTTTTCTAATTTAAATTGCTATTGCTATATTTTATAAATTAAGTTGTTATTGAATGAGTTTTGGAAGTTAGCATTTATTATTTAATATTAGATATATACCAGCAAAGAATTTACTGAGTGGCAATTAGCATGAGCAGGAGAAAAGCCCATACTGTCTCTCAGAGAGACAACACATGGTCTTAAGGAGAGTTCAGAAGACCTACAAAACCTACACTGTCCTGAGAAGAAGAGGGCACACCAAGAGAGCCTAGCAAGAGCCAAGAGATTGAGGCCCTGGCATGTCCAAGGATTTTATCCTCCTTTTTTTTCCCAGGGCAATGAGGGTTAAGTGACTTGCCCAGGGTCACACAGCTAGTAAGTGTCAAGTGTCTGAGGCCAGATTTGAACTCAGGTCCTCCTGAATCCAGGACTGGTACTTTATCCACTGTGCCACCTAGCTGCCCATTTTATCCTCTTTTGATAGAGGTGAGTCATTACTTGCTGATCAAAGCTAATTGGTTAGCATCATTCAATTCCATTGATTGACATGATTTGAGGGTGGTCTAAATTAAAATGAACTCTACAAATAATATCAGAAAGAGTATGCAAAGGACCTTGCTGAAGGGCAAAGGCAGTATCTAGGTGTGGTTTGATCCCATCAGTTCACTAAGAGGACAAAAGAATCTATCTCCATTTCTTTTTTTTCCCCTTTGGTTTCTCCCAGACAAGATTTGCTGAAGTTCCTCAAGAACTGATTTTCTGGAGTAGCGGGAAGAAAGGACTGAAACAGATCTCTGGGTCCCCCCAAGAAATCTATTAATAATCATTATTTTCTCACACCTGGGATGACTTGTATCAACTGATGCAAAGTGAAAAGAATAGAACCAGGAGAATAATTTGCTTTTTTGTTTTTTCTTTTTGTTTTTTTTGTTTGGTTTTTGCTGGGCAATGAGGGTTAAGTGACTTGCCCAGGGTCACACAACTAGTAAATGTCAAGTGTCTGAGACCAGATTTGAGCTCAGGTCCTCCTGAATCCAAGGCCAGTGCTTTATCTACTGCACCACCTAGCTGCTCAAGAATAATTTATATAGTAACAATACTATTGTAAAAACAAACAACTTTGGCTCAGTAACTTGGATCAATACATTGACTAACCACAATTCCAGAGGACTCATGATGAAATATACTACCCATTTCCAGATAAGCAGCTGATGGAGTCAGATTGCAGATTAAAGTATATTTTCTCATCTTTCTTTTCTTTCTTTTGGACATGATTAATAAAGGAGTTTGTTTTCTATAACTATACACATTTGTAATGGGTTTTGTTTTTCTTGCCCTCTTAATAGTTGGGGGAAGTGAGAAGGGAGAGAAAATTTGGAACTGAAAATAAATTTGAATTTTAGAAAAATCAATTTGAATTATACACAAAAAATTAGTAAACAGTGTAGTCCCTTTGGCCTAGACATAGCACTCACTGCTAGGCCTAAATTCAAGAGAGAACAAAGAAAGAAGAAAAGGTTCTATATATACAAAAAATATAGCATCTCTTTTTCATGTCAGCAAAAAACTAGAAATTAAGAGTATGTCCAACAATTGAGAATGACTGAATAAGTTGTGATATATCAGTGTGATAGAATAGTCTTGTGATTTAAGGAATGAAAAAAATAGATAATTTCAAAGAAACATGGAAATCAATTGGTCAGTAGGCATTTATTAAGCACCTACTATGTGCCAGGAATTATGCTAAGTGCTGGAGATACAAAAAAAGACAAAATATGGTCCCTTCCCTAAGGTAGCTCAAAATCTGATTGGGGAGACAACATGCAAACAAATATGTATGAACAAACTACAAGATAAATAGAAAATAATTAATGGAAAGAAGGCACTAGAATCAAGAGGGATTGGAAAAATCTCACCATCCTGTATAAGGTGAGATCTTAGCTGGGAATTAAAAGAAGCCAAGCAAGTTAGGAGGTAGAGATGAGAAGAAAGAGAATTCTATATATGGAAGACAGCCAGTGAAAATGCCCAGAACTAGGGGCACCTAGGTGGCACAGTGGATAGAGCACCGGCCCTGGATTCAAGGGGACCTGAGTTCAAATCTGGCCTCAGACACTTGACACTTACTAGCTGTGTGACCCTGGGCAAGTCACTTAACCCCAATTGCCTCACCAAAACAAACAAACAAAAAAGAAAATGCCTAGAACTTAGAGAAGTAGTGTCTTAGTGTCTTGTTCATGGAATAGCAAGAAGGCCAATATCACTGGATCAAAGAATACATTGGAGTTGGGTTGGGAGGGGAGGGAGGGTTGTGTGACAGAAGAAGAGTGGAAAGGTATGGGGAGAAGCTTGGTTATAAAGGGTTTTAAATGCCATAAGAGCATTTTGTACATGATCCTGAGAGTTATAGGAAGCCATTGGAGTTTACTGAGTGTAGAGGTAACATGGTCTCATCAATGCTTTAGGAAAATTCCTTGAGTGACTGAATGGAGGATGGGCTGGAGTGGGGAGAGGCATGAGGCAGTATGACCAGCCATCAGGTTATTGTTATTAGTCAAGGCATGGGATGCTACTCTGGTAGTAGCAGTATTAGAGGAGAGAAGGAGAGATGTAGCAAATGTAGTGAAATCTTAGCAACAGGTTGGATATGGATGGGGTGTGTGAGAGATAGTGAGGAATAGAGGATAGTAATATGGAGAAACTTGGAATCAGGGAGGTATCAGAGGGAAAAATAATGAGTTCAATTTTAGACATGTTAAGTTTAAGGGCTCTAAGAATGACTGTTATGAATTGATACAGAGTGAAATAAGCAGAAATAGAACAATTTATAACATCAATATTAAAATGAATAATTTTGAGAACTTTTTTTTAATAAATCAATGAAGAATAAAATGAGCATAATCAGGAGACAAATTTATACCACAATATAAAAACAACTTTGAAAGCCTTAAGAACTGTTACCAATACAATGACCATTCATGATTTCAGAGGACAGATAATGAAACATACCATCCATTGTTGTTCAGAAGTGTCTGACTCTTTGGGACCCCACTTGAGGTTTCCTTGGCAGAGATGGTAGAGTATTTTGCTCTTTCCTTCTCTAGATCCTCTTACAGATGAAGAAAGTGAGGCAAACAAGGTGAAGTGACTTGCCTAGGGTCACATAGCCAATGAGTATCTGAGGCCAGATTTGAATTCAGGAAGATGTCTTCTTTTAAAAAAAAATTTTTTTTTAATGGATTGGTTAGGAAGTCAGAGAAAAATAGATTTCCATTAATTAAAAAAAGAGAGGGGGGGATACTATATTACAGATGTGAGATATTATATGAACTTTTATACAAGGATACTATTATTAGTTTTATTTAACTGTTTTACGTTGTTACAAGAGAACTCTCATAAAGTGAGAGTAATCTACAAATGTGTGTAAGGTTAAAAAATCGGCAAAACTTTAAAAATAATTTTAAAAATTACATGGAGGTGTTGTGAGCTTATTAATGAAACTTCAAGGTTCAAAGGAAAGTTCTCTCTCCAAATGAACTAACTGCAAGCTCTTAGATACACAGTACTATGAATTAAGCATCTTTGCATCCTCCTGGGCACCTTGCAAATATACCTTTCAGACATCGAACAATAAACTTTTGTTGAATGAATGGAGAGTCTTCAACTAAACAAATATTTATTAAGCTCCTACTCTGTGTCAAAGTCATATGGATGCAAAGATGAAAATAACCAAATGATACTGTAATGATTGGAATGACGCCACCTGCTGTAGATTTACTGTAGAAAAGCTCTGCCATGAGGTGAAGGTCTCTGAGGGCAAGACCATGCATCTTTTTTCTTTGGCGTCAGGAACCTGAAGTTTGCTTGTGGGAGGAAGAAGGGGGAGCCTGGCACTCTGACTCTCTCTCTTTCCTCAGGACTCCAGTGGAGAAGGGAGTGAGAAATGTGTTCTCCCTTTAATAGATAGATGAATCTAGGCCTTTCTTTTTCTCTTCACCAAATTCTTATTCTCCTTAATAAATGTTTAAAAGTCTAACTCTTGCTAAAGCTTTTAATTTATTGGCAACCACTCATTAGATATTCTAGACAGACTAGCTAGAATTTTAGCCCCTTACAATACTACTAATTATAATCCTTCAAAGATCTGTGATTCCATTAGTGTGATTTTGATAGAGTTATCCACCACTGAGTAGACAATTTTAGCGGTTGTGGCTGAAAACTTCATCTCTTGTGTCCAGCCTTCAAGTAATGAGCTTATTTGCACTTAATTAGGCTGATTCTTGGACAACAGATACATAATTCATTGTCAGACTTTTTCCATGGTGATGGAGTACCTGTCAGAGGTTATTTTTCTATTAGCATAGACAGAACCCAGGGTGTGTGTTTGTTTTTAAATTTCATAATAAAGCAACGAAGTAAAGTTGGTTTTATTTAAAGACGAAATAGTACCTGACTCTGGAGTCAGAGAACCTAGGTTCAAAAATACTACCTCTGACCTTTGCTACTTAGGTGACCTTGGGCAACTACCAGCCACCCTAGGTCTTTTTTTTGCATCATTTGTCAATGAAAATCGGGGTAGAGGGCCTTCCAAATCCCTTTGGCTTTAGATCTGCGATATAATTGCAGGCAACATTTGCAAAGCGCTTTAAAACCTATCAATTATTTTTCATACAACAATGGGGACACAGAGTGGCGTAATAGAAATAATGGAATGAGAAGACCTGGGTTTCAATCCTGGCTCGACCACCAACACTGGTTACGTTCTCTTCAACTGTAAGAATGAGGTGCTTGGACTAAATGACCTGTAAACCCCAGCGTTCGAGGTACTCAAAAGTATTTTTGGCTATTTCACATTCTAACATTCTGTAATTCCAGACACCGGGGAGGGGGAGGGGGGCCGCCTAGCTTGGGTAAGTGGGAGGAGCCAGGTCCAGACTTCGGGCAGCGGATTGGCTGTGCTTTTCGTGGGCAGGTTCAATGTCGTTCTGGAGCCCGCCCTCTTTCTGGCCGCCCTAGCGCCTGCGCATTGGTCTCCGCCGCGCCACCGCGCCATTTTGCCGGGGTTTGAATGTGAGGCGGTGCCGTAGCTGGAGCGGCAGAGCTGGGTACTGTCTAAAGCCAGGCATCCTCTTCTCCTTTTCCGTATTACTAAGAGGTAAGAAGCGGAGCAGGGCTGGGTTGGGTCCGGCTAGCTGGCCCTGCCAGGTTCCCGTCATTCCCCTTGGGGGCCCAGCTCTGGCCGCCGGGAACTGGGGGCCTCGCCGCGTTGTGGTAAGGTGAGGGCGGATGGAGGGGTCGCCTTGCAGACAGGTTCCTCCCTCCGTGATCCCCTTTCCCTGCACTCGTCCACTTGCATGGGACCCGCTGCCTCTGTGTCCGCGGTGCCTGCGCCCTTAGGCCGGGACGGGCTGGACGCTGGGCCTGTGGGGGCCAGGGAAAGCTGAGACTCGGCCTAGCGTGATCGCAACGGGACTCCCGCCCCCTTCCTCCGTCGCCTCGTTCATTGGCTGCGGCGGTGCTTTGCGGCAGGGGTAGCCGATTGTTGATTGGCTCTCAGCTCACGTCTATCTTAGTCCAGCAGGTTTAGGTGGAGGGGGAAGCCCTAAGCATGAGGGACTCGCCTTTCCCCAGCCAGTAGGGTTTATTGGGTTTACTCTTTTCCATTTGGGGCTCGGCCGTGGGAACCTTCCCCCCCCCCACTATGAGATTGTTATCTATTAGTTGTTTCCGGGAATCCACAACATTAAATTTGGTGGGGACTTTGGGGTGAGGCATGACTGCCGTATTGCCCCCAGGAGGCACAGATACATCTTTTACCTAGGCATCTTTTCCCCGCTATGCCATAAATGCAGGGGATGGGGAGGAGGGGACAGGACTTCCTTTTTCTTTTCCCATTTGGTGGGGTGGTGTTGTCGGATACCTTCCTAATGATCCAGGGCCTTTTCTTTTACTTACCTTCCTCACGCCTACATTTTTCCATATCCCTTCTCCTTTCTTTTTCTTTTCCTTTTCCCCTCACTCCCAATCCAGAGTGATAATGCCTATCTTCCTCCTAAGTTATTGTTCTATCAGCATCCTTTGGGGATAGAAAGGTAATGGGGAAATCCTTACCTCATGAGGAAATCCCTTCTCAGCAGCAAGTTAGAGTGGCCAGTTTGAATATAAGGACACCTAAAGTCCTTAAGGGTTTAGGAGTGGTAAACTGAAAGTAGTGGTTACTTTGAGGTTAAGGTTAACAGTTGTGCTTATCATAAGCCTTTTTTGGGGGGGAATCCTTTCTCATATTTCATGAGTTTGAAATTGGAATCCTCTGTTAAAGTGTAATATTACAAGGAAAAAGATGTAGGAAATACACCATTTCAACAATTCTCAAGATTATATTTCTTTTTTTTCCCTTTTGCTTTATGACTTACTGGTTCTAAAATAATTTACTTTTTTATTTTTTTTTTTTTGGTGAGGCAATTGGGGTTAAGTGACTTGCCCAGGGTCACACAGCTAGTAAGTGTTAAGTGTCTGAGGTCGGATTTGAACTCAGGTTCTCCTGACTCCAGGGCCGGTGCTTTATCCACTGCGCCACCTAGCTGCCCCTAAAATAATTTACTTTTAATCTAAAAGTTTTTTTTTTTTAATTGGGGAGGTAGAGGTTCCAAACAATCCCAACAGGAAAATGTTGGAATTTCCTTGAATGGGGAGGGGGAGAAGATTTAATTTACTTATTTCCTTGTAGCACTAATATGTGTTGGTGGGAGTTTCAATTCAACTACTATTTAAGTACAATGTGCCATGGCTCTGTGTTAGGAATATAAAAAACCCTCTTTTCTAAGGAGCTTACTTTTTATTGTGGAGTTACAAAATGTACACAGATAAATATAGTTGTGAATGGGGAGATCAAGAAAGGTTTCACAGAGGAGTTGGCATGTGAGCTGAATTCTTTAAAAAATCAGATGTGATTTTTATTGCATTATGGTCTGAAATGGGTGCATTTAATATTGCTGCTTTTCTGCATTTAGTTGTGCGGTTTTTATGTCCTAATACATGGTCAGTTTTTGTGAAGATGCCATGTACAGCTGAGGAAAAGGTATACTCCTTTTTATTTCTGTTCAGATCTGTGTCTTAGGAATATTGATGCAATTGTGTGGAGAATGGATTGGTGAAAGATGAGATGGACCATGGAGTCCAGTTAGGAGACTTTTGTAATAGTCTAAAGGAAAGGTGCTGAGAGCCTGAGCTATGGTAATTTAATGTAGTAGAGAGAATAGAAGGGATGGGAAAGATATTTTTTGAGCAGGTAGAATCCAGAAAACTTGGCATCTGATTGGGTATTGGAGGGTGAGGGAGAGCAAAATGTCAGGAATAATTCTATGGTTGCCATCCTCCATATCTGGAAAGATGGACGGTGCTGCCCTCAGCAGAGTTCCATTTTTTTATGTGTTGGTTTTCAGATGGTGATAGAAAATTGAGTTGGAGAAGTCTAGTAATTGATTAGCAGTGTGAGACCATCTATATCAGGAGAAAGAGAAAAGGGTGGAGATAAAGATTTAAGAGTCATATGCATAGAGATAACTGAACCTGTGGCAACTGTGGAGATCAGCTAAGAGAATGTGGAGAAGAGACACCTGTGGCAACTGTGGAGATCAGCTAAGAGAATGTGGAGAAGAGAGCTCAGGACATTCTTGGAGGATGTTCATACTTAGTGAGGAAGAGTGGATAATGATCCAGCCAAGGACACTAAGAGCAGTAAGATTGGTATGATGAAAACCAGTAGAGCTTAGTGTGAGGATTAAAATTGTCCATCCTACAATAAAAGAGACTGAGGTAGAACTCTGAGCCAGTGGCATTTTATTAAAGGGTCCATGGTGCCCCCTAATGAAGTGGACTTCAGTTCTTCCTCATGATCTGATGTGCCTCCTTCTTCTAGGATCTTGTTTTTATAAGGCTCAATACCACATTTGATATCTGACCTTTTTTTCTAAAGAGGCTATACAAAGTACAGAATCCCATTGTTTGATAGATCTTGCTTCATGGGTCAAAAAATGATACATCACCTAGAAATGGTATGTTATCATGGGGTCTCAGGTTTGGCAAAGCATAAGGCATCTACACTGACTAAAAAATCATAAGATGGTCACCTGCTCATATTGAACAAGAAAGAGTGATCCAGAGGTACAAAAATAAGTTGGAGTACTTTCCATGTAATTGAGTCACCTCCACTGCACTGGGCTTGGTCACCATAACAAGGAAAAACAAGGGTGGAGGGCCTTTAGTTAGCTTATTATGATTAAGCAAGTGAACTTACAATTTGCAGTTCTCAGCTCTGAGGTCCAATATACAGAACTTGGAAAAACTAGCCCTATGGGATCATATCAAACTAATTAATACTGATTGGACTAGAGTAGGGGTCCAGATGAATTATTTCTCACAGTAGTATCACAAAAGCCAAGGGAGGAAGAGGAGTGATTGGCAGTGTCTGTTGCAGAGAGGTTAAGTAGGAAAGAGACTAAGAAATAGTAATTGGATTCATCAATTAGGGATTCTGAAGACCTTTAAAATAGGGGTTTCAGTAAAGTTGCTAAATCAGAAGCCAGTTTGGAAGAGGTGAGGAAGTGGGAGACAGTAAATGAAGGTAACTTTTTCCTAGAAGTTTAACTGTGAAAGGGAGGAGAGATAAAGGCCAATTTAAGAAGTGGCAGAGTCAAGTAAAAGGTTTTTCAGGGATGGAGACCTGGTAATTTAACTCAAAAATAATTTGATTTAAACAACTTATATGCTGTGGATATATGTTTGTGGGTACAAAAGTGAAACAGTCCCTACCCTCAAGGAACTTTCATTTTATTTGGTGTTTTTAAGAAGCAGGGACTGAACTGTTGAATGAGGAAGACTGCAGGTGATGAAAGAAGAAAGAATGGTTAAGGGTACTACTCTGGAAACAGACCAGAAGGATGACATCCCAGAGCAAAAGTGGGTTAGGCCTTGGCAAAGAGAATGGCCATATTTTCCTCAAAGACAGAGCAGAAGAAATGCGAATTGGACTGTCTGCACTCATATTTTAAGATGCAGAGGAGAAAGAATAGTTTCCCTTTTCTCAGTAAAATAGAATGGGCTCTTTTTTTGCAGGGGAAGAGCATAGGGAACAACACCATTTTGAGGGGTGTAATAAAGAATTAGGAAAGAATAAAAGGACTACCATGCAGCAGTGAGGGCTTGGTTGAGATTAGAAAACTTTATCATGTAATGGACCTAGTTGTCGTGATTACATATGGTGTTCCTTGAGGAGGTGCAAAGAAGGTGGGCATTGGGAATATTATCAAGAGTTGGGTTTTGGCAAGGCACAAGTATCAGTAGGATGAGGCTAGTGTCAGTTTGAATTGGTCAGTGATGTATGGTCAAGCCTGACTAAAAGAAGGAAATTAAGGCTAGTGCTGGGGTGATATATTGGGAAAACAGAGATAGGGAGGGACTAAAGGTCACAATAATAAGGTTAAGAAATAGATTTGGGTGGAGTGAGGTAGAGACAGAAGGCTAGCAGTAATGAACAGAGGAATTTCAGAGTTTTAAGATACTAAAGTTAATATAGTTATGTGTGATATCTAAATCTAAGATGTGACCATCTCTTTGGGTGGCTGAAGTAAAGTTAGAGGTCATAAGATTTGGGGGAGTTGACTTACTAGGTAGTCAGGGTGTTTGAGAGGATAATTAAATTTTTTTTTTTTTGGCGGGGCAATGGGGGTTAAGTGACTTGCCCATGTTCACACAGCTAGTAAGTGTCAAGTGTCTGAGGCAAATTTGAACTCAAGTCCTCCTGACTCCAGGGCCAGTGCTCTATCCACTGCGCCACCTAGCTGCCCCACTGGACAATTACAATTTTTTTTGAGAGGGCAATTTCTTTTTTTTTTTTAATTTGATAAAATTGTTCTTTAATTATTTGCAAGAAAACAAGTCAGAAATGTCAAACATCATTTTGCTGCATCAAAGAATGCCACTCTAACATTAGGAAGCGAAGGGAATGATCACCATAGGCTACTTTTTTGGGAACCAGGAAAAAAGGAAAACTCAAAGATTTTCAGTTAAATTTATTGTGGGGGGGAGGGGGAGGCTTCCAAGTGAGCACGCACATAGCACAATGATCCATGCCTGGCTCATTCTTTTTTTTTTTTTTTCCTAATATCTCCCCTATAAGCCTGAAGTTCTTTTTTATTTTTATTTTATTTTTGCAGGGCGATGAGGGTTAAGTGACTTGCCCAAGGTCACACAACTAGTGTCATGTGGCTGAGGCCAGATTTGAACTCAGTTTCCCCTGGATCCAGGGCGAGAGGGCAATTTCAATACTGAAATCCCAGAGTATTTTAATGAGGATTGGGATGGAGAGCAAAACGGTGAGCTTGAAACTGAATTTGAAGACTGTACAGGGACCTGAACTAGGTAATATATATGGATGGGGTGAAAGTCAAAAGAAAAGAAGTTTTTGATGGCAAAGAAAAAGTATAGAAGTGGCAGTGAGAAGAAAGAGGTATGCTTATATTCCTTTGTTGTGTTGTGGGGAATGTGAGGAATATTCAGTACTGAGAGTAGCCAGGAATAGAATATGAGAGGAAGAGATCTGTGATGGAGTTTGTTAACAATAAAGGGCACAATGGGATAGAAGAACAAAAGAAGATAAGGATAAGGAAAAAAGGATAGGATTGAGATGGATATGTATGGAGCAGGGAGAAAGGATTTTTGTGTTGGAAGCCATCAACTCAAATAGGGTAAAAGGAGCCTATTTTTCTATTTGTAGAATAGTGGAAGTTTTCCATTTGTAGAATAGGGAAGATCCTATGTTGACTAAACACAGTGTTGTCCTGGAGTTAGCAAATTCTGTGCTGTTGTTGTTCCAATCAGCGGAGAGCTGGGGATTGTGGTTGGCAGGTAAGTGGAATCAGCAGATGCCCAGATACCTTTCTGGGCATCTGGATCAGTGAATATTTGGTATTGAGGTTGAACTCACATTCACTACCTGTAGCTTTATCAAATCAAGACGTTGCGGATCAGACATTCCTAAAAGATAGTGCTCTTGTAGCAAATACTTCTGATCTCTCAGTCCTGGGAACTTCAGGGAATCTAGTACCCTTGATGCCTAGAGGCCCCAAATTAAATGAGTTATTGACAGATTTGACCTGCCTTTAGTGCTTCCCTGGTAAGTTCCATGTGTGGGAAATGCATGGTGATAACTAAATGTTTTTCCTTTTTATACAATTTTTATTTTATTTATTTTTGTTGTTGTTTTTGCAGGGCAATGAGGGTTAAATGACTTGCCCAGGGTCACACAGCTAGTTAAGTGTCAAGTGTCTGAGGCTGGATTTGAACTCGGGTCCTCCTGAATCCAAGGCCAGTGCTTTATCCACTGCGCTACCTAGCTTCCCCTATACAATTTTTATTGGTATTTTTGCTCTTGTCTCCAAATACTCTTTACTTCTGTCTCCAAATATCCCTCCCCTCCATCCTCAGAAAATCATTTCTGGTAACAAAAAACAATGGGGAAGAACAAAAACACAAAACAAAACAGTCCAGTAAAACTTATCAACCATCTCTCCAATGAAGAGAGGGAAATTAAAACATTTTCTCATTTCTTTGAGATGTGAGTTCAGTAGACAGCTTTCGTTTTCTTTTTTTTTTCTTTTCATTTACATTGTTGTAGTTATATGGTCATGCTTATTTCATATTATTTCACATAAATTCCCATACTTCTGTATTTTAATGTTATTTTACATTTATGTATTATGTTTTGTTTATCCATTTCCCCAGTCTATGAGCATTTCCTTTGTTTCTAGTTTCTAGTTTCTTCTTATTCCAAAAAGTGCTTCTATAAATATTGTGGTATATATGGGATCTTCCTATCTTTGACATTCTTGGTTATTGAGATCTCTAGTTCAAAATATAGGTATTTTATGACCGACTTTTTAAAAAAATAAATTTTTATTGATAGATTTTGGTTTTAAATCACATTTTTCTCAGTGTAATCGTTCTCTCCCTATACAGAGAGCCTTTCTTACAATAAAAAGGGGCATGACAGTTTAACAAAACTAACAAAGATTTGAAAAGCTCTGATATATATAGTGTTCCATACTATAGCCCTTTGCTTTTATTATTGTTATCCTTTAGTTTTATCCTAAACTTATCACACCAAATAAGATGAGTATTTCCACATACAAAGCAATAAAAAAGGGGGGAAAAACAAGAAAAAGTACTGAGAATCAGCACCATATACCCATTCTTTTCCCTCTAAGTATGATACAGCAAATTCAGAATGGGGGTGGGTGGGGCAATGAGGGTTAAGTGACTTGCCCAGGGTCACACAGCCAGTAAGTGTCAAGTGTCTGAGGCTGGATTTGAATTCAGGTTCTCCTGGATCCAGGGCCAGTGCTCTATTCACTGTGCCACCTAGCTTCCCCCTAAAATTTTGATATGATGTATTTCTTTTGTCATTATTTTTTTCCTCCCCATTTTGGGGGGAGGGCGGTGAGGCAATTGGGGTTAAATGACTTGCTTAGGGTCACGCAGTTAGTAAGTGTCAACTGTCTGGAGCCGAATTGGAACTCAGGTCCTCCTGACTCCAGGGCTGGTGCTCTATCCACTGCACCACCTAGCTGCCCCCTAACATTTTGAGTTTCAGATTTGTCTTTATCCACTGTGCCACCTAGCCGTGCGCGCATGCCCCCCCCCAGCATCATTTTTAATAGTATTTTATTTTTTCCAATTGCATGTAAAGACAATTTTTAACTTTTTTTTTTTTTTTTTGAGAGGCAATGGGGGTTACGTGACTTGCCCAGGGTCACACAGCTAGTAAGTGTTAAGTGTCTGAGGCCGGCTTTGAACTCAGGTACTCCTGACTCCAGGGCCAGTGCTTTATCCACTGTGCCACGTAGCTGCCCCCTAACATTTATTTTAAATAAGATTTTGAGTTTCAGATTTGTCTCCCTCCTCCCTAAGAGTGTCAACAGTTTGATATAGGTTATATATGTGCATTCATATAAAACATATTTCCATATTACTCATGTTGTAAAAGAAGAAATGGAAATAAAAGGGAAACAACTACCAAAAAAAAGTGGAAAAAAATATTTTGGGGGCAGCTAAGTGGCACAGTGGATAAAACACTGGCCCTGGATTCAGGAGGACCTGAGTTCAAATCCAGCCTCAGACATTTGACACTTGACTACATGTGTGACCCTGGGCAAGTCACTTAACCCTCATTGCCCTGCAAAAAAAAAAAGAAAGAAAATGTTTTGATCTGCATTCAGGTTTCATCAGTTCCTTCTCTGGATATGGATAGTATTTTCCATCATGAGTCTTTTGGAATTGTCTTGGATCATCGTATTGCTGAGAAGAGCTAAGTCAATTATAGGTGATCATCTCAGTGTTGCTGTTACTGTGTACCATATTCTCCTGGTTCTTCTCACTTCACTTGGCATCAGTTCATGAGTCTTTCCAGGTTTTTCTGAAATCCGCCTACTCATCATTTCTTATAGCTTTCCATTATATTCATATCAACTTGTTCAGCCTTCCCCCAATCAATGAGCTTCCCCTCAATTTCCAATTCTTTGCCACCACAAGAAGAGCTGCTAGGGCAGCTAGGTGGCGCAGTGGATAAAGCACTGGCCTTGGATTCAGGAGAACCTGAGTTCAAATCCAGCCTCAGACACTTGACACTTAACTAGCTGTGTGACCCTGTGCAAGTCACTTAACCCTCATTGCCCTGCAAAAACAAAAACAAACACAAACAAAAAAAGAAGAGCTGCTATAAATATTTTTGTACTTGTCCTTTTTCCTTTTTAAAAATCTCTTTGGGATACAGAACTAGCCCTGGTATTACTAGATCAAAGGGTATGCACAGTTTGTCCTTTGGGCATAGTTCCAAATTGTTCTCAAATGATTAGATCAGTTCACAACTCTACCAATTATGCATTAGTATCCCAATTTTCCCATATCTTTTCCAACATTTGTCATTTTCCTTTTCTTTCATATTAGCCAATGTGATAGGTTGTGAGGTGGTAATATTATTCCATTATGGGGGTAGCTAGGTGGTGCAGTGGATAAAGCACCAGCCCTGGATTCAGGAGGACCTGAGTTTAAATTCAGACTCAGATACTTGACATCTACTAGCGGTGTGACCCTGGGCAAGTCACTTAACCCTCATTGCCCTGCAAAAAAACAAAACCAAAAAAAGACAAAAAAATAGTGAGTAAGAGTATTTTTTCGGGGCAGCTAGGTGGCACAGTGGATAGATCACTGGACCTAGAGTCAGGAGGACCTGAGTTCAAATCTGGCCTCGGACTTTTAATACTTACTAGCTGTGTGATCCCGGGCAAGTCACTTAACCCCCGTTGCCTCACCTATATATAATATATATATTAAAAAAAGATATATGTGTGTGTGTATATATATATATTCCATTACATTCCTATACCATAATTTGTTCATCCATTCCCAATATCTGATTCTCATTTCTTTAGTTTCTAGCTTTGCCACTACAAAAGGAACTGTTTGCAAACATTTTTATGCAGATGGACCTGTCCTCTTTCTCTGAACTCTTTGGGGCTTTATACCCAGTAGTGTTATTGTTCAGTCAAATTCAGTGAATTTTGGTGTATAGTTCCAGATTACTCTCCAGAGTGGTAAGATCAATTCAGTTCATCAGCTTTGGAGTATTGTGTTTATGTGTTCTCAGCCTCTTCAAAAATTGTCATTTTTCTTTTTTGTGTTTTTTGACAATCTGATGGCTAGAAGCTGGAACCTCAGTTAATTTACTTTTCATTGTTCTAATTATCAGTGGTTTGAAGCATTTTTTTTTATATGGCTGTTGATAGCTTAGTTTATTCTTTTGAGAACTGTTGGTTCCTAGCCTTTTTGGCCATTTATCTGTTCGGTAATGATTATTTTTCTTATATATTTGACTCAGAAATCTTAGATACCAGACCTCCCCCATCTCCTTTCAGCTTCCTTTTATGCTTTTCTCTTCTTTTCAGCCTTCCCTAGAAAATGTAAGCTCCTTGATAGTAGGAACTGCCTTTCTTTTTGCTTGTGTTTGTATTCCCAAGATTTAATACAGTGCCTGACATAGTAAATGCTTAATAAACGTTTGTTGACAGACAAATAAACCTTATGGTAAAGATTTTCCCCAGTTAATTGTTTCTTTTCTAATTCTAAATGCATTAATTTTGTTTGTGCAAGACCTTTTCAATTTTAGGTAGTGAAACTTGTCCATTTTATCTTATGTGATTCTTGTTTGGTCACGAACTCTTTTTTTTTTTCTTCATAAAGTATTAAAAAAAATGTTTTCCCATTACATGTAAAAATAGTTCTCAACTTTTGTTTATACAAGTTTTCCAATTTCAGATTTTTCTCCCTCCCTTCCCTCTCCCCTAGACAGCCAGTAATCTGATACAGATTATAACATTAAACATATTTCTGCATGTTACATGTTACAAGTGAAAAATCAGGGCAATGAGGAAAAACCTCAAAATAGAAAAACAACACCACCAAAAACAAAAGAAATAGTATGGTTCAATCAGCATCTATACTCCAAAGTTCTTTTTTTTTTTTTCCCTTTTTTTCCTGGATTTGGAGATCCTCTTCCATCATGAGTCCCCTGGAACTCTTCTGTACCATTGCATTGGTGAGAAGAATATAGTCCATCACAGTAGATCAACACTCAATGTTGATGATACTGTGTACAATGTTCTTCTGGTTCTGCTCATCTCACTCATCATCAGCCCATGCAAGACCCTCCAGGTTTCTCTGAACTCCTGCTCATTGTTTCTTACAGCACAATAGTATTCCATTACATTCATATACCACAACTTGTCCAGCCATTCCCCAATTGATGGGCACCCCCTCAACTTACAATTCCTTGACACCACATAAAGAGCAGCTATAAATATTTTTGTACATGTGGGTCCTTTTCCCCTTTCCATGATCTCTTTGGGAAAAAGACCCAAAAGTGGTATTGCTGGGTCAAAAAGTATGCACAGCTTTATAGCCCTTTGGGCATAATTCACGAACTCTCTTTATCTATAAATGTGACAATTTGACTTTTTATATGTAAGTCATGTATGTGTTTGGAAGTTACCTTGGTTTGTATAGTGTGAAATATTGGTTTAAAAGCCATTTCTGTCCAATTGCTTTCCAGTTTTCCTGGTAGTTTTTGTTCAGTAGTGAGTTCTTGCCCCAGTAGTTGGGAGTTTTTGGATTTGTCAAACAGTATACCACTGTTTGCTTCTTATTTCTTGTGTAACCAACTTGTTCCACTGTAGACTTCTCAGTACTTTAACCAGTATCAAATTGCTTCGATTATCACTTTGAAATGTTATTGAGATCTGGTATTAGGCTTTCTTTCATTCTCCTTTTTTCTAGACTTAGCACAGTACCCTATGCTTCATAAATATTTATTATTGATTTCATTATTTCCCTTGAAATTCTTAAACTTGTATTCTTCCTGATGAATTTTGTTAGTCTATTTTTCTGGCTCTACTTTTACTTTATTATTTTTATTTTTATTTTTGGGGGGCAATGAGGGTTAAGTGACTTGCCCAGGGTCACACAGCTAGTAAGTGTCAAGTGTCTGAGGCCAGATTTGAACTCAGGTACTCCTGAATCCAGGGCCGGTGCTTTATCCACTGTGCCACCTAGCTGCCCCTCTATTTTTACTTTAAACCCAAAATTGATAGGAGTAAAAATGTTTCTTTTTTCAAGTGTCATAAATATTCATTATGTTTGTATAGACCCTTAGAGTTTTCAGACTATCTTTACATAGGTTATCTCGTTTAGATTAAATGACACATCATTCAGACTTTCTAGAGGGCAGTCTTTTTTGTGGTGAGATATATCTCAAGATATATCAAGTAGTTTAAACAAATAAAAAATTATTTTAAAAATAGAAACTAAATCCCATATTTTGCATCTTATAAACAGTCCTAGAGAATTTTGGGATTCTTTTTCTTTAAAATGTTTAATTTTTATTGATCTTTTGTTTTTACATTGCATACATATAAATATATACCATATATAAATGAAAGCATACATGTATACACACATGCATACATATATGCATGTATATGTGTATACATATACACATATCTATCTCTGTCTCTCCTTTCCCTACCCAGTGAGCTATCACTTGTAACAAAAAGAGAAGGGGGGGCAGCTAGGTGGCACAGTGGATAGAGCACCGGCCCTGGATTCAGGAGGACCTGAGTTCAAATCCGGCCTCAGACACTAGACACTTACTAGTTGTGTAACCTTGGGCAAGTCACTTAACCCTCTTTGCCCTGCAAAAAAAAACCCCAAACAAACAAACAAGAGAGAGAGAGAGAAGCATTTCAGCAAAAGTAATATATTAGCCAATTGTTATAGTATAAGCAGTGTTCAATACCCCTGTTCCCTCACCACTGCAAAGAAAGAGGATTTTCTAATCTCCTTTTTATGGAGAAATTCAGTTATTATAATTAATGGTGTTCAGTTTGTTTTTCTCTCTTTGCAGGGTTGGGTTATTATTATGTATATTGTTTTCCAGGTTCTGCTTATTTCCTTCTGTATCAGTTCATATAATTCTTCCCATGCTCCTCTGAATTCAGAGACAGACATGATGAGACTGGAACCAAAAGTTTATAGTAGGTAGATCTAGTAAACATAAGAGCAGATTCAAGACAGTACGCCAAGATTTAAAACCTTGGCTCTTATTACAGTTGGCTTTTAAAGGCTCCATGCATAGAACTCAGTGAGAGGGTAATTGGAGATAATTGTTTACTCCCTTTCTCTCAAATTTACACATCATAAAGTCAGAAGGTTCACCTCCTCAAATTCATCAAGGCTCCCTCCTGTGAAATTCTTCCATATGGTTAGTTTCACATAACAATGGCCTAGACCTTCTGTTCTTTCCATAGTCTTAAGCAGTTTCTCTAACATTGATTTGATACTGCATGGTTCATGAAATTAGATTGTTAAAAACTTTAAAAGTGCTGAACTGAAGCATGGGAAGTTCCTTGGCAGTGGTGTATAGGCATCACCATTCTTCCAGTCTGCCATAGTCACAACCTCAGTATTATCCTGGACTTCTCATTTTCTTTCACCCCACATGGCCAGTTATTTAATATTTTTCTTCATTTCTACCTCCACATCTCTTGCTTCTTTCCTTTTATCACTGCTCACTCACTCTGTCACCCCTTAAATAGTGTTGAACCTAATCACCTCTGTCCTAGCCTATGGTAATAGCATCCTTATTGGTTTTCCCTGCCTCAGGTCTCTCTATCCATTTTCTACACAGCCACTGAAGGGAAGTTCCTAAGGCATAGATCTGACCATGTCACTTCTTCACTTAATAAACTCCAATGACTTCCTGTTGCTTCTAGAATCAAATACAAATTCCGCTGGTGTTTAAAGCCCTTCACAAAATGGCTCCAAACTACCTTTCTACCCTTAGTATATATTATTCTCTTTCCTTCATTCTTTGTTCCAGCTAAACTGAACTCCTTTGTGTTCCTCACTCCTAACATTCCATCTCTCATCTACACTCCATTGTATTAGTTATCTTCCATACTGTTTGGGACAAACTGCTTCAGTTTATCCAAATAACTCGAGGAGACCACCAAGTCAAGCAGAGACAGATTTATTACATCCTCATGAGGACGGGCAAAACCCAATTATACATTGAAGTCTTGCAAAGATATGCCCAATCCTCTAGGTTTTTATAGTAATCTTGAAAAGGACTGTCCCCACGTACACTTAGGGTGGATGAGCTCACAATCTAACATCCAATCCTGTCTCATCCAAGGTGTGTACCCGGCTCGTGATCCATGTATGGAGACACGTCCAAGAACAAAGGGGAAAAGGGGAAGAGGTACAAGTCTGAGGAATGTCAAAGAAAGAGGGAGGCAGAAATCACTCCCTTATCTGACTGCAATTTATCATTACAAGGACTGGGATTCTGACATGTGAGAGGGGAGTTTTTTTATTACAGGCCATAAACTAAGGTGTAGCTGGCATGTGGGAACTAAGCAAAAGTAAAGTAAATAGTGCTAATTGGTAGAACTGTGACAAGTAATAAAACTTACTGGGGAACTGGATATCTCCCAGACCCCATCCCCAAAGTTTACAGAACTGTCCCAAGTCCATTATCTCAACAATAAAACTTAAAGAAGACAGTGAGAATTTGACAAGCAATTAACTTTTAGGCAAAGCAAGAGGCTATCTATTGGGGGGGGGCGGGGTTAGGTATCCTTCATACTCCATCCTCAGAGTTTAATCTGACTCAAATCCATAATTGTCCCACACAGTACCCCTACTCTTACTTCAAGGCTTTCTTTGCTCAAGTACCATGGAAGTACCACATGGAAGCTTTCCTGATTTCCCCAGTGGCTAAGTTCCTCTGTATCTCTCCACTTCCCCTCACCTCCACTTCTTGGTATTTATTTTGTAAATATTTATATATGTAAGTTTTCTCCTCTAATAGAAAGTAAGCCCCTTGAGGACAAGAACTTTTTTTGTTTCTCTTTCTTTCTTTCTTTCTTTCTTTCTTTCTTTCTTTCTTTCTTTCTTTCTTTCTTTCTTTCGGTGAGGCAATTGGGGTCAAGTGACTTGCCCAGGGTCACACAACTAGTAAGTTGTCAAGTGTCTGAGGCCGGACTTGAACTCAGGTCCTCCTGACTCCAGGGCTGGTGCTCTATCCACTGGGCCACCTAGCTGCCCCTTTGTTTTTCAATCTTAATAATATTTCATTTTTTTCCAGTTACGTGTAAAGATAGTTTTCAACTTTTGTTTTTATAAGATTCTGAGTTACAAGTTTTTCTCCCTTTCCTTCCCCCTCCCCAAGTCATATTATGAAAGAAGAATCGGAACAAAAGGGAAAAACCTCAAAAAAGAAAAAAAAGTAGAAACAGTATGGTTCAATCTGCATTCAGATTCCACAGTTCTTGTTTCTGGATGTGGAGAGCATTTTCCATCAAGAGTCCTTTGAATTGTCTTGGATCATTGTATTGCTGAAAAGAGCAAAGTCTATCACAGTTGACCATCTCACAATGTTCTCCTCATTCTGCTCACTTCACTTAGTATCAGTCTACTTAAGTCTTTCCCGGTTTTTCTGAAATCTGCCTGCACAATAGTATTTCATTACATTCATATACCACAACTTGTTCAGCCATTCCCCAGTTGATGGAATTCCCTCGATTTCCAATTCTTTGCCACCACAAAAAGAACAGCTATAAATATTTTTGTACATATGGGTGCTTTCCCCTTTTTTTATGATCTCTTTGGGATACAGACCTAGTAGTGGTATTACTGGGTCAAAGGATATGCATAGCCCCATAGCCCTTTAGGCATAGTTCCAAATTGCCCTCCAGAATGGTTGGATCAGTTTACAACTCCACCAACAATGCATTAGTATTCCAATTTTTCTACATCTTTTCTAGCATTTATTATTTTCCTTTTTTGTCATATTAGCCAATCTGATAGGTGTAAGGTGTACCTCAGAGTTGTTTTAATTTGCATTTCTCTAATCAATAGTGACTTAGAACATTTTTTCATATGGCTGTAGATAGTTTTAATTTCTTCATCTGAAAACTTCCTGTCCATATCCTTTGACCATTTCTCAATTGAGAAATGTCTTCTTATAAATTTGATTTAGTTCTCTATATTTTAGAAATGAGGCCTTTAACACTGGCTATAAAAATTGTTTTCCAGCTTTCTGCTTTCCTTCTAATCTTGGCTGCATTGCTTCTGTTTGTACAAAACCTTTTTAATTTAATGTAATCAAAATGATCCATTTTGCATTTCATAATATTCTCTATCTCTTTGGTCATAAATTCTTCTCCTTTCCATAGATCTGAGAGGTAAACTATTCCTTCCTTTTCTAATTTGCCTGTATCACCCTTTATGTTTAAATCATGTACTCATTTTGACCTTATTTTAGTATATGATGTAAGATATTGGTCTATGTCTGGTTTCTGTCCTACTATCTTCCAGTTTTACCAGCAGTTTTTGTCAAATAGTGAGAACTTTAATTTTTGCTTTGGTATCCCCAGCACCTAAGAAATACTTGTTAATTGGTGTCTTGACTTAAATATTCTGCAAAAGTAAATCTCTTTCATTTGGTCCAGAAGAGAGATTCTCAAGCTTTTTTAGGCTTAGAACCACTTTGGCAGGCCAAAGAACCTCCATGGAATCCAGGTCCCTACCTGTTTTAGTTTGTCACTACCAAAACATTCTATAGAACTTTTCATGAGACACTAATTTTTAATCAAATATAAGCAAATTCTTTGATACCATGAAAAAGTATGTGGAGAGATTGCTGATAGGATGATGTACTAGAAAGAATCCCAGACTGGAAGTCAGAATACTTGGGTTCTAGTCTTATCTTTTCTACTACTGACTTTGTGATGTTAGCTAAGTCTGCTTCTTTCTCTGTACTTCATGGTCCTCATTTGTTAAATGAAGATGCTGGATTGGATGATTTCTGAGGTTTCTTTCAGCTCTAAGACTATGGCATTGTGAACATAAATGTTAAAAGAGTATTGTTTCCAGATGATAAATGACCATATGCTTTAGAGCTTATAAAAAATTCACTTTCAAAGTTATTAATCACTAGAAATAACTTGATAAGCTTTTACAGTGTCTGTATTCTAAAATATTGCTGTATCTTATTTTTGCCCCTTTCATAACAGCCTTTTATTATTTCCTAGTTACATGTAAAGATAGTTTTCAACATTTGTTTTTATAAGATTTCTAGTTTCAAATTTTTCTCCCTCCCCTACTGCCCAAGGCGGCAAGAAATCTGATATCAGTTATATATGTACAATCACATTAAACATATTTCTGCATTAGTCATGCTGTGTAAGAAGAATCAGCAGAAAGGAAAAACCTCAAAAAAGAAAAACAAAAAAATAGAAGTAGTATGGTTCAGTCTGCATCTATATTCCATAGTTCTTTTTTTCTGGATTTGGAGAGCATTTTGGACCATCTTGGACCATTGTATTGCTGAGAAGAGTCAAATCTATCACAGTTAAACACACAATGTTGTTGATACTGTGTACAGTGTTCTCCTGGTTCTGCTCATTTCAATCAGCATGAGTCCCATTGAGAAAGAAAGAAAAACAAAATCCCTGTTACAAACCTGTAGTCCAGGAAAACAAATTTTCACATTGGCTAGGTCTAAAAAAGATAACCCCCAACTAGACCCAGAGTATGTCTCATTCTGTACTCTTAAGTCTTTTACCTCAGGAGGTGAGTAGCTTGTTTTATCATTGTTGCTCTGGAATCATTGCTGGTCTTTATGATCATCAGAGCTCCTAAGTCAGAGTTGTTTGATTTTATAATATTGTTGTCTTTGTATAAGTTGTTCTTCTGGTTCTATTCATTTCACTTTATTAATCCATACAAATCTCTCAGCTTTCTCAGAAACCATTCTCTTCATCTTTTCTTTTAGCACAATTATCCCATCATATTGATATATCATAACTTGTTCAGTCATTCCGAATTTCTGAGTATCCTCTGAGTTTTCATTTGTTTTCCACTAAAAAAGAGCTACATCCTTAGAGTTGTTTTTTTTAATTAAAACTAATCTCTTCCTTAATCTAGTTTCTCAATTTCCCCTTTTCCATTTTCCTTTCCCTCCTTTTTTCTCTGTTGAGTGAAATGTAATTCTGTACCCTTAGTGTGTGTATGTTGTGCGTGTGTGTGTGTTTATTTATTCTTTTATCAGTTCACATGAGAGTGAAATTCAGGTATTGGCCTTTCCCCTCATCTTCACTTCTTTGTAGAGACTTCTTTTCCACACTAATTATGTAACATAATTTTTCCTAACAATAGCATCTACCTCCCAGGGTTTTTGTGAGGGTCAAATGAGGTAACATTTGTAAATT
The DNA here is from genome assembly GCF_019393635.1 of Dromiciops gliroides. Classification (NCBI taxonomy): domain Eukaryota; kingdom Metazoa; phylum Chordata; class Mammalia; order Microbiotheria; family Microbiotheriidae; genus Dromiciops; species Dromiciops gliroides. Next base: position 460,540,768 of record NC_057862.1, on the reverse strand, counting down.
GATTAGCAAAGTGTCAAGTACATAGTAGGCACTATATAAATATTATGTAGGTATCATTACTGCCACTACTACTACTCCTACTGCTGCTGCTGTTCTACCACCATCATTACTACTACTACCAACACCACTACTATTTTGACCAGCACCACCATCCTTTTCAGCCATCACCTCCCATGTATTTCTTATCCTCTTTATTTTTCTTCTTTTTAAGATCATTAAGACATGACCATCACTCCCAAGCCTTCTGTTTAGTGAGATTCCTTCTTTTTTTTCTGATAAAAGTATTTTATTTTTTTCCAGTTACTAGATTCCTTCTATGACAATTAATGATAATAGGGTTCAAAGGGGACCACATACATCATCTCCCCAAATAAGAATGTAAACAGTTCTTATCTTTATGTAGGCCCTTAAGACTGTTCACGTTTACCTTTTTATGTTTTTCATGACTCCTATGTTTGAACTTGGTAGTTCATACATAGCTCAGGTCTTTAATCAGAAATGCTTGAAAGTCCTCTATTTCATTAAAGATTTGGTTTCTCTCTGTAAGGTAAGTTATTCTTGGTTCTAAGCCTATATATCCTTTGCCTTCTGGAAAATTATATGCCAGGCTCTCCACTTCCATATAGTGGTGGCTGCTAAATCATGTGTGATCCTTAACTGTGGCTCTGCAGCACTTGAATTCTTTCTTTCTGGTTGTTTGCATTATTTTCACTTTGACTTGGAATTTTGGGAGTTTTTATTTTGGCGTTTCAGGAGGTGACCAGGGAATTCTTCCTCTTTGCACCTTGCTCTCTGGTTCTAAGAGCTCTGGGCAATTTTCTTGTTTGATTTATTGAAATAAAACGTCTAGGCCTCTCCCCCCTCCCCTCCTTTTTTTTTTTTTTTTTTGGTGGGGCAATGAGGGTTAAGTGATTTGCCTAGGGTCACACAGCTAATAAGTGTCAGGTGTCTGAGGCTAGATTTGAACTCAGGTCCTCCTGAATCCTGGGCCTGTGCTTTATCCACTGTGCCACCTAGCTGCCCCTTGTCTTGGCTTTCAAGTAGTCCAATGATTTTTTTCTCCTCAGTCTATTTTCTAGGTGTGTCATTTTTCTTTCCTTTTTTTCAGTCTTTTTGTTTTGTTTCAATGTTTTTGTCTCTAATGAAGCCATTAACTTCTTTTTGGTCCATTCTAGTTTTCTGGGGGTTGGTTATTTGGGGCAACGTTAGCTTTTAACTCCCTTTCTGATTTTATCTTTCATAGCTTTTTGGTTCTTTTCTAATTTTTTCCTTTAGTGTTCCATTATTATTATTATTATTATTATTATTATTATTATTATTATTATTATTATTGGGCAATGAGGGTTAAGTGACTTGCCCAGGGTCACACAGCTAGTGTCAAGTGTCTGAGGTCAGATTTGAGCTCACTTTCTCCTGAATCCAGGGCTGGTACTTTATTCACAGTGCCATCTAGCTGCCCCCTTCCATATTATTTATAAAAACATTTTTACTTTTTAAAAACAAAGCAAAGCAAAACAAAAAACAAAGTTCCTACTTTTCCTCTCTTCTATGATTTTTAAGTTGAATTTGTGCCTAGTCTATCTTTTTTGTTTTTGTTTTTTGAGGCTTTATTTGTAGATATTTTGAAACCATTCTCTTCTTCTGGGTTTTTGTCTTGAACATCCTTGTCACCATAATAGTACTTTATGGAGGAATTCTTTTTTTGTTTGCTCATTCTTCTAGCCTTTTTTTTTTTACTTTGGACTTAATGGTAGGGCCAGCCTCTGTACTTCTATTATAATTATGAAAATGATAGAATTCAAAATAAGAGTAAAGGAACCAAGATATTTCTATGAGAAAAGCAAATCTGTGGCCTATATCTCAGCAGTTAGAACATTTTTACTTTTGAAATCAATAAATATTTGTTAAGCACTTACTGTGTGTTAGGAGGTGGATATACAAAGACAAAACTGAAAGCCCCTACTCTTAGAAGCTTACATTCTATAGGGGAGATAACATGTATAGATAGAAGTATGTACAAAATAAAAACAAGATACAGGCACTTCATCTACAATTTAACATATACATTCCTAAAAATCACAGGGCACAACACTCAAAAAACTTCCTCAAATCAAGAAGTAGGGCCAGAGTTCAGGGACCCAGGGAGGTTATAGCAGAAAGTGGTGGCAGAAGGGAAATATATGAGTTCAGACTGCTCACAGGTTCCTACTGCAACAGAAGATATGCAATAAATATGGTACTTTACCCTTCACAGAAAAAAGTGCATATAAGCAAAAGTGAAATTTGAGTAATGCTCAAGTTGTTTCCCAAATTTCTGTTTTCAAAAATAGTGTTACAGCAGAACTTACTGGAATTGCTGTTTTTCTTTTGAGGCATTAGCATCTGAGGCTGGGGAGAATCAGGAAAAACCTCATATAGGAGGTGATAGGGCTGTGGTTTTGAAGGAAATTAAGGACTGTAAGAACTGGATGTGAGGAGTAAGTACATTCCAGGAAGGGGGAGATATCACATGTAAAGGTGCTGAGATGGGAAGATGAATTGACCCATCTGAGGAACAGCAAGGACAGAAAACAGTAAACACTTAATATTGTGGAAATTTTAAAGCTATTTCACTACAAATTCAGCATGTCAGCATGGAAAAATGAGAAAATAGAAATCAGAAATAAAAGAATATCGTATAGCTTTCCTATAAATACATTAAGGATTCCAAAGCACTTTATTATGTACATAAAAGAAGAAAAAAGACTGAATAGATCATTTTAAAAAATAATAAACACGAATATATTTTAAGTCTAAGTGAATAAAGTAGAATTTCTGAAATCAGCCTAATACAGTGAAAACATTTTTTCCTTATTGAAACTAGAGGGTTTTTTAGAAGCACCAAAAGTGGCTAATATAAAGGGTGACATTTAACTAAGGTAATTCCTGTGTGAGAAAATAATGGGATTTTGGGACTCCCCAGAGGGCCCCCCCACCCCCCCAGCCTGGCCTGATCTTTCTTATGTACCCTTTAACCCATCCCTGCCCACAAAGATCTAGTAGCATTCTAATGGGGGAGACACATAAATAACAATAAATATAGTATAGGTGTAAGGTAATCTCAAAGAGGAAGGCACTAATAACTAGGGGGACCCAGAAAAAGGGCTCTTCCATGGCTTGAGACCAATTCATATTTTTCTTGGAAACTTTGGATGTAGGAATTTTGACTTTTCTGTCTTCTCCTGAGTATGTATTTTGATCTTCCTTGTCACCATAGTAACTTTTTATTGTCAGATTTTTTTTTCCTGTTGTTTGCTCATTTTCCCAGTCTATTTCTTGACTTTTAACTCTTTGTTAAAATGGGGCCCTGCTTCTAGTGTGGAAGGTTCATTGTCCCAAGCTTCAGGATTTTTGTATAGCTGTTTTCAGAGATACTTTTAGGGACCTGTAAGTTTTCAATTATTCCAAGAAGGTATAATCTAAGGAGAGGTGTGCTTACTACTCTTTTGGTCTGTGCTCTGGTGTGTGAGTCAGCACTAGCATTCTTTTCTGCCCTGGAATTGTGATATGGTTCTCTGCTTCACTGAAGCTGCAAGCTCTAGTGTGTTAGTGCTTCCTCTTGTCATGGGAGTGCCACCCAGGATTGCAACCCAGATCCAAGTATGGGGAAAGTAAAAGAGCCCTGCCCCCAGTGCCAGCAAAGAGACCCCTGTAGTCTTCTTCTGATCAGCTTTTTGTTTGTTTTGCAGGGCAATGAGGGTTAAGTTGCCGAGGGTCACACAGCTAGTAAGTGTCAAGTGTCTGAGGTCAAATTTGAACTCAGGTCCTCCTGAATCCAGGGCCAGTGCTTTATCCACTGCACCATCTAGCTGCTCCCATGATCAGTTTTTTGACCCCTTTACCTTCTGTGGACTGCGTGTTCCAGAAGCTGCTGTTGCTGCTGATTCAGAGGCTTCCAAAACCTCCTGGTTTGCTGGGGTGGGTTCTGTGCTGTCTTGGCCTGCACTGGACTGTGCTCTACTCTCACCCCAGTACAACAGACCTTTCCTGCTGACCTAAGTTGTCTTTGGCTGGAAAATTATTTCACCCTGTCCTTTTGTGGGTTCTGCCATTCTAGGAATTGTTTTAATGACATTATTTAAAGGTGTCCAGAGGGATTTTGGAGAAATCTTTTCTCATCCATCTTGGCTCTGCCTCTCTCTTGCTTCTGTTTTTCCATACCTTTCCTTATTCTGATATGCTTTACTTTTGTTTTCATTTATCAAGGTAATCATTCTTCCCTTAAAGTCTAGCTCCTAGAAGCCTTTCTCAATTAATTTATGCCCTAAACATAAAAGGCTAATATATACGAGAAAGGAATATGTCATGATCAGTTACCCTGGTGTAGTAGGATTTGTCAGGGGATTGGGGTTTGAACATGGATCTGCCACTTTGTGCTTTGTGACCCAAGTCAGGAAGATTAAGATCTTTTTGGGCCTCACTTGTCAAATGAAAAGTTTGGACTTGACCTTTAAGATTCCTTCTGGTTCTGAATCTATGATTCCATGAATGAAATTATAGCAGTCACTTGATTAATTACTCAAACCTCTTCTGAATTTTAGGTTCTGCTACAATGGAATTAAGTGATGCAAATTTGCAAACTCTAACAGAGTATTTAAAGAAAACGCTTGATCCTGATCCTGCTATCAGACGTCCAGGTAAAATTCAATCTACTTTGCTTACAAATGCCGCCCCAATATTGACTTTTGCTTTTAGCCAATATTATTGAGTGAATTCTACGTATCTCCTTATTGCCTTTTACTTTTATTTTCATTCTCAATATTTAAACTTTGCTTGTTGGATCTTTGAAGTGGAAAGGTGTTAGCTTAAATCTGAGAGTATATCTTTATAAATGGTGTTTTACTTTGTTCTTTCTTTTTTTTTTTTTAATTCCCTGGTTGAAACTTGTCCATTTTGGAGAGAGAGAAATTAAGGCACAGAAATTAAATTTAATTCCTTGAAAGCAAGTCATTAAATTTCTGATGAAGTATGGGACTCAAATACAGTAGGGTCACCTACAACATTATATTAAATCTAATAAACTTCTTTTAAGGCTCAAATTTTAAAAACATAGTGATTGGGGGGCAGCTAGATGGCGCAGTGGATAAAAGCACCGGCCCTGGATTCAGGAGTATCTGAGTTCAAATCCGGCCTCAGACACCTGACACTTAGTAGCTGTGTGACCCTGGGCAAGTCACTTAACCCCAATTGCCTCACCAAAAAATCCAAAAAACAACAACAAAAAAATAGTGATTGACTATTTCCTACTAAATTAATCTAATGTTTATTAGAAATGTTAAAAGTCCAAATTGTGTAAGCCTTTATATAATGTGATTTTATATATCACAGTAATATGATGGAATATATAACTTACTTTTCTTCCAATATGTTTTTGAGGTTGTCTCTGGATCCATAAGGGGATTCCCTAAAAGTATAGACTGGCTAATTGGTGGCATAGGATCACTGAACATTAAGGCTGCCTGGTTTTTAAAGGGAGTCTTACCTGACATGTATTTTTTTTTAAGTGTTAAATATTTATATGACTACAATATACTAAGACTTTCAGAAAACCTTTGACAAAGTCCTTCAGATTACAGTTATTTTAGTTAGGAAATATTTTGTCCTAGTTGGGGAATTGTCTTATGGAAAATAATGAATAGGAGTCAACTGGTGCTTCTCCAAGTGGAGAATTTATCCAGAATATTTCTTATGAACTGAACTTACTTAATATCTTTGTAAGTGGTTTCGAAGAAGCAGCTCATGGTGAAGTTTCCACATTTTCAAATGTTCCTAAACTCTTCTTGAGTAGTAAAACACTAAGCTGATAGATATATATATTACACAGACATATGTCGCTCTTTTGGTGGCTATGTAAGGGGGTTAAAAAAAAGTGACAAATTTATTTGTGGGCATGTTTAAGGTAATGAATGTTAAAAGAAATAATTGAAATTGTACTTATAAGAATGAAAAACTTGGCATGAGTTCAGACCAGCACTTAGTGGGATGATCTGATATATGGTCTACTCTTATTTCTATTGGTCATGCCTGAAGAAAAATAAGTGGAAATTGAGAAGATGGAGAAAAGGGCATATTTACATGAGCAGAGGGGGAAGATTCATATGAGTAATGTAAAGGTAGTAGAAAGGTTGCTATCTGTATTGTAACGATTGGAATGACGCCACCTGCTGGAGACTTACTGTAGAAGAGTTCCTCCCATGAAGCGAAGGTCTTTGAAGGCAAGACCAGGAGTCTTTTCTTTGGCATCAGGAAGTGACGCTGGCGAGTGGGAGGAAGAAGGAAGAGAGTAGCGCTCTGTCTGATGCTCTTTCCTGGGGACACTGGCAGAGAAGGGAGCTAGAAACGTGTTCTCCCTTTAATAGATGAATGTAGGCCTTTCTCTCTCTTTACCAAATTCTTATTCTCCTTAATAAATGCTTAAAAGCCTAACTCTTACTAAAGCTTATAATTTATTGGCGACCACTCATTAGATATTTTAGAAAGACTAGCTAGAATTTTAGCCCTTAACAGTATAAACACTGAAAGGATTGAGCCCCATAAATCTAGAAAAAGGAATGCAGAGAGGATGTGTGGTTCAGTTCTAAAAGATCATGAATGTTCTACATAAGAGTGAATACAGACTTTTTTTGGGGGGGGTAAGGCAATTGGGGTTAAGCGACTTGCCTAAGGTTACACAGCTAGTAAGTGTTAAGTGTCTGAGGTTGGATTTGAACTCAGGTCCTCCTGACTCCAGGGCCGGTGCTCTATCCACTGCACCACCTAGCTGCCCCGAATACAGACTTATTAAAGTAAATCTTGGAATATCATGAAAAGAGAAAACCCCAAGAAATTTGGAAGAGGTAGGAAATATTAAAGAACACATTGCTTTAAAGAATGGCCAAAAAAAAATAGCAACTCTTTACTTCATATGGAGTGAAAACTTAAAGAGATTCAAAAAGGGTTTAGGTAAATTAATTGATCATAAATGCAATATATTATATCTGGAAAGCAAATTAGAGACCATATATTACCAACATGGGGTAGCAAAAACAATGTGGGACTAAAAGTCATTACCTGTGTTCTAGTTTGACGTATATGACTAGAACACAGCTAGGTGTTCTAGGTGGAGCAGTGGATAATGCACCAGACCTGGAGTCTAGAAGACCAGTCTTCCTGAGTAGGAGCTGGAGTGGGAAATGGCAAACCACTCCAATATCTTCACTAAGAGAGGACTCAACTGAAATGATTCAACAAGTGTTCTTTCTAGGCCTAGCTCTGCAACTTACTTGTGATTTTTAGCAAAATTCAGTTCACTTTGCTGTACCCAATTTTTTCTTCTTTAAAACATATACCCAGGGGCAGCTAGATGGCGCAGTGGATAGAGCACCGGCCCTGGAGTCAGGAGTACCTGAGTTCAAATCCGACCTCAGACACTTAACACTTACTAGCTGTGTGACCCTGGGCAAGTCACTTAACCCCAATTGCCTCACTAAAAAAAAAAAATTAAAAAAAAAAGACATATACCCCATTGTATTAAGGATGAAATGAGGTAATAGAAATATTTTTAATCATAAAATTTTTTATTATTTTCCAGTTACATGTAAAGTTAGTTTTCAACATTTGTTTTTATAAGATTTTGAGTTACAAATGTTTCTCCTTCCCTCCCCCCTTCTCAAGACAGAAAGCAATCTGATATAGGTTATATATGTACAATCACATTAAACATATTGTGAAAGAAGAATCAGAATGAAAGGGGAAAAATCTCAAAAAAAGAAAAAACAGCAGCAAAAGTGGAAACAGTACAATTCAATCTGCATTCAGATTCCACAGTTTTTTTTTTTTTCTGGATTTGGAGATCATTTTCCATCATAATTCTTTTGGAATTGTCTTAGATCATTGTATTGCTGAGAAGAGCTAAGTTTTGGTGATATATATTAAAAGTACATTTAGAACTGCAAGTCACTGTATATATATTAGGTAGTTGTATCATGTAGTTTATTCCCTTCATTTTATACATGAGGGAAAATAGACCTAATAGATTTGTCTTGTATTATAATGGAAAACTAGAATGCTTGGGATTATGCTTTTAACATTTGGAGGTCTTTGAGAACCTCAGTCAGATTAAGGACATCTGACTTAGGTAGTTTTGATTAGATTTGTCCATTCTTAACTTTGAAATTGAAATCTTTAAATTTTTGTTTCTTGTATATTAAAGTGAAAGAATTTTGATATTTAATAAGATTTGGCATTCTCTAAAAATTATATTATTTTACAGCTGAGAAATTCCTCGAGTCTGTTGAAGGAAATCAAAATTACCCATTGTTGCTTTTAACATTGCTGGAGAAATCTCAAGATAATGTCATCAAAGTGTGTGCCTCAGTAACATTCAAGAACTACATCAAAAGGAACTGGAGAATTGTAGGTATTTTAGTAAATATAATTTTTGAACTTTCATCTTTCCTGTAAAGTTATAGGACCTTTGTACGCAATATTTACAAAATATTGGTTAACACAAATTAAATAGAAACTTTTGGACTTTTGGAATAAGACTGTTTCAAAACCCCTTTTCCTCATTGTTTACTTGAACAATTTTTATAGATTTGAATTCCTTGGTAATGGCTAAGTTTTTATATTTTTATTTATCTCATCTCCATTAATTTCAACTGTTAGAACCTTTGAATTAAGTGATGTTGCTTTAAAAAATATATATTTATCCTATTTGTTTTATTGTTATAATAAATATTTGTCATATAAATATATTGTTATAATAAATTCTGCATGTTAGCTTCAGATCTTTTTTTGTATGCATATCTTCATTTAAACTTTTGTTCTGCGCATTTAAATTTTTTTTTCAATGACCCTTTTTCTTTTTAGTGCTGTTATTTATTTGATTTTATAAATTTAATCGTGTGATAAAGATGCCTTGTCAAGAAGAAACAATGGTATTTTTAATGGCCTGAATGTACAATAAGAGTTATTTCTGTGTCTTGGACTAAAATTATGAGATGATGCATAAATGGAATAAAGCTAACCAAATGAAGAACAAATCTCATCACGGAGAAAAGGCTTTTTATATAATGGCAAAATAATTTTATTTATTCCTAGGAGTTCTTCATAATGGCAGCCAGCCCCTGTATTTTGGAATGTAAAAATACTCATAACTACATAAAAGATATATGTAGTTGTTTGTGGCTATAGGTTTTAAAACTACCCCAGAATTTTAAATTATGAAACAGGTTTAATGATTTGTTCTCACTTTTTCACTCTTCTCTGGAGTAAAGAAACAAGCAGTTTCCTCGTAGGGATAGTAGCAATGATATTACAGATAAGATTAATTGGGTGTCAGAAATGAATTTATTCCATATAGGAATTCTTCAAGCTTACTGTTTAGAGCACATTTATTTAGCAAGCTACTTATTTTCCAGACAGTAAATTAGAAAATGTTATCTTATTAACCACATGCCAGTATTTGTGTGTGTGTATTTTTCATGTATGTATGTATATGTATATATCTACATATATATGCATTTGATGGATGTAGCTTTTTTTCTAATACTGAAAAGAAATAGGATTGCTCAGCACATCTCCCTACTTCCACTCAAGAAACTGTACCTATCCTTTACAGTCTGTATAGCTCAATTATCAGAAAATTTCATAGCTTCCCTTGCTAAGGGTATATTATTTTTCTTAATGATTAAGAACTTTTTGGAGGGAATTTTTTTTTTAATTTAAAATACCAAAACCCACTAACATTTTTATATAGAACACAAAAACAGATTTCTATATGAAACTGAATTTTTGAAAAAAGTATATAAGTTGTACATGTTACTTTGAAAACTGTTTGGCTTATCTTTGTATCCTTCTGAATTCTTTCAGTATATTCTTGTGTTTATTTTGAAAAATGTTGTGTCCCTCTTTTTCTTGGCTAGCTCTCCATCCTGACATTCCCTCTTCCCCACATTAAAAATAGGAGAAAGAAAAAAATGCCTTTGTGAACAATAATCAAGGAAAATAAATTGTCACAGTGGACATGTCCAAAATGTGAGAAATCATTATTAATAATCAGTATTTAAGGGGACCCAGAGAGCTCCCCTATTTAGTCTTCTTTTCCCTCCACCCAAAGATAAGCTCTCCTAGAGAGATTCTTTCAAATCTTATCTAGGTTAACACCACCCCAACCCCAAGCTCACAAAAGGATCCTTAGGTGGAGACAGATTCTTTTGTCTAGATAAGCTGGAGTACTTTACTGATGAGATGTAGCCTGCATGAACCAGTTCTCAGTGGAAACCATTGTGTCAGCTTGGGTGGGGGGTTCTCTACATGTCAACTTCACTTCCTTTTAATATAATGCACCTCCAAATGAAACCGTTATACTTGATTGATGTATAATGACCCGCCTTTTATCAAAAAGGAATAAAAAACCTGGACAGTTTGCCATGCACTCTATTGGGAGACATTTGATCAATCTCTTACTGATAGAGATTTATAAATTGATAATAAGCTTAACTCAAAATCTGTGTCTATTACAATTATTTTAACTATCTTCAAAAGGTGTGCCTCTTTGTGTTCCTTATGTCCATTACTTCTCTGTCAGGGAAGAGTAACATGCTTCATTATACATAGATCCTCTGGGGACACAATTAGTTGATTGATCGTTGCATTGATTAACTCTCTTAAAGTCAAAGTTTGTTTTTTTTTGAAAGTCAATCTATATTTTAAGTTTTTATATTACAAATGATATTTATATTACAAATGATAATGTGGCTAATACTACATCAAAGACAGTTTCCAAAATTCATAGTCACAGATTTTTTTTTTCAAAGCCAATCCCTTTATTGTTTAGGTGAAGAAACTGAGGTTAAGCTTGTCCGAGGTCACACAGGTAGGGTCAGTAATGGAGCTGGGATTCAAAAAGTTTTTTTTTTAATAATATTTTTGTTCATGTATAAATTGTTCTCCTTGTTCTCTTCACTTTATTTTAGTTCATAATACTCAGGATCTTCAGAAATTTTCTTTTTTTGGTAATTTCTTGTGGTTCAACAATATTATTACAGTGATAGGCCACAGTTTGTTCAGCCATTTGTCTTGAGATCTAAGGCAATTCCTTATATTCTGGTTCTTTAAAAATAATTTTTTTTGCCTTTTTGGATACTTTAGAATAATAAGGGAGTTTGTTTTGCTTCCCAATATTCCCTTCCTGCTTTTATTCTCCCTCTTAATTTCCCCCACTCATATCCTACTTGTTTTCCTCTACCAAATTATGTTGTTTGGTTTTTTGGGGGGGGGGCGGGGGAGCAATGAGGGTTAAGTGGCTTGCCCAGGGTGTCACAGCTAGTAAGTGTCAAGTGTCTGAGGTCGGATTTGAATTCAGGTCCTTGTGAATCCAGAGCCTGTGCTTTATCCACTGCACAAATGAGCTGCTGGGGGGGGGGGGCGCCCCCCACAGTTATGCTTTCAACCCTCCTCTGTCCTTTTCATATAAGAATTAAGTTCATTTGCTCACTTGCCTCTACCCCTTTCTCCATACTCTTTTCATACATCTCAAGTATGAGAAATATTAAGTTCTAACCACTTTGTCTTTCTGCACTAGTGAATTCCTTTTACCCTCCCTTCTCTTTCCTCTTTTCAAACTCTGAACAGAACCAATCTACCCCCAGAACCTGTTTTTCTTATTTAACTCAACACCCTTTGGCGACATGATGGTTCTAAAGAAATAATGTTAGCACTCCATAGCATTCCAGTCATCCAGCTCTGTCTAGGTCTGGAATTCCAAGAAATTCTCTTATAAAATGTCTTTGGGCAGCTAGGTGGCATAGTGGATAAAGCACTGGCCCTGGATTCAGGAGTACTTGAGTTCAAATCCAGCCTCAGACACTTGACATTTACTTGCTGTGTGACCCTGGACAAGTCACTTAACCCCCATTGCCCCGCAAAAAAACCCAACCAAACAAACAAAAATGTCTTTGATGCCTTAGATCAGGATGAGATGAAACATTCATTTGGTTTAGATTTGGATTATGGTTTGAAATGAACTAACTTCCATATTTTTAAACTTTTGTCTTCATTTCACTACTGCAACGCACATGAGGTGAAGTAGGAAGGATACAGACCTTTTGAGCAAATAAATGTGCAGGCAAGCATACTATGCTTTAATATCTTGACCGGCATATTTTTATGTTAGAACTATTAATACTTTATATTCAAGACTCACTGAAATGACAGAGAAACCCACTTGTAACATCAGGTTAATGATGAAAAATGAAATTGAATATTCTACAACCACTGTTTGAGCTCCAGTGGTGTTGGGGTTTTTTGTTTGTTTTTGACTGCTTGCTTCCCATTGCCATGTTGTATGGTTTCCTGCATTGGTAGCAAAATCTTACTCCTGTAGCACTAACTCTCCCTGTGACATCTTTAGTAATATTATGTTTTCATGGAGTTATTTGTTTCTAATGGTCGGCAGGCCCTTTTGAGATGTATATCCCAGAAAATTAGTAGTTTAAAAGTCAGTCAGTAAGCATTTATTAATTGTCAGCAGCTGGGGAAAGGCAAAAGACACTTAAGAACCTCACAGTCTAATGAGGAGACAGTATGAAAACAATCATTTACAGACAAGATACATATAGCATAAATTGAAACTAATCAATAGAGGGAAAGTATTAGAATTAAGAAAGATGGAGAAAAGTTTCTTATACAAGATAGGATTTTAGATGGTACTTGAAACCAGGGACAGTATTCCATGCATGGGGAACAGTAAGTGAAAATGGCCAGTCACCAGATCACAGAGTATGTTGGAGGTTAGGTGTAAGGAAACTAGATAGGGGGCAGGTAAAGGTCTTTTGAGTGCCAAACAAACAATTTTATATTTCATATGGAGGTGATAGGGAGCCAACAGTTTATCAAATTGAGTGAAATGGTTAAATGTGTTTTAGGAAGATTTTATAGCTGAGTGGAAGATAAAATGGAATGAAGGTAGGGAGACCAACCAGCAGTCTATTGTGATAGTCTAGTCATGAACTGATGATGCTCCACCAGGGTGGTAGCAGTGTCAGAGGGGAGAAGAGAATATATAGGGGAGATGTTATGAAGGTAGGACTTGGCAACAGATTGGATTTAGTGTTTGAAAGAGTAAAGAATGAAGGATGACACCTAGGTTGTGGGCCTGGGTGATTGGGAGGGTGATAGTGCCCTCAACAATAATAGGGAAGTTAGTTCAGAAGGCAGAAGATTTTTTGGGGAAAGATTACAAGTTCAGTTTTGTACATGTTGAATTTAAGAGGACTAGAGGACATGCATTTTGAGGTGTCTGATAGGCAGTTGGAAATGTGAAAGGTCAGGATGAGTTTAGTGCTACATAAGTAGATCTGAGAATCATGAGCATAGATGGAGATGATAATTGAAACCATGATGAGATCACCAAGTGAAATAGTTGAGAGGGAGAAGGACAGAGGACAGAGCCTTGGAGGCACCCACCTTTAGTGGGCATGACTTGGATGGATATCTAGCAAAGGAAACTGAGAGGGAGGGGTCAGACAGGTAGGAGAACCAGGAGAGAATATTGTCACCAGAACCTTGAAGTAGGAGATTATCAATGAGAAAAGGGTGATTGATGGTGTCAGAAGTGACAGAGTTCAGGAAGGATGGAGATTGAGAAAAGGCCATCAGCTTTGCAATTAAGAGATCAGTAGTAACTTTGGAGAGCATAGTTTCAGTTGAATGGCAAGGTCGGAAGCCTGACTAGAGAATTAAGAAGGGGGAGTGAGAGGAGAGGAAGTAGAGATACCTATTGTAGATGGTCTTCTTAAGTGAGGAGTTTAACCATGATAGGGAATAGAAATATAGGAAAATAGCTATGCAATGAAATGTGTAATAATAGTATAGGTGGATCAAGTTAGGTATTTTTAAGGATGGTGGGGAGAGACACATAAACATGTTTATAGGCAGTAGGGAAGCTGCTAGTAGACAGGGAGAGAATGAAGACAAGTGAGAGGACAGGCATAATGGAGGGGAGGGGGCAATCTGCTGAACACGATAGGAAGGAATGGAATGGAATCACTTGTGCACGTAGAGAAAGTAGAAAGCCTGCCTGCCTGATTAAGTAAGAGTATAAGGCATCTGAGTAACATGAGATGAGGAGGAAGGGGAGAAGAAAGAGCTCTGGACAAATGACATCAAAATTTTTTCCCCGTTAAAATATGAGGCAAAGTTCTTAGCTGAGAGGATGGGGGGAGGGGAGAGCCTTGGAAAGTTTGAGGAGAGATGAAAAAACTTGGTAAGTGGGATTGTGAGTTAATTGGGGAAGTGTAAAAGGATTGCCTTGTTATAATAAGGTCCCTTTTGAGGTTATGTAATAACATAAATTTGTAGTGGACCCAGTAAACATGGTTTTCTGATTTTTTTTCCCCCCCTAGCTTCAGCAGCATATTTGTAGGAGCAAAGGCAGCAGGTGGTGTGGGAGTGGTCTTATCCCAGGGTGAGGATTGATGGGGCAAGAATGGCAATATGATAAAGGAATCAGGGACTCAGAACACAGTTAAATCTGTTTACCAAGGAGTCAGGATTTGGAAAAAAGGAGAGTATAGCTAATGGAGAGGAGATGGCATGGAAAAGAACTGGTAGATTCAGGGATTGGAGGTCATGGTGAAGACAAGACAAAGAACAAGGTTTACGGGTTGTAAGACAGGCAGAATGACAGTAGATTTTCACCAGATAAGGGAATAAGTGGAAATGCTGTATTTCTGAGGATGGCAAGATCACATGGGTATGACCGACCATCTTTATGTGTGGCTAATGAGTTAAGTTGATGAACTGTGAGAGATGTGAGCATGTTTGAGAGAATATCCATATGTGTGTTGAAGTTGCCTATGATGAGGGCTGGAGTTGGAAGGGAGAGAAAAAATTGTGATCCAGGTACAGAACTTGAAAGAAGAATATTCTGGAGGTCCATAACACCAGCTACCAGGATTTTGATTAGGTGGATTGTGTGGACCTCAAAAGAGAAGAGATTACTGAATTTATGATGATAGAGGGTTAACCAAGAAATGGTGATGGGTAGCAAGGAGTATTCAAACTTGCCCTCCTTGAAGAGAAAATATAATTGTAGTTTGTCCAGAAACTTAGAAGAGAATGTATGATTGTTTTATGTTAATTATTAATACTTTACTTTTAGATTGAGGATGAACCAAACAAAATCTGTGAAGCAGATCGGATAGCCATAAAAGCCAATATAGTGCACTTGATGCTTAGCAGTCCTGAACAGATTCAGAAACAGGTAATGAAGGATCATATATTTTATTATCTTTTCAGACTTGTTTTATCGAGCTTTCCTTCAATCGAATTATTTCTTTTTTTGTTTATAGCTGAGTGATGCAATTAGCATCATTGGCCGAGAAGATTTTCCTCAAAAATGGCCTGACTTACTGACGGAAATGGTTAATCGTTTTCAGAGTGGAGATTTCCATGTTATCAATGGGGTTCTTCGCACAGCACATTCATTATTTAAAAGGTACAGGATTTGTGTGGGTGTGTATATATACACAGAAAGCATGAATTCAGATTTTTTAAAAAAGAATCCAAATGCTTATTTAGTTTTGCTTTTCAAATATACTTATATCTTTCTTTATTTTATTTTTTATTCTTAAATAAAAGTATTTTATTATTTTCCAGTTACATGTAGAGATAGTTTTCAGCATTTGTTTATATAAGATTTCCAATTTCAAATTTTTCTCCCTCCCTCCCCCCCTCCCCTAGACAGAAGGCAATCCGATATAGGGTTTTTATATACATACATATACATAACAACATTAAACATATTTCTGAATCAGTCATGCTATAAGAGAAGAATCAGAGCAATAAGGAAAAACCTCAAAATAGAAAAACAACAGCACCAAAAACTAAAGAAATAGTATAGTTCAATCAGCATCCATATTCCAAAGTTCTTTTTTTTTTTTTCTGGATTTGGAGAGCCTTTTCCATCATGAGTCCCTTGGAACTTTCTTGTACCATTTTATTGGTGAGAAGAATCCAGTCTATCACAGTTGATCAACATATAATGTTGATGATACTGTATATAATGTTCTTCTGGTTCTGCTCATCTCACTCATCATCAAAGTCCAGCAGCAAGAGATAGAAAGAGAAATTCCACTTAAAGTAACAGTAGACAATATAAAATACTTGGGAGTCTACTTGCCAAGACAAACCCAGGAACTATATGAACACATGTACTTATATCTTGATTGTACTTGTTCATGATAGATGCTCAGTAAATGTTTATTGAATTGTTAACAGTTATATTTTTGTGGTTACTGGCATTGTATCTGAAGGATAATTATCAACTCTGTAATAAAACAAGCAAGTTTGTTTTTTTTTTCCTTTAAATTCCCTTTTAGGTGCCAATTCTCTTCTTCCCATTCCCTCTCTCTTCTTCCCCCACGTTTCCCATTGGGAAAGTAAGAAAAACAACCCATTACATATAATCAAGCACAACAGATTCCCTTATTGGTCATGTCCAAAAACATATCCTTCAATCTGCCCTCTTGAGTCTTATCTCTCTGGAGATGAGTAGAATGTTTCATCATGAGTTCTCTGGAATTATTGTTGATCATTATGTTTTATTGACAAAAACCTGGAAAGCAGTCTGGCAAAAACTAGTCATGGACAGACATCTCTGACTGTATCAAGAAAACCTCTAAATGAATACATCATTTAGAAATAAAAGTTGACATCATAATCAGCTCTTAAAGGGTGACATTATAAACAATTACTTGAATCTTTCCAAGTCCTTTGACTTTTAAAATATTGTTGTTATTATCTAAGTTATTTTTCTGGTTCTGTTCACTTTGCATCAGTTCATGCAAATCTTCTCAAGTTTCTCTTTTTTCTTTTTTCTTTTTGGTGAGACAATTGGGGTTAAGTGACTTGCCCAGGGTCACACAGCTAGTAAGTGTTAAGTGTCTGAGGCCGGATTTGAACTCAGGTCCTCCTGAATCCAGGGCTTGTGCTCTATCCACTTCGCCACCTAGCTGCCCCTCAGGTTTCTCTTGAATCATCCCTTTCATCATTTCTTATAGTGCAATAGTGTTCCATCATATTCATATACCATAACTTATTCAGCCTTTCTCCCAATTGAGGGTGTCTCCTCAGTTTCCAGTTCTTTGCTATGATAAAAAACTGTTATAAATATTTTTGTAGATAGACTCTCTTTTTCTCTTTGGGGTATAGACCAACTAGGATTATTACTGAATCAAAGGATATAAAATGTTTAGTAGTTTTTTAGACATAGTTCTAAATTGCTTTCTATAATGGTTGGAGCAGTTCTCAGTTCCCCCAGTACAATAGTGCGTTAGTGTATCTGTTTCCCACACCCAACCAACATTTGTCATTTTTCTTTTTTATCAAATCCAATGAATGTGAAGATGGTATGTTAGATTTGTTTTATTATTTATCTGATCACTATTGATTTGGAATATTTTTGCATATAAATATTGATACCTTGGATTTTTTCCTCTGAAAACTGCCTATTCATATCTTTTGATCACTTGTCATTTGGGGAGTGGCTCTTACCAAAGAAACCTTCTGCAAATATTTCCCTCCCAATTTTCTGCTTCTCTTCTAATTTTAGCTATATTGATTTTGCTTGTGTAAAAAGTTTTATATTTTATATAATCAAAATTGTCTGTTTTACCTCTTATAAGCCTTTCTATCTTTTGTTATAAAACTCTTCTCCTAGCTGTAGATTTAACAGTTGATTTTTTCCATGCCTTGCTAATTTGTTTGTGATGTCATCCTTTATTTCCAAATCATGTACCCATTTGGAGCTTTTCTTGATATACAGTTTGAGATGTTTGTCCATACCTAGTTTTTGCCAGACTGCTTTCCAGTATTTTTTTTTTTTTTTTAGTGAGGCAATTGGGGTTAAGTGACTTGCCCAGGGTCACACAGCTAGTAAGTGTTAAGTATTTCAGACTGGATTTGAACTCAGGTACTCCTGACTCCAGGGCCAGTGCTCTATCCATTGCGCCACCTAGCCGCCCCCTGCTTTCCAATATTCTTAATAGTTGTTTGCCAAATAGTGAGTTTCTTTCTTTCCCTAATAGCTTGGATCTTTGGGTTTATCAAACACTAAGTTACTGTGGCAAACACAGTATTTTCATGTGTTTGTTTATATCTATATCTCTATATCTGTTTCTCAGTTGTAATACACAGTGCATACATATTTCCTTCACTAAATTCTCCTATGTGTCATTTATGTTTTCTTATAAATATATAAAATATTTCATATTTTATTATTTAAAAATGTCAAAGAAATTAATTTGGAAACCCTTTTTAAAAGTGCCTACTAAATATAAGACAGTCTTCCATGAGTTCTATAGTAAATTAAGTCTAATTTGTTCTGTGATATCCTAACATAAGTGACTGTGGCCAGACTTATAAAAGATGAGAAAAATTTCTCTCCCATGTGAAATTCGTATTGTAGAAATATGATATAATTTCTTGTATTAGTAGACACCTAAGTAGAGATAATGAAAACATGACATTTTAGAAAAGCAAAAGAAAAAAAGTCATTAGTGCTGAGGAAATGACAAAAATTAGGATAGAAGCTGTCTCCTCATGTTTCCTCATATGTAGATTGGGGTTGTGAGGTTAAACAATCTCAAAGAGGGTAAATGAGTTGCCCATGTCTCCTATATGTAAAGTACCTGTAATATTATTATTGTACAAAAGTCCATATTTGTGTATAAAGACTAATAGCAAAACAAAACCCTTAAAAGGAAGAAAATAATAAAAGCCTAAGAAAGCATTAGGAAATAGAACTAGTGAAGGAGACAGTCATAAAGGTAGGAAGGTATTTTGCCATGAAAGCCATACCTGAGGAAAATATAGAGAAGGGTTGGTCACCATTGTCAATTGCTGAAAAGATTACAATGTGAATATACAAGAATTTAAGCTCTAATAAAAACAGTTCAAATAAAATGGCTACTTATTTATTTCTTAGGTATCGCCATGAATTTAAGTCAAACGAGTTATGGACTGAAATTAAACTTGTTTTGGATGCCTTTGCACTACCTTTGACTAATCTTTTCAAGGTATGGGTGAGAATTTTAAGTTAATTGAGTTTGTCCAAATTTTAAAAATCAAATTTATGGAACTACCTTGAAATCCTGTTTTGACCAAAAGTATTTAGGTTTTTGTTTTAACTTAAAAAAACTTTGCTGGTGTAATTTGATTTTTCTTTAAGTATGAGCTAGTTATGGAAAAGAGATGTTATTTCATAAAAAATACAATATGGTATAAGAAGATTGTTCATTTTTACATTGTTTTGGGGTTTTTTTGGGTGTTTGGGGTTTTTTTGTTTTTGTTTTTTTTGTTTTTTGGCTAAGTTGAGAACTATGAATAGATCCAGCCTGGCAATTGGCTGCATTATACAAAACAGACCACATGTTGTAAGGGGATTTTTTTCTTTACTGATTATATACCTAAATTTCTTCCCGTTTTAAGGCTACTATCGAACTCTGCAGCACCCATGCAAATGATGCATCTGCTTTGAAAGTTCTTTTTTCCTCTTTAATTTTGATCGCAAAACTGTTCTACAGTTTAAACTTTCAGGTAAGTTTCATCTTAATTCTTACTATTTTTCTGTGTTGTTATTAGATGGTTATAAAAAAACCTTGGATCTCAATTATTTTATTAAGGAAGTTTAGCATCTCAGCATTCCCATTAGTAATTTCATTAGTTATATAGAATTCTATATAAGAAAGACTGTTTCATTATGTCAGTAGTTGTGATTTTATCTCTGGAAGCTTCTTCCACCAAGTCAGATTGATTTAGTAGATGGCTTAAGTAGTTGCTCTGGCCAAAGTAGTCATCACTTCATGGCTAACTTTTAAGTGATTGGACTCTTCTGCTTTAATTAGATAGATAGTAAAAAGTCTGTCCTTGGGTCCATACTGGAAGTTTTTCCATTTTGGTAGGACCTGCTAGAGCTTAGGCTTAATTGGCATAGTCTTCAAGAATTAAGCACTCATTAGTTTTCTCCAGGTCACATTGAGACGTCAGAGAAAGACTGCCACTCTTTTTTCCTTGCTGTACAAAATATTAGAAACTATACCTTTTCCTCTTTTGAAATGTACATATTTAAGATCATGTTAAATTCCTTAATTCAAGTGTTATTGAACACCAGTTCAATTCAGCACTTGTTAATAATTGTTCAACATGTAGAATGTACTTGAAGTTGAAGGCGATCAAAGAAAAAACATGGTGCCAGCTCTCTAATGCATGCTGTAGTGTGCTGTGTGCACAAAATACCCTGATACAAATGATCAGTGGAAAGGTATGGGGTGCTATAGGACCCTAAAGTACAGAATAAGTTTAACTTTGTTGGGGAACTGGAGGGTTTCATGACAACTGAATTTCCCCTTTAAGGATAGATGTATTTGAGCAGATGGATATGTTAATGAGTATATTCAGGGTATGGAAAATGGCACTAGAAAAGCAAGCCATGTTGTAAACACTCCAGTTTCCTGATCATAAGGGGTTGATATGATAAAAGGTAGACTGGAAGAGCTAGATCTTAGAGATCTTTGAATGCCTGGCTAATGATCTTGGACTTTTATTAGGTAGGAACTAAGGAACATAAAGATTGGAGAACTTATAAAAATAGCATAATGCTTCACTTTAATGAAATTTCTTAAGCTACCATCTATTAACTTTTTAGGACCTACCAGAATTTTTTGAAGATAATATGGAAACATGGATGAATAATTTCCATACTCTCTTAACTTTGGATAATAAGCTGCTTCAAACTGATGTAAGTATTATTTATGTAAAGCATATTATATAAAGTCATTCTACTTGTGTCTGTGACCCCATGTGGGGCTTTCTTGGCAAAGATACCGGACAAGTTTCCCATTTCCTTCTCTAGCTCATTTTACAGACGAGGAAACTGAGACCAGCAGGGTTAAGTGATTTGCCCAGGGTCACACAGCTAGTGTGTGAGGTCAGATTTGAGCTCAGGAAGATGAGTCTTCCTGACTTCAGGCCTAACACTATCCAGTGTCCCACCTAGCTACCCATAAAGCATAATTGTTGTCCAGTTGTCTTCCAAGAGGCTGGCTTGATGTAAAACACTTGAAATGCTTTAAAAGTTGGCTAGAGGGGCAGCTAGGTGACTCAGTGGATAGAGCACTGGCTCTGGAGTCAGGAGTACCTGAGTTCAAATCTGGCCTCAGACACTTAACACTTAATAGCTGTGTGATCCTGGGCAAGTCACTTAACCCCAATTGCCTCACTTAAAAAAAAAAAAAAGGTGGCTGGATACATCTGGGATTCATTTTCCCATACATGTATTTTAATGCTCCTGTGTAAATGAAACAACATAAAACAATTGACATTAATATAAGTTTCAGTTGATTCCACCATAAATTTTCATAATTTCCTTAGTTTCAGTCCACAAATGTACAAATCCTTCCTCACTTCTGTTTTCTTCAGAATTCCCACTTTCCCTGAAAGCTCAAGTGCTACCTTCTCCACGAAACCTTTCCTGATCCGTACTGCTGTTAGTAACCCTCATCCCCATCTCAAGAAACAAAATTTACTTTGTATTTTGTATATATTTATAGATGTACTTGTTATATCTCCCAAAAGAATGTTACAAGCCTTAAGGGCAAGAACTGTTTCTTCCATTATATCCCCAGTAGGCACTTAATAACTGTTTGATTCTCCTGTCACTGGCTAGAACACCACATCCCTGAATTTTGTAGTTGCCTGATTTAACAGCCTGATGGTAGCATAGTGTAGTAGAAAGCTAATGAGATATAGTCAATTCTGGAATTCAATTGACTTTGTTACTCTGTGTGACCCTGAACAAGTCATTCACTTATGTGTTCTCAGGCAGCTCAGGACTTACTGAGCCAGCTGTTGAAGGTTTTGGTTCAGGAATGAGTTCCCACACCACACACTATACTGACAAGTACTTGCCTTTAGATTATTGCTGTTCTTTTATTAGCATGAAGACATATTTTCATCAAATTCAGTGAAATATTTGACTGATTAAAGAAACTCATTCAAGCCTTGTGCTATAGCAACCTATTGCTAGTTCTAAAGACAATATACTTTGCCACTCGATAAAGCTGAATCAGTAGCTTCCAGGTTCTCCAGTATCTTATTTTATCTTGTTTTAATCTCTAAATATTTTCTATTTAAAACTTTAAGGCAGGGCAGCTAGATGGCGCAGTGGTTAAAGCACTGGCCCTGGATTCCGGAGTACCTGAGTTGAAATCCAGCGTCAGACACTTGACACTTACTAGCTGTGTGACCCTGGGCAAGTCACTTAACCCTAATTGCCCCACAAAAAAAAAAAAGAAAGAAAAGAAAAAGTTAAAAAAAAAACCCAAAACTTTAAGGCAGGGGGCAGCTAGGTGGCGCAGTGGATCAAGCACCGGCCCTGAATTCAGGAGCTCCTGAGTTCAAATCCAGCCTCAGACACTTGACACTTAATAGCTGTGTGACCCTGGGCAAGTCACTTAACCCCTCATTGCCTTGCGAAAACAAACAAAGAAAACCTTTAAGGCAGAGAATCTTTTGAGAGCATGATTCAGCAATATTTCTTCAATGCAATTTTAGATAAATGTAAAGTTGAAAATCCATCATTATTTAGTCCCCCAGATGGTTGACTGAACAAATGAATCTTCATGTTTTGTTCCAGTTCTTTGGGTAGTACTATTTAGAGAACTTGATTCTTAGTAGTTTTGAGTTTTATAGTACTCAGTTTTGTTTTCTAAATTCATAGTAGTATGTCTTGAGTTTTCAGTTTTCTTTTATGTGAGGATGAAGAGGAAGCAGGCCTATTGGAGTTATTAAAATCCCAAATTTGTGATAATGCTGCACTCTATGCCCAAAAATATGATGAAGAATTCCAGCCATACCTGCCCCGATTTGTCACAGCAATCTGGAATTTATTAGTAACAACAGGCCAAGAGGTCAAATATGATTTGGTAAGTAGATGATCAGAACAGATGTTTAGAACTTCATTTTTCAAGAAATGCAATGGTTAGTTATGTTTTTAAGTGTTCCTTTTTATGTTTTGTTCTAGTTGGTAAGTAATGCAATTCAATTTCTGGCTTCAGTTTGTGAGAGACCTCATTATAAGAATCTCTTTGAAGATCAGAATACGCTCACAAGTATCTGCGAAAAGGTTATTGTTCCTAACATGGAATTTAGAGGTAACTATTGTCATTCATGCAACTAGCTTATTGGATGAATGGGGTCTTAGTTTTAAAACAACCAGATTACAGGGTCATATGAAGTCATCAGTAATTCTTTATGTATCTCTTATTTACTCAATCCACATTTTTAGGTTTGAGAATAAAACTGATGATTTTTAGTTTTTATTGAACCTAGCTAGGCTCAGACTTCAAATAAAAGCAGTTTTTCACAATGAGTCCTGATGTTTTCATACTTTTATAACTCTGGAAATATTTCCTTAGAACTCTTGACAAAAAAGATTCATTTTCTAAAATCTTGGAGCTTAATTATATGATGTAGCATGTTAAGTAAATTAGCAAATTTGTGAAGGGAGGAGGGAACAAGTTCCCTGTAAAACACGCGTTGATCCTACAGTGTATGACTGTTGCCTCAATTGACTTGATAGTAGCCAGATTTCCCAATGATACTTACTGTTCAACTGGGAGCAAAAATAGCCATCTACTCAGTTGAGGCAAGGTTAGTGTTTCTGTGGAATAAAACTAGTTACAAGTACTTAGCAACAAAGTGTGATGGCTTGTAAAATGGTTTCAGTTTTATGTCTTGTGTCTCATATATTAATTCTTATTTTCAGCTGCTGATGAGGAGGCCTTTGAAGATAATTCTGAAGAATACATAAGGAGGGATTTGGAAGGATCTGGTAATCTTTGATCTTTGCTTATCTTATTTTTGATTGATGGCTTCTGTATTTGAATTGCATTTATTTATGAATATACCTCTGCACCTCCTCAGTTTATCTTTGAGTATTTCTTCAAATTGTTTATTTTTTAGCATTCATTTTAAAATTTTGAGTTCCAAATTTTCTCCCTTTTCCTAGTCCTTCCTTCACCCATTGAAAAGGCGAGCAAAATGATATCTGTGTGTGTGTGTGTGTGTGTGTGTATGAAGTCATTCAAATGATATATTTCCATATTAGCCATGCTGCAAAAATAAATAAATGCAAGGAAACATAAAGAAAGTGAAAAAGCTCTATGGTTCAATCTGTACTGAATTCATGAGTTTATCACTCTGGAGGTAGATAGCAATTTTCATCTTGAGTATATTGGAATTGTTTTGGATAACTGTGTATAATGTTCTCCTAGTTCTGATCACTTCATTTTTGCATCACTTCATAGAAGTCTTTCCAGGTTTTTATGAAACCATCCCCCCATTTCATTTATTTTAGCACGATAGTATTCCATTGTAATCATATACTACAACTAGTTTAGCTATTCTCCAATTGATGGGCATCCCCTAGAACTGCTATAAATATTTTTGTACATATAGGTCTTTTTCCTTTTCTTTTGATCTCTTTGGAATACAGACCCAGCTGTGATATTTTTAGGTCAAATCTATTACGGTTTTATAGCTCTTTTGGACATAGCTCCAAATTGTTTTCCAGACCAGTTCACAACTCTCCCTGCAGTTCATTACTATATCTATCTTTCCCTCATTTCCTCATTTATTATTTCTGCTAGGTATAAGTTGGTACCTCAGAGTTGTTTGAATTTGCATTTCTGTAATTATTAGTGATTTAGAGTATTTTTTCATATGATTATTTATGGCTCTGATTTCTTATGAAAACTGCCTGTTTATATCTTTTTACCATTTATCAATTTGGGAATGGCTTTTTATAAATTTGTCTCAGTTCCATATACATTTGAGAAATTAGTCTTATCAGAGAAACTTGCTGTATAAAAAAAAAAATTCCCCCAGTTTCCTTCTTCCAATTTTGTCTGCATTGGTTTTAGTTGTGCAAAAACTTAAATTTCTTATAATTACAATTATCCATTTTAACTCCTGTGGTCCCCTGTATCTCTTGTTTGGTCATAAAATCTTCCCTTATCCACATATATGAATGTAGTTTTTTCCCGTACTACCTTGATTTGTTTTTGTTACCCTTTGTGTCTAAATTATGTGTTCATTTTGACTTGGCATATGGTATGAGATGTTGGTTTAAGGACAACTTTAAAGTTTTCCCAGCAGTTTTTGTTGACTAATGAGTTCAAGTCCACAAAGTTTGGATCTTTGGTTTTATCAAACATAATTTATTATGGTTGTTTGTATGTTATGTGCGTAATCTATTCCACTGATTAATTACTCTTTAAAGTTTTGAGTTCCAAATTCTACCCCTCCCTCCACTCCCCCATATCTGAGGCAATAAGCAGTCAGATATATGTTATACATGTGCAATTATGTAAAACATTGCCATATTAGTCATTTTGTTTAAGAAGACTCAAAAGAAAAAAATGAAAGTGAAAAATAGCATGCTTTGGTCTTTCTTTGGAGGTAGATAGTGTGCTTCATCATTAGTCCTTTGGGATTGTCTTGAATCATTGTATTGCTGAGATTAGTTAAGTCATTCACAGTTCTTCAATCAAACATTATTGCTGTCACTGGGCACAACATTCTTCTGGTTCTGCTCACTTCACTCTACCTCAGTTCATATAAGTCTTTCCAGAACTTTCTGAAATCCTCCTGTTTGTTATTCTTTTATAACACAATAATATTCCATTACAGTTATATACCACAGCTTGTTTAGCCATTCCTCAATTAATGGGCATCCCTTTGATTTCAGTTCTTAGCCACCACAAAAAGAGCTGCTTTAAATATTTTTGTATAAGTAGGTCTTTTTCTCTTTTTGGGGGATGTCTTTAGGATATAATCCCAGCAGTAGTATTGCTAGATAAAAGGATATTAGTATAACAAAGATTTAAAAAGAGGAAAAAAATAGTTCAGTAAGAACAACTTGCACATTGATTATATCTGACAGTAAATACAACATTTCATAATCCTGCTTTGCTACCTAAATATTGAAGAGGATGAAAGTTTTCTCAACTCTTCTGGTGGATTAACTTGACTATTATAATTATATAGCATTAACTTTTGTTTTAAATTCTTGTTGTTAATTTATCTTTTAACCCCTAAAATATTACTGAACTATTCTTAGGAGTCGTTGAGTTTTTCTTCTTCCAAAATAATTGGAAAAAGTATAAAAATATGAGATTCTCTTAATTGCAAAAAAGCATTAAATCAGATTTAATCAAAAAGTATTGGAGGTGATGGACACTGGAATTGATTGTATGGGACTTGGGGACACATAATTGGACTTGGACTCTAGGAAGATCATTTCTGACAGCTGAGTAGAAGATGGACTAGAAAATGGAGAGACAAGTTAGGGAGACCAACCAGCAGTCTATTGTGATAGTCTAGTCATGAACTGATGATGCTCCACCAGGGTGGTAGCAGTGTCAGAGGGGAGAAGAGAATATATAGGGGAGATGTTATGAAGGTAGGACTTGGCAACAGATTGGATTTAGTGTTTGAAAGAGTAAAGAATGAAGGATGACACCTAGGTTGTGGGCCTGGGTGATTGGGAGGGTGATAGTGCCCTCAACAATAATAGGGAAGTTAGTTCAGAAGGCAGAAGATTTTTTGGGGAAAGATTACAAGTTCAGTTTTGTACATGTTGAATTTAAGAGGACTAGAGGACATGCATTTTGAGGTGTCTGATAGGCAGTTGGAAATGTGAAAGGTCAGGATGAGTTTAGTGCTACATAAGTAGATCTGAGAATCATGAGCATAGATGGAGATGATAATTGAAACCATGATGAGATCACCAAGTGAAATAGTTGAGAGGGAGAAGGACAGAGGACAGAGCCTTGGAGGCACCCACCTTTAGTGGGCATGACTTGGATGGATATCTAGCAAAGGAAACTGAGAGGGAGGGGTCAGACAGGTAGGAGAACCAGGAGAGAATATTGTCACCAGAACCTTGAAGTAGGAGATTATCAATGAGAAAAGGGTGATTGATTGTGTCAGAAGTGACAGAGAGTTCAGGAAGGATGGGGATTGAGAAAAGGCCATCAGCTTTGCAATTAAGAGATCAGTGGTAACTTTGGAGAGCACAGTTTCAGTTGAATGGCAAGGTCGGAAACCTGACTAGAGAGTTAAGAAGGGGGAGTGAGAGGAGAGGAAGTAGAGATACCTTTTATATATATTGGGGGGGCAGTGAGGGTTAAGTGACTTCCCCAGGGTCACACAGCTGGTAAGTGTCAAGTGTTCGAGGCTGGATTTGAAGTCAGGTCCACCTGAATCCAGGGCCGGTGCTTTATCCACTGCACCACCTAGGTACCCTAGAGATACCTATTATAGATGGCCTTCTCAAGTGACAAGTTTAACCATAATAGGGAAGAGAGTACAGAATTTTCATAGGTCTATCCCACATAAACAAAAGGTTGAGGTCCTCAATAATTTTTGAGAGGGTAAAGGAGTCTTGTGATCAAAAAGTTTAAGAATCACTGCATTATACTGTGCTGCCTCAACTTCACCTTTCAAGATAATCTGTCTTAAAATATCTGGCCTTTATATTTTCCTTTTTTCTTTGTTCTTCATCCAGTAATACAATTTTCATACCTGGAGTTATCCCTATAATAGATATGTTTGTTGTCTTTGTTTTCAGTTTGGCTTAATAGAACATATTTTAAACTTAAGGTCTGGAAGAATATCTAGGTATCAATAATTTGTTATATTTTTATTATTAATTTAATGGAGGATAACATTTTAGTAGAGAATAAGGCTTTACACTTTTTTCTCTTTTAAGTGTTTTACTACATTTCTATTTCTAAATGAAATTTAGGAAGGCAAGCACATTAACTTTAGCACAAACTAATTTTTGGTCTGTAGCGAGGGATGGAAAGAGCTTTCAGATCAGTAGGCTCCAGGCAGTTTTGATGGAGAAGGGTCCTTAGAGATTATCCAGGCCAGGGGCTGGCCTATTTCTGTGTGGCCCCAGAGTAAAAATGGTTTTTATCTTTTTAAGTACAATAAAGCTAATTTTTAAAATGTAGAAACTATATCTAGCTCTCAGAAATACATGGGGGATGGATTTTGTTGTCTCCTGCTGACTCTGGATCTGTTTTCTCAGCCACTATCATTTTACACATGAAGAAATGGTCCCAAAGATGACCAACAGCTTGTTCGCAGCCTCATAAGTGAGCAAGTCCTGTGTTTAGGTCTTGGCTGAAGATCACACTTAGTAGCTGTGACTATACATTGTTCTTAATTTTCCTGAACCTCATATTTGGTTGACACTCCCCTGCTTTCCTAGATTGTTTTGAGGAAAGTACTTATTAAATTAGAAAGTGTTCTCTAAATATGAGCTTGTTAGTATTAGCAATTTTAACCTGAAATTCCTTCAAGTAATGCTAATTCATCATCAGCAACACAAAAACTCACATCCCTTATAATATCACAGGCCGTCTTTTGTGATATTACAAAAGTGATGTGATCTCCTTAGGTTACATCTTCATGGTTAATTTCTGTTTGTTTTGCTGTTACAAATTATCTTCCTTTTCTTGGGTTATTTTTGTCTGTTTGGTGTATAATAGTTTGTTATCTACTGACTGGTTTTTTTTTCTCTTTGATCATTTTCACCTTTTTGATTTTATAGATATTGATACCAGACGAAGGGCTGCTTGTGATCTAGTAAGAGGACTATGCAAGTTTTTTGAAGGACCTGTGACAGGGATCTTCTCTGGTTATGTCAATTCGATGCTGCAGGAATATGCCAAGAACCCATCTGTCAACTGGAAACACAAAGATGCAGCAATTTATCTAGTAACATCATTAGCTTCAAAAGCTCAGACGCAAAGAGTAATGCCTTTCATTTATGATTTTATTTTAAGAAATTATTAGAAGTCTTGTCAGTGTCATTCTGGTTTGTTTAGGGGAGAATAAAGTGGTAAAGGGGAACCCTGGGTAGAAAATGAGGAGACCAGAATTGTAGTACTACTTCTGCTGTGTTTTCCTTGTGTGACTTGAGACAAAACTGTTGAGCTTTTATTGGCTTCATTTTCCCCATCTTTAAAAAGGGACTAGAACGGGGTGGCTAGGTGGAACAGTGGATAAAGCACCGGCCCTGGATTCAGGAGTACCTGAGTTCAAATCTGGCCTCAGGTACTTGACACTTACTAGCTGTGTGACCCTGGGCAAGTCACTTAACCCCCATTGCCCCACAAAAAACAGAACAAACAAAAAAACCCAACAACAACAAAAAAAGGGACTAGAATATCTATATTCTACAGTCCAGTTCTGTTGGGCTATGATTTCTAGTCAAGAAATAGTTCTGTGGTGATTGTAGACTGGCTTTATTTGCCTCCTTCACTGTTAAGGATATCTGTAACTCTTGGAGGCTCGTTATTGGTATCTCCAGTGTAGGAAGTACTTACTCATTTCTTTAATGTTCTAAGGTTTTCAAAACACTTTTCTCAAAATAACCAAGGTAATACAGGCAGAGCTGGGACTTGAATTCATGTCTTTTGACTCTATTTTCAGTACTGTTTCTATTATTACAGTTATAATTCTCTGCTTAACCTAGCTCAGAGAGTGTGACTGGTGGTACAAGGTCGCCTAAAGTCTGTTGAGAGTCAAAATAATTATCATGTACCATATTTCTTACCTGAGCTTAGTCTCTTGCTTTCAAAACTCCATCAGGCACACTAGCATATTCCACTTATTTATGATGCAGTTGTGTTGTTCTTTATTCAATATTCTCCTGGACTGTTTTGTTTATGTTTTGAAGTCTTAGTCTTTATTTTAAAATATGAATTTTGTCAAGCTCCTTTGTCAGATTTTTGTCAACTTTCTAATATTTTAGGTTAGAATCCCTAGGTTTTTAACTCCATTTGAATTTAAATTTATTTTTCAGCATGGAATTACACAAGCAAATGAACTGGTAAATCTTACTGAGTTCTTTGTGAATCACATTCTGCCTGATTTGAAATCACCTAATGGTAAGTTGAGCTTTGTTAATTTTCTCCCCCTCATTTTTAATGGATTCTGTTTCTAGAAATTAAATCTGATTATGGAAAAGATAACATTAAAGTCCAAAAACCTGACTTATTAATTTGAAGGTCCCATAGAATTTAATGAAATTTTTACTTTCTAAATATTTGCAAAAGATGATTTTTCTTTTGTTTTGTGTTTTTGCTTGATAAGAGTACCTTTATACTTAAAAATGGAAACACACTTCTCAGATTTATATATTGAGGATAAAATTCCTGTAATTGTCTGGACCCTAATATCACATAGCAACAATAATAGCAAGCATTTATACAATGCTTTAGGGTTGGCAAAGGGCTTTACAAATATTACTTGATCCTCACAACAATTCTGGCAAGTAGTCCCAGAATTTTTATTACAGATAAAGCATATGGAAGTTAAATGACTTCCCCAGACTGATCGAGTTACCAAGTGTCTGAAGCCAGATTTGAATTACGGTCATCTTTCTCCTCGTTCAATACTCTATTCACTAGACCACCTAGCTGCATAATATTCACCATCTGTGTGACATTTTTTCCACTAGGAATTTTAAAATTAGAAATATTTATTCTTCTTTTGTATGGTAGCCCTTTCAGTTAGTTATTTCTATCATGTTGGAGACCTGGGGGTGAATTTATACCCTTGGGTTTCAGGTTTAGCCATGGGTTAGAGCTGTGCCATGACTCCTTTCTATTAGATTTTTTTGGTAACTCAGTAAACTTAATGGACTGTTGACATATGTTGACTTTCCTTATTACGTGTGGTCAGGCTGACTCAGGACCTTGCCTCAAGGGAATACTTAGAGTTAGTTCTGTTATAACATGATATATCCTTTCCCCAGAAAGCAATGTGCTATGCTGAATTACACAATTAAAAAAACTGGGTTTATGGGGAAAGTGGGGTTGGGAGCAGAGTGCTCAAAAACTTCAGCAGTGATGTATTTTAAAAAGATAGGAACATAATAAAAATGGTAGCACAATTTTATACATGTGAAATAGTTAAATACATAGCTACTCCACTAAATAGTGGCGTGATTCTTAGCCTTAACCTGCTGCACACCCCAGCTCTAGTTCTGGCCTGGCCTGGCCTGGCCTCAGACACGTTGGTCAGGTCACAGCTCTCACTGCAACAGAAGATATGCAATAAAGAAAGCACTTTTCCTAGGCAGAGGCCTGAAGTTTGCATGTGGAAGTGGGTGTCAGAAGGCTTGCAGCTAGTGAGTTATCGTGAAGTTGGGTAGTTTTCTGCGTTCTTGGTATTTCTCTTAGAAGAAGTTGTGCATAAGCAAACCCTGAAATTCACATTATGCTTAAAGTGTTCCCTAATATATCAGTTTCTCTGGAACAAATTCATGTTTTCAAAACAAGCATTATAGCAGAACTGCATATATCTGATCTAATATCTTTTTTTTTCTTTTTGGTGAGGCAATTGGGGTTAAGTGACTTGCCCAGGGTCACACAGCTAGTAAATGTTAAGTGTCTGAGGCCGGATTTGAACTCAGGTCCTCCTGACTCCAGGGCCGGTGCTCTATCCACTGTATCACCTAGCTGCCCCCTAAAATCTTTTTATTAGTTATTGAGAACTCTGGCTTTCTCTAAAGTATTGGGAAAGGAATTAAAGCCTAAACAAAACCAATTTTTACTCCCAGATGTCTTAAGTTTTGGAATGATTTGCTTATGGTTCACTTTTTAGTGATTTAGTTCATGACTTGTTCTACCATGGTGTTCTCTTGTTTTTTAACAGTGAATGAATTTCCTGTACTTAAGGCTGATGGTATCAAATATATCATGATATTCAGGAATCAGGTAAGTTGTTTTTTTCTTTTTCAATCATTATTTATCTCCTAAACCAAAGTTTCTTAAACTGTGCGTTGCAACCCCTTTTGGGGTTGTGTTACTGAATGTGGGGATTGTGAAAAATTCAGCAACAATAAAAGGTTATGCAAATCTATTTTCTTTTTTTTTTTAGTGAGGCAATTGGGGTTAAGTGACTTGCCCCCAGTCACACAGCTAGTTAGTGTTAAGTGTCTGAGGCTGGATTTGAACTCAGGTACTCCTGACTCCAAGGCCAGTGCTCTATCTACTGCACCACCCAGCTGCCCCACATATCTATTTTCTATACCCTGAGTTGCATAAAAATTTCTTGGGCAAAAAGGGATCATGAGTGGGAAAATCTTAAGCCTTGTATTAAACTTTTTAATACCTTATATATCAGTTTTCCTGCCCTTTTACCAAGAGTATTATCCTCTGTTTTTCTTTAATGATAAATTTTACAAGATAAATTTTGTGAACATTTAAAATAGGTTTGCTCTTTTCTTCATTATTTTCTTTTTTTCTCAGGTATTTCTAAAGCAATTTTAATTTTTTCAACAGTGCAAACGTGGATCTTTTAACAATAACAGATTGTTTCCCCTCTGATTCATATACTTTAACAACCTCTAATCCCTTTATTATCTGTGCCCTCATTTTTTTTTTTTTTTAGATAGAAATGGTCTTTCAACTGGAATATTTAATACACAATGAGAAGTATTAGTGTTACCCATCTTTCACTTTTGAGCCGACTTTTCGGGAATATGTATTTTGGGTGGCCTTTTGGCATCAGATTTTTCAAAACCTTGGTTTTTCTTATTCCCTATTATTGGTAAAACTTAATATTTTCCTTGATTTGGGCATTTTACAGTTTACCCATGTACTTGCAAGAATCTTTCATTATTCTTTCTGTAATGAGTTTAAAGTGATTTGTTCCACTGTAGATCCCTAGCCCTTTTTTCCCCAATTAATATAGTAAATCATAGGACAACTTGGTATAGTGAATGGAGCTGTAATGCTTCAGAGTCAGGAAGTCTGGGATTGGATCATCTCTTTCAACACATTGGCTGTTGGACAGGTTGAGGAAGTCAATTGCCCCCAAGCAGTTCTAGGAGTCAGATTGTTTCCCCTCTGATTCATATACTTTATAAAAACACTCTGTATTTTAAAATGGCTTTTAAACTTTTAAGATAAGTCTCTAAATTTGATTTTAAAACTTTTCTCTGATTTATATCTGATTATGTAGATGAATGTATTTTTGTTATGAATGAAAAGCATATTACCGAATTATTCAGGTACCCAAAGAACAACTTTTGGCTTCCATTCCTCTTCTGATCAATCATCTTCAAGCTGAAAGTATTGTGGTTCATACATATGCAGCTCATGCTCTTGAAAGACTGTTTACCATGAAAGGATCCAACAATGCTATACTGTAAGTTTTCTGGTGCCAGAACTATGACATTCATAGTTTTAAGTTGTTTATGGGGAAGCTTTGCTGGTCCTGCTTAGCAAAGGTTATGAATTATGCTTCCCTCAAACCATTTCTCTCACTCCAATCATGCTTTTCATGTAGTAGTAGATAGAAGAAATGTAAGTGTTGTCAATGTTAGGTTGTGGATTTGTGGCATGGATGATAGCAAAATAGTGTGTTCAAAAATTTTTTTTTGTGGCTTTGGGGCTATTTAGTTTGAGTATGTATGTCCCATACTCTGACTGCTGGAAAAAAGTTGCCTTTCTAATTAAGTTTGGCTTTGGTTTTTCCCATCGTTATTTTCTGAACTGGCAGTCATCTGGTGGGAAATAGCATAATTAATGGCTTGCAGAGTGGTAGAAATTAGCTTCAGATTAAAATTTTTGCTTTAGGTAATTCACAGAAAAAATAGTTGTTAATATTAATTGGAAATTGTGTTTATAGTATTACAGCTGCAGAAATCGCACCCTTTGTAGAGATTCTGCTAACAAACCTTTTCAAAGCACTCACACATCCTGGCTCTTCTGAAAATGAGTATATAATGAAAGGTAAGCATTTCTCTAGCATACCCTGAGACCATAACTAAGTGGCTAATTTCAGATTCCAGACAGTAATTACTCAGAATTGTACCTAGTTGTGTGCCTTAAAAACTGTATGTTTATGCCAAAACATTAAAAAAAATTTTTTCCAAGATCTTTAGGAAATGTAATAGGAAAATAGCACTTTAATTACTAATTAAGATTATTGTAGGAAAAATAACAATTCCAAAAATGGTACCCTGTAGTTGCAATATCTCCTATGCCTTAGCAACAATGGTAGTCCTCATTCTGTGGCTGTGACAGTATTTTCAACAGAGATGCAAAGTATTTGCATAACATTTGCCTAAAGCAGCAATACTCAAACTCTTATTCTTACACTAAGGATGCTTGTAGGCTGGATTCTTGTTGACTTAGGTTTTGTTTTTTTTAATTAATTATTTTATTTGCTTGTTTTTACTTAGTTTTTTTTAATGTATTGTTATCTGTTTTCATTTTGTTAAATATTTACCAATTATATTTTTAATTAATTTTTTTTTTTTAATTTTAGTGAGGCAATTGGGTTAAGTGACTTGCCCAGGGTCACACAGCTAGTAAGTGTTAAGTGTCTAAGGCCGGATTTGAACTCAGGTCCTCCTGACTCCAGGGCCGGTGCTCTATCCACTGCGCCACGTAGCTGCCCCCACCAATTATATTTTAATCTGGTTCTAACCAGTTTGTTCATGGTGGTCTATTTGACTTCTGGCACAAAGTGTAGTTCTGTGCAGTTTGTGTAGGTTTCTTCATTCCTTTTTTTCTGATTGTTGGCATTTCTTTGGATCCTCTATATCCTCCAAACGGAGGCTACCATATCTTTTAGACTGTTGTACTCAGGCATGTAGTAGTGGTAGCACTTGAGGCCTTCTGCTGCTCCTAGATTTAAAGCTTTCTGTGCTATTTGTTATCTCTTCTTTTTTTTTTTTCCCTTGTCTGTGCCTTTGGTATGCTATAAAGAGATCAGGGAAACTAACTAGTTAAGACTTTGTCCCCTGAAAATGTGGAGGGCTCATCAAGAGATAGAGAATTACAGTTATCATATGACATTCTCAGGTTTCTCCTTCACAGATTTGTTTATTGGGGGCTGGCTATTGATAATTAGAGGGGAATTTTTTTGAGATTTGCTGTGAAAAATTACAGTGTTTGTAAAGAAAACTTTTTAAAAATTTAAATTTAGTAAGTCAAACGCATAAATATTATATATTATGAATATGTTTTAACATTTACTACCATGAGTATACATATACAAATTTATCATAAACAGTCACATTTTTAGTGCACTAAAGAACTGCTGGCTGTGCACTCTCTTTGGAATGCCTCCTCTTTGTTTCTCTACCATCCAGACGCAGTCACCTGGTTTTCTCGAAGTGATCTCTGTATCTCGTGATTTTTATAGAAGGAAATCTGTGAAGCAGTTACTACAGCTATATAGGCAGCTGAGAAGACTTAGCCTAGTGTGTGAGATACTAATCTGTCTCGCATAGAAATGTCAACTTTTAACATTTTTGTGTTCCAAATTCTCGTCCTTCCTACCTCCAAGAAGATAAGCAATTCAATATGTCATACGTATGTAGTCTTGCAAAACATTTCCATATTATGTTGAGAAAGAAAACAGAAAAAACTCAAGAAAAATGAAATTTTTAAAAATTATGCTTCATTCTGTATTCAGACACCACCACTTCTTTGGGGATGGATAGCATTTTTCATCATAAGTCCTTCAGAGTTGTCTTGGATCATTGTATTGCTGAGAATAGCCAAGTCATTCACAGCTGATCATCTTTACAATATTGCTGTTACTTTGTACACAGTATATTTCACTTTGGATCAGCTCATGTAAGTCTTTCCAGGTTTTTCTGAGAGCATCTTGCTCATCGTTTCTT
The DNA here is from genome assembly GCF_019393635.1 of Dromiciops gliroides. Taxonomy (NCBI): domain Eukaryota; kingdom Metazoa; phylum Chordata; class Mammalia; order Microbiotheria; family Microbiotheriidae; genus Dromiciops; species Dromiciops gliroides. Next base: position 460,504,962 of record NC_057862.1, on the reverse strand, counting down.
ATAGCGCAATAGTGTTCCATCATAATCACATCCCACAATTTGTTCAGCCATTCTCCAATTGATGGGCACCCCCTCAATTTGAAATTCTTTGCTACCAGAAAAGAACTGCTATAAATATTTTTTGTACATATAAGTCCTTTTTAACTTTTTGGTTTTTATCTCTTTTTGGATACTGATCTAGTAGTGGTATTGCTAGGTCAAAGAGTATGCCTGGTTTTATAACCCTTTGGTTATAGTTGCAAATTGCTCTACAGAATGGTTGAATCAGTTTACAACTCCACCAACAGAGCATTACTGTCTCATTTTCCCCATATCCCTTGCAACATTTTTTATTTTCCTCTGTTGCCCTATTATCCAATCCGATAGTCCTGTGGTAGTACCCTAGAATTGTTTTGACTGAAACTGCAACATTTTCATGGGTGTTATGTGTTGTTTTACTTGTTTAGTGTCTTAAAATGAGAATTATTAAAAATAAAAGTTTGGGGTAGGACCTAAAGTTATTTTTGGTTTTTCACATCCACAGTTGTCCCATGCCCCTAAATCCCACGGGTGTCAAGGGACAACTGTGTAAAGTTTTGTTAGATGCTAAATAGATATTTAAAATTTTGTTAACATAATAATTGGTAACATTTACATCACACTTTAGGGTTTGCAGAGATCTGTACTACAAATATTATCTTATTTGATACTCACAACAACCCTGAGAGGTGGTTGCTGTTATTATCCCCTTTTTACAGATGAGGAAGTAGAGGCAGTTTGTGAAATAACTTGCCCAGGGTCATATGCTAATAAGTATTTGAAGTCCAATTTGAACGTAGCTCTTCCTGTTCCAGGCTGAGTGCTCTAGTCACTGTGCCACCTAGTGTTCCATTTCACAATGGAACCAGAGACTTTTTTTTACTTAAGCTGTTAATATTGTGTTCTGGAATTTTGACTAAGCCTGATTTCCTTTTTCTTTTACAGCTATCATGAGAAGCTTTTCTCTCCTGCAAGAAGCCATAATTCCATACATCCCCACTCTCATCACCCAGCTTACCCAGAAGCTGTTAGCTGTTAGTAAGGTAAAGGAGAGACAGTTCTGAAATACAAATCATCCTTTACTTCTCCTTTGTAATAAATTAGACATTGAGGGGAGGTGTATTAGTTCTTTCAAACTATCATTTTGCCAAATGGCACACTGTTGGCCAACAAGATTTTCAAAACTTGATCTTATTCTCAGGGAGTGCTATTGGGCTCCAGGGAAAATTTGACTCTGTATACAATAGACATTGTAATGAAAAACTGCTAAGAGACATTTTATAATCATGTCTTTGTTTAGAAAACTTAGATTCACTTTATTTTCATTTGAAGTTATGGCTAGGAAAAAAGCCCCCCAGAAAAACTTGTATTTTAGGCTTTGGCCCTATCTTCAGAAACTTGGTTTGTCAAGAAAATTTGTCAGTGAATGTTTTCTCTTTTCTGTTTTTTTCCTTTACTCATGTCCTACTCTTTATATCTCTTCAGAAGCAGTTTGTAAGCAGTTGTTAGATATATAATTGAATACTTGGGATAACATTAGATTAAAAACTTTAGTATTTCAGTCTATTTATTTTGGTTGGGTTCTATAACAATTATTTATGTCGTTAAAATAATCTCTAATGTCATTTCCTGCTTTAAAATTCCCTGGTTATATCATTACTTTCCTACATACCCTGAAAATTTTTTTGCATAGAAGACTATTACTATTGTACTCAGCGTTCTAGACCCCAAATCTCCCAGGAATGACTTAAATTTTTTTCTTTATTCCAATACACAGTCTCCTCATGTCTTCAGACATCTCTCAACACAAGATATTTTAAAGTAACATTGAAACGTTGAGCAAGGAAAATCTCACAGTGTGAAAAAAAATTACAGAATTTAGGGTTAATAAAAGGTACTCATTTGGTCCTTTTGGCACACCCTTGGAAAGTCGGTTTCCTAAAGTCATTGAGTCTGATTTTTACCACTTTTCTCAAGAGTTTCTCCTAACTGGTAATTGAAATAATCAAGAGACCCCCTTTCCTCCTTTTAGTTTATACTCTAATTCTCTTGAGTTGATCAGTCAAGGGCCCCTGGCTCTAATAGCTGAGGAAAGAGTCCCTGTGTGGGTGAGTTATAGAGAGGGAAGCTAGTCATGATTTCTGATTTGATATCTAAAGCAAAACTGATAAGGGTTTCTTTTTCAGGTTAATCTAAAGCCTTCAGGCTAGGATAATTTTTTTAAAAGGTGAAAAGGGCGCTTTGCTTCCCACCTGAGTTTGGTTTTTGCAATTTAAAAAATGCATAAGCATTCCTAGTTTAAATTAATTTAAGTTCACTTGTATGAAACTTAAGTTTGAAAAGCTGCTTTTTAGGGTTTCCCTTTACTTAAGAAATAATCAATACAAAGAAAGAAGCATATGACAGGATAGAAAGAGCCTTGCCTATAATTTGTAGTTCCACTGTCTTCTTTTTTTCCTAAATCATTACACCTAGAATTCATTTCTGGGAGCCACCTATAAGGAAGACCATAACAAGGTGGGAATGTATCCAGAGGAGGTATGTGCTAGGGTTAGTGTGGGGCTTGGTGGCCAGGCCACATGAGGATCATTTGAAGATGGAAAGATGTGGGAAGATGATGTGATGTTTGCCATGTGGAAGAGGGATTGTACTTGTTTTGCTTGGCTCCAGAGGGCAGAACTAGAAACATTGTGGGGAAGTTGGAGGGAAGTGGATTTCATTTCAATGGAAAGAATAACTTCTTAATAATAAGAATTACTTTGGAAGGTGGTGGATTCTCCTTTACTAGAGAAACTGGATACTCAGTTGTCAGGGATATTGTTAACGGAATTCCTTTTCGGATAGATACATTTGGCATATCCACCTCTCAGATTCTGATTCTAAATTCTGGCTCTGCTGTGGAGTGTCCTTTCCCTTTAAACCTCAGTTTTTCATCTGTAAAAATACTTGTAATTACTGTTGCCCAAGAAAGTCTTTTGTAAGCTGTAAAATACAGCTTATAAAATATAATATATAACTTGGGCTATTATAATAATATGAAATAAAGACACTTCATCTCAAAACTATCAGCAGTTTAAGATAGCTATCTAAATACTAACAATAAAGTAATTTGCATTGGTTTTATTTTCTATTTCAGAACCCAAGCAAACCTCACTTTAATCATTACATGTTTGAGGCAATATGTTTATCCATAAGGATAACTTGCAAAGCCAACCCTGCTGCTGTCGTAAACTTTGAGGAGGCTTTGTTTATGGTATTTACAGAAATTCTGCAAAATGATGTACAAGGTAAGCTAGTGCAAGCTCCTCTGCTGAATAAGGGAGTAGGAATGATGGTTGTGAGATGTGGTTGATATGTTGATTTTAATACAAATATTGTTTCTTCCATCAAATAGAGTTTATTCCGTATGTGTTTCAAGTGATGTCTTTGCTTCTGGAAACACACAAAAATGGCATTCCATCTTCCTACATGGCCTTGTTTCCTCACCTCCTCCAGCCAGTGCTGTGGGAAAGAGCAGGAAACATTCCTCCACTGGTGAGGCTCCTCCAGGCATTTTTGGAAAAAGGTTCAAATACGATAGCAAGTGCTGCAGCAGATAAAATTGTAAGTTGGATTAATTTTGTCCTCTAAAGCTAGCTTTATCAAAATAAAGTATGTTTTTATTTTTATTATTTTTTTGTTTGTTTTTTAAGATGAGTTACATTGAATCAATAAATAATATTAATGTAGGTTCTTGTTTCTTCTCTTCAGTAATACTTGCATTATTTTCTTCAAGTGTTTTGTGAGAAAAGTGCTTTGTAATTTTAAAAAACACTATAGATGGAGTTATTTTTATCTAGATTATTAAAATATACATACTCTTAACACCTGAAAAGTTAGTAGTAAGAGATCTCCATTTTGAAAAATCAGGTTATTTTAAAAATAGCCTCAGTAGCTGCACCTGCAGTCAGAAGAGCTGAGTTTTGAATCTTGGCTTTTGCTAAGTACTGACTGACCGACCTTGCAGGAATGACTTAAGGTCCCAAGGCTTCACGTTCATCACTGTATGGGTGACCTCTAAGGTACTTTCATGCTCTACATCTGTATTCCTATGAGAAAATGATAAAAAGAACAGTTTTGACCTTACCAGCCAAACTTTTTTTTTTAATGAAATTATTACCTATTGGCTAAAAGGGCTTAGAGTTTCACAGCATTTTTTCTCCCTTGTCCATACTCTTTAGGTGGTACCATATAGTGATATGTAGTGGAAAGAACACCACACATGAGCCAGAAAACCTAGGTTAGAGGCACTTACTAGGAGTGTGATGGTGGGCGAGTCACTTAACCTCTCTGTTTCTACTTTGGCAAAATGGAGATAAAAGGACTTATAATATCTGCAGGGTCATTGTAAATTTAGTAAATGCATTGTTAATTGTAAGATAGTTAAGTAATTATGAAGAGTGTGAGTTAGTAAGAAAAATTAGTAAGTGGCATGAAAGCCTTTGGATTTTCCCAGTGGGATAAACCGTTCTACAATGTGATGTTCATAGGCAAAAGATGGACCTTCTGATGCACAGATTGGAGGCTATGTGACAAAGAATGGCTTATTGGGAGGTTGAACACTTCATGGATTGAGTCTGTGTTCTAGCTGTTGGCACAGAAATTGAACCCATGAGGATAGATTTGTTTTGGTCTTTGATAATAGATTTGTGGTCTCATGATGGGAGGTGTGATAGATTTAAATTATAAAGGTGATGTCATTCAAGATTATCTTTTTTTTTTTTAATAGTGAGGCAGTTGGGGTTAAGTGACTTGCCCAGGGTCACACAACTAGTGTCAAGTATCTGAGGTCGGATTTGAACTCAGGTCCTCCTGAATCCAGGGCCAGTGCTCTATCCACTGTGCCACCTAGCTGCCCAAGATTATCTTTTTAAAATTACATCAGAAGCCTAGTTCATTCATGTTAAATACAATATTTTCATTGCATTTGAACAACATTAATGTTAAAGTTCCTGTTTTCTTAGCATGAATCATCCTTTTAACAAGTTGATGAAATTTAACATATATGCAGAAAAAAGAAGTGCATTTTTTTCCTGAGCTGTTTTATTTAATTGTGATCTATCTCCCTCCCTCTCTCTTTTTTTTTTTTCCAGCCTGGATTACTAGGTGTTTTCCAGAAGCTTATTGCTTCTAAAGCAAATGATCACCAAGGTTTCTTTCTTCTCAACAGTATTATTGAGCATATGCCTCCGTGAGTATCACTACAGTTCTATTTGTGTTTGATAACTTCTTCACTTGATGTTAAGAAAGATAATAAAGCTGTTTCAATAATGTCATACTTTTATTCTATTCACTAGGGAGTCAGTTGACCAGTACAGAAAGCAAATCTTCATTTTGCTGTTCCAAAGACTTCAGAATTCCAAAACCACCAAGTTTATCAAGAGTAAGTAAAGAGACCTCTAGGTATTTTGGTGATGTACAGAAAATTTTTTTAAGGTAGAAAAATTACTAGAAATCGTTAGTATAAATAATCTTATTTACTGAACACATAACACATGAACCCCATGCTTCATGGGATGTGAATTCTTAGATTATTGTTAGAAATCCCTGTTGGATAGCTTATGATCCTTTGAATAGTGCTTCTATGAGAAAATTGTTATTCTAGCTATTCACATTTTTCTTTAAATACAAGATTTTATAATTTGTTTTTATTTTTCTGTACTTGACAAACATCAAACATGAAAATTTTATCTACACAGAACAGGAACAGAGAATTATTTACAAAATCAAAACTTTTATAAATTTCATGTTTATATTTTTTTAAATTTAGTTTCTCTTTATTTTGTCCTAAAAATTTTCCTGCCTCCCTGCATTCATCTTTCTTGACCTATCCCAGTTTTTCTCTCTCTCTTTTTTTTTTTTAATTGAGACAATTGGAGTTAAGTGACTTGCCCAGGGTCACACAGCTAGTAAGTGTTAAGTGTCTGAGGCCGGATTTGAACTCAGGTCCTCCTGATTCCAGGGCCGGTGCTCTATCCACTGCGCCACCTAGCTCTACCACCACCACCCCTCCCCCGGTTTTTAATAGATTCATTGATGTCACATGGGGGGAAAAGTCTTGGCATTAGAAGGCCTGCTTTCAATTTCAGCTCCTGGCCCTACCATCTCTATAAATGTGAGGACAAATCTCTTCACCTTCGGGGCAGCTAGGTGGCGTAGTGGATAGGGCGTTGGCCCTGAGTTCAGATCTGGCCTCAGACACTTGTCACTTACTAGCTGTGTGACCCTGGGCCGGTCACTTAACCCTCATTGCCACCCCGCCCCACCCCCCCCCCCCAATCTCATCACCTTTTCCAAACCTGTTTACTGTCAGATTTTTTTTTTTTAAGTAAGGCAATGGGGGTTAAGTGACTTGCCCAGGGTCACACAGCTAGTAAGTGTTAAGTGTCTGAAGCCAGATGTGAACTCAGGTACTCCTGACTCCAGGGCCAGTGCTCTATCCACTGTGCCATCTAGCTGCCCTACCCTCAGATTTTTCAAAGTTTTTGTATTACTTAACTGTTAACATTTGGAGAAAAGTATTTTGCAAACCATAGAGAGTTGTGTAAATTGGAGGCTATTGGAGCTAAGACCAAGAATGTTCTGTGGACTTGTGGTATTTTGGGGTCTGGCAATTGTGTATCTTTTTTTTTAGTAGTTACTTAGAACTCAGAATAGATTTTCCCATAGAAATAGTGTTAAAACTAGTGGTTAGGTTACCATACCAGCCACAGAGCTTTTTTATAATATAACAGGCTTGAAGTAGTAATATTATTTCAACAGTATCTGACCACTGTTTGTAACACTTGTTTCTTTGGGAGAATACAACCTTGTGTGAACTCTGGGCACTTAAATACATCTGACCACAGTGGTGGCTTTAGGCAGCCATGTGGTAGTAGGAGAAATTCCTGCTTTGTAGGCAGAGGCTCTAGATTCAGAAACTAGCCCTACTCCCTGTTTCCTAGGGGATTTCACCATATTCAGGGCATTTAGTTTCCTCATTTTATAAAATAAAGGAGTTTTAATAGTTGATATCATAAGATGTTTTCTAGCTCTAAGTTCTTTGAAAATCGTAGGAGAGGGTTTGAAAACATTGAGGCCTGACATATTATAATCACTTTAAGGCTGTGATTGAACAAGAGAAGACAACCTCTCAGGATTCTTTACTCCCTAGAAATTCTGATAGAGACAAAAGATGGTTGCCTCAAGAGGGATGGGAACTGTAGGAATGAGTCTTCCATGATCAAGGAATAGTCACTTAACCTTTTGCGGTTCACTTTCTTGATATGTAAAATGAAGGAGTCCTATGACCCTGTGAATTCCCCATACCCATATATAATAGGTTTTTAATTTAAGATAACCTCCAGACATCTACAGCATGAAATTCCATTATTAGGTGAACAGTTAGTGGTGTTTATACTTTAGCCAAAGTGTCACTGAAGTTTAAGATGACTTTTGTGTACTTCTAGACTCATGTTTTCTACATTCCCCTCTCCCTCACTATGAGCCAGTCTAAAATGATCACCATTAAACATTTTTTCTCAACAGGTTTCTTAGTCTTTATTAATTTATACTGCATAAAATATGGGGCACTAGCACTTCAAGAGATCTTTGACAGCATACAGCCAAAGTAAGTATAATTGTAATGTGTTTACTTGACATTCAGTGTATTTTAAGTTTCTAACCACTCTCTTTGATTATTTTTGCTTTTTATCATTTTTTAAAAATACCCAGAAAAGGGATGATATGTGATTTTGTTAGCCCTTAAACCAGTGTTCTGGTTGTAACCACCTCCCATAGCAGGTCATTATCAAAGAATAACAGAAATTAAGAGTTTGAAAGATCCATCTAAGCAATTGCTTAAATCACAGGTCCATACCCTGTCCCTTCCTAAGGGTTATTGCCTCACGTAACTAGGCTTAGTCATGAGAATATGGCATGCCAAATGTCTTCATTCATGGGGTTATCATCTGTTTTGTCCTGTGCAACTTTTGATTCTGTTGGTCATTTTCTCCTTTCAGGTTTTTCATGACACTCCTCTTTCCTTGTTCTCCTCCTGTCTTTTTCATCACCTCTTCTTGGACTCCCTTGGTGGTTTTTCATGTCACACCCCCCAACCTTGAGTATCCCATAAGGTTCCAGCCTGGCCCCCTTATCTTTCTGCTCTATACTATAGCTCTTGGTGTTTTCATCAGCTCCCATGGATTCAATTGTAATCTCTGAAGGTGCTATATAATTACTGAATCAACAAGCATTTATTAAGCACCTGTAATGTTCTGGGGACTCTGCTGAAGATATAATGGAAGTTAAAAACAGTCCTAGTCTCTTTACTGAGCTAGTCATGCCTCACCAGTTGCCTTTTGGACATCTTAAATTGGGTGTCTTGTAGGCATCTCAAATTCAACATGTCCAAAACAACTCAATATCTTTTCCCTTAAAATCTTCACTTCTTAGGCAGCTGGGTGGCACAGTGGATAAAGCACCTACCCTGGATTCAGGAGGACCTGAGTTCAAATTCAGCCTCAGACACTTGACACTTACTAGCTGTGTGACCCTAGGCAAGTCACTTGCCTTACCCCCCCCCCCCAATCTTTCCCTCTTCAGAGCTGTACTATCATCTAGGGTGCCACCATCCTCCCAAAAATCTTGGCTTTCACCCTCTGTTGTCCACTCCTCACTCATTCATCCACATTGCCAATCTGCTGCCAAGTTTTATTTTTTCCCCAGCCTTCTCATGTTCTTCCTTTTGTCTCCCCTCACACAGCCACCACTATAGATTGGACTCACATTGCCCTTTCACTTGGACCATTGCAGTAGCTTCCTGATTGGCCTCCTTGCCATGTTTTTTACTGCTCCAGTCTATCTTCTGCTCAGTTGGCAATGTGATTTTTATAATGTGTGGATCAGGTTTCCTCCCTGGTCCTTCCCACTTCCAATTCAGTAAACTCCATCAGCTCCCTCTTATCCAGGATCAGCTATAAAGTCCTCTGGCATTTATACTCTTTATAATCTAGTCCTTTCTTGCCCTTTTCAGTCTTGAATTGTACTCCCTTCCACTCATTCTAATATGATCTGACTATATGTGCTATTCCTTATACACACACTGCCTCTCCTGGCTGTCCCCTATGTCTAGACTGCTTTGCTCCTTCACTCTTGCCTCCTATTTCCACTAGATTCCTTCAAGATTCAGCTCATATCTCCGCCCTGAGATTACCATGTGTTCTGTACATAGCTTGTATGAGGACCTAGTTAATTACGTGTTATCTTCCATAGTAGGATGTGAGCTTTCTACGGGTAGGTTCTGTATCCTGAGGGTCTTATTTGTACCCCTAGCATTTGACACAATTCCTGGAATATAGTAGGCATTTAATAAATACTTGACAACTGCCTACCTGACACAGGGCTTCTTATTTTTTCTTTTCTCTCATGTCCACATGCATCATCTCCTCCTTGCACCAGCTCTCCTTATAGCAAATACCATTCTTCTTCAAGCCATTTGCTCATATAAGTGGAGGAGGGGAGTGGGGGAAAGGTGGGTATATATGTATAATCCTCTTCCCTTCCCCCAAACCTAAATAACTCATGTTAAGCCTTAAGGTTTTTATTCATGGTAGGTTTTGCACTTAGACATCCATCTTCTCCCTAACTCTATTCCACCTCCTTTTTGGATTTTAACTTCTTCTTTCTCTTAGCTGTAGCCGTAATTCTACCTTACCTTCTACTTTACTTGAGTATTCATATAACTTCAGTTCTTAGAGTATTATCATCACATCCATCCAAAAGTTGGCAGGAAAATGAGAGACTAGCTCTCTTAAACTTAACAGATCCATTTTGTAGGATTTTTGTGTCCTGGGATTTGCTCACTAATTTGACACCTTGGCTACCATAATTTGATTTCCCCAATGTCCTTGAAGATGTGTTATAAGGAAGAGACCCTATAAGAAATTATTCTGGAGCCCCACAGTTATCTCATTCTATCTTATTTTGTTAGGGTGTTAGAGCTTTGTGTTCATTTCCAAGTAGATTCCCAATGTAGCTAATGATGTAATTTAAGTTATGGAGTAAATTGGACTGTGATAAAAATGTTATTAATACTTACTTTAGAGAATTAATTTGTTAAAGAGTCCTGATTAATACTGATCATTGTTTATTTTCAAATATTGGTGTTGATTAGCCAAAGACAACCTTTTGGTCTTTTACTTATGGGTCAAATCCCAGGAACTAAAAACCTCTGTTCTTGCTGGTAGAAAGAATAATTTTGGGGCTTCTTTTGTTACTTTCAACACTGGCACAAAAATTATGCCAAAACATTTTGCTTTATTTTTTCAGCATTGTGTTCTACTTTAATACTGATACAAGGGGCAGCTAGGTGGCTCAGTGGATAAAGCACCAGCCCTGGATTCAGGAGGACCTGAGTTCAACTCTGGCCTCAGACACTTGACACTTACTAGCTGTGTGCCCCTGGGCAAGTCACTTAACCCCAATTGCCTCCTCCCTCCCCCCCCCCCCCAAAAAAAAAAGATACAGAGTACATCTTTATTTTAACAGAATGTTTGGAATGGTCTTGGAGAAAATCATTATTCCTGAAATACAGAAAGTTTCTGGACAAGTAGAAAAGAAGATCTGTGCTGTTGGCATAACTAAATTACTAACGGAATGTCCTCCAATGATGGATACTGAGTACACAAAGCTTTGGTAAGTACAGAGATCTAAATGTATTTTCATTATTACTCCTACTTGTCTTTATGACCATAAAATTGTTTAGATAAAGTTTTGGAAAGAATTCCAAATTGCAGTTCAGGAGACCTGGTTTCTACATCCCTTACTCTAAACGCTAATTTGCTCTACGATCTCAGGAAAGTAATTTTTCTTAGAACCTCAGTTACCTCATCTGTAAAATGATGGCATCAAATTAAGTGATTAAAATTCAATAATCATTTCTGAATTGCCTACTATACACTGTTTTAATGAGACACTGAGGAGGTAATATAGCCATGTTCAGTTGTATTCAGTTGGGTCCAACTCTCTGTGACCTATTTGGGTTTTTCTTAGCAGAGATACTGGAGGGGTCTGCCATTTCGTTCACCAGCTCATTGGACAGGACCACATAGCTAGGAAGTGTTAGAGGTCAGGTTTGAATTCAGGAAAGCAAGTCTTCCTTATTCCAATCCCTGTACTCTATCCACTGCACTAGGTAGATCCTCATAAACAACTATATATATATATCAGTAAAATGTAATCCCTTCCTACATGGACCTTCCCTAGGAGTATGATTTATGTCCTTTCCAGGTCTTAGAGTTTATTCTGATTTTCAGAGGAATTGCTAATACTCAAGTCTTAATTTGTATTTTCCAATTTTTTTTTGTTTGTTTTAATCAAACTTAATCAGTCTGCCTTTCATTCGTGATCTTTACTTTCTTCCAATATCTCTTCTAGGACACCTTTATTGCAATCTCTTATTGGCCTTTTTGAATTACCTGAAGATGACACAATCCCTGATGAAGAACATTTTATTGATATTGAAGATACACCAGGATACCAGACTGCTTTCTCTCAGCTTGCCTTTGCTGGCAAAAAAGAGCATGATCCTGTAGGTCAATTGGTGAATAATCCCAAAATCCACCTGGCACAATCTCTTCATAAATTGTCTACTGCATGTCCAGGACGGGTAGGTATCACTTGTTTTGTGAAAAGAGAAAACTATTTACACTGCAGTTCTTCACCAGTTTTATTTTTGTTGAATTGGAAGGGAATAGAGCTCTTTCTCCCCTCCCCCCAACTCCCCCACACCTATAATTGAAGGGGTTTTTTTTGGTTTTTTGGTGAGGCAGTTGGTGTTAAGTGACTTGTGCAGGGTCACACAGTTAGTAAGTGTTTAAGGATCTGAGGCCGGAATTGAACTCAGGTCCTCCTGAATCCAGGGCCGGTTCTCTATCCACTGCGCCACCTAGCTGCCCTGAGGATGTTATTTTGAATGATTAGGAGATGTTTTGCAGAAAAGTGCTAAGGATAAACTCTTGAATTACTTGGTTTTTATATTATATTTACTCCTGGCCCAGAAAAACTCCAGATAGTCTTCCTGAAATATAGAGATTTCTGTCAACTCTCACATGTTTAGTATTAAATTTATGGATCAGGGAGAAATGCCTTCAGTTTTTGAACTATAATTCCATTTCAGTGGTCTTTAGTTGCAGTTTCCTTTAAAAAATTTTTTTTTTCTTTATACCCAGATGATCTATACTAAGGAGCAGTAAGGTTTTTTTTTTGTTGGTTTTTTTTTTTTTTTTTTTAGTGAGGTAATTGGGGTTAAGTAACTTGCCCAGGGTCACCCAGCTAGTAAGTGTTAAGTGTCTGAGGGCGGATTTGAACTCAGGCAATCCTGACTCCAGGGTGGATGCTCTATCCACTGCACCACCTAGCTGCCCCTGGAGCAATAAGTATTAGGCAGGTGATTAAGTCTTTGCACAGAAATAGCGCACCCTACTCAAGTTCTCAGGGTCAATATCTAGATCTTTACAAGTGTACACACACATCTCAATCAGATAAGGCAGGTAGTATAGAAAGAAATGAGACTAAGTCTCAGCTCAGTTCTTCTATAAAATGTGGTTTCCTCCCATTAATAACCAAGTCACAGTTTTATTTATGACTGTACTAATTCACACAGCATGTTGCTGTTCCCCAGGATACATTGTTGTGGACATTTATTTGTAAAGCATAAGTTTGCCTTGTCAGATCTCAGGCTATTAATACATAATTAGATTACCTTAAAACCCCAGTGTATGCATATCCTACATAACACAACATTAGGCAAAATGGTATTAGAGGGGACAGCTAGTACCATTGGAATGATGTGTATGTACAAGTAGAAAGCAGCATGGTTGATGGTAAGCAGAACCATACCTTCAGGGGAGTTAATGCCCGTGTCATTTACTTACTAGCTAATCTCCCTGTTTACATTTCTTTTGGTAGCCAAAAGAATGAGTTTACAACAAGGTTTCCTGATGTTATTAACAACATAGATATGAACTAATGTTGTGGCATGAGAGTCCTGTTGTCTACAATGAAATTCTCTTTTTCTTGTTTTTGAAGGTTCCTTCAATGGTGAGCACTAGTCTGAATGCAGAAGCATTACAGTATCTCCAGGGATATCTCCAAGCAGCAAGTGTAACACTGCTCTGAACTTCATTTGTTTGATGGGCAACAATTCAATAGTGGCTTCCTATAAAAGGATATTGACTTGTAAGCCAAGCTTCGATAAACCGATGCAAGCGTCTCCTTTTGGAAATTATCACAGAATCCATCTTGTAAACGATATTAAATGTTACTTAAAGCAGAACTTGAGTAAATTAGGTGGTTTGTGTGATCATAGGTAATGGAGGTGGGTGACTTTTTCCATTCCCAATTTGCAGCTTTCAAAGGGAATATAGCAGTTCATTATTTGGGATTGATTTTGGGATCCACATTTGCTGTGTTTGGATAACCTTTTAACTTTTCTGGAGAGCACTGCTGTAGAGAGTCATATTCTGTCACTAAATGCCTTTTCCTTTTTGATGCTTTTGTCATTTTGTATTTTCTGTGTCTTTCCTCTAGCTTCTTTTATTTAAAATGTGGATAAATACAGAATTTTGTTTATGTAAATTGCCAAGCAGTGCAAAGTGAATGGTTTTAATTGTGTAGTCAGCAATAAAGAAAACTCTAAACTCTATATTACAGAATAGCTGAAGAATAGGTTTACTTATGATCTTTGGGGGTTTTGTAATAATGATCCCTTGGGGGGGAAATCACCTCGAGAAATACATCATCAGGTCCCTTAGAACCTCCTCTCCATCTCTAAAGGAGAACTGACTATCTAAAAGAAAAACAACCCAGTAGAGCTATTTCAAGTGGTTCTTGTACCATTGCCACAATGATATGTTGCCACAATAATATGGGCTGGGTGATTAAGTTATTTTTCTCAGCTTCTCTGTTTGCAAATTGGGGCTAATACTATCCCAACCTCACAAGGATGCTGTGAGAATTTCTCCATGTGTGATAAATGTTTTTGACTCCTTCAATGCCCTGTGTGTAGATACTAGGTACTTTTTCCTTTATATTCATTTTTTAGGAATTGAAGTCAGTTTTGGGTTGTCTTTTTCTGCCTTGTGTTTTAGATCAGTGACATAACTTGATTTTTAAGAACTTAGCTTTTACCCCAATAGAATTTTCTGGAGTTGATATATTAGTGTCCTCTATCTCTTTCCATCCTTTCTATCCCTACTTTGGCAATTGTCCTTTATATCTATCCCAAGATTTCGCTCAGGATTTTGATGGGCATGCTTAGAAAGGAACTGAGCTCAATTTCATCTTAAGAGATACTATTGACAACAGTGTTTAAAGTGAACAAGAGTTGAACCTCTCTGAGCTTAACTATAAAAGTGTCCTATGGCTTCCATTAAGGGGACAAAACTTTAAAAGGGTTTCAACGCTAGCCCTATGGTACTTTTAAGTGAATGTTGTTTGGAATCTACTTTATGCAAAAATTATATATTCAGGGTCCTATCAGTTAAACCTAACCCTAATACTTTTTAGTGAAAATTATTCAAGGATATGCCTTCACCTTCATAAAGCCTCAGACAACCTGACTTGTAAATGCTTACTACTGCTCTTAATGCTTATTGTTTTTATAGTTTTGAATGAGACGTTTAAAGCAGCTTAAGTGTGTGTGCACCAGGTCTAATAAGACTGCTTCTGGCTTTGTCACCTTCCATTGATTAAAAAGTAGACATCTGAGCGCTGACTTCATTCATCATTCTAAAATGTCTGGCAGAAGCTGTATCATAGTGAAATTTCAGGTCCTATATTGTCTACTTTGTTACAACATTCTGTGTAAAAGAAAGCAGACTCTGAGTAAAAAGATTTTCTGTGTGATGTGTTTTTAACTAGAACATAACTCACCTGGCAGCATGGGATTGGAAGTGGAGGCTGGGGGCTCTAGTCTTGATTCTAGCACTAACAAGCATAGTCATCAGGGCTGCTTCACTATTTTGGAATCTCACTTTCCTCTGCTAAGTCTAGACAGCTGAGACTATTGGAGGTATAAGTAGGCACAGAGCATTTGCTGGCTTGGTAGAAAACCCTAAACTGTATGACAAAGCTATGGTCAGCTATTAAGTGAATAGACAATTGCACAGTGAGCAATATATTTGTTAACATACTTAACCTCTCAGAACATCTGAAACCTTGAATTCCTTTTTCTAACAAATCGATTTATTTCATATTAATGGTGTGAAAGAATAGAGCTTTTAAAAATCAATTTTATGGGTAGAATAGCTACTAAGATAAGCAGTTAATTTACATTCTTTTCCTCTGTACTCAAAACTTTGTTTATTAAAATCACTAGTGGGGAGTATTTTGGGGGGAGGTAGGAATGGTAGAGGAGATTTCTTCTACCAATACAAATTATTTAGCCGTTATGAGGTTAGAGCATTTTCTTGGTCACTGAATAAAACTTACAAACTTGCTGAGGCACAGTGTCAAGGGAGTAAATTGAAGGTAGATCTGATTCTGAGGTCAACTCTCCACTCTGCCCAGTTCCTTCTCATAGAGTTGTCAAGAGTGCTAAGATAAATAACCTAGACACTTAAAAATGTTTTTAAAAGAAATTTACTGGGGGCGGCTAGGTGGCGCAGTGGATAAAGCACCAGCCCTGGATTCAGGAGTACCTGAGTTCAAATCCGCCCTCAGACACTTGACACTTACTAGCTGTGTGACCCTGGGCAAGTCACTTAACCCCCATTGCCCTGCAAAAAAAAAAAAAAAGAAATTTACTTCATACTTTACAGGCTATTTCTAAGATCTGTATTTACTGTTAATATCAGTTATCATATAAATATTTCATTTCCTCTAGGGAAAGATGAATCTAGTGTCTAATATCAGCAGTGCCTACCAGCCTTCTATTTCTTGGGCTTGCTATTTTTTTCTTGGCTACTTTTAAGTTTTATGTATTTGCAGAATTTGAACTCGGGTCCTCCTGAATCCAGGGCTGGTGCTTTATCCACTGTACCACCTAGCTGTCCCCTTTTCCTGATTAGTCTTATCAGTCATTGGTTTTAGGGTAACATCAAGCATCAGTAAAGCCAAGTATTCACTTTAGAAATAGATTTGAGGGCACAGTTAGGTGGCGTAGTGGATAGAGTACTGGCCCTGGAGTCAGGAGGACCTGAGTTCAAATCCAGCCTCAGATACTTAACACTTACTAGCTGTGTGACCTTGGGCAAGTCACTTAACCCCAATTGCCTCACCCAAGGGGAAAAAGAAAAAAAGAATAGATTTGAATTTCAAATAAGATCAGAGATAGAAGTTTATTGACTACTTATACCAATGGTGATGGGGTTTAAGTGTCACTGGACAGAACTTTAATTTAGATTCACCCCAAGGTGTGAATTCTTCATTAGAGTGTTATGGATCTTAAGGGTTTCTTGAATCTAAACACATATTCTTTTTGTGTCAGTGAAGTAACCGTCAGTGAAATGTAATTTTGAAGGGGCAAAGATACCATCAGCTTTCTCAAGTGGCATATTATGAGTCTGGTCTTCATGGCATCTACCCTGTAACATAACTATTTTCTATTTAGTATGGACCAGCTTAACATGCCACTGATTATTATAACATGCTGTTTAAAACACCATCAGTGCATATTTAATGACCATTGAACTGGGTCTAGGACTGAATGAAACTGAGTTGGATCACATTTGGGAAATAGACCACAACTGAGAATTGGGAGGTGGGTGGGGGCCAGGGCAATGAGAGTTAAGTGACTTGCCCAGGATCACACAGCTAGTAAGTGTGTAAAGTGTCTGAGGTCGAATTTGAACTCGGGTACTCCTGAATCCAGGGCCGGTGCTCTATCCACTGCCCTGTAGATTCTTAAAACAACAGTGACAATGGACACCTGAAGAACCCTGAGAAAATAGCCAGGCAAGAGACTGGGCAGCCAAGCCTGGGGCATAATTGAAGGGCCTGACAAATATTTGCCAGGCCATGTTCATTAGAACAAGAGAAAAGCAACAATCTGGGCCATAAATGAGCCCACTTCTAATACTTATAGTAGCAGTGGACCGGGGCAGCTAGGTGACACAGTGGATAAAGCATTGGCCCTGGAGTCAGGAGGACCTGAGTTCAGATCAGCCTCTTAACACTTACTAGCTGTGTGACCCAGGGCAAGTCACTTAACCCCAATTGCCTCACCAAAAACAAAAACAAAAAAGAAGTGGACCTTACTGCTTTAGAGGATGTTTTCTACAGAGAGGAAAAGCAGCCAGCTGATTCCTGGTGCCCTGCTAATTTCCCAGAGACACCACAACAGACTTCATCTTCACTAGAAGCAAGCACAGATTTATATAAGGACTCTGTTTAGTAGCACAATTAAAAGGTGTATTTTGTAATTCTAATGGTCTTATATCAAGTTAGAATAAGCATGATATTTTCTGTGAGACAGGTTTAGAATGTTTTTTGCTTTTGGCAGTAAGGAGGCCCATTGAACACATGCCTTTGTCCTGTTAATTGAATGTAATTATACATAAGGTAAGGTGATTACCCAAGGCAGTGGAAAGCTAGAAACTAGACTAGTGAGTTTGAAAAGTTATTTAGGAAGTTACACTTTACTGGCTTTATTGACAGAAACGACATGAACCAAGTCTAGAATCCTCTTTTTGTTTAGTCATTTTCAGTCCCCATTTGGAGTTTTCTTGGGAAAGATCCTAGAAAGGTTTGCCATTTCCTTCTCCAGCTCATTTTACAGATGAGGAAACTGAGGCAAACAGGGTGAAGTGACTTGCCCAGGGTCACACAGCTAGTAAGTGTCTGAATCCAAATGTGAACTCAGGAAGATGGGTCTTCCTGACTCACTTAGCTGCCCCTTATTCAAGAGTTAATGGTATCCCTAATTCTCAGTGTACACAACACCTCAACTATCTCCTCTTAAACTCTAAAATGTACTAGTATCCTTAAAGCATCTTTCTGCATCCTTATTTACTGGCCTGTCATTGAGGGGAAAACCAAGTTATTTGGTTGTCATTCCATACCTCTGATGGCTCTTCAAATAAAGATCCTCCACATATTGTTTAAATCTCAGCTGAGGTAATCAGCACCCTTTTGTTTCACTCTGACCAAATGGGTTAAAGATGCTATACGACATGGTAAAAACTAAATGTGTATGGACACAGAATTAATGTGAAGAACTATTTCAAAAGTACTCTTCAAATTTTTAAGTAACAGACTGAATAGTTTTGGTGCAGAAATTCTCTTTGGACAAGGATTGCCCTATTGACAACTGTTAATGCACACCTTCATAGAACCTGACAAGTGGTAGCTTAGGAGAGTAGTTTTCATTTTATTCAATAAACACTAGGTTCCTACTCTGTGGTAGATACTATTAGTAAAGAAAACAAGAAGAAACCCCTCACCTTTAGATAGGAGGGAAATAAGAAGGTGCCAAAAGGAAGTTTGTTCTGTTCTTTTCCACTTGTCTTCTTTGATCTGGAGCCTGTGATTATGCATTCACGTTTTGCAAATCTCAGACAAAGATCACATTTTTCCTCTAGGCACAAAACTATCTGGAAGCCACATCTGTCTTCTAGCCTATGGCTCACACATCTAGACAAGTTGTGTTAAACACAAACACAACTTGACTTAGAAAACTTCAAATTACCACCAAGGTTATATGGTATTTTTATTTTGTTAAACATTTCCCAATTACATTTTAATCTGGTTCTGGCAGCACTCAGCAGTGTTGGGGGGGGGGGTGAGGTGGAGGGGGTGGTCCACATGCCTAGAGTTTGATACCTGATCTAAGCCCTATTAACTTCAATTCCTCTCAGTTTCACAGCTTCCTATTGTTTTTTTAATTAACATAATTCATGAGTAAGTCACTTTACTTCTGAACCTCTGAAATGGGATAATATAATCCTTACTTTACCAAATAAGGACTATGGAATTGTAAGCTCATGACGTAAGCACTTTTGACCATGTTGTGATCTATTGTTAGGAGTGGAAATCTATTAAGTGTTATCTTCTGCAATGTTTCCCCAGGTACAACAAATGTCTAGTTCTGAGGGGTGAGTAAGTATACATTAAACTGAAACCCCTTGCTACTCTATGAGATGCTGCTGTTTCATCTTGTTCATGTAAGATAGGATGCCTTCACTAAGACAGGAAACACTTATTAATAACAGGGACGTATGAGGCCAGCTCTCAGTGTTCTCAACAGTTGGTCTCCACTCTCCATCCCAAGGGTGCTGATGTTTGCCATGGCCTCAGAGGGAGACAAGGCTACATGTATTCCATCTCTCTCTCCATCCTCCTTTCCCAGATTCTCCTAGCAACACCAAGGCAAACCAGATGATGAGAAATTAAAGTTCAAAAAGGAAGAAAAGAGTACCAGTGAAGGTTTTTTAAATGTACAGAAAAGAGCTAAAGGAAATTCAGGAGAAGGCAATGACAAAGAGGGCAGTGTTTGTTGCTATTATATTAAATTGAAGACAGACTAAACTACACAACAGAAGTGCACAATTTCATGTAGAATTCCTCATTCCAAAAGCCTGCCATCAACATAAGTATAAAAGTGGTATCAATAATAAACTCAATGCTCCCCACAACAGCAGATTAATTGCCTGTGAGGTAGATAGGGCAGAGTCTGCATTTCCCGCCCTTTTACAAAGCTACTTAGCAAGTTTTGAGATACTTCAAAGGTAAACTGGTAAAGTCCAATTCAAGATGACATCCAAACTGGTTTTGTTTATTCAAGGGAACATTCCAAGATCATCAACATCAACCTTAAAATAGCACTCGAACACTTTCTCTTAAATTCATCAATATTCAACAAACCACAATAATAGAACCACGATTTTTTGTTCTGTTGCTCATGTAGTGCAATATATATTGGAGCTTAGGGCCTGGATAGTTCATGTCACTTGAAGGGGCCTTGAAGGATCATATGAATCCAAGCCCTGTTCTGCATTTGTCTGTGACTAGCACAATTAAGAATAGGAAAACTGCTATAAATGCTTCACAATTGGGGGCAGCTAGGTGGTGCCGTGGATAAAACACCAGCCCTGGATTTAGGAGGACCAGAGTTCAAATATGGGCTCAGACCCAACATTTAATAGCTGTGTAACCCTGGGCAAGTCACTTAACCCTTATTGCCCTGCCCCTTCCCCCCAAAAAAAAATGCTTCACAGTATGAGGTCTGTGGGCCACTAATCTCAGTATTCTGGGCCCTGGAGAGGTTGGGCTTGGAAAGATTTAGAGGAAACACAGATTAACTATATCTAAACATCAATACAGTTATAATTCTGGTTGTTCAGAGGCCAGCCACTCTTAAAAGGTTATCACCTTTCAGTGACCATCTTTGCTCAAAAGATCTTTAGTGAAGGGAAAGCCACTATCTTTACAAGCAGTCCATTTCACTTTGGGATAACTAATTTATATGACGTTTTCCTAGGAGCCTGTTTCTGCAACTTTTATTCAGTGTTTTTCTTTATGTTCTCTGGGTATTAAAATACTGCCACTCCACTGTCTTTGCCAAGAAAATTCCACAATTAGATCAAAGCTGACAGACATGACTGAAAGGACTGAATAATAAAGTTATCCCCAGTTCCTTCAATTTTGATTTTGGAGGATCTTGAGATCCTCCATGATCCTGGTTATTCTACTCTGGTGGCTCTCTTGAATCTCTGGAGATTCAATGCCCAAATTCCAGATATCTGACCAAGGCAGTATACTCACCCTAGCACCTCCCTATCCTTGAACACCATGCCTTCTTAGTGCCCTCTAAAATGGAAACAGCTTTCTTTTTCGAGCTGCCATCTCAATCCCTATTCCCGCATTGAGAGTTTATTTTTCACTGACCTTCAGTTGAACTGCTTTCTAGCCACATCTTCCTCGTCTTGGATTTTAAATACCTATTCCCATTAAATTTTACCATATTCAATTCAGTTCAGTGTTCAAGATCTTTTTGAATGTTCTCATACAAAGATACCTCTACCAGCTTTGTGTGCCCCAGAAAGTCAAGGAGCATGCCAATACTGCCAGGATAAAATTAACAGCAGAAGGCCCAGCAGAGATTCCTGAGGTATTCCAAGAGAGACCATGAATCAGCCATCATTCGTTGGATACATCAGACCAATTCCAAAACTACTTACCTGAACTTTGGGCTACACATCTCTTATTTGCAGTAACATGGAATAAAACCATTAAATGCTCTGTTAGAATCTAGGTAAACGATGGATGTTGCTGGCAGTTTACAGTGCCTCTGTAGCTCCTCCTAAGTTTGGGATTCTATCATTCTATCTTAAATAACTTTATTGTCCAATGTAAAAAATATATATTTTTGTCTTTCAAATTCTAAAAACATCTAGTCCTACTATAACTATAAGCTCTAAGCATAGCCTTACTGGGGTTCCATTAGATGACTTCCCGCTTCAAGATAATACACACCTCAGAAGAGTCCTAACATTTCCCTGTCCTCAAGTAACAGCCCCTCCCACTGCCACTGCCCCTGGCCCTTACAGTTGCCCTCCTCTTGACCTTCTGTTTCTTGAGACGACCAGAAACACTCAGCATTTCAGGTAGGAGATGCCCTGAGTTTACACACTTCTAACAGAGATAATACCATAGTTGGACTAATGACTGGTGGCAGAATATGGAGTTTTCAGAGAGTTCTTAAATGCAGATTCTGAGGTAGTGGAACAGTATAATCACACCTCAAACATCACCATAGTCCTTCATTTTAACAGAGATCGCCTTCTGCAGAGGCAAAATGTTCAATGTAGTTTATATTTGGTGACTCCCAGGGATTTACACTATTCATTAAAATATCTCATAATTAGGAATTTAAAAAGCAGAAACCAAATTGGGTAGGCGAAAGGGGAGGTGTATGTTGTTCTTTTTTGGGGGGGGGGTGAGGCAATTGGGGTTAAGTGACTTGCCCAGGGTCACACAGCTAGTAAGTGTTAAGTGTCAGAGGCCGGATTTGAACTCAGGTCCTCCTGAATCCAGGGCCAATGCTCTATCCACTGTGCCACCTAGCTGCCCCTGGGAGGTGTATGTTTTAAAATGAAGGTAATCTTAAAAAACAAAAAACTATCAGCCCAGAGCTACAGATACAGTCCTACCTACCATTCCTAATGAGCATAGTCAGAAAAGAACTAGACTAGGATTGAAGAGATTTGGGTTCAAGTTCTAGCTTTTGCTTTATAATTGTGTGGTCCTGAACAAGTCAGTTCCCCTCATTGAGCTTCAGACTCGTCTGTAAAATGGGAATACTTAGACACTACCCATATCTAATACTATATTATTATTATATGTTAACTAAAACACATAAGACCTGCTTCCTACCCCTTCTTGAAGCTTAACTTTTCTCTATCACACCAATTACCCAGAGGTTGCAAGTCAGTTGTAAAACCTTCTCAACTTGGAAAAATAGCATGCTAAACTTGTTTTACAAAATTCTGGTTCTGTCCAAAAATAATAAAAAAAACAAACCCTTTAACCATACATTTTGCATATAATGCTCAAAATCAGTTTTATAGTTTAGAAGACATTTAGTACATTCCAATGGTTTCTGTAATTAAGTACCAAAATAAGTGTTTAAATAGCCAAGAAAAGAGAGAAAAGATCTGCTCAATGGATTGTCAAAGGCATAGTCTGATGCTATATGTTAAAAGAGCTGGTAGAGTTCTGGTCAAGCAGAGCAAGACTACTGACATTCTGCCATAGCCTATTGCTGTCTATATGTGCTCTTACTAAGGATCTGTGAAAACAGAATGATCTGGAGTTTTCAGATACTTTAAATGATCCATCATTTCCTTGGTGTGGGTGACTATTTACCCAAGACAGGTCTCAGACTCTGCCACGTAATCACCCATGTGTTATCATCAGTCTGTCTCAGAGGATCTACACCATGTTATTGTTTACTTTAATTCTTCGTAAGTGAAAAGTATTAACAAGGTCCTTCCAGTTTTAAAATAAATCCAAGACCTTGAATAGGAATCAAATAATGAACTATCTTCTACCTATTTCATAACTGACAGCATTATACAAAAATGTAAGCTTACATCTTATGGAGTTGAAGGTGATTTTAATTCTCTAGATGAGCTTCCAATATAGCTCTGTACTTTTGAAGGTAAGGTTTTGTGACTTTGGGTAGAAACACAGCAGCCAACACAGCTCCCTCAGTGGCTTAATCTGTTCTTCCAAGTTAAGAAAACCCACACTTGATTTTTGAATTGAAGATCTTCAGCAATGTTTTCAGATCACATTCGTAGATAAGTAACTAGCAATTGTGGTGTCCAGGACAAATTCAGTAAGGAGGGACGAGAGTGGGGCTGCCCCATTTTGGTGCCATTGTGTCAAGTAAGGCACAGCTTACAGCTTACTCCCCTCCCCTGAGAATCTGGCCTATGCCTGTGTGAGACACCTGAGCCTTCCCGAGCCCCAAAAAGATGTACGGAAGGGAAAGTGTCTGCCAGTGTCGGTGTGGCCTCAGGAAGGCAACTAACAGGACCTTCAGAAGTAAGAGCCACGGGAGGAAGTTAAGTTGTCCTGAGTTTGTGCTGCCCCAGTTACAACTGAACATCCATTAACATCACAGTCCAATAACCCACGAGGCTTGTGATCCAGAAACAAGTTTCTGCATTCCCCCTTTTTTAGTCACTGCTCAAGATTACCAGGATTCATTAGTTGCAATTTTATTGATCAATGGTTTTTATATAAAGTTATTTCAGACCTTCTGATTACTGGCCAGACTGAATCACATTAGCATTACAAACCCTTCCCTCCACTCCCCTAAAGAGGGAAAGGGAAGGGGGAAGCAATCCAGCAACAACAATAGTATACAAGAATAAATTAACCCCAAAAAATTTAGTATGACCATTTATTGGTGACAAACACTCAGTTTTACTTACATTCCATGGGGAGAAAAAATTTCCAGCGTGAACAATGAACTGAAGCAGTACTTAACTTGCAAGGCGACCGTGCTTTTTTACCTGGACCATATGCAAAAACTTACTGCACACATTTCTGTGCACAATAACACAACATCAAAAGCAACACAGTTTTATATATAAACATCGTTAATTTTTTTCAGCCCTACATGGAGATGTAATTCAACAGTATAAAGCACTCAAGGAAAATCAATCTGCAGTTTTTATATGCACTACACTGAGATCATATCCTGTAGTGTTGTGAAAGCTGTGTGCCACAGAGAGCTATATATACACACATTTATTTTTTAATAATGTTTAAAAAGAAAGATCAAAATTCATTTATTTTAAGTTCTGTTGTGTTTAACAACAACAACAAAGAAGGAAATAGTAAATGAACCAAATGATCATGTAAAGCTTAAAATTCCTAAAATGTCCAATTTACACAACCATTGGGCAACTTCATCAAGGTTCTATATAAAGAGAGATATATAGAGAGATATATGGATAGGTATATATCTCTATATACATCTGGGACATTAAACTAGATGGCACACAATTGGCATCATCGGAATGGTGCAAAGCTATTCCGACAAAAACAAAATGTATAGCCACATACATGGATATGATCTTTGCAGGTTAGTTTACAGAGAACGTCAGTCTCAGACAAGTTTCTAAACTGTGCTATATAACTAGATACAATTGAGAAACTTTCAAATGAAAAAAAAACGTATAGTGTCGTTTTCAATCAAAACAAAAAAGGAAACTAAAAAAATGTATCACTGTTTTCAGATAAAGCAATGGTTATGGTTTCAGTAACTACAAGGAAGATGGAAGGGCTGCAGCACTCACTCTATAACAGGTTACACTGAATAGGAAGCATTTGATTTTCTCTGGTGCTTTCAGACTTGGGTCAAGTCTAATGCCTGTCAGGCACTGCTGTCCAGTGTCTGTCCCTAAAGGTTTGAGTTAGCCAGTTTGAGAAGGGGGATTGCTTTCCTTTTCTGGTTTCACACATCTATAAAACACAAGACAAAAGCACTGAAGAAGACCATGTGACTCCAGGATGATGAACAATTACTTCCTAGTTGAGACAGGAGGACTCAATGCAGGAGACCAGAGAGTTGATCTCCCTTCACTTGACCCTCCTTCTCCATGAACATATCCAAGCAGTAGCTTGTGCATGATTTTAGCTCTTGTCAGAACTCCCCCACTGCCACCTCCTGTCTGGCCCCACCAGAAGAAACCATGAGAGTTCACAATCACAGCCTCCTCCTGTTTGTCTCCATTCTCATCACTATTGCCTTCATTCACCACATCTCGCCACTGGAGGCATCAGAAATTCCAAAATTGCAAAGCAGTTTCAGTATATTCAGTATATATGTTGAACGTTTAAAGTGGTTTGTGGCCAGAAAAGGTTCAGCACCTCCCACACCTTTAGAGAAAAAACACACAAAAGAAGTCATGAGGCACCAGTTATGAAATGTGATACATTCAGTCCCTGACCAAACAAAAAAACAACACATTCAGGAAGTCCATCAGGTAGTTCTGGGCTTATGGCAAAGGCTGATTGTGGCACTTCCTACTTAAAATGGGAAAGTACTCTCCAGGGAAAGGGAGAAAGATCACTCCCCAGTTGATGATCTGATAAAGCCCAAGGGACTATTGGAGTTAGTGTAAGGGGAGCAAAGGCTTGTTTCCCATAGTTAACAATGCACTCACACAGACATTGGTCCATTTCCTGTTCTTGGCATCTCTGTATTCTGTTGGTCCAACTCAGACAGCAACTTTAAAATGTTCAGTGCAGCCTGGGGAGGGGAAGAAAAGACATTTCTCATTAACCACAGGGCAATAACCTTAAAGTGGGGAATGGAGATCCCTTTGACTGTGATGGTCAGGGTGGGCAGCAACCACTTAAAATTAGTTTGAGGAAGAACCTTCATTACTCAGCGTTTTTCCATCTAATGGTGGCAAGAAGGTGGCCTGGAACTGTCCAAGGTGAGCCACAAGCTCTGGTGGGTCCTTTGCCTTGGGGTGCAGGCCTGAACAGCCTAAATTCAAAGAAGCTCATCCCCAGGGATTTTGTTGCTAGGATTTAAAAAATTTTGTCTAATTTCTTTTTACAGATGTGCCAACTAATGAAAGCTGCCTACTAAAGTATGGCCAGAGGGACACCGACATTAAGGAAACCTCAGATTCTTTAGGTAAATATAAAGTACAAGAGTGCTTTCACTGCCAGCATCAGGTGTTCTAGCTAGTGGCCACTGTTGGGAACTGACAAACTTCTTTTTGGTGAGAGTTCCCAAGGGCTAGACACTAGTCTAAGAGGATTATAACTCAAGACAACTGATCCCAAAGTCACAAATGACAGGAGAAGCAGTGTGCAGAAGGAAAAGAAAGAGATACTAGGAGGAAACAGTAAAAAATAGTTCTTGTCTTGGTGCAAGGTTTGTACCAAGAGGAACAATTGCCCCAGAGAAATATTTGTAGGTCAAAAGTGGATTAATTCTATGTGAGAAACAGAATCAGAAATGTGAACAACTGAAACTCAGGATACAGTTACAGTGTCCTTGGGGTAATGTTCTGCATAAACGAGGAGTTTGCAAAGAGGTGGAATTATAAAGAGTAGATTTTCAAAGAAAATGTGAAGTCAACTACCAGCTGAAATAAGTGGGATAGGCTTGGGCTTTGTTATTCACCGCTCAAAACTGATTTAATTTTCAATCCAAAGGGCCATACTGAGAATAGGCAAGGCCACTTAAGGATTTAGCCTACCATATCATGGCAAGATTCCACATCCTTTCCAATTCCGTGGCTGATCAGAGGTGGCTGAGAGGAGCAATTTATGAGAGAGACAAATTCATTCTTGTTGTTTTTTGGGAAGTCTTTGTACTCCACCTAAGAAGGGCAAAAACAACAAAGAAAATTATGATCATTCTTAAGGACAACTAGGAAAATGACTGTGCAAGTCTCAGCTAGTTCTACAAAAGAGGTTAAGAAAAATGAGACAAGTGCTTTGGGCCGCAGAGATCACACCTGCATTACTCTGTCTATATCTTTCATACTGGTTATTAGGCCTGACTGGGCCAGGAAAGAGTTTCCAAGGACTGGAGACGAATATTTTTACTCACCATCACATATACTCCTGCAACCTGCATTAACACCAAATCAGTCCCTATAAGCTACTTTGCTGTTGCTGAGAAGAAACTGAGATCTTCAAATATACAATCAATTCTGGGCCTAAAAATACCTCTCAGGGACCCTAATTTCTGCTAATTTCTCCAGGTCTGAAATCATTTCTCCACCTTGGTGAACAAAATGTCATATGCAAAGAATGTCACCTTCATCAAAACCACTCCTTTCAAAGGCTAAGTTGTAAGAAGGCTACTAAATCAAAGGCTTAGTTTCTCCAGAAGGCTTTGTCGATTTTTTCAGAGGTATTAGACTCCTCAAAAACCAAGTGATGTGACATTTTACAATTCTTTCTTTCTCAGACCCACAATATAAAGTACCTCCTCTAAAAGCTGAGCAAAAAATTTTATAAGTCTATGCCAAGGCAGAAGTTAGCTCGGTATCCTCCCCTAAAGAATGGAATCTTTATAATTAGTCCTTGTGGCATATGCTAAATTTCTTTAGCAAGTTCCTCTTTCCCCAACAATCTGGGAAGGTATGAAAAGACAATTACACGGGATGCAAAAATAATTACCTGGATTCCTTGGACATTGGAAAGGTAATCCAGTTGTTCAGAGGGTCTGGTGAGTGGCCCATGGGGGACGTGGCCTGAGGAGATGTTATTCTTTAAAATGGTCTCCGCTGTGGGGGAAGTCCCCCCATACAACAGCTCTCTAGCAATCATGGCTGTGACTGTTGCCTTGGCGGGATTGGGAGCTACCCTGGTAAACTCTTTGGTATGATGTCCTTGATTGACTCCTACCGCCTGTGCCACTTCAGGCACCATGGGAAGAATTCCTGCTGGAAGTTGCTGATGACTGAGATAAGGCATCCTAAATTCATCTTCCTTATTACCTAGGGAGACATGTATGTAAATTTACAACATCCAAACTTGAATGCATGACAGATATTAAAGCAAAAGGCAAAGTGGCAACATGCACACAAAATCATATAGAATGAAGAGTATGTGTGTTATGTATAGAACGGGCACCAATAAATATCTAAGATGTTTTATGAACCCAAGGATCAGTAATGCTACTTGTTTGCCAAATTGGCTCACAATCTCAGAGAGATGTAATAGAAACAAAGAAATGGTGGGAATGAAGAACTCAAGAAAGAGAAGGTGACAGGTCCTGAAAAAGAACTTTTAATTCATCTCTGAGATGTATTGGGATATATCAGAGCATGTCAGAGTTGGATGGGACCTTAGAATGCAGAACTTAGAATAGCAGAACTAGGGAAGAGATTCACTCATCTAATCACTTCATTTTATGGAAAATGACATCTGAAAAGAGAAGTGATCTGCCTAAGGTCACAGGCCAGTGGGAGAGCCAAGACTAGACCTTAGGTCTTCAGGTTCCTAGTGCAAGGAGAAAAAATGTGAAAAGAAAGAAGGCAAGATGAAACAACAGATATTCAAATTGTTCTATTCAGTATAGCAGGTAAGAGAACATAAGGATAAAGACAAAGAAAGAGGCAAAGGAGATGCTCAGCCAAAGTATAATCAATGAAGCAAAAGGTCCCAATGACAGAGTTCTCACCACAAGGTGAGAGGGGAAAAAAGGGGTTGATGAAGTTAAGTACACATCATAAAAGTAATACTAACTGATGTTTCCTTTTCCCCCTCCACAAAATATAATATTCACATAATCAGGCCAATCCAATTTCAAAATTCCAATGAGGTCACACTTACTGGTCACATTTTCATCACCAGAGTTGGGCTCAAAAAAGGTAACTTTTCTTCCATCACCTGGTTTCTTTACTGGGGTCTTAAAAAAACAAAGTCAGAGACACAAACCAATAGCATTTCTCTGAAGAATCTGATTGCATAGAGGAAAAAAAATTAACTCTTGGTATTTATATATCAAAGGTTTTAACAAAGTCCATTACGTTCATATTTGGAGTTCTAAATTAGATAGCTCACTGTCATCACCAAGAGCTGCGCAAGAGCAGAGGGTCACCACTACCATATGCAATAAAACCCATTACAAGGCACCTAGCTCTCCCACATCCCTTAGGATATAGTGAATTTCTCATATTAATACAGAAAGCTATTAAACTCAGATGTTTTTTATATGTCATCAGACATCAGAGCTATAGTTAAAGTGGTTTTCTCTTATCCCTGAAATGCTAAACAAGGGTATTCAAAGAGCAGTAAGAAATGCACAACTTAACCCAAAGGAGGCAAAAGATGATCAAATCATGTGAAATCACACTACTGCAAAGGAAAATCTTAGGTTGCCCCTTCATTTATAAATCAAAGAACATCCTGGGACAAACATCACCATCTCAACTGAGATGAAAGTAAGACAGTGTTTCAAACAGAACAAAGGCAGTGTGGTGCAGTGGAAGTAGCACTGGAAGGGAAGGCTGGAGACCAGCTATCAATTACTTTCTGTGTGACTGGACAGGTCTTTTACCTTATTGGGACCTCAACTTTCTCACCTACAAAAGGAAGTGATTACACTTAGATCTTTAGAGGCCCTTTCAGCTCTGATAGTTTATGTTCTAGGACTACATTGTTACAGATTGAAATTCAGTCAAATGGAAGGGCTCCCACCTTCTTAGTAATTCATGATAAATCAATCCTTAAAAGTTTTGGCAGGAAATTCTTAGAAAGCAAAGCCCATCATTTAGACAGAGTAGACTGTAATAAGGCTGTTGCGAAGCAGCATGGGTTCTGAGAGCTGTGCAGAGCACAAGAAAACAAAACAATCATGGTGTTTTCAGGGCTAGCCTAAAAAGAAAATCAATAGAGGTTTTCACTAGGAAATGCTGCTTGCCCATTCCTGTGAACAACTGAAAATTTCCAGCATGACTTTCTTTTCACTTAACATTTCTGAACACCAGGCAACCTGCATTCAGGGAAACAAATTCCACATCAAAAGCACTAGAAATCTGTGCTTTCTTTTCCGTGTCTAACATCACACTGTATTTGTGTTCTGAAAAATGAAGTCTAGCTCATTCGCTAATTTAAGCCTCAAGTTAACCAGTCTCCCAAGCACACTTTAAAGGATAGATACTGGACCTGTGACTTCATTGATAGAGGGAACTCCTGGATGACAAAACCTCCTTTATCAATGCAGGATACAACCTTCTCTGCAATTGAGTTTTAACAATTTCCTAGAACTTTTTCAGGTTAAGTGACTTAACTAGGCTCACAAAGCCAGGATATGTGAGAGGTAGTCCTTTAACCCAAGTCTTCCTGGCTCGGAGGCCAGTTCTTTTTTTTTTTTTTTTGGTGAGGCAATGAGGGGTTAAGTGACTTGCCCAGGGTCACACAGCTAGTAAATGTCAAGTGTCTGAGGTCCAAATTTGAACTCAGGTCCTCCTGAATCCAGGACCGGTGCTTTATCCACTGCGTCACCTAGCTGCCCCTCTGAGGCCAGTTCTTTATCCACTCTGCATTCTGCTTCTACATGCTAAGAAGAGACTAAATCCCACACAAATTCGAAGCAGAATTATCTACTAATTTCCAAGTACAGAAGAAAAATCCCTTTTGAACAACTGCTCAGTGCCTTTGAGGTATACTAAAACAAGGATAAGAATTGATAAACAATTCTGCCCGGTCAGTTTGTAAATACTTGAAAGCTATCATCCTACTTCTTACCACATTCTCATGCTTGAGGTATTGAAGCAATCACTCGACCATGTGTCTTTAAAGATATCATTTTTATGACTTTCCCAAGGACCTAATTTGATGTTGGTCCCTACTGATAAGCCTCCTTAGATTATGTCTGTCTGGGGATGACAGAAAAAGAAATCGACATGCAGATGGTTACCTTTTCTTCCGTCTTTAGTGCTGGCTTGGGGGGCTGGGCTTGAGGGACTTTGAAACCTAAGATCTCTAACATATTTTCAGCTGCATTGCGCTTTGCCACCTTCTTGTTTGTGCCCATTCCTTCTGCAGTGTGACCACCAACTTTGACCTGCACAAAGTCAAGCAACACAATTGTAGTTAAATGTTAGGGGGAAAAGAATCAAACCATGGTTGATCTGTTAGGGAATGAATCAAATAATCAGAGAAAACTGAACAGGTTTATAGTTTTATCCAAGCTGTTCTCCATTTGTAAAGTCATAAACAACACCAAATATAGAGAGAATGAAAGAATCGGTGTAAAAAACTTTCAGGTCCTTTCTAGCTCTAAATTCTACATTGTTCTATGCTAAAGCTTCTTCCAACCCTGACCTTTTAAGAATGATTTGTTGGGGCAGCTAGGTGGCGCAGTGGATAAAGCACAGGTCCTGGATTCAGGAGGACCTGAGTTCAAATCCGGCCTCAGACACTTGACGCTTACTAGCTGTGTGACTGTGGGCAAGTCACTTAACCCTCATTTCCCCACCCCACCCCCAATTTTTTTAAATAAATAAATTTTTTAAAAAGAAGAATTATTTGTTCTATCTCCTGGTTTTTTATTAGCCCTACCTCCAGTTGTTCCAGGTATAAAAACAGGAGTATTTAGAGTCTACTAAATATCTAAGTATAAAAACAGCCTGAATGACTTGCTGCTGTGGCCATGAAGAAATGGCACAACAGTTTCACCTAATCTCAAATCATGTTTGGACAAAAGGCTCAAGGTGGTTTAGGGAAAAAACCAACTGAGCAAATTGTAAAGAGTGTTTAGAACCATCAACTAAACAAGTCACATTACTTAAGCGTTTCAAGAGGTAGCACAAGATTGGGATTTGTAACAGACATTACAGTAAGACATTTCAAAAATGAGTAAACATTTCAAAGAATGTCTTCTCCCAAATAGTGTCTAGTCTCCAAACCTAAGGTCACATTAGGCTGCCCACATGACAGAATTTCACTAAGCCCAGGGAAAGCCTCCTATACACTATCAATGTCAGGAGCGGGACTAGACCTGCAGGGAAGCAATCCATTTTCCCTGCAACAAACTCTAGACAAAGACTAGGAAAAAGGTAAGAGTAGAGTCCTTTTTAAGGGCCACGTGGCAATGGAAGCAAACCTATTAGAGACAACAAGATACAAACCAAGTTGTCACCCACATGTTAAATACTTTATAGTAGAGAGAGGAAAGGCACCAGGAAGAAGAATAAAGAAACCTACCTCTTCATGAACAACTTTTTAAATGTATTAAAATTGCTATCTTTAGGGTAGCTAAGCCCAACCCTTCCCTTCACCTACCTGCATCACAAATTCCCTGCGTCGTGGAAGGCCTCGCTCAGTGAGAAGCATGTATTCAGGCTCCTTATCTTTTTTGGCCTGCTGGATCTGGGCGAGTCGGCTAATAGGATTCATTCCCTGACCATATTCTGGGCTTGTCTGTAGCTAAAGAGGAAAGAATGTTGGGGAAATTGGCTGTTACATTCTGGTAGGAATAACTTCTGGCTCAGGTTGAATATTGATTTCAACTTAATAAGCTGGTTTAAAATTTTAAATTAAAAAAAAGTTTGTGAATTAAAAATCTGCTCTTGACAAATTAACACTGCTACTTTGAAACAGATCACATCATTGGAAAACTTGATCAAAAGATTTCATTGAATGCCTACTCACTACCTTTCACCAAAAGGCAGTTATGTTTTCCTAGAAGGAAGATTTAGACCAAAAGACAAGAGCCCTGGGTTCAGATTTTAGCTTTGACACCAGCCACATGGCTAGGGATACATTACTTAGCTTCTCTGTGTCTCCAATCTTTTATCTGTAGCATAAACAAAATACCTGTCTTGTCTAGTTCACAAGGGAATAATGAGGTAAGTATTGTATAAAATACTTTAAATGTGAAATGTTGTTATAATGTAAAAATTTTAATAAGCCAGAGTACAAGAAACACAGAGGTAGGAGACATATACAGAACAGCTTTTCAATATTACACCCAAAACTTTCATAAAATGGTTTCATAAAATGGACTTTTTGCACAGATGAATTTTTATGCAAGTAAAAACTGCAATCTATCTGTTCAACTGACATGACCAAATCTCTATTTTAAGAAGAGCACTTTGGTGGATATGTGGAGGATTAATAGGAGAGGAGAGACTTGAGGCAGAGAGCCAAATTAAAGGTTACTGTAATAGTCCAGGATAGAGGGCCTGAACTAGGGTGGTTGCTTATATACGGGGGAAAAAAAGGAACTGGGGCAAGAGATGTTAGGAAGGCAGAACTGACAAGACTTGACAACTGACTGGAGGAGGAAGAGGGAAAAGTTGAAGAAAACCCCAGGGTTTTGGAGCCTGCATGACTTGAAGAACAGTAGCACCATTGACACCTTGCAGGGAGAAGATGAGTTCGATTTGTCAAGTTTGAGGTGTTGGCCAGATATCCAAATGGAGAAGTCTAGTAGCAAATGTGGGGAATAGCTACCATTTATCTAGTGCTTTACAATGTGCCAAATGTTTTACACATATTATCTCATCTGAGCTCCAAAGTAATCCTGTGAAGTGGGTGCTTTTAGTATCCCATTCTATAGATGAAGCAATACAGCACACTACATGCCACCTGGCTGCCTATTCTGGGTGTGAAGTTCAGAGGGCAGATTAGAAATGAGAAATGTATAAATTTAGAGGCGATCTCTGTTAAGGAATCACAAATATACAAATGAGGGGTGATTTCTGCAGAGGTGATCACTGAACGCATGGCAGGAGATGAGATCACCAAAGGAAGAGACTAGAGAACTTAGGATAGAGCCTTTAGGAGCTTAGTGTACAAGAGGAAGATAATGAACTGGAAGACACTGAGAAAGAATAGTTATATACAGAAGAGGAAAAGCAGTGGAACAATGACAAGGGGGCCACTGAAGAAGAGAGAATTCAGGTAGAAAGTTACTTTAAAAAATGGAATATTACAAAAAGGCCAAACGAAGATGAGGACTAAGAAAAGGGCATTAGATTTAGTAATTTAGTCACTGATTGTAAGAAACAATAAGAAGAAAAAAAAAAGAAAAGTGAATGCTGTATAATTATAATGACCAAGTTTGAACTTGATGCATATACCTCACTACCTTCTTTGCAGAAGTGGGGGGAGGATATGAGTGTAGAAATCTGCACATATGTCAAACTGACTTTATATGGTTAGGGTTGCTGAACTTTTTTTTTTAATCATCTAATTCTTTGTTGGGAAAAGGGAGCAATGAATTAGGAAACAAAAGTGGGATAAAAACAAAAGACAGACATCAATAATTAGATTTTTAAAAAATCATTGGTGATCTGGGGGCAGCTAGGTGGTGCCATGGATTAAGCACCAGCCCTGGATTCAGGGGAACCTGAGTTCAAATCTGGCCTCAGACACTTGACACTTACTAGCTGTGTGATCCTGGGCAAGTCACTTAAACCTCACTGCCCCGTTTAAAGAAAAAAAAGGGGAGGGAGATCATTGATGACCTTTGAAAGAGAAGGTTCAGAAGGACGGTGAAATCAGAAGGAAGAACTGCAAGGCGCTGTATCAACAGTGATAAAGAGGTGAGGAAGTAAAGGTGAAGAGTGTACACTATTCTTTCTAGAAGGAAACTCCAGGTGGTATTTGCTGGTGGGTTGTTTTTTATGTTTTATTTTCGTGAAGGTAGGAGGAGGGAAGAGATGGGAAAGGCACATTACTGAACTAAAAACATTCTTTTTTCTCCCCCCATATAAATATTTTATTATTTTCCAGTTACATTTGGAGATAGTCTTCAACATTTGTTTTTATAAGATTTCTAATTTCAAATTTTTCTCCCTCCCTCCCCCTACCCCAAGACAGCAAGTAATCTGATATAGGTTATAAATGTACAATCACAACATATTTCTGCATTAGTCATGTTATGAGAGAAGAATCAGAGCAAAAAGGAAAAACCTCAAAAAAGAAAAACAACAACAAAAAACAATAGAAATAGTATGGTTCAATCTGCATCTAGATTCCACAGTTCTTTTTTTTTTCTTCTGGATTTGGAGAACATTTTCCATCATGAGTCCTTTAGAATTATCTTGGACCATTGTATTGCTGAGAAGAATCAAGTCTATCACAGTTGATCAACACATAATGTTGATGATGCTGTATACAATGTTCTCCTGGTTCTGCTCATCTCACTCAGCGTCAGTTCATGCAAGTCCTTCCCAGTTTCTCTGAATTCCTCCTGTTCATCGTTTCTTATAGCACAATAGTATTCCATTACATTCATATACCACAACTTGTTCAGCCATTCCCCAATTGATGGGCAACCCTTCAATTTCCAATTCCTTGCCACCACAAAAAGAGCAGCTATATTTTTGTACATGTGGGTCCTTTTCCCTTTTCCATGATCTCCCTGGGGAAAAGACCTAATAGTGGTGTATTGCTGGGTCAAAGGGTATGCACAGCTTTATAGACCTTTGGGCATAGTTCCAAACTGCTCTCCAGAATGGTTGGATCAGTTCACAGCTCTACCAACAATGCATTAGTGTTCCAATTTTTCCACAACTTCTCCAACATTTATTATTTTCCTTTTTTGTCATATTAGCCAATCTGATAGGTGTCAGGTGGTACCTCAGAATTGTTTTAATTTGTATTTCTCTAATCAATAGTGATTTGGAGCATTTTTTCATATGGCAATATATATGATTTATTCATCAGAAAACTGCCCATTCACATCCTTTTACCATTTCTCAATTGGGGAATGACTTGGATTCTTATAAATTTGATTTTGAACTAAAAACATTCTTAACTGAGCTGGGCCCTATTTAGTATTTTCTTAGTTCCAGAGGGCAGGACAAATAAATAAGAAATATAAGAAAACAGTTTTTGGTCCATTTTAAGAAAGAACCTGTTTTATAGCAGAGTTCATCCCATTCACATTCACAGTTATTATTACTGTCTATTCCTCTCCATTCTATTTACCCCCTTTGTACTTTTTCTTTCTTTCACCCTATTCCTCCTCACCAACGTTTTGCTTCTTACCCCTGCCTCCCCCAATCTGCCCTCCCTTTTTATCACCCCCCTCTCTTTTCTTTACTCTTTTCTCCCTTGCTTTTGTCCTCCCCTTTCCCTTCCCCTTTTGCTTCCCTAAAGAATGAGCTAAGTTTCTTTATCCCAATGAACGTATACGTTATTCTCTCTTTGAATCACATCTAATGAGAGTAGGGTTGAAACAATGTTCACCCCTCCTTTCTTTCCCTCTATTGTAATAGGTTGTTTTTTTCACCTCTTCATATGATATAATTCACCATGTTCCACCTCCCCTTTCCTCTCTTCCTCATAGACTCCCTTTTTAACCCCTTAATTTTCTTTCTATCATCACATCAAAGACAATTTATATTTATACCCTCTGTGTAAAGGCCTGTAAGAAACGATGAGCAGGAGGAGTTCAGAGAAACCTGGAGGGTCTTGCGTGAGCTGATGATGAGTGAGATGAGCAGAACCAGAAGACTGTACACAGTATCATCAACATTGTGTGTTGATCTACTGTGATGGACTATATTCTTCTCACCAATGCAATGGTACAGAAGAGTTCCAGGGAACTCATGATAGAAGAGGATCTCCAAATCCAGGAGAAAAAAAAAATAGAACTGTGGAGTATAGATGCTGAATGAACCATACTATTTCTGTCAAAAAGAAAGAAAGAAAGAACCTGATACTAATCAGAACAATCAAAATACAGGTGAATTCTCTGTCACTGAAGGTCATAAGTAGAGAATAGGCAATCGCCAGCTATCCTCTCCAATCCATCCTCTATATATGTGCCAAAGTGATTATTCTAGGGCATACAAATGACTATCGCTTCCAAACTCAATAAACTCCAATGACTTTGTTACCTTTATGATAAAATACAAACCACTGTCATTTAAAACTTTTCACAACCTACCTTTCCAGGCTTAGGGCAGTTTTAAGCTATTAAAGCTGACCCTGTATATGAAATATTACTCCCTTTCTCATATTCCATAGTCCCTTGATGTGGTCTTCTTGATCCTCCACTTACAAATTCTTCATCTTTTGGCACTGTGCTTTTGCAATGGTATTTCCCCATTCTTGGTATATTTGTCCTCCTCATCTCTATTCTAAGACTCCCTAATTTCCTCCAAAGCAAGCCAGCACCCTGTACATGATGCCTCTGCTGACTCTTACTGCCGCTAGTATCTCTTTATCTTGTATTTATCTTGTTCATGTGATGTGTATATGAGTATACGTGTATATTTGTTTTCCTGACAAGATGAAAGCTCATCAAGAGAAGGGGCTGGTTTCTTTTTGCCTTTGGCGTGCCAGTGCCCAGCACGCAAGAACTGCTTAATGAGCATTTGTGGAGTGTTCGAGATCATTGGTCATAGATTTAGAGCTGGGATAGGTCTTAGCAAGCCTCTTATCCCCTGCCCCTTCATTTTATACCCAGGGAGGCTGCATCAATTATTCTTCTGAAATTGTTTGGGCCCTGTCAGTGTTAGAGGGAATTCAGACTTCTGACAGAGCTGGAACTGCCTTATCTCAGAAGTTTCCTCCAACTCTAAAATTCGGTAAATCAACTGGTCTTGTTGATAAAGAATGGCTAGAAAAGTAAGTTGTGCCAAGTTAATAAAATGAAATATGTGATGGACAAAATACTGGATATGGTAACTGCAGAGAAGTATGTGAAGATTTATATAAACTGGGGACTGGTATGATACGACTGAATGAGCAGGAAAACTGAAGTCATATGACCTAGGTTTGATTTCTGGCATTGCCATTTACTACCTGTGTGACTGTGGGGAAGTCACAACCTGTCGGCCTCTGTTTCCTAATCAGTAAAACGAATGGATTAGATAGACTTTTAAGGTTCCTTTCTAGACCTACATTCATGATCTTATGATGCAAAGCAGAAACTAGGGAAACAATACATAATGGCTATGTTAATGTAAAAAGACAGAACAATAAAACTATCAGGTAGGGGATTATGGGTATGGAACACTGACTATATAATGTCCAGCTTTTTTTCTGACGTGTTGGCTAATTTTCTGAATTTGGACCCCTCCTCTCCTCCTTTTAAATGGTTTGCTATATGGGATAGCTTTCTGAGAGGGGGATGGCATAGGGATATAACTGAAATTGTAGATGATGTAAAAAACAAAAGATATTAATAAAAAACTTTTTTTAAAAAAAGTCAGTGAATACAGGATGATCAAAGACAGAAAGATCCTATATACTGCAAATATCCTGTACAACATCTTTTTTAGTAGCAAAGAATTTGAAACAAAGTAGGTACTTTTAGGGAATGCCTAAAGAAAGCACAGTACATGAATATAATGGAAAACTATTGCACTCTAAGAAACAAGTATGAAGAATTCAGAGAAGCATGAGAAGACTTATATGAAGACTGCAGTAAGTAAGCATAATTGAGAAAAAATCCACAGTGATTGCCACAATGTAAATGGAATGAATCAAAAGACTCAAACTAAATGCTACATTATTATAATAACCAAGCTTGCCCCAAGAAGATCTGAGAAAATGTACCTCCCTCCTTTCATCAAAGAGGTGGGAGACTCTTAATGTAAAATACTGCACATATTACAAACAGCAAAATTAAGGTGTTGGTTAGTTTTATTCAACTTTTACTCTTTCTTTTTATGCTTTTTTACAAAAGATAGTCTACTATGTGGCAGAGCTGGGAGGGGTATATTTAGAAATGAACATGATGTGAAAAGAAACAAAAAGACATTTTAAAAAGTGTTCTTCATTGGAAAGCATTCTGAATAAGTTGTGGTATATGAACTAATACAAAGTGAAGTAAGCAGAACCAAAAGAACAATTTAAAATAACATCAATATTGCAAAAACAAACAATTCTGAGGATTTATAAACTGATAAAGAATGAAATGAACAGAACCAGGAGCACAATTTATACACTCACAACAACATCGTGAAAGTTATAAGTACCATCATCAAGACAATGGCTATTCATGAGGCCAAAGTAGTGAAGATGAAACATGGTCTCCATGACAGAAAGGTGATAGATTTTGGGCACAGAATAAGAGAGAGAGATTTTTGTACATAGCCATTGGGGAAATTTGTTTTACTTGACTATGAATATTTGTTGAATTTTTTTTAATGGAATGAAGTATAGGAGGGAAGGATAATAGATTTGTTCATTTTTTTTTTGAAAGAGAAGTAGGAGGCTACTACAGATATGAAATGTTGCATGCACTTTCAGATGAGGTTGCTGTATTATTATACTTTAACTTAACCGTTTGATTTCATCACAAGAGACCTCTCAGAACGTCTGGGAGTAATCTGTAAATATATGTAATGTAAAAACAAAACACACCAATAAAAGCACAAGTGACAAAAAAAAGAAAGCGTCCTGACCTTAACTATTGATTTTGTTTTCTTTTTGATTCGTGGCTTCATTTTCTCAACTGTAGGAAGTGGGGGTAATTTCTTTAGTTCCTCAAGGACAGCTATAGCAGCATTTTTCTTTGAAATCTTCTTGCTTTTTCCTTCACCTTCACCCATGAATTCACCAACTGATACTTTTGTCACAAAACTCTTCATGTGAGGTGGGCCACTCTCCCTGGTGACCTGTTTCAGAGGGAAAAACTGAGTGAAAGCGTGATAAACACTTATTAAAAATGGTAGGGGACACTGGTTATAGCAAAGTTCATTAACATGAAATACAGACTTGGGGTTAAAGGACAGAACTTCTAAATGAGATATATGACATCTCAAGGAAATGTATATAAAGGAACATTTTTCTCATTCAACTCTTTCAAATCTATTTTGTTCTTTCCCCCCCTTTTTGTGACTCTTCACATTTGCATCTTTAAAAGCTCTCAAGAGAATTTGACATCATTCTACAATCTGGCATGCTATAGTAGTGGAGATTTTCCTCATTTTGCAGACAAAACAAATGAAACCTGCTAAAGAAGTGACATAATTTGCCCACAGTCACACGGTGGAGCAGCATCATAGTATAACAGAAAAAAGACTGGATTTGCAGCCAGAAAACTTGAGTTCAAATCCAGCATCAGTTCCTCCTTTAGGCAAATCACTTTAATATCTCAAAACCAGAGTGTCTTCCACTGTATGATGAGGAGGTTGGACATGATGAGCTCTAAGGCTCCTTCTAGTTCCTCTAAGGGTCCATGAAATAGAATGCAGCACAAAAAGATAAAACATTCTTTGTCATTCCAGAGTCACACAGCAAGTTCCTAGAAGAGCCAGGACTAAAATCCAAGCATCAGACTTTCCACTCTACCATAATTTTATAATCTAAGTATCCCTGATATTGGAGGGAGCATATCAACTGAACCACAACACAATGAGTGACAAAATAAGTGCTATCATGTCTTCTCAAAAGCAGAGGAGAGAAACTGAGGGCACTAAAGACAAACAAATCACTTCACAACAAGGCTGAGAGCCAAAGCAGCTGTGCCTGGAGAGAACACTAGACATTTAATTCCTTCCTAGCATGGTTATGCTTTGCAAATAGGGTACATGTAGAGGAAGATACAATATAACGTATTCAACTTTATTAACTAATAGTTACTTGTTACAACAGTTACTTGTAACAAACATGATATTACAACACATGGTTTAAGGAAGCAGTTAATCATTCACTAATATGAATTTCTTATACATTTCTGCATGTGTTTGTGTATTTTCCTATTCTATCCGTTTCTAGGTATCTAAGTATTCCCCACAAACTCTATCTTGAACTCATCATGTTACCCCCCAAATGATAAAAATTGAGTGGCATAATAAAATAGTGCCTTAAGAATCAAAAGACTTGGGTTTGTATTTTAGCTCTTTCATGTTGTGGTTATAGGAGCTTGGGAAAATTCAGACCCCTCTTAGGACCTCCATTTTCACCCCTATAACATGAAGGAGTAGGGGGCTCAATCTCTAATATCCTGTCTAGTTCCACAATTCTCCTAACTATAAATCCACGGTGCCATTTGTACATCTCAGGAATATTTTCCAGTGATGCTTTATAAATATAAAATCAACTTTTTCCTCAATCAGATGCAATTTCACCCTTTTCAACTTTTGCTTTTTTAAAACTCTCTACTACTGACTGGTATGCGCACATGACAGTACTAATGTCTATTAGTGATACTAGCATGTAACAGTATCACATTTCTGCCTATATTTGTAAATATATTATGAATGTTTAAACTCTATAAGTTTTATTGAAGTACCAGATACGTAAGGTTCTCTAGTCTTTTCTATCAAAATATTTAATTTAGCCTAATTTTCTAGTTTAGCCCACATTTGCATCAAAAATAATCTACTTTATTTTCTAACATGAGCTAACTAGAAATATGATACAGTATAAGGCAAATGTGAGCTTTTAAATAATTATACTGAAACACTCGAAACAATTCAGTTTTAAGTTTTTAAAAAAGGGTTTAGACAGAGAGAGCTCTGGTCCAGTTATTTCTTTAAAATGGAGAAATGGCTGAAGGCGATAGATGAGATGAAATAGCAGCAAAAGGGGAATAGTTCTTCCCCTTTCCCCCAACTTGTGGAAATTTGGTGGGGTTGTAGGGATGTTCCTGGAAGACTAGTACCTCTGGTGTAAGGACTGCTTTGCACCTTTGGTATTCATCATCTGATCCACCCAACTCTCACCCCTGGCTCCAAGAAACTAGAATGTGCAGTGGCCACAACCTGGTAATTAATTTTGGCTGATGGGCTAAACCAAGTTGAGGGTAATCCAGGGGTCTTAAATCTGTTGGTGAGTTTGGGGGTGTCTACCCCAAGCACGTGAAGAC
Organism: Dromiciops gliroides; assembly: GCF_019393635.1. Classification (NCBI taxonomy): domain Eukaryota; kingdom Metazoa; phylum Chordata; class Mammalia; order Microbiotheria; family Microbiotheriidae; genus Dromiciops; species Dromiciops gliroides. The sequence continues at coordinate 460,463,150 of NC_057862.1, read as the reverse complement.
TTTCCCTGGTGGAATGGGTGGATGAGAACAAAAATAAGTAAAAATAAATTTTAAAAACTAAATCAACTTTTAAAAATTAAAAAAAATATATAATAGATTTTTAAAAACCCTAAATAAATAAATAAATAAGTGTTTGGGGGAGGGGGGTTAAAAAAAGGTGTTTATTTAAAAGATGTGTTAACCACCAGAGGGAGCTCCTACAATTTCACAAATGTAAATAAACTAAGGTTAGTGTTAGAGTTAGAAGTACGGTAAGGGTTATATTCACAAACAAAATATCAATCAAGTTTGCCTATTAAAATGCTACATTTTAATAGTTAATACCTAAGTATTTTATAAGAGAGTGAATTATAGCTATTCTGTTTAAGGGGGAAAATACATTCAGAAAGTATACCTTTCTTTATCATTCAAATAACAAGTATTTATCTAAAATGGTACTTTTTTGGGCCTGATATACAGTATTTGACCAGAGTTGAGAAGTCGTTTGAAAGGCTATATTAGCTATTTTCTTTTTTTTTTTTCTTTTTTTAGGCAATTGGGGTTAAGTGACTTGCCCAGGGTCACACAGCTAGTAAGTGTTAAGTGTCGGAGGCCGGATTTGAACTCAGGTCCTCCTGACTCCAGGGCTGGTGCTCTATCCACTTCGCCACCTAGCTGCCCCTATATTAGCTATTTTCAATCTTAAAAGGGAAAATGGAAGAAAATGTAGAGGTATGCACTTACAATTTTTAAAAAATGAAGCTTTAAAACTTTGTTTTAGAGACTGGTAGACAAATTGGGAAAAGGAAGAGAAAGTATGTTTTGCATGTTCAGATATACAAATCAAAACTAAATAAGAATTTTCAAATACTTAAAGTACCTTTGGAAAATAAAAACCCTTTTCTCCTTACCTTCCTAAATTAATTGGATTTACTGTCTTTTTAGGTAATCTAAGTACAATATTGAATGTGCTTTCTATTTTGGATTTGTGACAGTGGGATTTGCTTTAAGCATATGTAGTTGGAAAGGTGGGATATAATTCTTTTTTATTTAATTTTAATTTTTTTAATTTGGGGGGATAGAATTCTTAAAAGCAGTATATAAGTAGCATTTTAAAAGATGATTTCTCAAAAGGATCTTGGGAAACCCCTCAAAGACATCACAAGAGAGCTTTGAGAAATAAAATCTCCAAGGATAAATCAAGGATTTGAAACTATAGAAAAAAGCATAGTTTATCCTCACTTTCTCCAAAATAAATACCTTGAGTATTTCTTAGTATGAACTTCATTCTTGCTTATTAATAAGCTTACCTCAAAATTCACAGGCAAGTTCCGTTTAAGTGCAATCTCAAACACTTGGCTTATTTCAGATTTATTGAGATTTTCATCATCTGGTTCTCTTCCATTCACCTAGAAGATTAGTCATTTAAAAACAATTAAATATTAAAACTGTCAGGTAACTTGTTTGATGAGGCCACAAAACTAAAAGCTTTCAAACTTTTGCTTTATGGGTATCACTATTAAACTGGCCAAACTAAAGCACATACAGCTTACTACTGTATTATAAAATAGTCACAGCCTATCAAACTCAAATTGTATTGGGTCTCAAAAATCCACCACCAGTGATCTACCCAGCCAAGGAAAAAGTGCAAGGAAATCTCTTTGGATACTCTTGGGGCTACATTCCATTGCAGACGTGCCACTCCTGATGAGGGGCAACAGCTTGACCACTGTCTTCAGAGAGCAACAGCAAACCAAATCTAATTTTGGAAGATGCATAATCTACTAAAAGATTGACTAGACAACGTGTTCAAATATAAGCCTCTCAACACATACAATGTTAGGGTTTTGGAGGATCTTTTGGATTTGAAGCAATCTTATAATGATTTGTAAAGAGGGCATGGGGAGTACAGAGAACAAAGTAGAGGCTGCAAAGTGATGCTGACAAGACTTTTTTTTTTTTAAACTAAAGTTCTACTAGTTAACTTTGGGATGCAAACTAATGCGACTCTTGAATTCTATACATATTTTACAAGCCTCAAGTTAAACAGCACAAATCAACAACAATGCATGTTAAGAGTTTTATAATAATAACATAAGAAAAAGAGATTGAGAACACAATGGTCTTGGAAAAGTTCACCATCACAGTATAAGTGTATGGTTTCCTTTACCCAGTGAAGCCATTCAGCAAAAGATATGTTTGGGACTTTGGGGAACCAGAAATGTAAGAATAGAAACTTAGCCATAACATGGTTATGTAGGTTTTTTTTAATCTTATTTCCAAATCAGATGGTCTTTTATCAGTCTTCATCCTTCTTGACTTCTCTAAACTTTGATTATCTTCTCTAGGTCATGTATTGTTTTAGTGGCAGGAGAATTTAAAATATTTTATAAGTCCATTTTCTTTCTCTTGAAATGTTTCTGAAAGCAGGGCACTGCTAGATTTTTAGATGTGGATAGCACTAGTGGTTCACTTTTAAAAAGAATATTGGGGGGAGGGGCAGCTGGGTGGCACAGTGGATAAAGCACCAGCCCTGGATTCAGGAGGACCTGAGTTCAAATCTGGCCTCAGACACTTGACACTTAATAGCTGTGTGACCCTGGGCAAGTCACTTAAACCTCATTGCCCTGCAAAACCCCCCACAAAAACAAAACAAACAAACAAATAAAAAAAGTGAACCAGAATTAAAAGAAAATTAGATTTGGAGTCAAAGGACCTTAGTTTGATTCTTTACTCCCTGCACTGACAAGAACTTGCCATGTGACCTTGGGCAAGTCATTTAGCTTCTCTGGCCTCTGTTTCCTCATCTGTACAAGGAGGAGGTTGTATTAGATGATTTCTCAGTTCCATTCTGCTTCTAGATACACCAAATGTATATTAGTCCTACATACCAAATGATTCAAACAGATTTTGAAAAAGGCCTACAAAATCCCTATTTTTATTCTTACTTCAAATAATTAATTCAACAATTCAAGTAATTAATTCAATTCAACTAAACATTACTATTCGGGAAAATCAGTGCTGGGTTATGGGAACTTAAAAATACAGATACAACAGAAGCCTTGTACTCACTCAAAAGAGTTCATAATCTTAGGGGTAGAAGTCAAGTTAACTAACATTTTTGAAGTACCTATTAGGCAACTGTGCTTAGCACTGATACACACACAAACTAAGATTAAAAAAATCGTATGAAAGGCTATAAAAGAAAGGTTGATAAAGTATAATTAGAAATTTTAAGGAGAGATTGCTTTTTATCTGGGTGATAGGGTGGAGAGAGGTCAGGAAAGATGGAAGGATGTAGAATCCTGGGCTTTTAAGGGAGATGGCAGTGACTGCATTCTAGGAATGGAAGTTATGGAGTGAACAAAAACAAGAGGATTAAAGGGACAGAGAAATAACAGATAGAAAGAGAAATTCCATTTAAAATGGAATAAAATAGGGGCAGCTAGGTGGCACAGTGGATAGAGCACCGGCCCTGAATTCAGGAGGATCTGAGTTCAAATTCAGCCTCAGACACTTGACACTTACTAGCTGCGGACTCTGTGCAAGTCACTTAACCCCAATTGTTTCATCCAAAAAAAAAAAGGAATAAAATAAAATAAAATAAAATACTTGGGAGTCTCTAGTCACCAACACAAACTCAGGAACTATATGAGCAGAACTATAAAACACTTATGCAATAAAAGCAATTTAATTGTCCATTCTGCTTGGCCTAGCTAGCACTCCTTCAAAAATGTCAAAGACAAATAAGATCTACTATGTCACAAAATATTCACAGCAGTATTCTTGGTGATAGCAATATCCTTCTATTAGAGAATGGCTGAAAAATGAATAAAATGCAACATTTTTGTGCAGTAAGAAATGACAAGTATGAGAAATGAGGGAAGTGATTCATATGAAGTGATGCAGAGCAAAGCAAGCAGAAGCAAAAGAACATCGAATATTATAATGTGAAGGGAAAGATCGCTAAAGATGAACTATGAGTAATGGGAAAAAAACCAATGACGATCCCAGAGAAGAAATAATGAATTATGCCTCCTCCTTCTTGGTCAGGTAGGTGGGGTAGGGTGGGGTGGGGAATACTAGGATTCAATACTGCATATACTGTCAGACACAATATGCAAAAGCTGGATGTTTTGTCTTATGTGTTTTCTTCATCACAAGGGAGAGTTCAGTCTGGATGGGAAATGACTATAATATAAGGATAAAAGGCATCAATAAAATGTATTTTAAAAAAAGAAAAAGAAACAATCATGGTTGAACTAAAGCCAAGGATAAGATGAGAAATATGGCAACAGTGGGGAAGACCTGAGAAGCAGCATTGTGAAGTGAGTGGTAAGTGTGCTGAACATCCTGCCCTGTCGTGTGCTATGTCTTTAATTACCCATGTGGCCCTTGGCAAATCACTTAATTCCTAAACCTTACTTCCCAAAACTACAAAATAGTGCTGTTGGACTCCAGAGTCCTTAAGGAGATTCAGCATAGTAAAGAAGAAAAAATGATAGATTTAAAGAGAAAATGGGATAAGATCCAAGATCTACCACTTAATATCCATATAACCCGCATTTAATCTCTGTTATTTTGTTTCCTCATCTATAAATTCAGGGGGCTGAATGAAATGATTTCTATTCAAGCTCTAAATCCATGATCCTGTGCTCCATGATCCCATAAAAGACTCTGATTTATGGCTAAAATTTTCTGATTTGTGCTTTTATTTTTGATTTTATCTTCCCACATCAAAAATCTGTCTTGGTGTGACCCTGGGCAAGTCACTTAACCCTCATTGCCCCCCCCCCCCCAAAAAAGGAAAAAAAATATATCTTGGGCAAGGATAACAATTCAACAGTAGGTAATAAAGGTAAAGCCAAGCCTTTGGCTTACTGATAATTATTACAACTCTATTGGCAATATATGAAAACAATGGGAAGTAAATACTCTTGGCCTTGGCCAATAGTGAACTACAGTCTACCTACCTAAATTCTCAAGATTTTGACAGTTATTTATTTTTCAATTTTTTATTGATAAATTGGGGTTTTTTTTGTTTTTTAGTGAGGCAATTGGGGTTAAGTGACTTGCCCAGGGTCACACAGCTAGTAAGTGTTAAGTGTCTGAGGCCAGATTTGAACTCAGGTACACCTGACTCCAGGGCCGGTGCTCTATCCACTGTGCCATCTAGCTGCCCCGATAAATTGTTTTTACATCATCTACATTTCCTAACTTCTTCCACCCCAACTTCACCCTGAGAGTCATTCCTTATAACAAAAAATAAAAAAGGAAAAAAATATAGTTCAGCCAAACTAACATATTGAAAGAGTCTGATATTTTATGTAGTGTTCCACACCCATAGTCCCCTGCTTCTGCAAAAAAAAAAAAAAGGGGGGGGGGGGAAGTGCCGTCTCATGTCTCTGGTGGGGTCAAGCTTATTAGTTTGCTCCTATTCGTTGAAGAATGGCTCTTGTTCTTCATATATGTGTATTTATCTTGAATAGTAGATACTTTTTAGATATCATAAGATACAAATATTTTTTCCCCTAATCAACAGCTTCCCTCCTCATTTTATTTGTACTGGTTTTGATCATGTAAAAGTTTTTAATTTCATGTTATATAAACTATATATTTTGTCTTTTGTAATGGATCCTGACCCTTGTTTAGTAAACTCTTCATTTGGTCATAGCTATGAAAGGTATCTTATCTTTTTTCTCTTCTAATGTTTTAAATGGCATTACCTTTTATATTCAGGTCACATATATATTTTGAACACACTGTGGTATATGATAAAGGATGTTGGTATAAATCAAATTCCCACAAAACTGTTTTACAATTGATGTAATCTTTGTTACAAGGAAAAGTAAAGGATATATTTGGAAAAGATCATGATATAAAAAAAAATGAAGTTTTATTACTTTAAAAAATTAAATGTCAGGGCAGCTAGGTGGCCCAGTGGATAGAGCACCGGCCCTGGATTCAGGAGGACCCGAGTTCAAATCCGGCCTCAGACACTTAACACTTAACTAGCTGTGTGACTCTGGGCAAGTCACTTAACCCCAATTACCTCACCCCCCAAAAAATTAATTAATTAAATGAAAAATTAAATGTCATAAAAGTTCTTCATAATGCTGATATTGGTAACAGTATGTCCACTTGCTCCTTACAAACTAACAGTATCAAGTCAAGTTTCCTTTCTTTCTTTTTTTTTTCTTTTCGGTGAGGCAACTCGGGTTAAGTGACTTGCCCAGGGTCACACAGCTAGCTAAGTGTCAAGTGTCTGAGGCCGCATTTGAACTCGGGTCCTCCTGAATCCAGGGCCGGTGCTTTATCCACTGCGCCACCTAGCTGCCCCTAAGTCAAGTTTTTATCATATATAATAGCCTTACTTTGAAAGTTTATGGGGGCAGCTAGGTGGCACAGTTAACAGAGCACCAACCCTGGAGTCATGAGGACTGGAGTTCAAATCCATCCTCAGACATTTGACACTTACTAACTGTGTGACCCTGGGCAAGTCACTTAACCCCAATTACCTTGCCCCCCCCAAAAAAAAGGAAAAAAAAAAAAAAGAAAAGGAGGAGGAGGAAGAAGAGGAGGAGAAAGGGGAAGAGGAGGAGGAGGAGAAGAAAGTTTATGTAGCAATAATATATACAAGTGGAACATATCACTCTCTGAAGGGACCTTTTCTTTAACTTTATTCAATTGCCTTAATATAACTCTATGGCGACCCTTGGTTACACTCTGGAACAATTACTTTCATTAACACTTCGTTAAAAATTCTCCCTTCATGAAAAGTTATAATATTACTAATTTTACAAGCATATGCCATTATTATTTAATCTATAAAGGCTTTAAGGGCATAATTGCATTTAAAATATACTCATGGCACATATTTCACAAGCTAGAGATCAGCCAATGAAAACTTAACTCAGAGAAGTATTTGCACATTAATCTTAAGGATGTTCTAGTTTAACAGGCTTACTTTCATCAAGGTTATGTCATCAGATTTAAGAGATATAAATGTACTAAAAACCTTTCTGTTCCTTTTTCAACATTATGATAGACAGATGCCTGCTGCAAAATACTGATTGCTCCCTAACTGTTCAAATGAGGCTAAAAAATACCTGTTTCTTTTGAAACACAATCTTTCTACCTTTAGTCTGAACTACACCTAGAGAATAATGATGATGATGATGAAGAAAACCATTTCTATAATACTTTAAAAGTGTGCATAGTGTTTTCTCTACATTATTTCATTTAAGTCTGACAACAACCCTATGAGACAAGTAGTACAGATATTGAGACCCCTCATTTTACCGAATTATGCTAGATAAATAAATGAAAGTCCCTCACAGAAATCAGATTTACAATTTCCTTTGGTAATAGTATATAACTCTGTCAGGAATTACTTTTGTACAACCTAAATCCTTCCTCCTCCTGCTATAGTATCTTCTTATTTTGTCCTCCAAAAGAAGGAAAGCAAACAATTTCGATAAGAACATGTCACTGGAAAGAAGCCGTACACATCAAAGAACTGAAAAACCAACCCTGTCATTATCAGTCTTGTGGTTTTTTTTATCTTAGATAATGGATGGATGCTTGCTCATACATGTGCGCATGCGCGCACGAGCGCACAAGCACACACACACACGCGCACACATGCGCACACGCACGAAAGATTCAGCAAACAAATATCAGAACCATATACTGCAGCTCAAGAATGACCAGGAAGACACCATCAGTTTCTGGACTTCTTTGGAAGGAACACCTGAAATGATGACCAAGGGCATATTCATGTCCTATTTAAGTTTTGGTTGAAGATGAACATCTCTCTCAGTTTCTTTACCAACTCTGTTGTAACTGAGTTAGGTCACAAAAACTGAGCATGGTCTTTCTAAATGTGATGTGGGTCTATCACCCACTTTAGTACCATGAACTCTGAGGATAATGTCTTTCTCCTCCTACTTCTTTAGGAAGTATGTCAGAATTGTTCAGACATTTTAAATTAAAAGCAAACTTTGGTCTCAGTTACACCTTACCCTTGTTATCCTGCTGACTGAGGGGGCAGAATGTCAAAGTTTTCCATCAATACTAGGAAACCATTAGCATTTTTCAGAGGGCAAATGCATAACAAGGAAGCAGATTAGGAAAGATAAATAGACAAAAATGTTAATGAGATCTTTACCTCTGGTTTCTCAGGCAGGGGCTCATTCTGCAAGATTTTCAGTGCCTTTGCAGCTGCATCATGTTTTGCTGCCTGTCTTGTTCGTCCTTTCCCATTAAATTGTTGTCCTCCAATGGAAAGTTCAACTTGATAAAGTAAAGGTGGGACAGGAAATGGGTAAAAGTACCTAAAGAAAAAAATAATCAGGAAATGGGTAAGGAAAGAGGGGGACAGAGAGTTACATGTCTGAGATTCCTATTTCACCCATATCTAAGAAAATGAAATTCAATATATTTCATTCTTCATAGTTTCTCCAGGCTCACCAACCTGTCAAATTACTAGTAAGGATATAATAAAAGACCCTTAGAAGTTTAAGGTAGGGCAGCTAGGTGATGCAATGGATAAAGCACTGGCCCTGGAATCAGGAGGACCTGAGTTCAAATCTGGCCTCAGACACTTGATCCTGGGCAAGTCACTTAACTCTCATTGCCCCACCAAAACACATACACACATGAAGTTTAAGGTGAAGCAGAACCACTAAGCAGTATAAACAGTGAGGAACTCTCAAGCCTAAAGCTCTTTGAAATTTAGCTAACAATTTATTCTAAAACAATTTAAAATGCTAACTTCTGTTTATCAATCATCAATGCTTTAGGATATAGTTACCTGAGACAAAAAACAAAGATAAAGGGCTCAAAGAGAGCCCTTGATGTCTACCACTGAATCCTGGTCCTAAATTCGTTTTATTCTTAAGATCACAGGATCATAGGCTAGAAGGACCCTAGAGGCTATGTAGTCCAACTTCCTTTTTTAAATAGGGGGAAATTGAGGCGTGTCGAGGTGACTGTCACTTGCAAGCGGTCATACAGAAAGTAAGCATCAGAGACTGGTTCTGGCTCCAGAACCACTGTGTAATGCTGTACTCTGAAGCCATATGGTATAATAAAAAAAATGGAGCTAAGAGTAAAATCTACCTTGCATGATGTTGTGAGAATTAAAGTGAAATACTTTGGAAATGCTAAGTCATAATTTCCTTGGAACACAGTTTTGAAAAGGGCAGCCTGGTCTATGTAATTCTCTATGCATCACTAGATGACTTAGTTTTAGGAGCCATCCTTTAAACTGGCCTAGCCTGAAGGGTGAATGAACTACTGGCAACTGCTTAAACTTAATGCTACTGACTGAGTCAAGTAGAAACTGATACTGCTTTTTACTGACAACTGGAAGTTTTTAAAGTCAGTCATTTTCATGTTAAACTAACATTTAAATTACTCCCTGCACCCTGAAGCATATCATTTAGAAATCAGAATGTGAGTAATAAATAACATTTAAAGATTTAGTAAATGCTAAGAGCTTTTGATGTTTATTTAAACAGTCTTCAAATATGATTTATGGTCATCAAAGTCAGGCACAATGGAGGTGAGCTTTACACAGACTACTTAGGGCACATTTGCTCTTTCCAAAGGCAGCTTCTATAAGAGTATCAAGACACAGCTGCAAAAGCATGCATAAAATGAATTTCAACATAGGGCAATCCTGGGAAGGGCCAAAGCAATACTGTCTTACCTCTGCTGTTCTATCTAAAGGTTTATTTTTTATTTTCAAGGATTTGGCATAAATGCCTTATCTAAAAAAACATACCGTGGGGGATAGGCACCTCCTCTCATATTATAGTTATAGGTGGACTGCATTCTTGTGTAGGGATCAACAGGCTTGTACATTGGTTTTTTTCCAAGTTTCATGCAAAGTGCATTTAGTTCCACTGTTGGGGTTACACTGTCTGTAATACAAAACAGCAGAATTATTTTTCTCAACATTAGAATAACTTCAGTTTATTAAGTCATCAAGAATGGGCATGCTGTATGCTAATTAGATTCTTGATATAAGGTACAAGTACTTCAACCATAGTCACCCCAAGCCAAGTAAACAAAATAATTATATTGTGATTTCTCCACACAGGGAGTTAATGTCAGAAAACTTTATTAGTATGTTAGCAATTTAAGGTACATTGCTTATCAATTTCAGAAATTAATGACACATATATAGGGCTAGGTATTGGAAATTTAAGTTCTACTGCAAGTCAAATCACATTATGAAAGTATATTATCTTAGGTTTTTTCCTCATAATAACCTAAAATCTCTCATTTCTATTCATCATTCTTCCCTCTGGAACCAAGCAACATAAGTTTAGTCATTAGATTCCCCCTAATTCTCTTCTCTCATTGCTAAACATCACACACCATGTGTCTTAAGTAAGTTCTCACAGAGCAATTTCAAGGCCCCTTCACCATCCTGGTCACCCTCCCCTGAACACATTCCAGTTTGTCCAGATTCCTCTTAAAATGTTAAATCTAAAAAAGAACACATTATTCCAGATGTGGGTCTGAGTAGCACTTAGTACAATAAGACTATAACCTCTCTTATTTTGACACAAGATGTTTATTAGTGAAGCCTAAGATTAAATTCATTTTTTTAATTCCTAAGAACTGTCTAAATTATTTTGTGAATTCTAATGTAGCTGATATTATCTGAAATAATGGAATCATCTGGGCCTTGGAAGAATGTTTGTTATATAGCACATCTTGTGCTATTTATAATGATATCTGACTTACAGTATTACTTTTCAGAGAAAGAAAAAAAGAAGTTTCAATCACTTTTGTGTACAACAGAGGTAAGTATAATTTAAGTCAATATCAGGATTATCATTTTTAGGAATATACACTATTCTCTTTCCAAAAGATGAATATTAGAGAGGGGATGTGGGAAAATTGGTACACTGTTGGTAGAATTGTGAACTAATCCAACCATTCTGGAGAGCAATTTGGAACTATGCCCAAAGGGCTATAAAAATGTGCATATATCCTTTGACCCAGAAATATCACTACTAGGTCTGTATCCCAAAGAGATTAAAAAGAAAAAAAGGAAAAGAACCTGTAGATAACAAAAATCTTTATAGAAACTCTTTTTGTGGTGGCAAAGAACTGAAAATTGAGGAGATGCATCAACTGGGGAATGACTGAACAAGTTGTGGTATGATTGTGATGGAATACTATTGTGTTATAAGAAACACAAGTAGGATGCTTTCAGAAAAACCTGGAAAGACTTAACATGAACTGATGCAAAGTGAAGTGAGCAAAACCAGAAGAACACTGTACACAGTAACAGCAATACTGTACAATGATTAACTGTGAATGACTTAGCTATTCCCAGTCATACAAAGATCCAAGACAGTTCAGAAGGACCTAAGAAGAAAAATGCTATCCACCTCCAGAGAAAGAACTGATGGAATCTGAATGCAGATCGAAGCATGATGTTATTTTGCTTTCTTTATTTTTCTTGGGGGTTTTTGTGTGTTTTCTTTTACAACATTACTAACGTGGAAATGTTAGCATGACTGCAGGTATATAAACTTTATTAAATAACTTGCCTTCTCAATGATAGGGGAGGGGAGGAAGAGCGAGAGAGAATTTGGAACTCAAAATTTTAAAAAAAGGTTAAAAACTGCTTTTACATGTAATTTTAAAAATTATTAAATTTTTAGAAAATTCCTTTTCCAAGTTTATAATCCTCTGAATACTTATCAAAGAAAATAAGCTTTAGACATTAAGAAATAAGTATCTAAATCATATTTAAGAATAGCTATTTTGGGGCAGCTAGGTGGTGCAGTGGATAGAGCACCGGCCCTGGAGTCAGGAGGACCTGAGTTCAAATCTGGCCTCAAACACGTAATACTTACTAGCTGTGTGACCCTGGGCAAGTCACTTAACCCGCAATTGCCTCACTTTGTTTGTTTGTTTTTGGGTATTGCCTCACTTTAAAAAAAAAAAAAAAAGATGAAGAACAGCTATTTTACTGTAGGGATAGTCAGAAACAAGGCTGGAAGCAGAAGCGAGGCTCCTCCACAAATGTGATGTTAACTTTCCTCTAGGCTGCAGTCTTAAGTCTCCCTGGCCTTCCTCTGCAGTGACCGAGGAATCCTTCACCTGTAAAGTTCACTTCACCCCTAGACTCCACCTTTGTACTTCACACATTGGAAGGACACTCCACTTCTGATTAACTGGTTTCTCCCAGAACCCGCATTTTAAGGAGAGGGCCGGGCCAGTCATATCTTCGTTGCTCTCCAGGCTGCATTCCTGACTCTCCTTGACTTTCCCTATAGTGCCCTGGGAGCACAGGCAAAGGTATAGAGACAGACAATAACTAGAATGGTTTTGGCTGAAACCATACATAAAGGATAGGGAGGGAAGAGGAAGTAATTTGTTATAAGGCTGGAAAAGTAGGTTGAGATCAGGTTGAAATAAATTTTAAATACAAAAAAAAAAGCTATTTTACAACAGCTACAGAAAAACACCAT